>NC_060129.1:137030120-137630120 GCF_021461395.2 Schistocerca americana | reverse complement strand
TCGCTGTCAACTTTGGCATTCAGGCCATAGGCTTTACACTGTAGTGATCTGCCACATATTGATTACAACGCAAACTATTTTTATGGCAAACTTTCGCAATTTTCTGTACCATGGTATCTATGAAACATGGACATTTTTCTCATTTAAACCAGTAAAGATGTGGGTATTTCTTTCGGCATGATGTCATATTTTTGTGCTACAAACATACTTTTTACACCTTGTGCTCACAGATAACACTGCCCTTCCACAGATGTATTTACAAATGTATTCACAGAAAACATAGTTCTTCCAAAGTTGTTTGATTTTATGTACCTATGATCTTCCTGTGGACTTGGATTGTCCAACATAGACATGTTATTCATCTTTGGCCATGTCAACCAGTATCTTCCATAGTATAATTTCAGATCAGATTCATTACACATGTAACTACTGTACTGATGTTCATTCTGTGGCTCGACTGTTTAATGACTGGAAACCATATTTGCTGCCTGTCTGTCGTTGACTTGGACCATTAAGCACTTTCTTGATGCTGAAACATCCATTTTAGATCTTGACGATGCTTTCACACACACTATGAGGTCAAAAGTATCGGGACACCTGGCTGAAAATGACGTACAAGTTCGTGGCGCCCCCCATCAGCAATGCTGGAATGCAATGTGGTGTTCGATTTGTTATCATCCACAACTCCAAATGGATTACACGCTTTCTCTTTAAAGTACTTTAATCACCACATGGGGTCACAGTAACCTTGAAAATTAAATTTCAAATGGTCTTGGGAAATCGTAAATTTAAAAAAAACGGAGAAAAGTTGTGCATAATTCGGGCTAAGCTTGGCAGCACTTACTCAGTCGTATTCCACGCTAAACTCCAGCCGTGACAGAGATCTCGTTCAGACACCGACTTCAGTTCTCCAGTCGCTAGGCTGGAGTGAGAGCGGCACTGTTGCAGGGACGTCGCTAATGAGGAAAATGGAAGAGGAAAAGGGGTTCATCTCGGAATCCCAAAGCGGAAGGAGTGAAGATTAAAGAGAAAGGAAACAGAAATAAACACGGAAACACTATCTAATACAACGTTTCTGGCGATTGGCAACCCAGTGTTGGACGCCATTAATTGGAAAGGACCTAAATAACTCTTGGCCCGACCCGATTCTGCCGAAAACCCGCTGAAATTGACAGGTATGTGGTATTAACGTCGGAGAAAAACAGTACATTGCCTCCTGTGCGGTAAACGTTCGTCACAACTAGTATTGCTGTGTTTGGGACAGAATTGTACATTTCGATTTGCAGCTTCAGATTGAATAATGTAACAGTTTCTGAAGCAGCCTGCTGGACACCCAGTACTTGCCGCCGTCCAGAGTGAAAACTTTCTGAGCCGAATTACCTCTCTAAGTGTGCGTCATCATGGTTTCGTGCAACTTACATAATCGCGACCTTCGGTCGTATGAATAAAACGGAGAATGTACTTTTTACTCGAAATTGTATAGAACATTCCCAGGTTCGCACGAATAAAGCGAGTCGGAGAATATGCTTCACCCGAGAAATTTCTGAGCTTGAGTAAATGAGTGGGGGGAGTCGGTAAAAGCAAACATCATCCTCCGATTTCGTATGAATAAAACTAGAGGGGCGAATCACGAGCCGAGAACATTCTCCGTTTCTTGAAGTGTGCTCTGTAGCATAACATCGAGCTGAGTAAGTTCTGTTGACGTTAGCTTTTACAGACTTTTTGGTAGTAAAGGCAAAGTTTATATTGCCTGTAAGGCAAGAAGGTATAGGTACCCGAAGAAATACAGAAGAGAGAAACAGTAGAAACTTCTACGAGCCTTACAATAAAAACATTATTTGCATGGCGAATTTCCTTCCAAAAAGTCATGAAAGAAGAGATGAGCGACCTTTCAAAAGAAGTGAAAATTAAAATGTTTTTGTTGCTATTTAGTAGACTCCAGTTTTCACACTGATGTACGAGAAGACTTTGGTATACACATAGCACCTGTGCCGCTGACGTTTCGGGATATTCATGTCTTCTCACACCGTAAATCTTACACTTCGTTAAGTTCGGAATATAGACGAATCAGAAAAATTAACAGCTGGCTGATTACAAACCTAGCGATCTGTTTCTCGTAACGAACGCCACGGGCGATCGCTTGCGTCCTTGACACGCGAGCACACCATTCTGCGTCGTATTTGAACAAAATTATCTCTTCTTAGAAAACTCGGCCATAGTTCCGGTTTGGAGTCGATGAAAAATTATGTAATTTTAAGATTTCATTCACATAATGTGTTCACCTAACTTCAGTAACAGAAAAGGTTCGTACGAGTCGTATACTCAATACGATCGCAGAAAATGCGTTTTTCCAATTGTCTTTAATCGTCTTAACTATTTGCTGCCGCACATAAAAGTGAAATCTAAACGTAGTGCAACTCTTTACAGAACACACTGAGGCCAGTTCCATCTTCGTACACTGAACGGTTTGCCTGTTTGAGCGAGCTGAATGAAGTCTGACGTCACGCGTGACACGGCAGACGACACACACAAGAGAACCTTCTCAGGGAGGTGGGGAGGCAGTGGGAAGGAAACCCTCTCGCCACAGAATACGCTTGCGATTTTTCATTCATGCGAAACTGAAAACTTTCTGAGAGAATATTCTTTTGCTCTGATAATCTTCTCCGGAGAAAGATGTCTTTTTATGTATACGACTCCTAATCCTCACGATTTCTCCCCATGAATGCGAAATCGAAGGGCGTACCCACGACATAAACTAGAGCAATTGTGGCGGGAGGGGGCAGGTCATACTATTCGCAAAGAACTGGGAGTAGGCAAACCAGGCATCATTTCTCGATAGAGAAAACAGAAAACTGGCGACAAACTGCTTTCAATAAACATTTTAAACATAAGAATGCATTCGCGTAACAACACAATAATTTAAGTTCTTGGATTGGACTCGGATGTTTCTGATACTTCCTTTTTTTAAATCTCGCCGTATTCTTTCACGTAGTTTCGGTGTTCGCTCAGCAGGAACAACGCAGCCAGTCTCCCTCGTCTGTCTCGATTCGGTTCTAAGCCAAGTCTTTGCTGGTCGTAGGGTATTGAAGCATCGTTCCATAGCCACCGTTCCCGTGGAATAGTACTCAAAATATTTTGTGCTTCTATAATGCTAGAGAAAAGATTCTTGCCCTAGTGAAACAGAGCAGCGACCTATAAACCACTTAATTTAGAGTCAGAGACACACTTCCTCCTCGATCAGTTGTACTGCGGGTGCAGCTGAATGGCAATGGCCTTAAAATCGTGAAGCTTTTAAAACAACTCGGTGTTTTTATGGAAGTTCAGTGCGCTACTTTTGCACATATTCAGGGGGTGTAGCTTGTTCAGAGCAAGCGCTGGAACACTTTCAGGGGAAACTGAATACTTAACGGAGACGGGAGTGATTCGATATACGGTGATACGACCGAACGTCATCAGCACTTCGTCTCAATTTATGTCAAACATTTTCTTTCGAATTTTTACTTACGAGCCAAAAGTCAAAATTTAATTTCTACCTCCGGTCCCCCTGCAGGACACACTCATCGTGTCTCGTTCACTTAGGTCTGCACTCAGATGCTCCAGAACCCATGCCGTGTGTTCACCCACCGACTTACATTGCAGGACATCCACAACGGGTACCACAACTCTAGAGACCTCGCTACTACTATTCTGCGAAGAGAAGATAAACTACACCTACGTTGTCTTTAACATGTGGATAACTGAAAACCACTTTCTGTTACTTGGTAAGTAATTATATCTGATTAACTTTTTACAGATTCATACACGTCATGTAGTAATACGCTTATTCTCCTGTTCTTCATCAGCAGCATAACAAGTACCGCCTGCCTGCCACCATTAACTCAACAGTCGACTGCCTTTCATCTGAAAACAGAACATGCCCTGCTCGAAAGATGCCTTTGAGATGTAGGGATGTGTCTTTCTTTCTTTAATTTGATAAAAATGATATCTACAAATTCCTATACGAAATGTAGTGCATCTACACAGATGGGTTACTGCTGCTACGATGGCAGCTTATCAACATTTAAGTGAGTCTGAACGTGGTGTTATAGTCGGAGCACCAGCGATGGGACACAGCAACTCCGAGGTAGCGATGAAGTGGGCATTTTACTGGACGACCATTTCAGTGGTGTACCTACAATATCAGGATACAGGAAAACATCAAATCTCCGACGTCGCTGCGGTCTGAAAAACATCCTGCAAGAACAGGAGCATCAACGACTGAAGAGAATCGTTCGACGTGACAGAAGTGCAACCCTTCCGCAAATTTCTGCAGATTTCAGTGCTGGGCCATCGACAAGTGTCGGCATGCCAAACACTCAGACTGCACGACACAAAGCTTTACGACCGTCAACACCATCACTGGACTGTTGATGATTGGAAACACGTTGGCTGGTCGGACGAATCTCGTTTCACATTGTATCGAGTGGATGGACGTGTACGGGTGTGCATACAACCACATGAATCTATGGACCCTGAATTTCAGCAGGGGACTGTTCCAGCTGGTGGAGGCGCTGTAATGGTGTAGCTGGAGTGATATGGGACCCGTGACACGTCTAGATACGACCCTGACAGGTGACAAGTACGTAACCATCCTGTCTGATCACCTGCGTCCATTCACGTCCGTTGTGCACAACGACGGACTTGGGCAATTCCAGCAGGACAGTGCGACATCCTGCTCGTCCAGAGATGCTACAGAGTGGCTCCAGGAACACTCTTCTGATTTTAAACACTTCCGCCGGCTGTCAAACTTGCAGCATACTGTTCAGAGGAGATCTCCAGCCCCTCTTATTCTTCCGGATTTGTGGACATCCCTGCAGGATTCATGGTGTCAGTTCCCTCCAGCACTACTTCAGATATTAGGCGAGTCCATACCTCGTCGTGTTGCAACACTTGTGCATAAAATATGTCGACTTGAACAGCAAATATTAAGTCTGTCTTTAGGGTTACATCTATTCCTTTTCCTGAAACTGCTCCTCTATCTTTATTCTTTTCTAATGGGACTGTAGGGCAAGAATTATTCGGACTGCATTTATTACATGCTGCATAAGTAATCAATGTAGCTGGAGATCCATAGTCAATTACCGCGGTGAAATTACGTGAGTCAACTGATATCTTGATAATCGCACGATACACATTCTCTTGTGGCTGTTCTTGTCCCTGCAATAACGTGTCTATTATATCTTCCAGTGTGATAATACGTTCTGTTACTGTGTTCATATTGTAAAAATGTGCAAACTGATTAAATCCTCAACCTAGCTATTGATTTACTAAATAAAAAGAAAGTGGTCCTCGTGTGTTAATGCTCGTGTTGGTGAAATGATCCCCGTCCGTTGACGATTTTCGTAGCAAACAGATACTGAAATGAAAATATCTCACCTCGTAATGTAATTGTTTTTTAAGTAGTGGCGCCTAGTCGCTCATAAATTATTTTGCAGAAAGCTTCGTCCATTTCGTCCTCTGGTGAACGCCAAGTCAAGTTACAAATGTTGTTTACATATGTGCTCAGGTGTACTCAGAATATGTTACATTTCGTTTCAAAGAAGTGTGCACAAGTTAAGAAAATGGTCCACACTAGTATTGTGCACTAGCTATAAAGTCATCAATTGAGGCAAAAAATTACATTGATGGCATTATTTTTTGTCGTTATTCTGCACAAAATCTCGTGAGACTAATTGTGATTATATTGTCTTTTAGTCGTAGAAAATGTGTATCGAAGCAATGTCTTTTCGTGGTTTTCACACACGCAGCTGTTGCCCTGAGAGTACGCAGCACGCTATGCAGCAAATGTTGGAGTGTCTTCCAGCACTCGTGACGTTGTAACACCTCTCCAAGTGAAAGCGTCGTATCGTGATTGTCTGGGAGGCGGCTGAGAGCAGACTTGGTGCACTCCGTACGTGTCAGCAACAAACCCAGTGACAACTCAGAGCCAGACCGCTCACAGAAGGTACCTCCATGTCACTTTTAACAAAATATCTGTGAAGTCGCCAAAAATCACGATAATCGATGCGGCATGTCGTGGTGCGGAAAACGTTAATAATACCTCCAACTTTCTCACAGTCCAGAGAATAACTATACTGGAGTCCACGAATGTGCTGCTTTGACAAAGTACGTATATTCTGTTACAATACAGTGAAAGAAAATAAAGCTAAGACGTTTATGTAAAACTACGTATGGTAGATTCTCGGATTAAATCACAAAGACTAACAGACATTTCTCACGAATATCGACATTACAATTTAGACAGATGTGTCCGTAGTAACACGTCAAACAGAAAAATCATATTCGACATTTGTTTTCACTGTGCTAGAAAAGAAACATTAAAATACAGTAATCATTACATGTATAATGCATTATGAAAATATCAATAGGTAAACATTGTGTTTTTATGCAAGAGTACAATAGTGATTTCTGCAGAGTGTGTGTTTCTATGTACTCGAGTAAATGCGCATAAGTATACAGGCTAAAGGAAAGGAATTGAATGTGAACAATATTTTGCATTTCTCTGCTGTCTGACAGTCACAAAAAAAAAAGATAAAGCAAATGAAGATGTGTCCACAAAACCTTAACCTATGCACGTGCCAGTTACTTATAATTACCCCAAATGCAAAATTTAAGTGTTATCAAGAAGAGTACTTAATATCTATGAACAACTAAAGTCAACGTGCAGAATGAAAATAATTAAGAAATTCTTTTTCCGATGAAGTCGATTAAATGTGGGTGAAAAGTAATGATGAACGATGATATTCTGTGAATGAGAAGAAAATCGATTAGTGGGAGCAAAGTCACAACTTTCATCAAAGCAAGTAAATCGTAATAAGCGTCTTCAATCCTTCAGGTTGTTATTCCCAAAGAAAAACATGTAAATGTTTGAAAGAAAGTGTTTATCTTCCTGTAAATTCACAGTTTTGTCTTGCCGCTTTGTAACACCTTATCGCAAACCATTAGAAATTCTAGAATGAGAGTTTCACTCTGCAGCGGAGTGTGCGCTGATATCAAACTTCCTGGCAGAGTAAAACTGTGTGCCAGACCGAGACTCCAACTCGGGACCTTTGCCTTTCGCGTGCAAGTGCTCTACCATCTGAGCTGCCCAAGCATGACTCACACCCCGTCCTCACAGCTTTACTTCCGCCAGTACCTCGTCTCCTACCTTCCAAACTTCACAGAAGCTCTCCTTCGAAAGGCAAAGGTCCTGAGTTCGAGTCTCTGTCAGGCACACAGTTTTTATCTGCTCGCAAGTTTCATTAGAAATTCTATTCATCAGAGAAACACACCAAAACACAATCATCAAAACATGCTCCAAAGGTTAAATCATCTCGTAATACCTAACACTCCCAAACATCAGTGTGCCACACTTCATATTATAAATCATAAACGTCTGCATAATAATCATGAAAAGTTCGCTATCCTCACTTCCTATTATCTCACCATATCTTTGTTGCAAAAATCCATAAATCATTGCTACACATGCTCCATCTAAAATTAATCCTTAAGTCTTCACATACGACGCAGAGTAAAATTCTTACAGTCAATGAAGAAATCCTGGTTATAGCTCAGGATTGGAGTATCCCAGTGGAAGACGAAGAAATTAAATATCTTCTCCGATAGTTGACAGTACGTGTCATAGCTGTGCAAATACACATTGTCTACCTTTTTTACCAGTACTGTCTGGAATCCGTTGTTGCATACTTCTGTACCTTAACCTGTAAGAGAAAATTGTATTAGCACGGGCAAAATTCGATGTTATTGTTTCACATGTTGCTTTTCTCTTTTGTGATGCGTTTGTCTTTGGCGAAGGAGTCGTTACTGTCTTCTTTTACGTAACTTTTGCTTTTAAAATGATGTATTGTAAAGATCGGGTTCAGTTATGTTAGAACACGGAATGGTATATACTCTGTAACAATCATGACACAGTGAAAATAAACATCCGAAATGGCTTGTGCAGTATGAGATAAAAATGTTATTGTCATATACACATACATGTCAATGAAAGAAAACCTATAGAAAAAGTTTAATTTCTACCTACTAACGGTTGACGTCATAAGGAAACGAAGTGTTGTGTATCGGTATGGTTTTGTCTTCATGAGGAGTACAAAGTCAAACAATTACACAGTGAACGGTTTTGTATTGGTGATGTGATGAAGACCTCTCGGAGCTTTCGTTCTGACAAGGGAACCTCCCCATCGCACCCGCCTTAGATTTAGTTATAAGTTGGCACAGTGGATAGGCCTTGAAAAACTGAACACAGATCAATCGAGAAAACAGGAAGTAGTTGTGTGGAACTATGAAAAAAATAAGCAAAATATGCAAACTCAGTAGTCCATACACAAGTTAGGCAACATCAAGCAGAGTGTAAGCTCACGAGCGCCGTGGTTAGCGTGAGCAGCTGTAGAACGACAGGTCCTTGGTTCAAATCTTCTCACGGGTGAAAATTTTAATTTTTTATTTTCAGATAATTATCAAAGTTCAGGCACTCACAGATAATCAACTTCGCTCTCCAAAATTCCAGAACATGTTCAGATTTGCTTGGACATATACAGAATTTGACGGTCTTCGCACGGAAACATTTGAAAACGTAAAAAAAAACATATGTTTTGACACAGCACAGGGAAAACTGTGCGACTCTGAAACTGTTGCATTCATTTGATGCAGTTTATGTGACAAACTCTTATGTTTTCATCACTTTTTTTGGAGTGATTATCACATCCACAAGGAAACCTAAATCGGGCAAGGTAGAAGAATCTTTTCACCCATTCGCCAAGTGTACAAGTTAGGTGGGTCGACAACATATTCCTGTCATGTGACGCACATGCCGTCACCAGTGTCGTATAGAATATATCAGACGTGTTTTCCTGTGGAGGAATCGGTTGACCTATGACCTTGCGATCAAATGTTTTCCGTTCCTTTTGGAGAGGCACGTCCTTTCGTCAACTAATCGCACGGTTTTGCAGTGTGGTCGCCAAATACAGACACTAAACTTATTACAGTGAACACAGACGTCATTGAACGAACGGACAGATCGTAACTTTGTGAAAATAAAGAAAGTAAAATTTTCACTGGAGGGAGGACTCGAACCAAGGACCTTTCGCAGTTGCTCACTCTAACCACGAGACCACGGCGCTCATCAGCTAACATTGTCCTTTATGTTCCCTATGTGGCCCATGGACTACTCAGTTTGTATATTTTGCTTATTTTTTCATAGTTCCACACAACTTCTTCCTGTTTTCTCGATTGATCTGTGTTCAGTTTTTCAAGGCCTATCCACTGTGCCAAATTGTAACTAAATCTGAGGGGGGTGCGATGGCGAGGTTCCCTTGTGAGTGTTTCAAGATGTCCTACGTTCCGGAGTGAGATTCGTCGATTCCGGAATGGTCCGTTATAAAGCAATGCAAATTTCTGACACCTGTTCTTTGCTTTACAAGACAATGGGCATGTTTGAAATAAAAGTTTTTGTCAAATTCGAATTTTCTAATGTGACTTACCTTCTGTTGTAGGGTTTTCCTCTTCTCAGCTGCCTCTTTTGTATTAACTTTGCAGTGTCTGTCAGTTTACGATGACGTAGACGCTGTGACTTGGGGAGAGAGACAAGTTCTTTTACTTTGTCTGGCTGATTTTTATCCTTCAAAATTAAATGTTGCGAGAGCGAAGTTGTATCAATAGCGATTGAATTAATGGTGATCTGAAAAATCTGTCCAATGGAGTGTGTTGTTTGGTTCGTCTGTTGCTGCTTCACGACTGTCTTCCTTGGCTTTGATTGACTGCGAAACGTCGAAATTTAATCCTTCATCTGCATTGTCGGTGGCAAAAGACGTGTCAGTAAACAATGACGTATACCATTGGTTATTTTTTGTGTATGAAAAAAGGTGTAATCCGTTAATTTCCTATTCGTGTATTGAAATGCTCTGCTAAAAGTGTAATGCACCTTCATAGTCCGAAATCGCATCACGTTCTATTAACAAATCCATACGCAGCTTAACTTCAGTTGTTAAAAGTGGGACGATCCAAAAATCTGCATAAATTGTGTGGCTGTGAACAAGAAACTTTAAGTGTGTGCGTGTGTGTGTGTGTGTGTGTGTGTGTGTGTGTGTGTGTGTGTGTGTGTGGTTTTTACATCTACTCTTTTTCGTGAAACTGCTACTCCAACTTTAGTCTTTTGTAATGGGATTGTACAGCAAGAATTATTCGCATTGTGTTTATTGCCCGCTGCATCACTAATCGATGTAACTGGAGATCCGTAGTCAGTCAGTGCGGTGAAATTATGTAAGTCAGTTGGTATGCTTCTAATCGCATGATGCACATTCTTTTACTGTATTGATACCGTAAAAACTGTAAACTGATTAAATCCTGAACTTTCCTATTAATCTCATTAATAAAAGCAAAGTGGTCCCCGTGTGTTAATGGTCTGCAAGTAATGCTGTTCGTGAAATGTTCCCTGTCCGTTGATAATTTTCGTAGCAAACAGATCCTGAAATGAAAATATCTCACCTCGTAATGTAAATGCGTGAAAACACAGTGCTTGGCTGCTGTCTGCGCTCCAGTTGCAAATTTCTGACTCCAGTTGCTGAGAGCCTAATGGAATGCTCCAGACAGCGATCAAACTGTTTTATACACACCACTGAGAGAGACACTGCTTTGAATAAAAATGGCTTGGACCGAGGATGTGGTGAAATATGCCTTTAGCAAAATGTTTTTACATTATCGGATATATTATTACCCGTATGCAGTTCATATTACAACATTTATTAATATTGTCAAAGGAAGACACCGATACCAAAGTCTTCCTCTCACAAACGTCAGTGAAATAATTGACAGACATGAAAAAACCCTCACAGTGAAAATTAAACAATCTTTAATGAAAAATCTCAATTTCCTTGATGTTGCTGTCTAATTCAACAATGAAACTAATGTAACTAGCGCGACTGCAGTGCCACTAAATAAAAAAAATGTTACCTTCATTCCTCTTCATAACTCTTTTCTGATACCCTTACACCTCATTTCATTCTGAACCGTTAATCGTATCTCTCTCCTCTGTTTCACAGCATTCAAACACAGAGCACTTTACTTAAACGCAGGTGCTCTTAACTTTACGCCTGCACTGCCCAGAGTCCCGTGCTCGGCGTCTCAACTCACAACTACCCCCCTGGCGCTGGAACTCCAGCGCCCCTCCCTCTCCCCGGCAGCGACGACAAACACGTGGACACCCTCCAGCGACGCAGCTGCTCCTCCCTTCTTCCGCTTGGTAGGTAAACAGACCTGGTCAGACACTGTTCATATGGGACCCTGCTGCCACAAATGCTGTCTCCTGTTCCTTACCAGCAGGTTAATGAGTGCCACGTCGCTGCCGCCATTTGTTCTGATATCGACAGCATTTTTTTATTATTTTTTTTGCCAAGGAAATATGCCCTGCCCTGCTCGAAAGGAGGCTTTTAAATGAAGAGAAATAAGTACTTCCTTCCAGCACTGGGTAAGTAATTACATGTGGTTAACATTTTTTTAATATTACTCTCTGCAACGTCAAAGGCTATTGTCTACAGCTTCGTATTTTGAAGTAACGGGGGGTATTCTCCTGTTCTTTATCAGCATTTAACGGACGTCTTTTAGTCTACTCTGGCGATGACTATTTTATCTGCAAATGGAAGATGCCCTACTCGAACAATCTTTTTGAGAAGTAGGGATCATGAGTACTCGTTACTTTCATTTTATAACAAATTACATCTGATTAACGTTTTAAACATTACATTCTGCTGCCTCAAATGTTTTCTACAGAGCCCCACATGAATTGTAGTAATAGCACTGTCCTTTTCCAGCACGTTATGAATGTCTTTTGTCTGCCACCACTTCCTCTGTCAACAACTGTTTTATTTGCTAAGTGAAGACGCCCTGCCCAAAAGCACACTTTGAAACGTACAGACACCAGTACCTTCTCCTTTCATTTGGTAAGTGATTACATCTGGTTTAGACTTTCAATATTACGTTCCACATATTGAAAATGTTACAATTGTCGTAACGATAATGGAAGAGAAAAACGTTGTAATTTTGTGTCGCGTCACCAAGACCTTAGTGAGTGTCCCTGCAGTTTCTCTGCTTCAGTCTGTCATCAACTGGAGGCCGCGGCAGGCGCCTCTTGCTCTCACACTGTGGTGGCGTCACAACACCACCGCCACACACGCTGGCCCCGCAGTCGAGTGAGCCTCGCCTTATTGCCTCTCACCGGAACAACAAATCAACACTTTGAAGTCTGGGACTCAGTATGACACACTAGCACGCCAGACTGGGGTCTTCTGTCGTTTTTAAAAAAAAAAATCACAATTTACGAACGGTTACAGATAAATCGTTGCACTTTGCCGTTTCACCCCTGTACATTAAACTTTAAAATGAAGTAACACGTTATAGTAAAAAACTCCGCTTAAATTTACACTGTTATCGCAAGTTTATACGTGAAACAAAGAAAATAAAGTTTTTACAGTAGGGTTTATTATAGGTAGAATGAATATTGGACTTGTTTATGTTTTATAAAAACAAACTGAAACGCATTTATTAAAAAATATCGCAATACACAACTAATTACAATTTTTTATAAATAATTTGTATACGTAAATGGCTTTCGTGTTGTAATTGTTCTTTATTTAACTGACCATTACGGCACTCCAACCCCAGTTGTCGATACCAGTAATATCTTACTACTTTTCTGCCAAGTAACAGACATATTTTTGTGACAATATTCACATTTTGTTTTATTAATCTATAGCTACTCCGATGTATCGATATATTACAGTGATATGGTTCTTGTGTGTATTCTTTTCTGTGAGACTGTCATAATCTTTGACTTAATTGTAACCATTTTGGCGCGAATGTGCACAGAGCAGTCTTTGTTTCGCTTTGGCAGAAGTTGTTATTTCGCTTTATAAAAGAACAGTCAAGTCTTGTATTTCGTTAAAGTGGAAATGAAGTATACGAAGATTGATACAAAACTGTTTTCTTGATTTGACAATTAAGAAGAAGTATATGTGAATTTACAAGAAGTTTAATAAAAATGTGGATCGTGAACACCAAGTCAAAAATTACTTCTACCATACCATTATTCTGATCTGGGATTGTTTGATCGTCAAGAATTTCCGCAAAAACGCATTTGTTACGTCTTCAAATATTGCTAAAACACAGATCTGGAACTTCTAGCAGTCAAAGTGGAATCACCCTAGAATCAACAAGATGAGCCATAACGACTTGGACGAAATCTACGTGGGAATCCATTCAACGTAAGTGCCAAATTAATGACTCTTTTTGCAGTGATCTCATTATTTCCATTCTGACGATACCATCCAAAGTGAATAACTTTGATGTTGCCCGATAAAGATAACATATGCTGCGTGAGCAACATTATTAATCTGATTTCTAACTTACTTTGCAAGTGGTGGTATATTGTTAGAGTGTGAAATGGTTCAAAGCATTCTGCCTTGCACAGCGCAACATCACACACTGAACATCAGTATGTTGTTTCTTTCCGTTTCGACTCTCCAGTTTCTTTTTTAACTTTGTCACCACACGCTTTACACCATCTCCACGGCCTCGCTTTGCTGACAGTTGGAGGAATTTTTCTTCCAAAATGCCGCCCAGTTAGTCTGTCGCCTGCAGTCGAAGGCTTCGCCCCTACTTGTTCCTTTCCAGCCACCGTGGCCAGTGTTTCTCCAGTTAACACACATGAGTTTATCTGGAGGACATGGCTGCCTGTATAGCATTTTATACATAACTGTTTACTATTCCCCAAATGAAAATTCTGTAGATAAATGAGTCGTGCGAAGGGCTTGCCAACACGTTTTGTATTATTTACAGTCTGATATGTCACGTGAACGAATTATTTTTTTGAATGATGTAGTGAGAATTACTAATTATTCTTACACGTTTCAAATAATTCAAAATGAAATTCACGCTTTACTTCAATCCTGTAGGCGACATTTGTAACTAATTTCCGAACACCGCATTTTGCAAGATTCAGCCGCGACTCACTCGCGTTACGGAAGAAGCGTTTGTACCGAGCAATGAAATGTATATTCACCGATGTCATGTGGAGGAGGTTACAATTTAATTTCCATTATCCTCTGCCAATTATTTTGGGACGAGGTAGACCTTTTGCTTTCTCACTTACAGTGTCACGGTCAGAGAAGCTGACAGGGGCTGCGTCGTAATCCTGCACAGCTGCTCACACCCCGCTGTGGTGTGGAGTCTGTCAGGCCGCGAAGCCGACACTGGCGAGACGTGCGTGCAGTGAGTACGTGTGGCGGCGCGCCGCTCAGCTACGGCTTCCGTGTCCAGACCTGCAGTCAGATTTTGCAGGGCGCCACAGAAGGGTGTCGCGCCTTCTGAGTCGATGGCTGAAAAATCTTTCCCTTGGAGCTCTCTTGTTTGATGCGGAGGGAGTGCAGAGGTTTAGAGAGGTGACCACATTCGCAACTCCTGTCACAATGCGTCCTCCCGGCTCTTTTTCTGCATCCTTTAGTTACTGCGTTCGTGAAGAGTTACTCAGTGAAAAAGGCGCAAAATCTGCATTACGAAACTCAGCACTTGGCCGGTGGCCATCCGAGCGAGAAGCAGAAGGCGTACTTCTGCGCATGCGCGGGCGTATCGAATCCGTCTGCTGGTCCTGTGATGCTGGCACCCTTTCTGCCTCCAGACGGCTGTCGCGCTGGACCTGTACCGTACGTTTTTGACAGTTCCGTCACTCTCTTAATAGTAACTGGTTCCAGAACAGAGGAGCGGTCCGTTCGGACAGCTAGGCCAACAAATTTAATTACCATCAACGTTCATGTCCACCGCAAGGTACAGCGACTGTCACAATGTATCTGTGAAAATATATCATTTTAGATGTTTCAAACAGGTAAATGAAGTCTAAACACAAAGCTTAACAATATTCAGGGCCAACATTTTAATCAGAGTAATTTGTTTTGCAGACAAATGACATATACAAATTAGATTGAAATCGGCCTGCTCTCTCGCAGGCGAATTGTTTGACGTACTGACTAGCCTCTAATTCGCATCGTGTAGCGTGTGCTTCCCATATACATATTTACCAAAAGATGTGGGAAATCCCGATTAAACAAAATAATCCGATCGTGCATATGTAACTTCAGTCCCGGATGGCGCGTAAATATTTAAGCGCAATGTCTCAGCGACAGAACATGCAATTGCACGTCTGATGGGATAAAGTTGGACGTTTTCAGGTGTAAACCCATCCCTTAAAAGAACTGCCGTTGCGCTGTTGATTTCTGCATCGATAGTAATGACAGCTTGAAAGTCAGCGGATGTCATTGAGAGACTTGCTGCAAAAATAAAACATTACATGTATTAAATCATCCAGAGCACTAATTTTAACAGAGGTTGTTATCGAAGTAATGTTTAGTGTTAGTACATCGTGGGCTGCCATTAGATAGATGTACCGTGCTCTGACATAACTGCGAAATTGCTGCGAGAGCGGGAGAAAATATCTTTGTAATACCGGACATTAAATGGCAGCCGGACGCTGGCGTCTGCGATCATCACCGATTTATAAACTGTTGAGTACAACTGGAGCAGTAATCGCTAAACAGTATTACAGATTATATGTCGGAAGTGATCGTCCTGATTTAGTTTCGGCCCCCCTGTCGTGTGGCCGGTCTTTTCTCCGCCGCCGTGGTCGGACCGCCCCTACCGCCTGCTCCCGCCCCGCCGCTGCTTCTGCGCATGCGCGGCCCTCTGCCGGATTCGCTGCCCGCATTCTGCGTCGCTCCCCCACCTGCGAGTTTCCCCTCGGCGACTGCGCCGGCCGTCTGCGCGGGCTGTCTGACGCCACCTGTTGCTGTTTGCACGTGAATAACAGTGTCGTAAGCGTTTCTGCCTTACAGACAAGACCGAATGTTTACACAGGCTTTCCCTACGTAGAGAGTAATGCAACATGTTACAGATACGTTGCTCTTTCCAGAAACAACTGTTTCTTTGGCGTCATTTTTATCGATGAAATTCGGATCTCGGAAATTCCTTTGTTATCTCGTGATCTGGCGTGCGCAGACGCGCACTTAAATGAAAAGTGCCGTAAACTCATCGCTGTGAAACCGGGCTTGAAACGCATTTGGTCGGTACACACCTGTCTGAAGCGTATTTCACAATGCTCTTCAACTTCTTCCACTGATACCCGCGCTGTTGGTGCTGCAGAGGAAAGGAAAGGTAACCTGAAGCCTGTTTCTCGTCGCTCTTGCTAAGCACAATAATATTCCCAACTTATTTTCTATTTATGGTTACGGTCGTATTCGGTAACACTGTAACGGTCTTGGCATAGCTGATTCCCCGTTCTACCCTAACAGATTCGAAAAGTTCGGGTCTATTTGTCACTTGCAAGTCTAAGATGCTGTCTTCACGACTCGTTTCTCAGATTAATGGCCCGAGGTAGTTTTTGAGTGAAGCACTTGGATCAGTTTCTCACGATTCCCTGGCCCTGCCGTCAGTCTCAGCCACCTATGTCGCCCACTGCAGAGGTGGCAGGTTAAAGGTTCCACCTAGAACTGTAACATGGCGAGGAAATGCACGCCAGATGTTCTCCGGGTTTCTTACTTTCCATTCAGAGCTCTTAATAGACGAGTAGTTCAAAGATATTTCTAGCATCGCGACTGCAACAGGAAAAGGCCGGAACAGCTGTGGTACTCAAACTGTCCTCCGCCACACACCACAATGTATCTGTGAAATTATCATTTCAGACTTTCCGAAACCCTAAATTATTTCAGAAAGGCGTTATCTTGTGAATTTTGGAGCAGTTTTGACACAATGCGGGATGCGTT
The DNA here is from genome assembly GCF_021461395.2 of Schistocerca americana. Lineage (NCBI taxonomy): Eukaryota > Metazoa > Arthropoda > Insecta > Orthoptera > Acrididae > Schistocerca > Schistocerca americana. The sequence continues at coordinate 137,613,282 of NC_060129.1, read as the reverse complement.
ACATTTTATCTTCATTTGCAGAATAGACACGACAGCAGATCTGGTGCAGTTATTGTTTACAAGTCTGAAGATAAAGATTTACAATATTCAGGACCAATATTTTAAATTGAGTTATCTGTTTTGCAGATAAATGGTATGTATAAATTACATTGAAAACGACCTCCTCTCTCGCAGGCGAATTGTTTGATGTACCGGCTAGCCTGGATTTCGCATCGTGTAGCGTGTGCTTCGCATACTTCCGTACAAAATTTGATTTTTACACTTTTCTGTCGCACTGGACTGAGATTTACGTATTTCGTTATCAAAATAAATTTTAGCGATTTCTCAGATACCAACCACACACTTAGAAGCACTAGTTTAAATAAATGCGAACACGTTTCAAAATATATGACGTCCGTTTCGACAGCGGATGTCTGCCGTGAGTGCTATTGTGTTTGACGATGCGAAGAACACAGGTGGAGTTCTGGGCTTTTTTCCGTCTGCTGAAGCGTGCCTTACCGTTCCAAAGTGCCGTAATAGCAGAGTGCAACAGGTGAATGGCGTTAGGCGCGATCCGAATTTTGGGGAGTCACCGTTTTTTTTAGGACGCTCTAGCGCGGTCACCACTCGCCGTCAGAAAATCACTGCTGATTGCTGCATGTTGTAGAAGAGTTTGTCCAATTTAATTTTGTGTTGGGTTGTCAACTATGAGAAACACGTAGTCTTTGTGAAATAAATGAAAATCTGAGAAAAGTCGGAAAATTTTGAGGCTTTCGTTGTGAAGCCTACATACTACAGGGCAGGAAGCACGAAATTTGGATTTAGGAGCCCAAAACATGTGATTATGGAATCGCTGAGAAAAGATGTACTGCGGTTTGTTACCAATTGGTATTTTTGGTCATTGCACTCAAGGTGGCTCTGGATAGTTACTGCTAGATATTTTACGGTAGGTGAGTTACTGTTTCCAGCAATTTGTGATCAGCAGTGTAATTGTACAGTAGTGGATTTCTTTTCCTGTGTATACAGAGTGTATTACATTTATTTATGCTGAGGATCAACTGGCAGAGCCTGAAGTATTCATCAATGCCGTGGAGGTCACTCACCAAGTCAATACTGTCTCCTGGCGCCGCTGCTTCCTCACAGAGAATGTTGAGGAGCTTCCGTGTGTAACGCCGCCACATGAGGGCCACAGAAGCTCTTGTTCAGAATGCAGTCTGCCGCTTTGGTCACACATGCACGCACGGGAATGCCAAGTCTAATTGTATCACAGCAGACAGGGGAATGAATATTCGAAGTGTGGTCTGCTTCCAAAGCGTGTACAAAGACGCAAAAGTGTACTTTGGGAAACTGCCGAATAATTCCAGTGATGGCTGCATGTCTCACGCGATTGAGTATAATTCCTTGAGAGATGGTAGTTTGTTCTGTAAGAGCAGCAAGGGACGTGTTTAGGAGTCTAATGATTTTAGGTGGTTGTTCAATTCTCTTTATTTGAAGGTGAGCTGGCAAGAAGGCTGCAGATGGTGTGAGCATGATGTGGTGTGAGCACTGCTACCAATGTGACATTGCAATTAAACATGAAAAGTACTTGTGCAGTGCACGCACAGAAGTGAATTCAGTGTGAAATCTGAAGATACATTCTAAGTGAACAGCTTATATGCCAGTAATATGAGTAGGGTGCAGTTTGCAGTGATGTAATGTAGCAACATAGACACTGCTAGCAAATAGTTTGCAGTAATTATGTAATGTTGGAGACTTGTGCAAATAACTAACATTAACGCACAACAACCGGTATTCTCGCATTTGTCTCTTGGAAGAGATTGGGTGTTCACGTTTCGAAATACAGGCAGTTGTGAAAGACGTCGGCTGTATTCTTGTAAGCTGTTTGAATACTGTATGTGGGACGAGAAACACAAGAGAGGGAGAGAGAAGTGGAGTTTATAAATGATGGAGTATTTGTCAATTGTTGCTGAGCTTTTGCAGAAATTGGTTGTGAAATGTTTTACATAGTGAATTCTCAAAAGGAAGGTTTGTCACGTTGGTTTACAGATATCTCCTGTTGTTGCAGTAGTTGTGGTGTTACTGGAGAAATTGTATGGACTGCAAAAGGTAGAAATGAATAGAGAAAGCAATCTTTTTTTTTTTCAATTTTTTATTTTAATATCCTGTACAATGAAGTACTATTGGCACGTATTAATGCTGTGTTAGCATCTCGACGAGCTGCTGCCGGTTTTGCTGCCTGGCTAAGTCCAGGGCGGTGTTCCCCTCATTAGTCCTCACCCCCCTGTCGGCTCCGGCCTGCAGCAACGCAGCCGCCGCTTCTGCTTGGCCACAACATGCCGCCCAGTGCAGCGGCGTCCACCCCCCCTGATCCCTGGCGTTGGGGTCGGACGCCGCAGAGAGCAGCAGCCGCACCACAGCCGCGTGGCCTCTCAGTGCAGTGCAGTGTAGGGCGGTCCACCCATCCCCGCCCCTCGCCCCCACGTCCGCCCCAGCCGCGAGCAACGCCCGCACCTCCTCCACCGCCCCCTCCTTAGCCGCCTCTCTCAGCCTCCTGCCTCGCTCCTCCTCAGAAAGGCTCCTGCACAAAACATCGACACACTTACTCTCTACTATCGAGACACACACACCAAATGAAAGAAACTGTCACAGCCGCAAAACTGCCAACAATTCGGAATACACTTCTTCCGAGCGACAAGTCACAAATCTAGAAATCTCGCTTCTGCGATACGGGTTAACCAGCGTATTACAGACAGATCCACAGCACTAGCCCATAATCAAAAACTTCACCCATCTCCCATTAAAAAATAGGTGCACTCCATCCCGTAACAAATACATTTGGCACATTTCCTCATAGTTCACTCCACAGATCCGCCTCCTTTCACCTCGGCATGCAGTTGCTACCCAATCCTTCATCTGCATTCAAACACACCCCAAAACTACCTTCTCTGGGTACCAATTCCTTCAGTCACTTAGGAAGAAAACAATAGAAACTAAACGCATCTGTAAGCACTGAAATACTACTTCCTCACCTGACAGCTAAGTGATTCAGACCAGTAACATGGAAATTTCCTGACATACCGACATAAAATATAAAAGTCACTGCTTCGTACACAATAAGTCGGTCGACATATTTCAAATACAACAAGGGCACCAGGTCGGCCCTCCCTGACACACACACACACACACACACACACACACACACACACACACACACACACACACACACTACCCGCTGCATAATAATCGTCACATGTGCTCATATAATCATGCATGCAACAAGAGATACATCCACTGGAACATTCATTTCCATCTACTTACACACTTTGCAAGCCACCATATGGTCTGTGGCAGGCGGCATCCTGCACAACTACTATACTCAGTCATGTTAACTTTGTGCAACTTTCTGCATTTTCTGAAAATTCTGGACACAAAATAAGTTACACACCACTACAGAAGGCGTAAAACTTTACATTTATACTTAAAAAGGTCTAAGTAAACTTAAAGTGTACACCAGCTACGCTGCTTCCGAGTAAAATTTCTCTTTCAGTAGTAGTACAAACACTTAAGCCGTAACTTTAGAACAGTCTCGAAAAAGTACTGTATTTCCTGTATCTAATGCAATGCATAAATTAGATCATGCCAGAAAGAAATCAGGTGCCTGTAAGAAATACAAACAGAGTGTTGATTCATTATCGCATGTACACTTACAAATATCAAAATACTTGTATAGATCTGGCATTGCTGAACTTTAACCAATGTCGCGGGAACCTCTCCCCACAGCTGATGCAAGTTAAAGGCTGATCCCAAGCGAGAGAGCCAGTAAGAAGCTCCAAAGACAAGTGAAATACCAACTAGAAACTACAGACGTAATAAAACTGCTGCATTCAGTACAAAATAATCAATGTAGGTGGAGCAGCAACCATATGAAACAATAGTAGTAACTGGTACATATAAAAAGTTCTCAACTGACTGCAGTCATCTGCTTTATCCGTTCCGCTCCCAAGTAGAGCGAGGGAGAAACGACTGCCTGTATGCCTCTGTACGAGCGACAACGCCTCTCACCCTATCTTCACATGCCTTGTCTCAAGTGTACATTGCCGGAACTAGAATTGTTCTGCAGTCAGCGTCAAAAAACAGTTCTCTAAATTTTCTCAACAGAGTTCCTCGAAAAGAATTTCGCCTCCCCTCCAGTGATTCCGATTCGAGTTCCTGAAGCTTCTGCACAATACCTCTGCGTCACTCGAAACTACCGGTAGCAAATCTATCAGCTCAGCTCTCAGTCCTATAGCTGTCTTCCTTTAATTATACCTGTTGCCAATACCAAACACTATAGCAGTACTCGAGAATAGGTCGCACCAGCGGCCTACATGCAGCCTCATCTACAGGCCAACCACACTTTCCTAAAATTCTCCCAACAAACTAAAGTCGACCTCCTGCCTTCCCTACCGCAGTCCTCTCACGCTCGTTCCATTTCGTATCACTTTGCGAACTCTCGCTCAGACATTTAAGTGACGCCTGTGTCTAGCGGAACACCTCAACACTACGTGTCTGTTTTTCCTACTCATCTCCATCAACTTACGTTTCTCTACATTTACAGATGGCTGCCATTCGTCACACCAACTAGAAATTTTGTCCAACTCGCCTTGTGTCCTCCTACACTCACTCACGACGACATCTTACTGTACACTAGGGGACAATCAGCAAACAGCTGCAGATACCTGTCCACCAGACCATTTATGTATACGGACAGCAAGAGCGGTCCCAGCACCCTTTTCTGGAGCACTCCTGCCTCTGGCGAACACTCGCCACTGAGGACAACATACTGGGTTCTGTCACTTAAGAGCTGAGGTCCACTCACATACATGGGAACCTATTCCATACATTTCTATCTTCTTCAACGGTCAACAGTAATCCACCGTGTCAAATACTCTGTGGACATGTACGAATATGTTATTCAGAGATGATCGACAAGCGCACCACATCACAGGAAAATCTGCACAATGCAAATAATTGCGATCTTTGGGGTAAAAATGGCTCAGTCACCTCTATTGCAATCACGGATTGTATTAAAGAGTCGGCACAGAAAGAACTGGGGGCTAATGTTGCCCGTCTCAAAAAGAAAGGATTGTAGTTTACACACAAGTCAGCTTTGCCGCTATTGGACGCATCAGAAAGGCGACCGAAAATAAACCACGCGGTTTGCCATAGCCGCCAAGAAAGTGCACTACGAAATTTGGAGAATAAATCCATCATTGCAAGCAGCTTCTCAAAATAGGTAATTTGATCAACCATAGGGACTTTTGTATGGCTAAAAACTAGTGCTGACATTACACAAATTAGTTGTTGCCGTAAAAACAAAAAAATTATTTTCCTTGGAAGAAAGCTGTTTAGCGTAAGACACTGCATGAAATGCGATTTACTTGCAACAGACCTCTAAGTAAAGGAAAGGTCCCACTAGAGAGAAGTGATTACTGACTGGCGATGCAAATACTTGATACAAGTCAGGAAATTAACAAAACTCTTTTCTATCGACGAAACTTGGGTGGTGAATCAACGACATTCCTCTTAGAAGACGGTGACAGGGTCGTGACATTGGCACCAAAATGGACAATACGATAGTGGAAGCAACAGCGGTGAATGTTGTATCCAACACTGGGTTTATTTATTGGTCTACATCAATGTCGTATTCACCAAAATATTTCCCATTACATATAATACATTAATTCCAGTGCTTCTTCCAATGCTCAAAACTATTCTGGAACAATCCTTAAGGTAGCGTTTAGTTCTCTCAGATGTGCAGTTTGAATCTCATCTCGTATGTAAAAGACGACTCTTTAAGGTTTGTCTTTATTTTTGAGAACAAAATGTCACACATGGAGTGAACATGGGGCCAAGGACATCACTACAGTATTGTTTCTAGCCAAACATGCACAAGCACGCAACGAACTGTGAGCAGGTGCGTTATCGCAGTGCAGAAACGGTGAACTGTTCCGCCACAAAGCCGGACACGTTTCCGCGTTGCTTCAAGCCATCGGGGTTGAGCTGGTGAGAAGATCTGCCTGCTGGCCGTTTCATCTTGGGACAAGGAGTCGTGGTGCACTGTACTGTCAAAACCGAAGATTACTGTCAGAAACGTAACATTCACATTTCAGTGGTCTCGGCCATCTGTCACCGAGACGATCGAGTGTTGGTTTACGCATCGTTTGGTTTAACTCTCAGTTCGTCTTCTATTATGACCTTCTCGTCATCCTCATCTTCTTCTAAAGGTTTATACCAGTCGTAAACACCTATTTCACTCGTAGTATACTCACCAAAAGCAGTATATAATATTTATAAAACCACGATGCATTTTAATCCGTTCTCATAGCAAATTTCAGTACAAATGCGGTAATCCGTTTTTACAGTAATACTCTTAAAATACCAGTAACCTTTCTGACACCTCACAACACACTAAATAACCGATACACACAATGACAAAAAGGAAGTAGGAATCTGAGTAATAAAACGCGTGAAATGGCGAGTTTCCCATTACTTCTGAGCACTACTCGTATCACAAGAATGGTTGCGCTTCAATCCACCCAATCAATGGGAACTTTTACCTCTTAGAGCAAACACAATGGAAGAGCAAGTCTTCAGTTGTCCGGTATAATTACACCACATTTCGTTTATAATCGCTTCGGAGTATAGCCATACATTTAGGAGGGAATTGTAGACGAAAATGCATACAGGAGAACAGGCATTCTGTTCTGACGTATATTTGTAATAGATGTAGCAACCTTGGCTTTTGATTTCTGTTCCTGTGTTGATGTAATTTACTCCACAATGTCGTGTTTCGGGAGGTGGCTATTGTCTGCTGTCTCGCAGTGGTGCCAACTCATTTACCCAAAAATGAACACTGCCCGGATGGGCCTGCACAGTGCGTCGCCACCGATTTAAGGCGCGCGCCGCGGAATCGCCGGCACGGCATTTCGGAACCGAGGCATATAGGAAAAGCAGGCAGGCCATTCCGGCCCCAAGCGAGTAAAAAAACTCGCAGACGCCCTCGCGCGCCTTGACGTCACGGAGAGGAGAGGAGAGGAGAGGAGGCTGCAGCGCCGAGCATTCAGTTTTGAGACAGCCACGAGCAAGGCTCGCTGTAAGTGTGCCGTGGCACATTGCATTAATATTGCTCGAACGACGACGGACGTTATGTATCACGTTTTTCCCAAGGATGAGCACTTGCGACGTGAATGGATGGTTCGATGCAAACGCAAGGACAAAGTGAATGTGAAAACTGCACGTGTGTGGTCAGCTCCTTATCGGCCAGAAGATTGTGAACGGGATTTGAGAAATGAGCTTCTAGGGTTACCTTCAAAAAAGAAGTTATTACCAGGAGCAATCCCCTGCATAAACATTCCGAACTGGCGTGGACAAGAAATTGTGGAAAGCGGTGATTCAAACGAAAGGGTAAGACGTCTGCACATACATAACACCTTAAATAATTCCAACTGAAAAATTACCGTAATACAAACGAATTCACATAAATGCAATGCTTTTTGACGCATTGCTATATTGCTTTACGGGAGTGAATGACTCGCTATATTGTACAGACAATAAATAATGTTGCTCAAGTGTATTTGCTTTTCCTCCTGGATATAATAGCTACATTTGTCTTAGAAATAGCCGTTTTTTTAAGTATTCTTGATATGTTAACTATTTTAAAGCTAGTATATAGTTCAAATGACAAAATCATCATATTTCGCGTAATTTGTTAACATTTACTTCTGTAACAATAGCTGATGCTGACCAGTTGACTTCGCAGCGCAGTGGTATGGTTTCTGACTCCATGGGTCCGTATACCTGTATTTCCTCTTACATTGTATTTTTACATTTTATCAAACGATGCTATTGTAGCCGCTTATGCCGGTGATATTTAATCGCTTTTATCAATTGATAAGATTTTTAGTGAAAAATTAATGGAATTGCATAGTACTTGGTCAAAAATTTTAGGAATAGTAGGCCTACTCAGTAAATAATTTTAGGAATAATAAAATTAAAATTAAATTCATTCCTTAGGGATCCGTAAGTCGTGCACAACGCTGTGGAGCAACAAGTTTGCAAAAGCGAGCTTTGACGGCTTTAGAAACTGTGTCACCGAAAAAAAAAAAAGAAAGTCGACCGAAGCTCATGTACAGATTGCGTTCACGCACCCACTGAACTAGTGAATAAGAATTGAAGTTGCTCGTAATTGTAATTCGTAGGTATTTAGTCGAATTGACAGCCCTTAAATTTGTGCGATTTATCGTATACCCAAAATTTAGCGGATTCCTCTTAGTACCCATGTGGATGACCTCGCACTTTTCTTTGTTTGGTGCCAACTGCCACTTCCCGCATCATAAAGAAATTCTCTCTAGAAAATTTTGTAATTGGAATTGATCGTCTGATGATTTTACTAGACTGTAAATTACAGCGTCATCTGCAAACAATCTAAGGGGGCAGCTCAGATTATCACCTAGATCATTTATGTAAATCAGGAACAGCAGAGGGCCTATGACACTACCTTGCGGAACGCCGTATATGACTTCTTTGTTGACATCTCTGCGAGGAAATCAAGAATCCAGTCACACAATAGAGATGATACTTCATACGTATCAAATTTGATTAATACTGGATGTAAACATGGACAACAAAAAAATTCCTGGATTTCCCGCTTAAAAATACACTTTCTCCCGCGTGAAAACACTTTTTCCGTTTTAAGTGACAGTATATTTTCCCTCGGAAGTGCAAAACTTATCAATCCTTTGAATGGTTATGGTTTTGGACATGGGCGTAGAATTTCCTGGCACTTTAGAAAACGAAACTCAGGGAAAAATACACGTTTTGGAAATATCTTTGACGTGCAGCAACATGTACGTTGCGTATTTTCGTATTACGACAGCACACATTGGAATTCCACCAAACACCGCATGTTACTTTCCGAATCACTGAAATCGAGATTGCGATGCGCTTTTGTAAGGCAGCCACAGCTCATGTCACGTGATCTCGCCAGCTCATGACTGCGAGTATTCAGAGCATAGGGCGCGTGATGTAGTCAGCCAATAGCAACATCCCGGCTAAGCAGCGGTAACACACGAGTTAATGGCTTACATTAATATACATTGTGTTGCTACAAGAAAAGCAAAGCTTCCACATATAATATTGGTCACTAAGGTTAATAAGCTGCAAGAGAAGCTAATCTTTCGATATAATGTTGATTTTTTGCGCGTGTTACACTTTAAGATATATCACACAAATGTGGCAGTAAAATTTTTAATAATGACATAAATGTCTGATCTTCAGGGTTCGAAATTCTTCTAAATGGCCATCCTCAAAGAGTTGATTTTTAAATGGAGTCAAACACACTGTGATTTAAGAAATAAGTGATCGAAATAAGTGTCCAAGGAATAGAAAAGCAACTGGAATCACTCAAAAGAGGAAAGTCCACTGGACCTGACGGGATACCAATTCGATTCCACTCACGAGTACGCGAAAGAACTTGGCCCCCTTCTAACAGCCGTGTACCGCAGGTCTCTAGAGGAACGGAAGGTTCCAAATGATTAGAAAAGAGCACAGGTAGTCCCAGTCTTCAAGAAGGGTCGTCGAGCAGATGCGCAAAACATAGACCTATATCTCTGACGTCGATCTGTTGTAGAATATTAGAACATGTTTTTTGCTTGAGTATCATGTCGTTTTAGAAACCCAGAATCTACTCCGTAGGAATCAACATGGATTCCGGAAACAGCGATCATGTGAGACCCAACTCGCTTTATTTGTTCATGAGACCCAGAAAATATTAGATACAGGCTCCCAGGTAGATGCTATTTTTCTTCACTTCCGGAAGGCGTTCGATACAGTTCCGCACTGTCGCCTGATAAAGTAAGAGCCTACGGAATATCAGACCAGCTGTGTGGCTGGATTGAAGAGAGTTTAGCAAACAGAACACAGCATGTTGTTATCAATGGAGAGACGTCTACAGGCGTTAAAGTAACCTCTGGCGTGCCACAGGGGAGTGTTATGGGACCATTACTTTTCACAATATATATAAATGACCTAGTAGATAGTGTCAGAAGTCCCATGCAGCTTTTCGCGGATCATGCTGTAGTATACAGAAAAGTTGCAGCATTAGAAAATTGCAGCAAAATGCAGGAAGATCTGCAGCGGATAGGCACTTGGTGCAGGGAGTGGCAACTGACCCTTAACACAGACAAATGTAATGTATTGCGAATACATAGAAAGAAGGATCCTTTATTGAATGATTATATGATAGCGGAACAAACACTGGTAGCAGTTACTTCTGTAAAATATCTGGGAGTATGCGTGCGGAACGATTTGAAGTGGAAAGATCGTATAAAATTAATTGTTGGTACGGAGGGTACCAGGTTGAGATTCATTGGGAGAGTCCTTAGAAAATGTAGTCCATCAACAAAGGAGGTGGCTTACAAAACACTCGTTCGACCGATACTTGAGTATTGCTCATCAGTGTGGGATCTGTACCAGATCGGGTTGACGGAGGAGATAGAGAAGATCCAAAGAAGAGCGGCGCGTTTCGTCACAGGGTTATTTGGTAACCGTCATAGCGTTACGGAGATGTTTAACAAACCCAAGTGGCAGACTCTGCAAGAGAGGCGCTCTGCATCGCGGTGTAGCTTGCTCGTCAGGTAGAGGGTGCGTTTCTGGATGAGGTATCGAATATATTGCTTCCCCCTACTTATACCTCCCGAGGAGAAAACGAATGTAAAATTGGAGAGATTCGAGCGCGCACGGAGGCTTTCAGACAGTCCTTCTTCCTGCGAACCATACGCGACTGGAACAGGAAAGGGAGGTAATGACAGTGGCACGTAAAGTGCCCTCCGCCACACACCGTTGGGTGGCTTTCGGAGTATAAATGTAGATGTAGATGTAACTGCTTAAATGAATCTAATGTAAACAGTTGTGACATCATGCTCATCAGTGGTAATTTGTTGTAACGAAGCACTGCATTGTCTTCCTACAGCCTTTCACACATTTTGCTGTTGGCAGACGCTTGTATGAGCACTGTGTGTTTTTTGTTTACATATGAAGCATTTCCTTTGCAATTTAAATTTCATTCCCTCGTTCATATTTTGTTGCTGCAGTATTATTCTGCAGTAGCGGAATACAGTAATGTCCTTTGTTAGAGTATCGGTTACTACCAGTCAAAATGACAAAAAATTAACTGAAAACTAAATCAATGAAAAACTCCTGGGATTCTAGAAAATTCCCGGTTTTCCTGCAGATGAAAAAATTCCTAGGTCTTTCCCGGATCTTCCGGGTCGTATACACCATGTAATAGTCTCTTGTTAGAAGTGGTATCAAACCCTTCTGGAAATCTAGGAATATGGAATCGATCTTAGATCCCTTGTCGACAGCACTTATTACTTCATGGGAATAAATAGCAACCTGTGTTGCACAAGAACGATATTTTCTGAATCCGTGTTGGTTATGTATCGATAAGTCATTTTCTTCGAGGTGAGTCAATGTTCGAGTACAGTATATTCTCCAAAATCCTACTGCAAATTGAGGTCAGTAATATGCGTCTGTAATTCAATAGGTTACTCCTATTTCCTTTCTTGAGTATTGGTGTGACATGTGCTACTTTCCGGTCTTTAGGAACAGACCTTTCGCCAAGTGAACGGTTGTATGTGATTGCTAAGAAAGGCACTATTGTGTCTGCATACTCTGAAAGGAACCTGATTTGTATTCCATCTGGACCAGAAGACTTGCCTTTCTTAAGAGATTTGAGTTGCTTCACAACACCTAAAATATGTACTTTTATGTCACTCATGCTAACAGCTGTTCTGGTTTCGAATTCTTGAATAGTTACTTTGTCTTTTTTCGTGAAGGAATTAAGGAAAACTGTATTTAGTAACTCCGCTGCAGTGGCACCACCATCGGGAACATTTCCATTGCTATCGCGCAGTGACGGTGTTGACTGCTTTCTGCCACTGGTGTAGTTTACATACGACCAGAATGTCCTTGGGCTTTCTACCACGTTTTGAGACAATGTTTCATTGTGGAAACTATTAAAAGGAAATAAGTGAAGTCCATTCAAAAGGCTACTGCCACATTATCCACATTAAATTACTTGTTTGGCTCCCACATTTCCCTTTGTAGAGGGGAGAAATTTCTGTATTATACAATAACTTATTGCATTCTGCTCTGGTTAATTTCAAAAGGCATGTCGAAGAGTCTCACTGCTGTTGGTCCCAGGTGTGTGTGTGTGTGTGTGTGTGTGTGTGTGTGTGTGTGTGTGTGTGTTTTACTGAAGCATAAATTGGTCCATACTTTATTTTGAAATCCACCAGCTATTGAGTCATCTTGCAAACGTGTCAGTTCACTTTGAGATGGCAGTATATTTTCAGTAGGACCAACTATCTTTGCCCACGTCGGTTGCCCTTTTCTAAAAATTAAAGTTAACTATACCATGGAATTATACAAAACTTCTCCTCGGTGAATCAAATCCACTACTCATCACAGTGGTGACCATCATCCATCGAATACAGGAGTTTGTTTGCGAGTGATGAGCCATACAGTGCTGTACGTATCTCCACTCAGCCACACCCACTGCATCTCTCACTTCTCGAGAGCAGATACCTTAACCATTAGACCAGCTTAGTGCGTTTGCTGGCGTAGATGGAATTACCGTTGTGGATGATGTTTTTTACCCATGGTTTGCAAACACTACCACCAGAGGTTCTCATGTACATCCTCTGCAGTAGGGTAACATCCACCGATTCGATTTCCCTTTTGCTACTCTTCCCGCAAGTCCCCCGGGATAAACTCTAGTGCAAGTGTCGATGAGACACTGAGTCAGAAGTGGAGGTGTGCTCAGGCAGCCGACTGGTCAAGGAGACTGCCTGCAATAAGCAGCAAATCTGGGTTCCTGTTACAGTGCGGCACAGATTTCCAATAGTCACTACAGATGTAACTCACTAGGGAACCATTTAAGGAATATTCAAATTACATTTTAAGACATACCCAAAACAATCTGCATCCTCATTACTGTACTAAATATTAACTTTTTGTCATTATTACTTGTATTTCTGTTTACCTTATTTTCACCATTTCTTACTCAGTGTCTTCAACAGCTTATATCTACAACCATTCACATAAGTTTTGTTGAGTGGAATTGTGTGAAAAATCCCGTTTCCACACCCATTTAATTCAGAATCAATTTGTAAGACACACAATCACTAAAAACAAAATCTAGATTCAACACATCAATATACAAAGAATCTTTGGGAATGGGTATAATTTGTATGGGACACTTCCTACATAACTACAGTTGAGTGACTCTGAACTGAACGTAATTCTCACTGCAAATACAGAGAATGAGGAATCTTCTGCATATGTGCTCAATCTTCAAAATACCATAGCCAAAAAAGTGAGAAAGGAGTAATATTTAATGGCAACTGTAACCTCTATCCAAAAACTGAAGGAATCTGTATTTTATTTTATTTACTATATCGGCTGGTTAATGCCAAAATAAGCAGTACTGTGAGGGTAAGACTTGGGCACGTGTGGCAACACAACTCACCGGAAGCGAGAGACGGCTGCGTCATCAGGTGGAGGGGTGTGTCGGGCAGACGTAGGAGGCGCAGCTGCAGCAGGAGACCGGCTGTGGCCGCTGTGGGGTTGACAGTCAGAGTTGGGGGTGGACCCGCCCCCTGTGGCGGTCGGCGAGCTGCACAGAGAAACACTGTGTGGGTGGGCGTGTTCACACAGGGGCTCACTGCAGGCGGTACAGCTGAGGGACTGTCCACCGGGGCAACAGGACACTCAGTGCCAACAACACCAGCCCATCACTTAACCTGACTGTGCCACCAATTAACTGATATTTTTCTGCACTACTTCTGCTATATTCCCCATTGGCGTAGCCTAAGACGCAAAACAACAAATTGTTCACAATGAAGCATAAACCAAATCCCAAACATAAAGGCCAACAATTTTGCTGCCCTGACAGAACAACTATCAGACAGAATTTAGAAGCAGTTAAAGTCAACTGGCTGCTACTTTTGGTTGTGAGGTAATTTGAAAACTGATATATGGATGCTGAATTATATCACAAGAGGAGAGAGAGAGAGAGAGAGAGAGAGAGAGAGAGAGAGAGAGAGAGAGAGAGAGAGAGAGAGAGAGAGAGAGAGAGAGAGAGAAACAAACTGATAAGTTGGGCTATCAACTTACTGTTGAAACTATATGGTCATGGATATGCAGGCGCTGTTTGATGTGAAGCCCAAGGGAATGAAGAAGATGGACAAGAATTACAAGAGCTATGCTATAAAAGTTATCAAGAGTATATTCAAAATCTGCATTTGAGTAAAGCAAATAGAACTGTATATATGCATGTACTGTCTCCACAATTCGATTCATTGAAAAGACAGCAGTGGTGATGTGTTTCTTAAACAACAATTTTCGTGTTGAGCAGTTTGCAGTAGATTTTTTTTTTTGTTAGGGTTTAAGGGCGCTCAACTGCTGAGGTCATTAGCGCCCAGTCACTGGTGTTAGAGCACAAGGAACCTGCTAAAACTCAAGGGGATGGGGGGACATCAAAAGGACCTGACAAAGATGCAGATGAAATAAGTAAAAAGGTTAAATGTCTTTGGTCAAGCCAGTTAAAGTTATAAAACGCAGAAGACGAGCAGCTGCTCGAGCGTCATCAGCTAAAACATCCGGTAAGGTAGATGGCAGGGACAGGACAACACGAAATTGACTAAAACGGGGACACGACAATAAAACATGGCGCACCGTTAATGCCTGACCACAAGGGCACTGCGGGGCTGGGTCACCAGAGAGCAGGTAGCGGTGGCTAAACCGGCAATGCCCAATCCGCAACCTGGTCAGAAGGACCTCCTCGCGCCGAGATGGTCGGGAGGAAGTTGTCCAAGCAGTTGGGAGCGGTTTTACTGCCTGGAGCTTGTTTCCTTGGAGGGATGACCAAGCATCCCACCACAAGGACACAAGCCTCTTACATACATCCCCACAAACGTCAGATGACGGGACACAATGGGAGGCTGGCCGAGGCTGGAGGACTGCAGCCTTGGCTGCAGCATCCGCAGCCTCATTCCCAGGCACTCCTACATGTCCGGGGACCCACAGAAAGCTGACAGAACCGCCATTATCGGCGAAACAATGGAGGGACTGCTGTATTCGTTGAATCAAGGGATGGACCGGATAGGGAGCCCCAAGGCTCTGAAGAGCACTGAGTGAGTCAGTGCAGAGGACATACGATGAATGGCGGTGGCGGCGGGCATACTGAATGGCCTGATGGAGAGCAAAAAGCTCGGCCGTAAAGCTGGAACATTGGTCGAGGAGCCGGTATTTAAAGGTGGCGGTCCCGACGACAAAGGCACAGCCGACACCATCGTCTGTTTTGGAGCCATCGGTGTAAATAAAGGTGTGACCAGCAAGTCGAGCACGAAGTTCGACAAACCGTGAGCAATACACTGCAGCCGGAGTACCCTCCTTCGGGAGGGAGCTGAGGTCGAGATAAATACGAACCGGAGCCTGGAGCCAAGGTGGTGTCGGGCTCTCACCCTCTCTGAAGGTGGTAGGGAGGGCAAAATCCAATTGTCGAAGCAGGCGACGGAAGCGGACTCCGGGGGGCAGCAGGGCAGACACATACAACCCATACTGACGGTCGAGAGAATCGGCGAAGAAGGACTTGTAAGAGGGGTGTTCGGGCATAGATAACAGCCGGCAGGCATACCGACACAGCAGTATGTCGCGCCGGTAGGTCAATGGTAACTCGGCAGCTTCAGCGTAAAGACTCTCGACAGGACTAGTGTAGAAGGCTCCGGTCGCAAGACGTATCCCCCGATGGTGGATGGAGTTGAGCCGGCGTAAGAGGGATGGCCGAGCGGACGAGTAGACGAAGCTCCCATAATCCAGCTTCGATCGGACTATGGACCGATACAAGCGAAGCAGGACAGTGCGATCCGCTCCCCAAGATGAACCGCTAAGAACTCTGAGGACATTAAGGGAACGAGTACAACGGGCTGCCAAATAAGAGACATGTGGAGACCAACAAAGTTTCCGGTCCAACGTGAGCCCTAGCAACTTAGTTGTGTCCACGAATGGGAGAACAACGGGACCGAGATGTAAGGATGGCGGAAGGAACGCTTTATATCGCCAGAAGTTGATACAAACCGTCTTCTCTTCAGAGAACCGGAAGCCATTTGCCACGCTCCATGAGTAGAGGCTGTCTAGACAACGCTGGAGGCAGCGCTCCAGGAGGCATGTTCTCTGGGCACTGCAGTAGATCGCGAAGTCATCGACAATCCATAATTGGATTGATCGCGATGGCAAAAAGGGCTACGCTCAAGACGGAGCCCTGAGGCACTCCGTTCTCCTGGAGGAAGACGTCGGACAATACGGAACCCACACGTACCCTAAACTTTCGATCCGTTAAAAAGGAATCAATAAAAAGGGGCAGACGACCGCGGAGGCCCCACTTGTGCATAGTGCGGAGGATACCTCCTCTCCAACAGGTATCATAAGCCTTCTCCAAGTCGAAGAACACGGCTACCGTTTGGCGCCTTCGCAAAAAGTTGTTCATGATGAATGTCGACAAGGTCACAAGGTGGTCAACAGCGGAGCGGCGGCGACGAAAGCCGCATTGGACATTAGTAAGTAGTCGTCGAGATTCAAGAATCCAAACTAACCGAGCATTAACCATGCGCTCCATCACCTTACAGACACAGCTTGTAAGAGAAATGGGGCGGTAACTAGAAGGAAGGTGTCTATCCTTCCCGGGTTTGGGTATAGGAACAACAACGGCGTCACGCCAACGCATGGGGACCTGACCTTCGGTCCAGACGCGATTGTAGGTACGAAGAAGGAAGTTTTGCCCGCCGGAGAAAGGTGTGCCAGCATCTGAACGTGAATGGCATCTGGCCCCGGAGCAGAGGACCGGGACAGTGCAAGCGCACGTTCGAGTTCCCGCATAGTAAAGGGGGCATTGTAAGTTTCCAAATTCAGCGAGTGGAAGGAAGGTCGCCGAGCCTCGTCTGCCTCTTTCCTGGGAAGGAAGGCAGGATGGTAATGGGCGGAGCTTGAAACCTCCGCGAAAAAGCGGCCAAAGGCGTTGGAGACAGCCACAGGATCAACAAGGACCTCATTACCTGAGGTCAGGCCAGGTACTGAGGAGTGGGCCTTAATGCCCGACAGCCGGCGCAGGCTACCCCAAACAACGGAAGAGGGAGTAAAACTGTTGAAGGAGCTCGTGAAAGAGGCCCAGCAAGCTTTTTTGCTGTCTTTGATGACTCTACGGCATTGCGCTCGGAGTCGTTTGTATTCAATACAATTCGCCAACGTAGGATGGCGGCGAAAGGTGCGTAAAGCACGTCGTCGAGCACGGATAGCGTCCCTACAAGCCTCGTTCCACCAGGGGACGGAAACGCGACGTGAAGAAGAAGTAGTACAAGGTATGGAACGTTCGGCAGCATGGATAATAACAGCCGTGAGGTATTCGACCTGACTGTCACAACTGGAAAAATCGTGGTCCGGAAAGGTCGCCAGGGAGGAGTAAAGTCCCCAGTCAGCTTTCAGTATGTTCCAGCGCGAAGGACGTGGGGATGGGGTGTCGTGCAGGAGACGAACGACACAGGGGAAGTGGTCGCTCGAATAGGTGTCAGAAAGGACATACCACTCGAACCGACGGGCAAGAGTGGTAGAACAGATCGAGAGGTCCAAGTGGGAGTAGGTATGAGTAGAGTCCGAGAGGAAAGTCGGGGCGCCGGTATAGAGGCAGACAAGATTGAGATGGTTGAAGACATCCGCCAAGAGTGAGCCTCTTTGACAGGATGCAGGAGAGCCGCAAAGGGGATGATGGGCATTGAAGTCGCCAAACAATAAGAACGGCGGGGGAAGCTGATCGATCAGGTGCATCATCTCAGCCCGACTAACAGCAGATGACGGTGGAGTGTAGACGGTACAAACTGAAAAAGTAAAAGCAGAAAGAGTAATGCGGATAGCTATTGCTTGGAGTGGGGTGGTCAATGGGATGGGACGGTAATAGACATCGTCCCGAACGAGCAACATGACCCCACCATGAGCTGGGATACCGTCCACAGGGGCGAGGTCATACCGCTCCGAGGTATAGTGGGAAAAGGCAATACGGTCAGTCGGGCGCAACTTGGTTTCCTGGAGACCAAGGACGAGCGGACAGTGCAGGCGGAGGAGCAGTTGTAATTCCTCCCGATTAGATCGAATACCTCTTATGTTCCAATGAAACAACGCCATTGCTAGTCAAAAAGTTGGGGGAACGAGACGGGGAAGAGCTGGTCACCTCGATGGCCGCGGAGGGCCAGGTTGCGAGGCAACAACGCTACAACTGACGGCAGGCGGATCCGGTTCCATCGACTCGTCGCCAGCTGCGGCCGCTGTCCCTGATTGTGTAGGAGGGGCCGCATCATTTGCCGACAAAAGGCCGGCGGAACGCCTGGCAGCAGAGCGTCCCGGCGAAACTGAGGACGGCCGGGAGCAGCGACTCACGGATGAAGCGTCAGATGAAACGCGCCGGGGTGGAGAGGGGGATAGAGACTTCTTCTTGGAGGCCTTCTTGGAAGGCCGAGGAGGCACAGGGATGGTGGGCTGGACCCGAAGAAGGTCCTCACGCAGGGGGTCCGTTTTGGAACGCCGGACCTCGGAAGCTGGGGTCCGGAACGTTTCCCCGATGGTCGCCTGAGAAGAGGATCGCTTCTCAGGTGGCGTGGGGGGGGGAGGAGGAGGAGGAAGGGTGGCCCCTGGGGCAGGGGGGGTGGGGGCCGCGGGGGAGGAGGAGTTGGAAGGGAGGGATTTGGGAGGCGGAGGCAGAGCCCCCTGATGGGCACAGGAGGTGGAGGGGGGACAGGATAGAGGTGAGGATACAGCGGAAGGAGTGGACACAACTGAGGCAAACGAAGTGGCCAGTGACACGGGATGAAGGCGGTCATACTTCTTCCTGGCCTCAGAATAAGAGAGCCGATCCAAGGTTTTGATTTCTTGTATCTTTTTCTCCTTCTGATAGGCGGGGCAGTCTGGGGACCTAGGCGAGTGGACGCCAGGACAACTAGGGCACCGAGGTGGTGGGGTGCAAGTATGTTCCTCACGAAGAGGACGTCCACAGTCGCCACAAAGGGGCTCAGCCTCACACCGGGACGACATGTGCCCAAAGCGCAAACACCTAAAACAGCGCATAGGAGGCGGGACGTAAGGTCGCACGTCGCACCGGTAGCACATCACCTTTACCTTCTCCGGGAGAACGTCCCCCTCGAAGGCGAGGATAAAGGCCCCGGTGTCGATGCGACGGTCTTTGGGGCCGCACTGGACTCGCCGGACGAAATGCACGCCGCAGCGCTCCAGGTTGGCCCTGAGCTCCTCATCAGATTGTAGCAGGAGGGCACGATGAAAAATAACCCCCTGCGTCCTATTTAGTGCCAGATGTGGGACAATGGAGACTGGGATGTCCCCTAGGCGGTCGCACGCCTGGAGTGCCGCCGATTGTGTGGCAGAGGTGGTCTTGATAAGAACGGACCCTGATCGCATCTTGCTGAGAGCCTCGATTTCCCCGAAGACGTCCTCAATGTGCTGAACAAAGAACATGGGCTTGGAGGTGGCGAACGTCCCCCCATCTGTTCGAGAACAGACCAAATAGCGGGGGAAGTACTTCGCCCCAAGCCGGCGGGCCTGTCCCTCCTCCCATGGAGTGGCCAAGGGGGAAAGGGCAGGAGAACCAGAACTAGAAACGGTACCTTTTCTTTTGGAAGACTCGGCCACAGAGCGACCTGATACGTGTTGACGTTTCATGTGCGAAACGTCCGCCCCGATACCACCCACTCCGACCAGGGGCTCTCCCCACGGGCGCCACCCAGCCGCAGCAAGGGCCACCTGGCAGGATGACCATTGCCGGGAGTCCTGATGCCCCAAGGAGACGGGCATCTACTCCTTGGCCAACGTTGGGAGGGTGCAGCTCAGGTATCGGCAGTACGATCCCTGTGTTGTCAGGGGGCTACAACCTAGAGGGTACATGACGACCCCACCACAACGGGCTGGCTACCGTGCTGGATTTCTGGTGCCATGGAAAGTCCATCATGATCGCTGGTGCAGATGGAGATGCACTATGGGCGTAACTTGGACAACCCATCAGGCGTTTAGGCCCAATTTGAGGAATAATGGGTATGGTGACAACGCCGGTGCAATGCTGAGTGCCAAGGTCGTAGTGCACTTAGGACCAGTGGTACACCATGTAAGGTGTCCTTCCCCAAAAGGCTCGTACTTCTGTAGAATTTTGAAAAATGGAGGTCAAACCCCAAGGGGGACCATCACATTAAGGCCAAAACATTTGAGACTCCTTTTAGTCGCCTCTTACGACAGGCAGGAATACCGCGGGCCTATTCTTACCCCCGAACCCGCAGGGGGGAGTTTGCAGTAGAGGCCACCATTAAAAGAAAAAAATGGGTTACGCAGTGTATGCAATTTTATCTGATGGACAACGTTTACAACTTGTGAAGTAACCTGTAGTCTATTGAATATGGATTTTTTTTTTTTAAATTGGAAAGGAAACAAAATAGACTTGTATGGAGCATATGTATCCGAGAGACAGAGGCAACAAATGATAGCTGGATGAAAACGTCACATCAATACTGACGTTGTGGGAGATATGTCTTACACCTGTAGGTCGACAGCGAATATAATCTGCTGTATCGCAGTAGCGGAAAACCTCATAGGATTCCGTGGACGACCTCTGGTAACGCCATAGGGAAATTCAAACACGACAGGGGGCAGAGATTTCCTGTCTGCTTTGTAAAAGGGAATGCACGGAAAAAATTCGGGGCGATAGCTGAACAGAGACGAGAAGGAAATGTGATTGTAAGGCACAGCCTTGAGTGTGACAATGTTACTGTGCTGGCTGGAGTATTCTCTTCTTGTTTGCCCCCAGTGTGCATGAGTAGCCCCAGTGCTCACAGCTCCTGCTTTACTGGATATCTCAAGGAATCACACCCTGCTCTTTGGGGCCAGTCACCCAGGGGTAGCGTCTTTTTTCGTAATCAGGAAAGTCCTCAGTCCCAGGTTTGAACCTCACCATCATTTGAATTTTGAATACGAATAATCAGCATTGGTGTCTGAAGACTTCCAGCATCAGGTGTCACCCTCTTTCAGCCAACAGCCTTTCCAAAGAGGGCGGAGGGGCCGACAGAGGTTCAGGGCACTCTCTTTCCATTGAGGCCTGAAACTGGTTCTAAATGAGGAAGAATTGGCAATGATCAACAACGTGAGGATACAGAAGGCAATGTAAACCATTGCTTAAAGATATATAACGTCCGTCAATGAGGCATGTGATTCAGTAAGTCTGTGCTGTACAGACTCTCCATTGGCAAGACTAGTCCCCCATTCAAACCTCCAGGCGAGGAGGCACAAGGGGGAGGTGACCATGGGAAAAAAGTTGAGTAATCAACAAAAGGATAACGTTCTACGAGTCGTCATGTGGAAAGTAAGGAATTTGTATGTGGTTGAGAAGCTAGAAAATAAGAAAAAGGAAATGCTGAGGACGTATCTAGCTGTAGTGGGCGTCAGTGACGCGTAAAGGAAAGACAAGTAAAGGAAAGGAAAGGATTTCTGGTCGTATGAGAATAGGGTAGTAGCAACAGCAGCAGATAACAGGAGTAGGATTCAGTATCAATAGAAAGGCAGGGCAGAAAGTGAGATACTGTGAACGGATGAGTATAAATGTTCTCGTGAGAATCTAAAGCAAACCAACAACATCCATAGTTCAGGTATACATGATGACGTCGCAAGTTGAAGGTGAAGAGAGAGAAAGTATGAGGATATTGAACAGGTAATTCGGTACATATGTGATAGTCATGGAGGGATTGAAACGCAACCGTAGGCGAAGGAGTAGAAGAAACGGTTACACGAGAATATGTACTTGATAATAGGAATAGGAGAGAAGTAAGGCTAGTTACGGTCAATAGTAAATTTATCCTAGTAATAGCTGGTATAGTCTATTCAAGAATCTTGAGACAAGGGGGGATACTTGAGAAAGGACCGAAACATGGGAGGTTTAAAGTCAGATTTTGAAATCAGATACTGGACTGTAAAGCGTACCCAGGAGTAGATTTAGAGACATAACAATTTAGCAGTGATTAAGAGTAGGCTGAATTTTATGAGACTCGTCAGGAGCAATCTATGTACAAAGAAGTGGAATACAGTAGTACTAAGGAAAGAAGAGATGAGATTTATGTTCTCTGAGGCTACATATACTGCGATAATTAACAGCTCAATAGTTGGAAAGAAAAACGTAGGTACAAAGAAGCTAACTGCGAAGAAACCATGGGAAACATAAGAAATCCTTCAGTTGATCAATCAAAGACAGAAGTTCAAAAATATTCAGGAAAATCAGTAATTGAGAAGTATGTCACTTAAGGATGAAATGAATAGGAAGTGCAGAGAAGCTAACGTGAAATGGCTGCAAGAAAAATGTGAAGAAATGAAAGAAGAAATGATTCTTGGGACGACAGACGCAGCATATAGAAAATTCAAAGCAATCTTCCACGGAATTAAAAGCAAGCGTGGTAACATTAAGAGCACAATGGGAATTCCAGTGTTAAATACAGAGGCGAGATCGGATAGTTGGAAAGAGTACACTGAAGACCTCTCTGATTGGAACAACTTGTCCGATGGCGTGACAGAAAAACTAACAGGAGTCGGTATGGAAAATATTGGTGATTAGAATGAGAATTTAAAAGCGCTTTGGAAAATTTAAGATCAAAGAAGGCATAAGGTATAGACAACATTCAATCAGAAGTTCTAAAATCATTGGAGGAGGTGGCAAAAGGTCTATTCTCACTGTTGTGTAGAATGTATGAGTCTGGCAATACACAATCTGACTTTGAGAGAAATATAATCTGCACGATTTGGAAGACTGCAAGAGCAGAGAAGTGTGAGAATTATCGCACAATCAGCTTAACAGCTCAAGCAACCCAGTTGCTAAGAAGGATAATACACAGGAGAACGGAAAAGAAAATTGACGTTCTTAACGTTCATAGGATTTGTGGTCCTGGCGAAAGCGTTCGGCAATATCAAATGTTGCAAGATGTTAGAAATTCTGAGAAAAATACGGGTAAGGCAGAGGAGAAGAGTAATTTGCAATATGTACAAGAGACAAGAAGGTAAATTAACAGTGGAAGACCAAGAGCGAAGTATTCGGGTTAAAAAGGGTGTCAGACAGGGATGTAATCTTTCGCCTCTACTGTTCAATCTATATACCGAAGAAGCGATGACGGAAATAAAGGAAAGATTGAAGAGTGGAATTAAAATTCAGGGTGAAATGATATAAGATTTGTTGATGACTGATTCCCTCAGTGACTGAAGAAGAATTACAGGGTTTGCTGAATGGAACGAACAGTCTAATGAGTACAGAACAGGGAATCAGAGTAAATCAGAGAAAGGCGAAATTGATAGAAGCAGTAGAACTGAAAACAGCGAGAGACTTAGCATCGTGACCGATGATCAGTAATTAGATCAAGTTAAGGTGTTACGCAACATGGGCAGCAAAGAAACCCATGACGAACAAAGCAAGGACGACGTCATTCACACTAGCGCTGCCAAAAAGGGAATCGTGCTTACCTGGCTTCTGCTGGTGGCTCACCGAGCATACTGCTGACTTCAATGACTTCTTGCGGGTACTCGAGCACAGCGTCCGCCCAGCCCCGCGTGGCCATCACCTGCAGGTGGTCCTTTATGAAGGCGACGGCAGCCCTGGCGGCGTCCGGGCACGAGTGCCTCACTGCCGTGACGGCCGTCGCCGCTGCGGTCTCGACGGCCAACTGCGAGATCAGCTGCCGCTCGCAGGCAGCCTTCAGGGCCGACAAGCCGTACTTGTCGGCCACTGCCAGCAGCTGGGCGGCCGTGTCGGGCAGCTGGGGGGCCTGCAGGGTATACGTGTAGGCCACCAGGAGCCTCAGCACCGGGCCCTCCACGTCGTCGATGCTCACCTGGCCGCAGCTGGCCTCCAGCATGTCGTGCGCGAACATCGCTGCGAACACAGGGCTCGCGGCTGCCAACACGGCCCTGTGAGCCGCCACCCTCGTCTCGCCCGCCACCAGCGTCACTAGGGAGCCGTCACCCCCGTCTAGCAGGGCGGCCAGGGCCTCGGTTGTGGTGTTCTGAACCTCCGTAACTGCCGACATGGTGGGTGGTCCTGAAACACAGTGCCACTGAGCAGCCCTCACACTGCACCCTCAACACTTGTACGAGGCGCATGCATACCTGTATGAAACAGCAGCTGTGAAAGTGTTGTCCACCCTAAATCAATTGCAGCGTCACCAGTTTCCTTCAAATGACAAGGGTCCGTACTGCTTCGTGATCACCTAAGGTTTGTGACTACCAGCGCGGTGCTACGATAGACTGCTTTCACCTTCTAAAAATGTTATCGTTCTCAGTCAAAAGATGGTTTATTTATGTCATAGCAAAAATATTGGCAAAGCAACAAACTTGTTTCAGCCATAAAGTTACACGACTTATATTTAAATCCAAGTTGGTGGCACCTCTAACTAGGAAAAATTTTCTTCCTCCTTATCTCAAGTTCCTCACATCCGTGACACCTGATCAGAAGCAATGTACATGTAATGCAGAAATCAGTTTCCTCGGTGAATGTCTCAGGGTAGGCACGATTAAACTTGACCGGCCACCGTGGCCGAGTGGTTCTAGGCGCTTCAATCCGGAACCACGCGCCTGCTACGGTCACAGGTTCAAATCCTGCCTCGGGCATGGGTGTGTGTGATGTCCTTAGGTTAGTTAGGTTTAAGTAGTTCTAGGTTCTATTGGACTGATGACCTCCGATGTTAAGTCCCATGGAGGTCAGAGCCATTTGAGCGGTTTTGAACCACTAGTCTAAATTCATTGGTATGTTTAACTCTCCTTTGAACAGATTGATACCTGCGTCTTCTTTCTTCAGAAAAAGATGCAGCGCCCACCTCCGTGGTAAAGAATGCTGCATAATACAATCATAAATCATGTCGCCATTTTATCCGAATGTTGCAAGCTACGGTGTACCAAGGTATTTCCAGGTTGAGCAGTTTAGGAATGAAACTCGTTGCCTCCATTTCCAGAGCATGTGTTGTGGAACTTTCGCACAAATATACAGTTGCATCTCCTTTTGGCGTGGATGTGTTTGTATAGCATCTTTGCCCCACAGAACGTTCGGATACTTATTAGACGACAGATACGTCACGGTTAAACCAAAGTAAGCTCTATCACAGCTACGACATCACTCTTGACTCTCATGGTCGTATGAGGGGGCAAACGACGGAGTCAGTGAAGTAGTTCCACACCCTACAGTGTAAACTGGTTTCCGAAATTCAGACAAGTGGGTTTCGCGAGCACGGCGTCCACTTTTTCCGAATCGTCCCGAATTAGCACCTCCATTCCACCAGCGTAAGAGGTCTGCCGGACCGTTACGGTGCCGGGAGAGCGCCTAAGGATTCGTCCCAAGGCTTCTGTCACGCCAGCTCGACGTGGATCGAGACGCCGAGGCAGTGCTGAACAGAGCGTAGCGCCGGACGTCAACACAGGGTCGCAGGCCAACACGTACACTGCAGGCTTCTGGAAGCCACCCGACCAACCCGAGTCTTCCTTCCCCACCCCTCGTTAGTTAGCTGTACATTTGCTTGCGTTTTATATCGCTTTGCGGTTTTTTTCGCCTCCCCATACCAAGTATGCACTCAATGTTATAGGCTCAAGACTCTTGACACTGGCGTTGTAATCGCATAATGAACGACTTTTTACTGTTGTTTAAAGGTGTTGTTACCGTATTTTCCTACATCCAAGTGGTGCTGCATGTAAATAAACGAAGCGGTAAAAGCTGTAAAGCGGTTTACATTTCCATACAGTCTTCGAGCATTGATATGTTCCTCGTCTAAGAATCAGACGTCATTGTCTTATAAATGTTTAATGTATCCCGAGATCAGTGGTGTAGTGTTCTACTTTATTGTGACACTCGCAATGCGACAGTAGTTTACACTGAGCTTCCACAGAGTCTCAAGCTGACACAGCTGATTTCAAGTGAACAACTTGAGTACTTTCGAAGATATAAATTTTTACCTAAGGGACGACTGTGATGGATTCATGTATAGCATCAACTGAAACTACAACCAGAAGTACACGTCCACAAGTTCTAGTTGTCTGGAATCTTCCTTCGTTTCATTACCACAGATTTCTGACTAAATAAAAAGTACTCTGGAAAATTATTATTTCATTGTGTTTGGGTTATTTAAGTGTTTTGCAGGGTCTGAGGAGATACGTTGAAATTTTATGGAAATTAAGTAAATGTATGTGTGAGAACATTTCTTGTACAATAGTGGAATTTGTGACGTATGTCCGACTTAGTTTGGTTTTGTAAAAGGCAGCCAGAAGGGAGTTGAGTATTAAATTTGTAAGTAATTTATGTTGCGGAATGGAATCTAATTTTGTCTTCATTATTTAGTTTCGGAATTACGTGATTTCTTGTCTAAATTACCTGCAGTAATCTGATTGGCTGACATTGAAAATACCTGAGTATACAAGTGGTCGAAATGACTTGGTTGGCTGTTTAATATATTAGCCGATAGGAATTAAGCATATCCCGTGCGTACGAGTATGGCTTTGTGCCTCCCATATAGGAGTCGATTAAGTCGTTCGGGAGCCATCTTCTGGTAAACGCCTGTGTTAAATCGCGCTGATCAAATTTATTCCAAAATAAAGAAATTTGCGCGTTTTTATTATTCTCTTGCCGTTGACAAAGAGCGACTACAGAACTGAATATTTTGTGAACGCTCGAGATTTGAGAGTGATTTATTTTAGGAGATACTCGCATGTGAACATTTTATTTCGTACACAAACACTGCGCGGCGTGTTTCGTGCAGATTATAATATGCATTATAGGAATGTTTCTATACTGGGTCTGGGTGAGTGATTTCACTGACTTTTGTTTTCAAGGTTTATTGGAATGCCGCAATTGTTAAATCAGCCCAGAATTTTGCCATTCTGCGTGCTTTTCGAGGAGCTAAGGACTGCACTGAGTGCAGGTTATTTCTGGAGGAGACAATATTCCACAAAACCACATTTAGAAAGTCTGTAGAACCAACGTCAAATCCTGACTCTGCGAATACATCACAGCTCCATTCGTATGGTTCTCGCACAGATCACGAAGACCTGTTTTGACTGATTACTGCAGACACACAGAGGCACTTTAATGATTCTTCACACACCCCTGAACGTGAATGGACCATGAGAAACTCCTAGTAAGTGATACGATGGATGTACCCACTGCCATGCACTTCAGTCATTTCAAGGGTGTAGGTAAGTGAGACTCAGTTTGGGAGGAGGAAGAATCACACTACCCTTTAAAAGACTAACTGATTGGTTTATCCAGTAAATACAAGGGCCTTGCTGCTCTCACACGTAAACAACTCAGGTAATACATAACGAGTCCGTAATTATGAGCAATATATCATCCTTCTGCGGTAACTATAGACTTTGCATTACTGTACTGAAACTTCCTGCAGAGCTGAAAGGAACATTTAGAACTTAACGGTCGTTAAATACTGGAAGAAACCCATAGTGTGGCTTTTCCAGTCCTTATTACGACCATGTGCTCCCTCTGAACGTCATCACGTCACCAGCGCACACAAGTGCAACTGTGAGGCTACATAAATTGACGGCTGTGTGTCTACCAAACGTCGGTTTTCGTCATTTGGTTTTTTTTTTCCCTGTATGCAGACATCTTGAAGTGATCAATGGGCAGAATTACTCACAACAGAGTCAGTGCCCATACTGACACATACGATGAGTTTCATTATGCACTTAGTCGGGGAACTGCGATTGTGCAACACTATTGCATTGTAGGTAACATATGAGACACTTCGCCCGGCTAAAAACCAGGACGCCCTTCCTGCCGAAAAAGTCACACGCAAGATTCTCCTGTCCTCCGGCAAAGTGGCTCTGCTTCCCCACTCAAACCACCAACCTTCGAAAACCATGCAGTCCTTAAAGGACTGCTTAAAACCTGTTCGTGTCTCAAAGTCAGAACCCATATCCGTGAAGAGACGTCGAATGACTAACCAGTTGAGTGGAAAAAGCTAGTCAAGAGGTATCGATTACATTTACCAAATCACCCACCAAATGTACCAAATCACCCACCAAATGTCTGAAGTACGGCAAGCTGCAATCATTCTGGAGTGTTTTACGTGTGAGAAACAGATTTCCTCTGGAAAAAATTAACAGCAGCTACTGCACCTTACAAACACATTTTCTTTTGCGAGCTTCCAGCATGTTGCAGTACCTCAGGGCAACAACTACTATTCATCAGTAGCATAAAAAACCAGTCCATGTTGCAAATTTTTACTTTTTATTCATTCGATGACCAGTTTCGGGCCGACACCCAATTTGAAATCGTCGTAACAATCGGAAATGGGATTTCCGAACGTTTCAAAAATGTACTACGAACATTTTTGATATGTTCGTAAATGCTATGATTCGAAAATGGGTCTCGGCCCGAAATTAATCATATAAATAAAATGTAAAAATTTGCTACTTTGACTGCTTCCCCATTCTACTGACTTTTTTGCCACAGACTTTTTGGTAGTAAGTTTCTCTGTATAATAAATGCCTCTGAAAAACCTACACGAGGCGAAATTCTAACTTCAATAAAAGTTAAAGGGAAGAATCGTTAATCTCACGACATAATCTTGATTCAACTGCCGATGTCAGTTATTTGAAGTGCACACACACACACACACACACACACACACACACACACACACACACCAAAAGTAGTCTTGCCTCACCTGGGTTCCACGAGTTCCGGAACCTGTACAGAAAAATGGAGTAGACAGCAACATGAACCTCATGTCCGGCCTTTTTATTGCTCATGAAAGCCACACGTTGCATGATGTACCACCGCACAGCGAGATCTTCAGAGGTGGTGGTCCAGACTGTAATACCTCCAATACCCAGTAGTACGTCCTCTTGCATTGATGGATGCCTGTATTCGTCGTGGCATACTATCCACAAGTTCATCAAGGCACTGTTGGCCCAGATTGTCCCACTCCTCTATGGCGATTCGGCGTAGATCCGTCACAGTGGTTGGTGGGTTACGTCGTCCATAAACAGCCCTTTTCAGTCTGTCCCAGGCAAGTTTGGTAGGGTTCATGACTGGAGAACGTGCTCGCCACTAGTCGAGCGATGTCGTTATCCTGATGGAAGTCATTCACAATATCTGCACGATGGGGGCGCGAATTGTCGTCCACCAAGACGAATGCCTCGCCAATATGCTACCGATATGGTTGCACTATCGGTCGGAGGAAGGCATTCACGTATCTCTCAGCAGTTACGGCGCCTTCCGTGTCCACCAGCGGCATACGTCGTTCAGACTGACAGGTTTGCCTCCATACACGTCTCAGGCGACAGTCTGATTGAAGGCATATGCGACACTCATCGGTGAAGAGAACGTGATGCCAATCCTGAGTGGTCCGTTCGGCATGTTAAGTGCCATAGTGCTCAGAGCCATTTGAACCATTTTTTTGTCAATTCTCGACTGTCAAAATGGAAAGACACTGGATTTGAGGAGATGTATCGTTTTGTTGCTGTTTGCCTTCTAATGGCGCAAGTTAAGAAGTTAAAATTAACTGATTATTGGTCCAGAGATACACTTTTGAACACACCAGTTTTCAGCGAAATTATGTCCCGAGACCGTTTTTGTCTACTTCTGAGAATCTTACACTTCAGTGATAACTCTGCGAGTACTGGAAGCGACAGTCCATTATAAATTAGGACTAGTGTTGGCAAAGTTCGTAAGACATTTCGTTAATTCATGTCGCCCACATCACAAGATTTGTATAGACGAAAGTCTCTTGCTGTTCGAAGGACGAATATCTTCTAAGCAAGTTATTCCAACCAAGCGAAGTAGATTCGGAACAAAGACATTCGGACTGTGTAACTGTCACAGTGGGTGTATTTTATATTTGGAACAGGGTCATATTCTGTATGTCAATGACTGGCTGGTACTGCAGCCGGGCCTGTTCCTCTGGCTTCACATCATGGTACAGCCGCATGTGGCACAGTTCGTGAGAACAGGCCTAACATGCCAAAACTGCAGACGAAATTAAAACGAGGAGAAACTGAGTTTAGGTCCACTGACAAGGTCCTTGCTATCAAGTGGTGCGATACGAGAGACGTGTACATGATGACCGCAAGTCACACAACACGAATGGTTGAAACAGAAGACTGACAAATACTGACGAAAAAATAGAGAAACCGCAATGTATTGTAGAGAACAATTCGAGTATGGGTGCAGCTGACCGTTGTGACATTTAACCGAGCACAGTGGAATCAGGGCGTAAATGGTGTAAGAAGAATTTTTTTCACATTCTGGATTTGTGCATTCTAAATGTTCATGCTCTCCACCGGTGGTAACAGGTCGAAAACTGGCACCAGCAGAGTTCCACCTTTCTCTCGTAAGGGAGATGGCAGAAAAATATGCTACAGAGCGGAGGAAAGCTCGTAGGGGAAGGTACTGCGATGACGAGAATCCTCTGCGATTCACACGGAGGCATTTCCCGGCTGTCGTGAGTGAACATTCGCAGGAAAGTACGCTAATGCGCAGTTTGCACGGAACAGTAAGTGCGCCGGAAATTAGAGACTGATGCAAAACTTGCGACGTTCCATTACGCGTTGCACCCTGGTTTGAGACTAATCATACAAAGAAGCATTACTCATCATTCGGAACTAAATCTGAGAAAATTTATTCACACTTCTGAATTAATCACTAAAAAAAAAGGCAAAAATGTAAGAAATATAAACCTATTTTTATCTCCGCCAAAGCCCGGTAGATGCAACAAGTGTAAAATTATTTAAACGAAGCCTGACTTCATATGTAGCAGTTTACTGGCAAATGAACGGACCCATTGGTGATTGAGATGGCGCAATATCTGTACTGTGGAAAATGTAATTACGCCGAGTACATTGCGGCAGTATAACAAAACCCTTCCATTAATCTGCATACGGTACATTTAAATTATTAACACGTAACATGGACACATATTCCTTCATCCTTAACAGTACAAATGTATATCACACTTGGTCTACTTGTACAACAAAACACGTTTTCCATAACTGATTTAAACGGCTTCGATCAACGAGAAACAACACGCCAAAGTCAAAACTGTTTTCTCAGTGTGATTTTTCTTGCTACTTTGCCTCTGTTGTCGGTCAATACTGAAAATTAAACTCTTTGTTCTGGGGAGGATGGGGAGCTTAAAATTTGTTCTTCGAATGAGAATGGCTTTGAATCATTAACAGAAAACGGTATTTGAAAAAGGAGTGTAATACACATTGCTTTCATCTTTTCATGAAAATCAACATATTTTTGACTAATTTGTGGATTATTGGAAAATAGTAGAGGAATAAAAATTGTTATTCCTTATCGTTGTGCAGTCAATCTATTGCACTCTAAATTTCATTTTCATCATGCGTTCACACTACTAGACATGCTAACCCGAAGTTTACATTGTTTTCGGGCATGATTTTCGCGCCTAACTTTCATTCCAGTTGTACAGCTTGGTATGTTCTATGGAGCACAGTTATATTTTTAGCAAAATCGGAATGAAAATACCGCATTTTTGACGTTTTTACGAAATCCTCAATTCTTTGCTTAATTCATTCAGTACTGAAAAGTGCTTTGGAAATGTAACTTTGTATTTAAGAACCTTTTGTTGTTAGGTTACTACATGCCAAGTTTCACGTTCGTCATAGAATTAGTTCAGGAGATGCAAGAAGCCAAACAATTTTTTTCGGGTGCCTAATTTTTTGGCCGATTTACCTACAATTTTCTGGCTGAATATGGCTCGTAAAGTTCTTTTCATTATTGTTCTTAGGAGAACGCATGAAGTTGTCCAAGATGGCAGGCCAAATTTTATTTCTTTACAAAAGCGATTGCCCGAGATATTACAGCTCAAAGTCTGCACAATTTCACGCTGGCTCTGCGCGGGCCGATCCGGTGAAAGAGCTGCGTGCGTTAGTTCCAGTACGTCTGGGAGCTTAACAGTCTTTTCATTTCTGGGGCCAAATAACTTCACTCGGCTCCAGGTCAGTTCTGTTGGGTTCATACTGTAATGGCACAGTAAGAAATGCAGCATTTGTATGCTGTGCGCGATGCTGTGAAAATGAGTGTTATTCATGTTTCTACGACACACATCTGTGGCATAGAACAACGGGCACCGTGCAAATAAGGAGTATTTAGCTTTTCATTTTTGCACAGAATAATTAAATTGTTATGTTTTCCTAATTTGTAAACTGCCTTTCATAAAATATCGATAGTTGAGAATTTATAATTGAAATGAAATTTCGCGTGCAATATGCAGTTAAAAACAATAAGTTGTGCATTATTCATAAAAAATGATGAATTTTACAAATACGAGATGCAGGTAATTCAAACTGAACGAGGCAAACATGCCCGAGGCGCAGTACTTGAACCAGTGAACCATGTATTGCAATAAATAACCAACTCCGCTGTACATTCACTTTTAGTTACGTTGTAGTTATGTGACAGTCCCTCGGAAAACTTCAAAGCCGATTATCTCTGTGAATTTATGGCAAACAGCAAGAACAGCCAATTTATCGGCACTTTTTACCCGTGTTCCACGCGCGCGCCTCACCACGCAACAGGAAGCGGCCTCGGCCATTTTCGTACTGCGCGACAGTGGGAGCACAACGCTGCAGGGCCCGTGACTGCACACGATGTTTGAAATAAAAACTACGTAGCTGAAGCGTGGTTAAGAAAAACGTTGGTGGCTGTTAATACGTTTGAATATCTTAAAAGTTTCGTTTAACGTAACTTAGTAATAAGATCCCCCCCATGAACCATGGACCTTGCCGTTGAGTGCCTCAGCGATACAGATGGCCGTATCGTGGGTGCAACCACAACGGAGGGGTATCTGTTGAGAGGCCAGACAAACGTGCGGTTCCTGAAGAGAGGCAGCAGCCTTTTCAGTAGTTGCAGGGGCAACAGTATGGATGATTCACTGAACTCGCCTTTCAACACTAACCAAAACGGCCTTGCTGTGCTGGTACTGCAAACGGCTGAAAGCAAGGGGAAACTACAGCCGTAATTTTTCCCGGGGGCATGCAGCTTTACTGTATGGTTAAATGATGATGCCGTCCTTTTGGGTAAAATATTCCGGAGGTAAAATAGTCCCCCATTCGGATTTCCGGGCGGGGACTACTCAAGAGGACGGCGTTATAAGGAGAAAGAAAACTGGCATTCTACGGATCGGAGCGTGGAATCTCAGATCCATTAATCGGGCAGGTAGGTTAAATTTAAAAAGGGAAATGGATAGGTTAAAGTTAGATATAGTGGGAATTAGTGAAGTTCGGTGGCAAGAGGAACAAGATTTTTGGTCAGGTGAATACAGGGTTATAAATACAAAATCAAATATGGGTAATGCAGGAGTAGGTTTAATAATGAATAAAAAAAAAATAGAGGAATGCGGGTAAGCTACTACAAACAGCATAGCGAACGCATTATTGTGGCCAAGATAGACACGAAGGCCACGCCTACTACAGTAGTACAAGTTTACATGCCAACTAGCTCTGCAGATGAAGAAATTGATGAAATGTATGATGAGATAAAAGAAATTATTCAGGTAGGGAAGGGAGACGAAAATTTAGTAATCATGGGTGATCGGAATTCGAAAGTAGGAAAAGGGAGAGAAGGAAACACAGTAGGTAAATATGGATTGGGGCTAGGAAATGAAAGAGGAAGCCGCCTGGCAGAGTTTTGCACGGAGCGTAGCTTAATCATAGCTAACACTTGGTTCAAGAATCATGAAAGACGGTTGTATACATGGAAGAACCCTGGAGATACTGACAGGTTTCAGATAGACTATATAATGGTAAGACAGATTTAGGAATCAGATTTTACATTTTACTACATTTCCAGGGGCAGATTTGGACTCACCACAATCTATTCGTTATGAACTGTAGATTAAAACTGAAGAAACTGCAAAAAGGTGGGAATTTGAGGAGATGGGACCTGGATAAACCGAGAGAACCAGAGGTTGTACAGAGCTTCAGGGAGAGCGCAAGGCAACAATTAAGAACGGGGGAAATAAGTACAGTAGAAGAAGAATGAGTAGCTCTGAGGGATGAAGTAGTGAAGGCAGCGGAGGATCAAGTAGGTAAAAAGACGAGGACTAGTAGAAATCCTTGGGTAACAGAAGAAATATTGAATTTAATTGATGAAAGGAGAAAATATAAAAATGCAGTAAATGAAGCAGGTAAAAAGGAATACAAACGTCTCAAAAATAAGATCGACACAAAGTGCAAAATGGCTAAGCAGGGATGCCTAGAGGACAAATGTAATGATATAGAGGCTTATCTCACTAGGGGTAAGATAGATACAGCCTACAGGAAAATTAAAGAGACCTTTGGAGAAAAGAGAGCCACTTGTATGAATATCAAGAGCTCAGATGGAAACCCAGTTCTAAGCAAAGAGTGGAAAGCAGAAAGGTGGAAGGAGTATATAGAGGGTCTAGACAAGGGCGATGCACTTGAGGACAGTATTATGGAAATGGAAGAGGATGTAGATGAAGAGTTTGATAGAGCACTGAAAGGCCCAAGTCGAAACAAGGCCCCAGGAGTAGACAACATTCCATTAGAACTACTGACAGCCTTGGGAG
Source organism: Schistocerca americana (assembly GCF_021461395.2). Taxonomy (NCBI): domain Eukaryota; kingdom Metazoa; phylum Arthropoda; class Insecta; order Orthoptera; family Acrididae; genus Schistocerca; species Schistocerca americana. The sequence goes on along the minus strand of NC_060129.1, from coordinate 137,578,576 downwards.
AGCCAGTCCTGACAAAACATTACCATCTGGTGAGCAAGATGTATGAGATAGGTGAAATACCCTCAGACTTCAAGAAGAATGTAATAGTTGAATGCTAATTAAACATTTCTAATTTTCAAGGTGATAATAGACCTGCTTAGGCGATTACAAAAACGCTATTACTATTGCTTCTTTTTCGTTTACAGATAACTAGCCTGAGCTTACATTCGCATTTCACGCAGTTAAACAACATCATAGCTACGTCAGCTCTCACTGCAATGTAAAAGTTTTTTTCTCAGTTATTGGTTCAAATGGCTCTGAGCACTATGGGACTTAACATCAGAGGTCATCAGTCCAACAGAACTTAGAACTACTTAAACCTAACTAACCTAAGGACATCACACACATCCATGCCCGAGGCAGGATTCGGACCTGCGACCGTAGCGGTCACGCAGTTCCAGACTGAAGCGCCTAGAACCGCACGGCCACACCGGCCGGCTTCTCAGTCATGCCCGAATTCGACAGCTGCAAGTAAAATCACGAGTGGGAAAACAAAATGTGAGGCATTATATGACGCTTCCAACAAAGGTAGCCCAATCAAAAAAGCTATCCAATTTATGTAAGCTGCTTCCATGCGCAAGCACAGAATTCCCGATTCCAAAACACAAGGTGAGTTTGCCCCAGGTTTCAAGTTTTACTGTACACAATGCAAATGCAAATGCAAACTGTGGCAAGAGGAACTATGTTCACTTTAAAAAAGGAAAATCGTGGGAGAGTGAAATAAAATTGCTGCGCACATATACTCCATAATTGATTTAAATGTGGTACGAACGCTATGTCAACAGATACTGAAATGTTAGTAATAAAGACTTTCAACTATTTATCAAATTCATCTTAAAGGTTATCCAAGTTGAAAGAGTTCTTTCAATTTGTTCATACAAAATACAATGCTTTGTCGAGATATGTACCTTCAAGGTAGTTAAGCCTAAAGCCTGACATAGAAAGTGTGTTCAGGAATACAACTTATTTTAGTGGAATTTATGTTCAATTTTCCTTGAACTTGTTGTTGTGGTCTTCAGTCCTGAGACTGGTTTGATGCAGCTCTCCATGCTACTCTATCCTGTGCAAGCTTCTTCATCTCCCAGTACCTACTGCAACCTACATCCTTCTGAATCTGCTTAGTGTATTCATCTCTTGGTCTCCCTCTACGATTTTTACCCTCCACGCTGCCCTCCAATACTAAATTGGTGATCCCTTGATGCCTCTGAACATGTCCTACCAACCGAACCCTTCTTCTAGTCAAGTTGTGCCATGAACTCTTCTCCCCAATCCTATTCAATACCTCCTCATTAGTTACGTGATCTACCCACCTAATCTTCAACATTCTTCTGTAGCACCACATTTCAAAAGCTTCTATTCTCTTCTTGTCTAAACTATTTATTGTCCATGTTTCACTTCCATACATGGCTACACTCCATACAAATACTTTCACTGACGACTTCCTGACACTTGAATCTATACTCGATGTTAACTTTTCTTCAGAAACGCTTTCCTTGCCATTGTCAGTCTACATTTTATATCCTCTATACTTCGACCATCATCAGTTATTTTGCTCCCCAAATAGCAAAACTCCTTTACTACTTTTAGTGTCTCATTTCCTAATCTAATTCCCTCAACATCACCCGATTTAATTCGACTACATTCCATTATCCTAGTTTTGCTTTTGTTGATTTTCATCTTATATCCTCCTTTCAAGACACTGTCCATTCCGTTTAACTGCTTTTCGAAGTCCTTTGCTGTCTGACATATTTACAATGTATCGGCGAACATCAAAGTTTTTATTTCTTCTCCATGGCTATTAATACCTACTCCGAACTTCTTTGTTTCCTTTACTGCTTGCTCAATATACAGATTGAATAGCATCGGAAACAGGCTACAACCCTGTCTCACTCCCTTCCCAACCACTGCTTCTCTTTCATGTCCCTCGACTCTTATAACTGCCATCTACTTTCTGTACAAATTGTAAATAGCCTTTCGCTCCCTGTATTTTACCCCTGCCACCTTCAGAATTTGAAAGAGTATTCCAGTCAACATTGTCAAAAGCTTTCTCTAAATCTACAAATGCTAGAAACGTAGGTTTGCCTTTCCTTAATCTTTCTTCTAAGATAAGTCGTAGGGTCAGTATTGCCTCACGTGTTCCAACATTTCTGCGGAATCTAAACTGATCTTCCCTGAGGTCGGCTCCTACCAGTTTCTCTATTCGTCTGTAAAGAATTCGCGTTAGTATTTTGCAGCTGTGACTTATTAAACTGAAATGACATTTTTTCGAAGGGTGTACTCAACTTTGAAGTAAAAACAAAAAAAAAAAGAAAAAAAAAGGAAACTTAATTCGTGAAATATACCGTGTGATGGAGAAAATAAAAATGGAGGTAGAACGTAGGATAAATTATCGTTTTTTGTTATATGGTGCAACAGTTGCTAGACAAATTTGAGGGCCAGACCCCAGATCAAAGACAAACGCGACTGGAAAAATGCAGACATATAGATGAAGTTCGTGTGAAATACTGAAATAAATAGTTCGTTTTGTTATGACTAACTTTCTGTCCTTAATGGACTGCATATCACTTGGAAAAATCCTGTGCTTCAAAATATTTTGAAATTAGACGGATCACTTGGCATTGTTGATTTCCTTGGTGTAGATAATGATATGGTTTCCCATTTCTTTTGGGGGAGGGAACGAGCACTTGAGGAGAGCAAAGTTGGCTGCTGTGACAATACTACTGAGGTGAGTCTGCATTATAGAAATGATTGGCGCATCAAGACTGTGCAGTGTTTTAAAGTACATGTTCTTCAAATGCATTCATGAAGAAAGTTTTATCCATGACGAACATTACACTGAGGGATGAGCGAAACAGAGCTTCAGTTGATATATTTAAAACGGATTGTACACTTATTTCAATTACGATGAAAGCTGCCGTGATTTCAAGACAGCATTGTCTCATGGAAAGTGTTGAGATTTGCACGCACAGCTGAAAAGTACTCCTCTTCATTGTGTTGAGTGTGTTCTGAAGAAAATGTGCAAAAAACAATTATTTTAAAAAGTGTCGGTTTCGATACATCTGTTCCCATTTTCCCTAACTGTAATCTGGGGGCACCAAGGCCATTCTGCGCTCCGTCGTCGCGTCAGCCTCGCTGCCGCACACTCCTCTCCCCCACAGCAACAGGTACTTTTTTCCCGCGGGTGTGGCCGCACTGCGCCAGCTGCCCGGGGAAGTCCCGGCCTCTGTGGAGCCCGGGCTGGCCGCGGCGGGCGGCCGCTCCCCGGTGGCAGACCGCTCTCTCGCAGTGGCTGTGTGTCCCCTCAGTGTTTCAGCCTCGCAGGCAGAGCATTTGCTTCTGCGCCTCTCAGCAAAACGGCAACCACACCCTAGTATTCTGGCTTTTGAGTTTATATCCCGAAGGAGGATTCCGACGTGGAAGCCGGTTGAGCTGCCCGCTCACGCCTTATGACAACCTTAAACGAATGTAGATATGCGAGTTTCATCTATAGTGCTTCGCGAAATTAAAATGTCAGCTATCTTTTACAACATTATAAGCAACCCTGCCGTGTTCACGATTCATTGTTAAGTTACCTCGTTTATACAGAAGATATACAAGCATAATATGTGAGACGCTAATGAAAAACTTCCGAAATCGCCATTTATTCTGATTTTTTCACGATACACAAGTTGGTAGGCGCTACAAACATATCTGTAGTAAAAACGTTCGTGAGTTCATCTAGATGCGAAACAGTTTTACATTTATTTCGGAAAGTATTCGTATTTTCCGGATCTGGATTGACTGCCGCTGTTTGCGAAACACGAAAATTCATACCGGTGCGGGACTAACCCGAATGCCGAACAAACCTCCACAGCTCAATCAATCCCGATTCGTAAAATGCGAATCCATTTCGAAATGTTTACCACAGCTATAATCGCGAGAGGAGAGTGCCTGCACCTCTGAAGGGCATTGCAGTGTGACCCGGAGGTGGTATTAACACGGACGTTGTCACCTCGAGTTGAACGTATTTCAGAGTAACTATGTATCATTGTATTTCGATTTAGAATCTAGAATACACTGGAATATCGAATTGGAATTATCGTGCATTCACGGAGACTATTGGGTTACGATTTCCCACAATACCGTTGTCACGGAGTAAACACGAGACTGGAGCTGTGGCTTTACCACTTTGAGAAAGGTTTTTCTCTACTCCAAACCACGCTGGGCAGCGGCAGTTTTAGTTCTGGTTTTGTTTCGCAAAGACGCAGTAACATTTCTTACGCAAGAGGACTTTTCTGAGGGAAGCTGTAATTTTCTTCTATTCCGACCTCCGTGACAAGCTGTTCTCGTAAATGACATTAGCAGGAGAGTTTCGTGTTCATTCCTGCTGTCTGGCACCACTTACACAATCTGAAAACGACTTCTTCCTTGGAGGTTAAACGCAGCAAATATAGTTCATTTTGAAATTCGTTTTTGCTTCTATCTCTTTGAACTGATGTCTGCGCATCACTACCGAAAACCGGTATCACGTTTTTGTGAACGAAGGTAACGGACTCCAGACAACAAGACGGACTGCATGTCGTACAGACAGATATGCCCTTCGATATGCTGCAGTCTGTGTCGGCAGCTGCGACTGCACTTAGTCTGGGCTGGGAATACGACGTGACCCTGGTTTCAGCTGTAGAAACAATCTGTACCTGTCAGCGGCTGTTTCCGTGCACCCCTGTCCGACCAGAGGTGTAATGGGGCTAAAGCGGCTGGCATTTTTTTTTCATCCATCCTTAGATATAGTCCCTGAAATCGTCACACTGAAGAACTGGTAGCAGCTTTAAGTGACAGAACTGGTCTCTTCTTTGCAGCCATTTCTTCACCCTAAACTCTGGTCTCTTCTCTTCCTCACGCAGTCACACAGTTCCTGCACACACCGGCAGCAAAGTAACGCCATCGTCCGGCCTGCCCCACTCCACACGGCAGACCGGCGGTCTGCGCGGCCACAGCTACGGTCGCACGGCCTCCCCCGCCGGAGGATGCTAAGTTCACCCAACCTGGATATGATGTGACGTCATTATGACGTATATACGCTTTAGTCGATTAACACACCTATCGACTTTTACGAACGTTCGAGATTCTAAACTGTCGTCAGCTAGTGGTTTGTTTTGACATGTGCGATTCTGATAACAGCTCAGTGTGGCAGCGTATTTGTATTTCGCCAAAAAAAAGTAAAACAGCTGGATATTAATAGAAATATTCCCTGACCGTGGCCTTGAAAACACCACGGACGACAGGTTTCGTAAAAAAGTGAAGTCTTCTTATGTCCCGACCAGATTAGATTGTGTGATTGTTGTATTGAACGCTTACGCTGAAAATAATATTTATTTATTATCAATATTTTAGTATGGTTTCATACAATTGGTCTTGTCAGTACATATTAGATTGTAGCAGCATACTCTTGCTGACTTTTTTTCTTAATTTATATAGCTGAAAGAGAACTCGTGCAAGTTTGTTAGCTAAGTAATTTATATGTCCATCCCAAAATAGTCTTATCAACCATAATTCCAAGTAATTTTACACTTGGACTGCAGAGACAGGTACCTTAGTGCCCAGTAATGACTGGTGTGTAGAATGATTGAATTTCGAACTTAAAAAGAAAAATATGAGGCATTGTTGAAGAAAAATCTTCGACCGGAGATGAAATACGAGGGGAAGTGGATTTCTCAATGTAATCTTAACCAAAGGTTAGTGTCTTGACGCATCTAAAGATTTTGGCTGCTGAGTGCTTCTTCTCACCGAGTACGAATAACCGACGCACTTCAGCTGGGTCAGAAGTACATCAATTTCTGCTTGAGATTCACAATAACCACGCAATTGCCCGTCGTCATCGATGGTGAACTCTTTCAGATTTTCTCTCATTAGTCTCTCGAATGCTGAACACATAATTAGAGACGAGAAAACGAAAAACAACCCACAGGACACAAACACAGTACAATACACGATTTAAACGCAAGGAACGCAAAACACATTTAAACGAATGGCGCAGAGCACAGCGCTACCCTGTCACAACCTCTCGAAAGTTCACAAAAGTCGAATAGTCGATATACGGTTTCTATCGTTTTCGATGTAGCGTGTATACGTCATAATGACGTCACATCGTATCCAAGTCCGGTGAACTTAGCGTACTCCTCCCCCGCCGACGGGGGAAACAGCCCAGCATGCCGCGCGCTGAAACCTGCTGTGGCAGGGAGGAGGGAGACCCGCTGCACGCCGCAGCTGGCGCGGTCAGCTCCACCGCGGGGGCGGGACAGGCAGTGGGGTCGCGAAGTGGCGCCGCCAGAGGGGGGGGGGGGGGGGAGCACACGACATTCCCGCTTCAACAAGTGCCACATTCTTGGGCCAACGCATCTCTTCTGGGCGAATTGCGCTGGTGAACTCTATTCGGGAAACTGGCCCAACGTAGTATTTCCGTGTCACCAGGAGGCGGGACGCAACAATATTGCCGCTACGTTGCTCCGAAACAAACGCATCACTCGGCACATTTCACGAGAATTCGCAATTTTCAGTTTCTTAGTACTTGTCGTGCACTTTCTCCAGGCGACGTGTAAACCGCCCTTTCGAAACACGAAAGACGACCAGCAGTTAAACTTCTGGACCAGTCGCGACCAACACTGACTCAGAGGAAGGCCTCGGAGCTTGTTGGTGACGTCACGTTAGCTGGGCACGGCGAACGCCAGGTCTGTTGCAGGCAGAAACGTAATGGTGGTGTCTCCTTCGCTGAATCTTATTTGCAAATCTGAGGAAGTTACGTTTGTACTGGGTTGCTTTTACAAGAAACTGTGAGCATATTGGTCCTCTTCTTTAGGTATCTCGGTTGACTATGGGGTGAGGAGCACTGAATGTTAATGAAATATCTTGCGATTGTACACGCTGGAGGAGGGGGTGGGGGACAGAAGAAGAGGCAAAAGAGATGCTTGTTTTATCAAATAACATTTTTTTATCTTATAAAGTTTCTCCTTTCAGTTGCAAGAGGGGAATATTTACCTTCTCTAATGTGCATGTTTAAAAAAGTTTAAGCTCAGCAGTATTTTCGATGTATGAAGCTATTTTGTTTCCTGTTTAGAATTCCTTTCGTTGAAAACGAATGTAATCTAATGACTGGCAACAGTTGGACATTTACACATGTACATTAGTTTACATTTTCAGTGAGGATGTCAAACGAAAATAAAAGAAACGAGTTCATTGTAGGGGGTTGGGGTAAGTTTCGATATCAGAATGGACCAAGTAAATATAGTTTCTTGAATGTAAAATTTGCGAAGCTTGCAATGGGTCAAACCATCTTCTCATATTGATCTACGTTTGTTTCAACAGGATTCAGTAATTCAGAAGTATGATCTTTATTTGTAGCTGTACGATAGTAAGAAAATCTTTCACCTAAATAAAACTGCAGAATCCAAAACAATACCAAACAGTTTGTCCCAAAATAAGAGATTTATAGTGGTACGCACGCCCAGGCGTTTCTGCCTGCAGCAGACGTGGCGTTCGCAGTGCCTAGCCGACGTGACGTCACCAACAAGCGCCGAGGCCTTCCTTTGAGTCGGTGTTGCCGCGACCAGGCAAGTGGATGTTTCTCAGACACTCTCCACTGGCCGTTTCATGTATATATTTTTTTTTCTTCTTTCACAGTGCGCTTTTCCGTCACGTTCATGAAGATACAAATATTTTGTGAATCTATTTTGATATTCTGTTGCGAAAACGTTCTCGTCTCTTAAATTCTCGCATAACTTTCGGATGATGATAGACTCCTTGGTGCCGAGTATAAGCAACTTTATTTCTCCATAATTTTTCGGCAGCCGGACAGCCGATAACTGAAAACTATCCTCTCACGATTTAGCACCTCCCGACTACAGGTGTTCATGAAATATGCCTTATGGCGAAGGCTTCATGTCCTACAAAACATACGGTAGTTTGTAACCCCTAACACAAGATTCACAGGGTATTTTTAACTTATTTTTCTTCAGCTTTTTGTAAAATATTGTGTTTCCAATATCACTGTTACCGTGAATGACGAAATTGGAGAATGTCGACTTTCTCCGGTGAATGTCAACAGATACCAAATACGTCGGTGAAAGATCGAATATTTCATTACACTATTGTACATTCGGACCCTCTCCGGTGTGTGTCGACAATCACAGATGTGTTCTGGTGGAGATCCAAAACAGAAGAGTAAAAAAAAAAAAAAAAAAAAAACAATTTACTGGCTCTCTCCCGCCAAATCCTTTGTTCTGCTCGGAGTCGATCAGCTTTGTCAGTCCTACGCAAGCTTTGATAACGCCAGCAACGTTTTCTTAATTCTTTTTCCGGTACCCTAATTTATACTAAATGGATACAGTAGTAAATCGTGATCTTTTTCATATAAAGTTAAATGCATTAATTGCGGGTAATGGAGAAGACACCCTGTTTTTATTTTTCTCAAGAAAAGTGTTCTAAAACGCTTTCTGAAGTGATTTCCGCTAAAATTAAATGCAACACACCTTTGGATGACTGACGATTAAAACGTTTTGATGTTTTAAAAATTAATGATGAAGAGAAGTTAATTGTACCATTAAAACCAGGGGAAACGAACATACAGTATTATCTTACCAATGAAGAATTGTACAGTATAGTCTAGTATATGAAACTCACATCAGAATAGGCCACCGAGGAAGAACACGCATGCTTAAAGAGTTTTAAGTTAAATACAAAAATATTACGTATGGACTTGTAATGTTGTATTTAAATTTATGCAAACAGCGTCAAATGAAAAACAGTGCACCTAAGAAAGGTATTGTTGTTAAGCCAATGGTTAGTTCTGAATTACACTCAAGATGTCAAGTTGATCTGATAGATCTGCAGTCAAACAGAGATGGCGAATATATGTTCATAATGGTGTGTCAAGATCACTTAACTAAGTAAAATTTTGTGCACCAGCAATATTGCAGTCAGATAATGGTAGAGAATTTAGTAATCAAGTCATATCCGAAATATGCGCTATGTGGAAAGATGTTAAAATAGTTCATGGAAAGCCTCGTCACAGTCGAACAAGACTCAGTTGAAAGGGCCATTCAGGATATACAGAACACGCTAACTGCATAGATGAACGGTAACGACACAAATAAATGGTCACATGGTTTATCCTTTGTTCAATTTGCCAAGAACACTACATACCACGAAGGAATACGCCAAAGTCCTTATGAAGCCATGTATGGCGTTAAAACAAGAAGAGGTATAGCATCGTCTTTTTTGCCTGGCGAACACATAGCAAATATTGAAACTTAAGAACTCTAAGAAAGTGACAATACTTCTGAAACCGAAAGATAGCTTGAAGAAGCTGTTAATGCTTATATAAAAAAACTTGAGCTGTGGTCATACCGAAAACCACATTCCAAAGAAAAATATTGAAGAGGACCTACAACCTACAACGTCTTCACATCAAATTCTGTCTGAAAAACACGAGTTGATTTCTACAAAAAGAGAGGCCGCGAGAGAAAATCTTTTACTGCAAGCAACAAAGATTTACGAACCTCACAAAAACAATTTCCTCCTGCTTAAATTGGTGATAATGTACGAATAGTACGAATACGAGGCCCTGATGTCGACCGTAGTCGTACAGATAGCCGAAATGTGTTAGCGGTTGTTGTGGGAATAGAAGACTCCCACTTCTATAAACTGGCAAATAAAAATGGTACTTTCATGCAGCTTTACACACGTAATCAGTTCGTAATTTGTAAACGCAAGTTACTTTCCATAGACGAGATTTCCTTTCAAGAAATGTCGCTGGGAGAAGCAGCTGCAGCTAATTCTAGAAGCGGGGGCAAGGCTATACAAGGCGTCGTTGCAAAAAAAAAATGCGGTTGTAAAAGCAAGGGACTCTTCTGCAATTCCAAGTGTCATAATAGTTCAAGTTGTTGCAATAAATAAGATTTGAATCATATAATTAAGTAATTTTTTATAACTATTATTTTCTTTTCTTATGTAGGATGTACTGTGTATTTTAAGTTCTTGGTTATTCCTTTCAGAAAGAGGCGAAAAAGTTACGTCACACTTGTGACGTTTTATAGCGACTGAATTACGGAGAAGAAAATATAAATCTCCAACATGTTCAACTTTCACCATTAGTGCATGGTGAATGTCAACATTTACCGGTTTAAGTCAGAAATAAGGGTATTTAGCAAATATTTCGACATACACTAAGCGACTATGTGAATGTTGACATTCACCGGTGAAAGTCTACATTCTCCAAATTTCGGTGTTTCACTGTAACAGCACCACCACCAGATATCCGGCAATTGCTTCCGAAGTCTACAATGATACACTCGTAATTTGCGTTTACTATCGCAATCGAAAGCATGCTACGATTGCCCTCACACTTACTACTTGACAGTAGCGTGAGTTGGCTGTTGCAACTACCAATGAAGAGAACCACAACATTCAGCTCCGTCTCCAAATTGCCATTAACGTTGATATCATTACCAAGATAGACATAACGCTATCACTCACACCACAGGCAATGAACAGACTGAAACAATGTACGGTGAAAGATTACTCAGTTAAGCGGGACACAAATTTAAAATGTGGTGGGACATTGGAATACGGTAGCAGGTATAAAAAGAGGAAATAGTAAGAAAATATAGACTTAGGGGGAAGGGATGAAAGGGGAATCCATCTGATATAATTCTGCACAGCCCATAATGTAATGATCGCGAACACTTTGCTCGATAACCATGAAAGAATAATACATACTTGGAACAGAAAAAAATGGTTTAAATGGCTCTGAGCACTATGGGAGGTCATCAGTCCCCTAGAACTACTTACACCTAACCTAAAGACATCTCACACATCCATGCCCTAGGCAGGATTCGAACCTGCGACGGTAGCAGTCGCGCGGTTCCGGAATGAAGTGCCTAGAACCGCTTGGCAACCGCGGCCGGCCTTTGAACAGAGTTGTCGAACCAGATTTTCAACTGTAAGCTATTTCCTGGTACAGACGCACACAGACGATAATTTATTGGTTACAGACTGCAGTTTACAACTACGCCAAGTGATAGTAAACGGAAGCAGAATAAGGACGTGGAACCTGAATAAGTTAAGGCGCAGAGTTTTTCGTTAATGTTACAAGCAACGGGTGATTGAAACAGAGGAAGGAATCGATTACAATACGAATAGAGATCTTTATTGAGATAAGAAGTGGTGACTGCAGCAGAGAATGTCAATCGGAAAAAGGTACAGTTGAAATCTTTGGATGAAACACGAATGTTTAATTTAATAGACAAAAAAATATAAAAACGTAGCAAATAAAGACCATGCGGAACAGAGATGTCTAAAAATACGCTGACAGAGTCGAAAATCGCAAAAGCGATTTTGCACTTGGAAAACTTGGGAGCCGACATTAAATAAGGAAAAAAACACTTTGCTCAAAGGAGAAGCAACTGCTGAAAGCTCATTTGGGTACCCAGAACTAAGCAAATAAGAGAAGGATATATGGTGGAAGGAGTATGTAGAGTGGAGAGGGGGAGGGGCTATACGAACGCAATGTTAGATTCCCGTAAAATGTCTGAACACGAGAGACAATACTGATCCTACCACTTAGCTAATTAGATAGACTGAAGAAAGGCAAACCTGTGTTTATAGCATTTGCATATTTAGAGACAGGTTTTGACAAAATTAACTGAAAGACACTCTTTAAAGCTCCAGAGGTATCAGTGGTAAAAAAACAGGGACGCAAGATTATCTACAGCTTGTAAAGAAACCAAACTCCAATGACTTTGAAGGGAAGCAGTTATTGAGAAAGCAGGAGTAAAGAGGTTACAAAATGCACACTGTCAGTAGCAAGAAAAGCGTTTCTGAAAAAGACCATTTGTCCACATTGAATAAATTTTAATGGTTGAGTGGTACTTCATAATGGTATTTGTGTGGAGCGTAGCCTCTTTCAGCTATGTAAGTGAAACATGGATGATGAACAGTTCTGTCAAGAAGACAATTGACGCTTTCTAAACGAGATAATAAATAAGAATGCTGAAGATTAGATACGAAGATCGTATAACTAAAGAAGAGTTACTGAATTAAATAGAGGAAGAGGAAATTATGGTACAAGTTGTCTACAATCGTCCGTTTGGTAATGGAGGCTTAATTGTAGGGAAAGACCGAGGCTTGCCAATGGTAAGCAGATTAGAATGGGTGTAGGATGAAGTAATTACGTGGCGATGAAGAGGCCTGCAGAGGATAGACTACTGTGGAACACTGTCAACACACAGACGAATTGTTTTTCTTATTAATTAAGCCCAACAGCAAGTATCACTTTTCATTACGTACTTCAGTTGCGTATTTATTGCCAGAATATTTGTTTAATGTAGCCTCTAGCACATACTTGGAATATCTCTTTTAGTTTCTGCAAACACCCTTGTTAGGGAAAAGTTACGACTTGAACGCAGTTTTCTTATGGTGACTGTCAGCAAATGATGAAGGTTATTACAGGGTGTATACGTGCACAAGGAATCCCGGATTTTCCGGCAAAAAATAAACTTTCTCCCGGGTGAAAATACACTTTTTTCCATGTTATGTGACGTACTATTCCTCGAAACTGTAAAACTTATCAATCCATTGAATGGTTGTGGTTTTATACACCAGCGTAAAATTCCCCGGCACTTTAGGAAACGAAATTCAAGGGGAAAAAAAACACGTATCTGAAAGATGGCTGATGCGCAGCAACATGTATACTGTATATTTTCGTGTTACGAAAGTATCAATTCGAATGCCACCAAACACCGCATGTTACTTTCTGAAGCATTGAAATCGAGATTGCTATGCGTTTTCATAGCCAGTCATAGCTCATGTCACGTGATCTCGCCAGTCGATGTAGTGGATATTCAGAGCACAGGACATGATGTAGGCAGCCAACAGGAACATTACTGTCAAGTAGCGCGAACACGAAACGTTCGTGGTTTAAACTAACGTACATAGTGTTGCTACAAGAAAAGCAAAGCTTTCACATATTAGTGTCTAAGATTAATAAACTGCAAGAGAAGTTAAACTTTTACATATAATGTTTATTTTCTTTTTTTTTTGCGCGTGTCACTTAAGATACACTACACAAACGGGCCAGTAAAATTTGTAACAACGACATAAATGTCTGATCTGGGCTCGAAATTATTCTGAATGGTCGTCCTGAAAGGGTTGATTTTTGAATGAGATCAAATGCTCCGTGATTTAAGAAATCCATCGTACATTCTCGCACATACATCATCTTGCGTAAAAGGAAATTTACTATGAAGTAACGCTTTTCAGACAATGATTCGCATTATTTTCCCGCGACCTGTTAGATATAGGATCGTTTCAGCAGCTGCCAGAGAGCGACAGGTAAGAGGTGTCACCGCGCTTGCGCAGCTACGATGACGCAGGAAGCCCGAATGTTCGTATGTGTAAAACATTGAAAGATCTCACACTATGTCATAAAAGAGAAAGACATTAGAGAATACTCCAAGAGCATGGGAATTTCGTGCACCATACTAAAATGCATAATTCGGCTTATAGTGCACATTTGCATGTCCTGATTCGGATGAAAATTTTTTGGAGTACCGGTACTGTATCATCTCATGTTTGGTTCTTTATTATGGCATAATGCCAAACGTGCTAGAAGATGAAAATGTGCACTTGAAATTCAGTGAACAGTTAAAACTAGCTAATAATGTGGAAATAAACACTTCGTTTCAAATAAGTTAACTGTCTGCGAGAAAGGTTAATAAAGCCAAATTTCTTTAACAAACCGACAAAAGTAACTTCGTTGTTCTGCAAGGCGATTAATAGTTGACTGTCAGAAAGGTGAAAACAAAATAGTCTGAAACTAATAAATTTTGGCCTTCCGTAATTATGTGAATATTTTATTTCACTCGATAGCTCCCAGGCACAGAAAAAAACCGTTTTGTTTTCATTTGACGAGAGAGCAATAGACCAAGAGGGAACAGCAAAAACACTAAAACGTAAACATGAGCCACGTGGAGACTACCCACCTCTCCACCACAACTCAAGATTGCTCTGTGCATAGCCCCCGTATCTACGATATTTCCGAACTGTGGTAATACAAGAGGTTTTTTTTCATATTTTCAAAAAATATGTTCATTTTGTAGCGCTCATCTTTCTGAAGGGTTTGATCCATAAAACACACGTGTTCGAGGAAATGTGAGACATGTTATTTGGTCAGAAGTGTGCCAAAGTGCAATGCCACGCCTCTTCACACAGCATTTTTCTATCGCTCGTCACAGTATTTCGCTCTGTGAAATTCGAACGTGGAATATTGTGTGATGAAAGCCATCGAACTACATTCAAGACGGTGGAAATTAAAATGTCCTGCGCTATCTCACCTACCCCTCCTAAAAAAAACTCTGAATTAATATTGGATGGGATTATTTGTAACCCGAAGAACAAGAACTCTTTACAAAATTTGCACTCTTTATTGCTTATTAGCTGACAACTTGCTGTTTTGTGACAAAATTATATATAGGATACATAAAACCAGTAAAGACAAGAGACAAGCAAGACAGTACACATTTCTTCCTACTCTTGCTACAGCTTTACATGGCGTGCTTTCTTTTCTGGGAAAGAATCTATTACCTCATCAAAATTCGTCAAACGTTTTGCTTCATGAGAAAACCAAGACTGGTGTGGTTTCTCGATCTGATTACGCGTATTATGTCACTGTCTGCTAGACGAAATAGGCCTGCCTAATATTGCAGCAGTTTTTACACACACCAAATAAACAAGATGTTTTGGCTTTTTTTTATAACACCACATAATATAATTCACAAAGTACCAATATCAAATTCGTTATTAGGCCACCTACAAGCAAAACGTTTTGTGTTAGGAAACAGTTACACATTTCAGTCACACTCTCTAGCTTCTCAAGCATGACATCGGAAAGTAGTAGTACGAATCTTGATATAAATTTGGAATCGTCATATTTTTCCGTAATATGTGTGATGTCCCCGTTTCTTCTCCTTCCTCGTCCTAGCAAACAACCTTGTTATCACTTATTTTGTAACCATTCCTGCCAGTGTCAAAAATTATTCTCCGGTTAACTCCACTAACCCTACCGCAATCACCGGTTTAGTTATCCCACGTTTATTCTCCGGTCAGGCGTTATTTCGTGTTCTTACAACGCGTTTTCCGCGCTACTACCAGAATACAGGTTTAGCGGCTGCTATCCGGGGACTGTACGACTGGCCCTTACTAGTGTAACGGTCTGGCCAAAACTTTCCTGTCAGAATTTCCTTTTCATGGATACACCGACAAGATAATAAGTAATCTTTCTTACCTCTTATTCCTGTTACTCGTTTATTTCCACTCTGGTAGTCTCAGCCTATGGATTTCGCTAGTAATTGTAACAACGCTGATCATTCGCAATCCTAGTCAACCACATAAACAGCGATTGGCATTCACCCGGTCGTCTTTGTTCCGCTCAGTTTGTCTAGCCCTGTCCCCTTTTGTCTGCAGGAAAGTTTATTTCTAGATGCGACGGGGATTCCCCTGGCATACACATCACGTACACTACGCACGCATACAAAACTTCAACTTACGATTCACTCAGAAATCGACTTATTTGTTCAAAAATGTTCAAAATCCTACAGTGATGCGTTTCAAAATCATATGAAGACACTCGATAGACGAACGTGTGCTGGATGCTAGGCGCTTTGAGAAACGATGTCTTTTTCGGCAAGAATATGAATTTTACCCCCCCCCCCCCCCCCTTGAAATTGCTGCCTGGGACAGATACCCCGGTTTGCCATTCGTCTCCTAGACCCGGGCCTGTTACGCATCCGTGAATGTGCCATCTTAGGCGCGTCGGTGAAATTTTTCCGGGCAGCACCTGGCTGCTTGCTACTATTGTTTATAGAACGAACTGCCACACTTCTGTAACCAGAAACGGGAGAAGGTACTACTCATACGCAACTCGACTGCGCTTGAGCTCGCTCGCAACTGCTCAAAAGAATCTAATGTAAGCAGTTGTGACGTCACGCTCATCTGAGGTAATTTGCTGTCATGAGGTCTTCCTAAAGCCTTTCACACATTTTGCTATTGGCAGACGCTTCTATGAGCACCGTGTTTTTATGTTGTACAAGGCGCATTTCCTTCGCAACTCGAGTGTTATTTTCGTTTTCTTTTCTCTCGTTCACGTTTTATTGCTGCAGTATTATTTTGCAGTAGCGAGGTACAGCAACAGCCTTTGTTAGAGCGTTGGTTCTTACCAATCAAAGTTATAAAAATTTAACTGAAAACTAAAACAATGAAAAATTCCCGGAATTGTAAAATATTTCCGGGTTTTCCCATGTTTTCTACCGGATGAAAAAATTCCCATTTTTTCCCTGATCTCCCAGGTCGTACACACACACACACACACACACACACACACACACACACACACACACACACACAGGTTAATAACCATTTTGGCCACTCTTGCATTTGTAGCATTTTCCGTTAAGACGTGTATTCCTTCATGAAAGAACAAACAATGAATGGTTACGTATTATCCATGACTTTCGAATGCACTGGCAGTACACAGACATTTTTTCTTATTGTATATTTTTTTGTTTACACTTCAAGCCCCACAGGGCCAAATTGAGAAGCAAATCTCCAAGGTCATGGAGCCTGTCAGTACATGAAATTACAACATAAAAGTAATGACAAAAATAAAATGTTAACCAACGCGAAAAAGTCAATCCATAAAGTCAATCAACACTACAACAACAATCACCTTAATTTTTGAAGGAAATCTTCGACAGAATAGAAGAACTGGACCCATGAGGAAACACTTTAATTTCGATTTGAAAGCGCGTGATGTACTAGTAAGATTTTTGAATTCGAGCTGCAGCTTATTGAAAATGGATGCAGCAGAATACTGCACACTTTCCTCCACAAGAGTTAAGGAACTCCGATCCAAATGCAGGTTTGATTTCTACAGAGTATGAACTGAGTGAAAGTTGCGACAAGCACATATTCACGTTAATTTTGTTTCTTTACAATTTTAATATTCTTTGCGCTATTTGGTGTGGACCACAATTAGTCTTCTATCACTAGCGGTGGATATTTTGCCAAAAATTGATTCAGAGTCGGAACTACCGTGTGTTCAATTTATGTCTCTTATTTGATTTATCTACACGTTGCCAACCTAACGAAGTATATGCTGAAACTGAAGTCTGTTCCCTTTGTGTGTGTGTGTGTGTGTGTGTGTGTGTGTGTGTGTGTGTAGTTAGGGTGCGTTGTAGGACGTAGAACGTGAATGTAGTACCTTCCACAGCGTAGTTAAGAGTTTTCATGTCCAGCTGATTTTCGATTATTTGTTTAAATATTTTTGGAAGGGTTCATGTAAGAGTAGGGACAAATGGGTTGGGTGTTTGTATTATGATAATCATCATCCTTTGAAATGTTATTCTACTATTGTGTCTATTAATGTAAGTAGTGAATTACTCTTACATGAACTCCTCCACAAAACACTTAAACCAAAACTGAAATCAGCTGAACACCGAACTTTTCAACCACTCTGACAATTATTGCATTCACTTCCAACTTTCTATAACTCACTGAACAGAAGTAAACAAACAGTTTTCAGCATATAATTCGTTAGGTTGGCAGCATGTACATAAACGAAAGAAGAGGAGACATGCATTGAACACACTGTAGTTACGACCTTAAATTACAGCTTTTGGTAAAATGTCAACAGCTACTGACAGGAGAAAAAAAGAGTCAACACAAAAATGTGTTGACCAGGTGAGAAGAAACGCAGATTTCCGCCAAAAACTATTTAACTGTAAGTAATTACCTTTTCACACAAAAATACGATTAACTTTTATAATCTACAAGGGTCACATACCAAAACAAAATCATTCAACATTCCATCAAAGATGCCTTAAAGCAAAGGGCAAAACGCGTCTTTAGCAAGTACAGTACACTGCAGCAAGAAAAAAGGATTCGTTACTTACCAAAGGAAACGATCAACAGCTGTAGATACTTAGCAAATTACATCTTATGACATACCGTCAAATTAGTTTATGTTTAACTTCTGTACGTGAATTTAGAGTATGGTAAATATTAAAGTGTTCCATGTCACTGCAATTCTCATTTCAGTTGTTATCAAACGCCGTTTAAAAAATTAACTCGATCCATGCTGAAAAACTGTAGTTACCTTCACATCTCGATAGATAAATAAATTTTGGATATTTATCATGCGGCGAAATATTGGACTCATTAGAAGTTATCAATCGCAAAAAGTTTCCATTTCTTGAACCGTTTAGGAAACCTGGGGCCGATAACAGCCACGTGGTCGACGAGGAGCAGGGCGGAGTGTGGGCCGCATGGCGGGCGACCCGCCGACGAACCACTGAATCATCTGGAGAGCGGTCATAGCTACCGCTCTGCTCTCAACTTTAAAAACAATTTCGGCATGTTGACTATATTTCATACGCAATAATGTATTACCTGAAATGAACTATAGGCGATGCCCACGCAATGGCTTTTCACCTCTGAAAGCTCATTAAAAATTCGTGTAACGGTTTACGTAAATACGATGGAGCACGCAACCACGACGAATAACGAACAGAAATTCAGCTCTTTATCGACAAAAGGCATCAGGCCGTAAGACGCAGAAGAATAAAATTTTTTTCACCAAACCGTTTCCTTTAAATCGGATGGTGTTTCATACCTGCCGCCGGGTCTACGCCAGAGCGCTTCGGCCAAAGTTCGTGTGGCTCGGGGTTGTGTGACTGACGTCACGCTCAACGCGTTCTGTGATTGGCGGCGCGGCACCGGGTCGTGTGCAAAGAGCGACGCACGTGGCAACCGAGGCCCAGACCCGCGGTTTTTTGGTGGGAACGAGCCTTACACAAGTTTCTGCACATGCGCAACTGGCGTGACGTATAATTCCCTACCGGCCTAATACATAGGGTTTTATGAACAATTACTTGCTACGTCAATGCCACCACTTGGTAGCACCCGGCAGCAAATTTATCTACGTTCGCCATAAATCCCGCTAGCGGCAGCATACACCACGGACACACACTATACATAGCAAAATCAGATCCGGCATCCGTATGTTATACTGAGGGGGAAAAAAAAATTTATTTTCTGACATTCTGAACGAGATGTTTTAAAATTTACCGTACAGTAATACATTTGTGGGACTGAGAACCATGAAGCACCTAATCGTCGATTGTTAGACAGTAGCATTTATTCATGCTTCTGACATCTGTTGGGTCAGTTTATCTGTACTGTAGGGCCACATTGTACTTATATCTGAACACTCACAGAGCTGTCACTGGTTTCTCTGATATTCACTTAAATATAGGGGGCCGAAGACTAAGTGCTCTTGGCCGTTACGGCTCTTAGCGCCTCACTTGTCTTCTAGTAAAGTCACGTTTTCGGCAGATGGTACCAACTGAATTTAATCATTTACGCAAACTGCTGTATATGTCTGGAGTTGGCTGTCTACTGTGAAGAAATCGGCTTTCCAGTGGAGTAGCAACGAGAACTCTATTGAACGTGTATTAAGTGCTAACAGAAAAGAAAATTACCTGGAAAAGTTGGCCGCCAAGAATTTACGGCATTCAAGACGAAATCCGTTGTCACAAAAGTGACGAAATCAAGCGTGACTACAAGCCAACAGGGAAGTGTATAATAACCGTAAGTTTTTAGGTGGATGCAACGTAAGAACGCCCGATTTTCGGCCCAGAAGTTTATTAGTTAACTAACAAGACATGAATTAGGAACCTTGCCGAAAAAAATACAAAACCACGAAAACTAAGTTACACAAAAAACGCGAAACGGAGGGTAGTGGAAGCTCAAAACATTATTCCGTTCTTACCATAAACTACTTAATTATGGACAAAACAACGAAATCAACAAAACCATTTCTTCCTTTTTGCAGAGAAGTAACGCCTATTATTATTATTATTATTATTATTATGATGGACAGCTGCTGATGAATGTGTTGAGCATAGCTGTTAGATAGCAGACGTTATTAATTTCGAGCTATCACATTTATCTGAATTTAAAAATTTGTCAACACCCAGAACGTATACCTGCGAGGGACTACAGGCACATCGAAACAATGCCCGACGGAAAGTGGTGCTATTTTCCGTTCGTTCCACATTATTCTAATGGAAGCTTTCAGCAATCAGATGACTGTAGCATTACGGCAAATAACAAACAGCGAATTATTAAACACCCGACAGGGAAATTTAACACACTATTCGCCATTCGTTTGTTAGCAACAATTCAATTTTGGAATTAAAGTACGACAATGGATTAGGAGCAGGTCTGCCGTGAGTTAGGCGACAAACCAGACAAAAGCGTGCAGAACAACACCCACAGCTTCCTGAAATTCCAGCACAGGCCACCTGCCCGCCTTACCTTCCTCTGGTACTCTCGCGGAGAAGAGATGCTCTGGCGGCGCACTGCTCTCCGTACTGCTGCTGCGTCACAACTGGGGCCGCACAGACAGCCGAGGCGCGCGGCCGCCCCAATCCAGCTCTGACGTCACGGGGCGGCGTTGCCAGCTCGGCCCGCGGCAGGCGAGGGACGGCTGCAGCAGAGCCAGCGGGGCGTCTACGTCGGTGTCGGCACTGCCGGGCTGCCTGCCTCCATCCCTCCCCCTCGCACCGCGCTATACAGCTGGCAGCACACACCCCCTTCGCATGGCGTTCCAAACACCGACTTTCTTATATCGACTTCCCGATACCGCTTCTGGGTGGTTATATAAAGCCTTAAAAATCGATTTTTGGAAACCGCTTCTAGTTGCCTGTTTTCCAATTCCGCAATCGATTTTCGCTTCCAAGTAAACGCATACGGTTTTCAAACATGCTTGGGCTGAGAGGTTTCTTCTTATTTTTAAAAACTTTCAGGTAATATGGACGGAGTGGCTTTTTGTACGGTAAAGGACAAGTAGAAATATTAGACCAACTATTTACACCTCGTCTACGCGCATAGGAACAGCAGTTGCACAGACTGGTGCCATATTTAACTGGGCAGCAAATGCGTTTCAGGCCTTAACATGTAACCACGAGACCGAAAAGCAGTTTGCGAAATTCGGTTTTCGTCTTTCCGATGAGGTGTCGCATGTAGAAGCCATTTTAAGGCATGTACACACCAGGACCTAGGCTAGCGTCACCAGAAGCCCCGTCTTTAATGGGAATGGCCATTTTTTCGTTCTGTGTCCCGCTGACTATCCAATGGGAGGCAAAATGCCCCGGCTTTTTCGTAATCAGAAGTGACATTTTGTTTCATTTTGTGTTTTTAATTATTTCTACGTCAATTTCGCATGACAGACTTTTAACATTTTCGTGAGTCTTGCTTTGTCTAGAATTCAAAGATGGAATACAGAAGCTGTATTTTGGTCACAGGATGAGGACAGGTGTGGACAGAAGATTTCCCGTCATCACGCTCGGTGAAAGTGACTCAAGCGTGAGCTTCGCGATTCGTATCCATCACTTACTACTGCAGAAATAACGGACGGATGTAACAAGTTTTCGTTAAAGAACGTTACAGGGCTATCAACGTGCAATTCTACTTGCAGTTACGAACTAGCTATTCACTGGTAGATGACATACAGTTGCAGAAGATGTGACCGACACGATGTCTTCGGACTGTTTGAGAGAACAATGAGAAGCAGGCGGCAGTTTCAACACTAGATTCGGCAAACTTGCTTCGGTGCGCTCCAATCTCTGTTGTCCGTTGTGTGAAACTAGCTTGAGCCCGTTAAAACGGGGAAACGAAACTCGTCTTGCTCTAAAACCATGGAAGACAAGTTCGCTTTTTTGAAGGAAACCACGACTATACGAAAGTAAAATGTGCTGCGACGTTCAGTTTTTTCCACTGAACAAACATGGAGGGCTTGCCGATATAACGCATCACACGAAGAAAAAGATGTACCCGTGAGCAGTTTCTTCGGGAACAGACAGTGTAACTTCTTGCTCTGTTAGTAAAAAATGGCTCTGAGCACTATGGGACTTAACATCTATGGTCATCAGTCCCCTAGAACTACTTAAACCTAACTAACCTAACGACAGCACACAACACCCAGCCATCACGAGGCAGAGAAAATCCCTGACCCCGCCGGGAATCGAACCCGGGAACCCGGGCGTGGGAAGCGAGAACGCTACCGCACGACCACGAGATGCGGGCGCTCTGTTAGTACGAATGAACTACAAACAGAGGAAGATGAAAGTATCGCTACCGCGAAACACACACGTTCTTTCCGTTAAAGGACTGCATGGTTCTTGTGATCCGAGAGCTGTTTCAGAAGAAACATGTTCTAGGACAAAATGCGAGTCCATCTCAGTGAACGTTTTATGGCCTTACGCAGTGCGTTGAGTCAGGATTTGAAGATGCAAAGTATCTGCCTGTGATGGCTGATGATGCATCAAATGACAAAACCTGAAAGCTGGTACCGATTCTAGCTCGATAATTCACTCGTGCAGAAAGTTGGTCAGCGCAACATAATCTCCCTTATGAACAATGGCGGAGAAGCGGTAGCATTATTAGCTAGCTGTAGTCTGGGTATTTTAAAAAAGAAAAATATAGTTTACGAGATTGCCACATTTTGTGCATATAATTGTAATTTCAACGTTGGTAGGCACAAGATAGCAGGAACAAACAATGTTTATTGCAAACTGAACAGCGTTCTCTAGATGAGCACTGAAGGCATCCGTTGTGCTGTCCACGTGGTACAGAGCGGAGGTTGAGTGCAGAAATTCTCCCCACTCACACAGAAACAACAGCGAATTAAGTTTTTCCAGTATTTTCACATTTACACTCAGCTTGTGGAGAAACTGAAATCCTTCTGTGATTTCGTTGATGCTGAATACAAACAAGTTCTAGGTAGTATTAACACTAGATGGTTGTCATTGTTGCCGCGAGTTGCAAGACTTATTGATCTGTATAAACCTCTGAAACCTTATCTTCTGTCTCAGGATAGGTGTCTTACATTGGAGCAAATTTTGTGAGAACCCACAGACACGTCTTTGCCTTCATTTCACACAAAGCTAATGAAAATCTTTTCAGATTCAATCCAAAAGTTTGAAAGAACCACGATTTCAGTTACACATTCAGCTGAAGAGGTAGAGCTGCTTAAAGAAAAAAAATCGGTGACAGGAAATTTGGTAAACTTCCAACTTCAGTTGGTTTGTCGATTTTTAATTAACTTGGTAAAGGAAGGCATTTTCAGTCCGGTATGAGCTAGTTATCAATTTATTTTATGACACTTTTGTGACTTATTTAGAGAAGGGAAGTTGTGTGTTTCATCCTCTGAAATCGTTTCATTGGGTAACACTGAAAATTTCCGTTTCTTGGGCTTAACTGTTAAATTGTCTGAAATTCCTAAGACAGTAGACTGATGTGCAACATTTCAGTTGAGACAGGATGCCTGAACAACATTGTATCCCAGAAACTTGAGGAATGGGAAAAAGCTAATTTGGAAACTCTTGAGAGATGGTGTGATGTATTCCATACACTTTAAAGTACAGGTACTTTATGTAAAAATATAGAGATGCATGTGAGGTTTGGTCGTGCTTCACCAGGCACAAATGCTGTTGTGGAATGAGTATTTTCAACTGTGAATTCGTTTTGAATTTTTAAGAAAAACCGTTTAACGACGAACTATTGAAGCAACTGTAATAGTTAAGACTCGTTATCAAGATCTTACCTACAAGGATTTCTGCAATCTGCTACTAACCTAGTCAAAGCTTTCGAAAGCTGTTAGGTCTTCTGATAAGTACCAAGTTACTAGCAGTGCACGCCGTACAGTAGCTAAACGGTTTGCGTATTTTTGATGTCTATATTATCGTTCATTTGTCAGAAATCGTTCTTTCAGCTTCTCAGTATTTTCAATCGTAATCAGTTCCTGGAAAAAGCAATGAATCATCATATAAGGCAGTGGCATTACAAGCATGTTTTGAAGTGCATTGTTTGAATGTGTCTGTGTATGAAGTTTAGTTTTTATGTATGTTAGTAAAGCAATGCAGTCATATATGCAGAATACTATATATATATATATATATATATATATATATATATATATATATATATATATATATATATATATAGTTACGAAACTTTATTCGTACTTCACCCTTCTTTTCCTGTTGATGCTTTGTATAAAAACGGCAATTCAGAAAAAGTTTATTAACTCTAGAAAGATCATCGCCGGTAAAACGAACCCATTTGCTTCTGAAAGAACTCCCAGTAACTAATCAAACTACTTTAAGAATGTCCTAATACTTGTGAAAGGATTCCACTGTGATCCGACGCCAAACTTCACTGTCTCGACTTCAAAGAATGTCATTTCACTATCGTCAGATGTCTGAGTTCCACTCATCTACCACTAACAGACTGCCTCAGTTTGCACGTGTAGCTGTAAATACGCCATTATCTTCCGGTGGACGCAATGAATACAAATGTCAAGGTTGATTGACAACATAGGAAATCCAAGTAGGGGAATTCCAGAGACACTTCGGTGAGAAAAAAATGGTAGGAGTTTTGTAAGTGGAAAGTACACTTACGGAAACGCTCAATGTTCCAGATACGGAACCTGCACAGAAGCCTTGAGCGAATGATAAATACATACAGGCAGACCACTTAAACTGGAATCATTAAAAATTTTAGGAATCCAAAGTACTTGCGAGTTGAAACGAGGAACGAAATTAGATAATTCCGACAGAGAAAATGGGAGCTCAACTTGGAATCGAACAATTGTGGATGAATAGCCGGCTCAAGAAAGTGCAGAAGAAATCTACAGCAGAATTCCTGCGTCTGTGATGAAACGAAAATTAAGATGCACTGCGATGAAAAAACAGAAGAAAATGAGAACGAGAATGGCCCGAAACTACGAAAGACGCAATGATAATACGATGCTAAACAGCACCTTCTACATCCGCTTCTGCATCTATATACTCTGCAAACGACCGTGGCAGAGAGTACGTCCCACTGCACCAGTTATTAATGGTTGTTCCTGTTCCATTCACGAATGGAGAGAATGACTGAATGCCTTTGTATGTGTAGTAATTATTCTAATCTTACCTTCACGATCTCTATGTGAGCGATACGTAGGGGGATGTAGTATAGTCATAGCATCACCATCTAAAGCAGCTTCTTGAAACTTTAACAGACTTTCCGGGATAGACTTTACAAGTCTGGAAGTTCAGTTCATTGCGAAACTCTGTTACACTCCCACGGGTGAGAGAAACCTGTGACCATTGGTGCTGCCCTCCAGTGTATACGTTCAGAGTCCCTTGTTAGTGCTATTTGGTGCGGGTCCCACACACTTGAGCAAAATCTGGAACCGGTGGTACGAGTGGTTTGTAAGCAAAGTCCACCGTACGCTGACCGCTCTTCCCCAGTATTCTACCAGTAAACGGAAGTCTGTCACCTGCTTTACCTACAACTAAGCGTATTCCATCTCATACCAGGTACTTTTTATGTGTCGGCCGATTCCAGCAGTGACTCGATATTATAGTCATAGAATACTACTTTTTTCGATTTCTGGAGGCACATTTTTACATTTATGAACATTTAAATCAAGTTGCCGTCTTTCCACCGCTACGAAATCTTATCAAGATCTGACTGAATATTTATGCAGCTTCTTTCAGACAATACATCATAGATAACTGGATCATCTGAAAAAGTTTGAGGTTACTATTAATATTTCGTCTTCCGCAGAGATAGCGATGTGGTCTGACCTTGCAACTGTGTTAAGGGCAACCTACAGTTCACAGGAGTTTCTGCAAACGCGACGTCATTTTGAAGACAGAAGTTCTGCATCCGTGTGGATCGGGCTGTGGATAAGGGAGAGATTAAAGTGTTGGCAACAATTAGCTCCGACACATTGAAAAAGTTGTGGCAACTGCTTTTGCTAATACGCCTTCATCAACACCAAAAGTGAGACTACTTACTGATTCACAAGCGAAAAGAATCTGCACCTAGTCAGCAGAGACTCCAGTAACGTGCTCATTAAAGCGTCTCAACAAAATATATTGACTTG
Source organism: Schistocerca americana (assembly GCF_021461395.2). NCBI lineage: Eukaryota > Metazoa > Arthropoda > Insecta > Orthoptera > Acrididae > Schistocerca > Schistocerca americana. The sequence continues at coordinate 137,552,508 of NC_060129.1, read as the reverse complement.
AGTGAAGTATTTGACACCGTCCAGCTCTGCCGCTTGGTGGAAAAAATACCAGCTTACTCAATATCGGACCAGATGTGACTCGATCACGAACGAAGTGGCTTACAAGGCGCTTGTTCAACCGATTCTTGGTGGTGTTCACCAACCTGGGATCCTTAACAGGTAGTACTGATAAGAGAGATGATCCGAGAAAGAGCTTCACGTTTCGTCATAGGATCGTTTAGTCGCCGCGAGAGCGTTACAGAGGTGCACAACTAATCCAACAGTAGGTATTTCACAAGAGGCGTTATGCTTCGTTGAATGATTTAATATTTAAATTGACAGAGAGCGCTTTCCGGGAAGAGTCGATCAAGATATTACTTCCTCCTACGTACAGCCACATCTCGTGAAATGACCACGGCGAGAAAATTCTAGACATCAGAGCTGATACAGACACACACCGACAACCAATCTTCCCACGCGCCATTCGTGAGTGGAACTAGGAATGGGGGAGCGGGTGAATTAGTGGTATCAGAAGTACCCTCGGCCACACACCGTTAGGTTGCTTGTCGGATATTGCTGTAGGTGTGTGTAGAAACCCGCCTGCTTGGACAACTTTCCACGATGCTTAGTCAGGAGATTTGAGTAGACTGCTCCTGTGACGGTGTTCCCTTTTACAAGCATAATCTGTCAACACACCGCCTTGGCAGACCCTCCCTCAATTCTCCCCCAACCATAAAAAAAAAACACCAGCACCTTGCCCAGTGCTGGCTCTTCACCTTTTTCGGCGGTAATGAAGTCAATCTTTTCCACTGCTTACTCGCTGTTCCCCTTTGTCTTGGGATGTTTAGGTGGCTAAAGAAGTTGTTACGACCAGAAGAAACTACAGTCGTTCAGTCATAGCTGTAGGCTCTTTGATTACAGTGGGAGATGTATGCTTGAAACTACGACATATGGAACATTAGTTCACTTTATTACAAGAATGATAAGATTTACTTAACGTTATACAGTCCTTTGCCACACGGATGATCCGAATATTTATGACTGTCTTCGAACAATAAAGCATCACTTGATCACACAATTACAAACCGATCCCTTACAGTATAAGTACAACACTTACAAAACAGTTCCGTCTGAGACTTTAATAGCACTCTTGTCCTAACTAGATGAGGACTGCTTCATCGCAGGTCACTAACTGAGCAGAGCGAGTCCTTGTTTGGCTCAATACCGACCTCTGTGTGGTGGCGCTGCAGTGCTTAGAGGCGGGGCGTGTTCTTAGGAGCCTCTCTCATTTGTCATTACGGATTGCAGCAAGACATCGCTCATGTCTGTGGTATCAACACGCTTTGCCGATTTTGGTGTGGATCGCGATCTTCGGACGATAAAGAAGAAGTCACCTGTATTGGCCTGACATAGCCACAATATTTCCACCGATGGCTCTGAAAGCTGATGTGTGGAGTTGGTCCGTTGTCAGAAAAGGCGGGCAGCCATTCTAACAGTCGAAGTAAACCATCAGCTCGTTTACATTGTGTCCAGTGAGTAATGCCGTTTCGAAACACTGACACCAGCTAGCACATCTCGAAAACACGTCACTATCGGTAACATTTGTTGTAGTAAAATGAAGAAAAGCGTAATTTTAGTGGTTGAAGATGTACTTTAATCTGAGACGTTTATCTGGGAATGACGTGGCCTAGAAAAACTAGCTCGTAAATTGTCTTTTGTACACATTAAATATGGCTACATTTTATGTATAGCTGAGACCATGCTACCTCTTTATTCTGTTGCAAATGGGTCCGTCAGTTCTACGCTTTTTATTTTGAACGGTAATTTGCTTTGCCAGATGATCAACGTGTGAATATTTATTCGCATTTGCGAGTTTCACACTTAATATGTAGATATGAAAATTATTGACAATGACAACCCAGACCTGATACGCACACCTCCAGACAGAGGGAACTGATACGCACACCTCCAGACAGAAGGAACTACTGTATGTACAAAATAATATTTAAGGACTAACTGCAATTAACTTAATAAAGAAGTCCCAGAACCTTTACAAACGTGAAGGTGAGATGGTAGGACGCGAGTCACCTCCGTAGCTACCCTCTGCTCTGTAACTCAACGCTTACAACCGCTGCCTCACAATCAACTGCTGGAAGATCAGCCCCCGCACCGTAAACTGAATGTAATGAAGGCTTTAGCAGCCGATACGTCCTTATATGACGTCTGATAACACATCAGAAAGAACGTCTCGTGTTTTAAAAAATCTTCCATGTAGAGTTGCCCTGAAACGGTGTGGTTTCATAATACGGAATTTAGGACCTCCTATCCAGTAGCAGCCATGACAAATGATTACGTTTTTTTATGGATAAATAATTATAACAGTCACGTGCAAATGTCTTCAACTCACGGGGTAACAGTGTGATAAGTTTCTTTTTTTAACCATTCTTGACGGCCCACATAAAGTCTTGTCTTCCGCCATTTCCTTTTTTTGTCTTCACAGGAACACAGCCGACCAATCGAGCAGAACCGTTGTTCCAGCTCCTAGTACTGGAGACGCTGTCCAATGCTCGTACTGCATGCCTGGACTGCACACTTGCGAAGGGCGTTTCAGTTTTCCAATACCTATGTACCCTAAAATGTATCACAGAGTTTCGTGGTGTGCAATTTAATAAATAATGACTCCGAAATGCACCACTTACGCTTCGCGGAAACTGAATATAACCTGGCGTCTACTACGACTGCTGTTTCCCACCAAACACAAAACGACACAACTGAAGTCATGAGAAAAGTTACTGACTTCTAAATGACGGGAAAATTCTCCGTACAACTTCGTATGCATTACGTAGCTAAAAATGAAATTTCCATCCGGATGACAAATTTATTACTGTCTTCATCTGCATACTGACGAGTGAACCATCATTTGAATTCTGAGTTCCGTATAACACTTTACAGGTTTGCATCAGAAGATCACGTGATCAGAAATACCTAAAGAGTGAATAGTAAAGATATTGTTTTCCGACGCAGACTGAATGCACATTTAACACTACATGACTAATCTTGCTGCACGAATTTCGTGAAAGGAAATACGGACCAGTACTCTACGAGATGTGTCCACACTAGGAATAAGAAAACACCGCACCTGTTGCTACCGCTGCCCATCTTCTTTGACCGACGACGAAAATGCCGGATAAACCACTCACGAAAACGCAGTATGCGCAAAATACGTGTAGTAACAAGGACTATTTAGTTTGTTTCCATCACAGCACATTCATACACTTCACCAAATCACAAACTCTCCCGTTTCAGTCTCAGCTGCAGAATAATGTCAGCACACCCTACCTTCCAAACAACAATGTGGGAGGGAAACAAACGTCAGTGCTGTGTTCTGCCTCTGTGCTGGGAGTAGAGAGAGAGTCCCGTGAAGCTACGGCACAGGTCAAAGCCAGTGTGTGGCATCTGCAGGACACTCGGCGGTGAGTCTTGTTTTACGGTACGTGGTTGTGCCCTAGCAGTTTTAAGATTTTAATTTGGAAGGCATAATATATACGGCAAAGTGCGTTGAATGTATTGCAAGTCTGGACATCGGAATATACTCCGTTCATCACATTAAACTTCATGTAAACATTACACTATGCACTCTTCCGCGTTTCCTGGAACCTCTTTGGATTTAGTTTCAGGTGGAGCAGATACCAAGCGGTCACAAGTGCAATCAAGTACGATGATGAGGTTTCGTTTTATGCTGTGCGTATCAACTTGTGCTGTAATACGGGACAACAGCTTTACCGGCGCGTTTAGCTTTGACAGCCCTGGCCGGGCAAGTGGTCCAGCTAACGTGCACTGGTGTGAGCAGTGGCGGTTCAGACGTAAACAGAGACGAGCAGAGGACAATACAGCTTTGGATGTGAATTTTTAAACAGAAGGAAATAATATATGGCAAAACTCAGGCGATTTTCTCTTTACGTGACCGGACGGAAAATATAACATGCCATCGTTATTAGCGAACATAGTATTTTAATTAAAAGCAGGAGTGATGAAAATTCGTGACTAACGAGGGTAATTTTTCCACATGAGCTGCGTGTGGCGTAAAAGCGCAGTTTAGTAGCGCAATGTAGTAAAATACGTAAGCCACTGAAGGTATCGGAGTCAGTTGTCTGGTCATCTCTGAACTCCTTCCACATCGGACACCGCTGAACACACTTCAGTACAGCTAGGTTGATAACGAGTCTATCAGAGACAGAACCCCAAGCCAGAAAAGTGTCCACATTTCCTCCTCCTACTCTTTCGTGACGTGCTGTTCTGCAGTTCGCCATCGTTAGGCAGCGACGTGTCACAAAGTTTCGCGCATTAGTTGCAGTACGTTTGACAGCGTAATGTCTTGTTATTTCTCGCGACAAATCCCATAACTTGGCTCCATATCAATTCTGTCGGGTTCAGACTGCAGTGTTACGACCACAACTCTAAAAATAATCCATTTGTACAGCGTGCTCGACGCCATCAAAATTGTCTTCCATCTTTCTGCGACATTTATCGCTCTGGCTCTTGTGAGACCACATCTGTCCTACAAAACAATGGGCATATTCAAACAGAGTACTTTTCAATTTTTTCCAAAAAATTTAATCACGTAATATTTTATCTTCAACGATATTTTGCAATCTTTTATAATATATCTGTAATTAAGAATGTATACTTGCAATGAAAACCAGAAATTTTCGTGTGATATGTAATTGTAAACTACAAGATGTGCATTTTTCTTAAAATTGGTGACGAACAAGTTAATTGCCATATATGGCTCAAAACCATATCAACCAAAACAACTAAAAATAAACGCAAAATATATCTATTTAAAACAGCAGATAAAAATTCTGCTTGATGCCTTCCTAAGAGAGTCTCCATTCCTCCCAAGCTAATTATGTAAGTGTAGACCAGATATGGTTCAAATTCAAAGATACAGTATCGACAGCAATAGATCCATATCGTCTAAGTTAATAAGAGACGGGACTTATGCATCATGGTACACAAAACACATCAGAACACTGTTGCAGAAGCAACGAAAAAAGCAAGCCAAATTCAGAAGAACGCAGAAGCCCCAAAACTTGCTAAGTTTCACGGAAGCTCGAAATTTAGTGCGGACGTCTATGCGAGATGCTTTTAATAGTTTCCACAATGAAATATTGTCTCAAAATATGGTATAAAACCCAAAGAGAATATGGTCGTATGTAAAGTACACCAGTGGCAAAAAACAGTCAACACCGCGATAGCGATGGAGAAGTTACCGATGATGGTGCCTCTGAAAAACCACAGCAGCTGTTAGCATGAGTGACATAAAAGTAGGTAGCTTAGGTGTTGCGATACAACTCAAATCACTTAAGAAAGGCAGTTCTTCCGGTCCAGATGGTATACCAATCAGGTTCCTTTCAGAGTATGCAGATGCAATGCCGCCTTTCTTGGCAATCACATACAACTGCTCACTTGACGAAAGGTTTGTTCCTAAAGACTGGAAAGTAGCACAGGTCACACCAATACTCAAGGAAGGAAATAGGAGTAATCCATTTAATTACAGACCCATATCACTGACCTCAATTTGCAGGAGGATTCTGGAGCACATACTGTACTTTAACATTATGAATCACTTTGAAGAAAATGACTTATTGATACATAATCAACACGGATTCAGAAAATATCGTTCTTGTGCAACACAGCTAGCTATTTATTCCCATGTAGTAATGAGTGCTGTCCACAAGGGATCTCAGATCGATTCGATATTCCTAGATTTCCATAAGGTTTTCGATACCGTTCCTCACAAGCGACTATTAATCAAATTGCGTGCATATGGAGTATCGTCTCAGTTGTGTGACTGGATTCGTGATTTCCTCTCAGAGAGGGGTCACAGTTCTTACTGATAGACGGTAAATCATCGACTAGAACAGAAGTGATATCAGCCGTTCCGCAAGGTAGTGTCACAGGCCCTCTGCTGTTCCTGATTTACCTAAATGATCTAGGAGATATCTGGGCAGCCCCCTTAGATTGTTTGCAGATGACGCTGTAATTTACAGTCTAGTAAAGTCATCAGACGATCAATTCCAACTACAAAATGACCTAGAGAGAATTTCTGTATGGTGCGAAAAGTGGCAGTTGGTACTAACAAGGGAACCTCCCCATCGCACCCCCCTCAGATTTAGTTATAAGTTGGCACAGTGGATAGGCCTTGAAAAACTGAACACAGATCAATTGAGAAAACAGGAAGAAGTTGTGTGGAACTGTGAAAAAATAAGCAAAATATACAAACTGAGTAGTTCATGGGAAGATATGCAACATCAAGGACACTAGGAACGCAGGAGCGCCGTGGTCTCGTGGTAACGTGGGCAGCTGCGGAATGGAACGTCCCTGGTTCAAATCTTCCGTCGAGTGAAAAATTTTAACTTTTTATTTTCGGTTTATGTGACAAACTCTTATATTTTCATCACTTTTTTGGGAGTGGTTATCACATCCACAAGAAAACCTAAATCGGGCAAGGTAGAAGAATCTTTTTACCCATTCGCCAAGTGTACAAGTTAGGTGGGTCGAAAACATATTCCTGTCATGTGACGCACATGCCGTCACCAGTGTCGTATAGAATATATCAGATGTGTTTTCCTGTGGAGGAATCGGTTGACCTATGACCTTGCGATCAAATGTTTTCGGTTCCCATTGGAGAGGCACGTCCTTTCGTCTACTAATCGCACGGTTTTGCGATGCGGTCGCAAAACACAGACACTAAACTTATTACAGTGAACAGAGATGTCAATGAACGAACGGACAGATAATAACTATGCAAAAATAAAGAAAGTAACATTTTCACTCGAGAGAAGACTTTAACCAAGGACCTCTCGTTCAGCAGCTGCTCACGCTACCACGGGACCACAGCGCTCCTGAGCTCATGTTCTCCATGATGTTTCCTATGTGGTCCATGGACTACTCAGTTTGTACATTTTGCTTATTTTTTCACAGTTCCACACAACTTCTTCCTGTTTTCTCGATCTGTGTTCAGTTTATCAAGGCCTATCCACTGTGCCAACTTATAACTAAATCTGAGGGGGGTGCGATGGGGAGGTTCCCTTGTAAGCAAAGAAAAGTGCGAGGTCATCCACATGGGTACTAAAAGAAATCCGAGTAATTTTGGGTATATGATAAATCGCACAAATCTTAGGGCTGTCAATTCGACTAAATACCTAGGAATTACAATTACGAGCAACTTAAATTGGAAATATCACATAGATAATATTGTGGGGAAGGCGAAACAAAGACTGCGCTTTGTTGGCAGAACAGGTCACACTAAAGAGACAGCCTACATCACACTTGTCCATCCTCTGCTGGAATATTGCTGCGCGGTATAGGATCCTTACCAGGTAGGCTTGACGGAGGACATCGAAAAAGTTGAAGAAAGGGCAGCCCATTTCGTGTTATCGCGAAACAAGGCTGAGAGTGTAACTGATATGATACGCGAGTTGGGCTGAGAGTCACTGAATCAAAGGCAGTCTTGATTGAGGAGAGATCTATTTACAATATTTCAATCTCCAACTTTCTCTCCCGAATGTGTAAATATTTTGTCGACACCCAACTACATAGGAAGAAATGATCATGATATTAAAATAAGAGAAATCAGAGCTCGAACGGAAAGATATAGGTGTTCCTTTTTCCCACGCGCCATTCGAGAGTGGAATGGTTTAGTATTAGTATGAAAATGGTTCGATAAACCCTCTGCCAGGCACTTAAGTGTGAATTGCAGAGTAACCATATAGATGTATATGTACATGTGATGAGTTTCATATTTAAATGCTTTAGGTATTCAAACCTAACAAAGAAAATTTCGCACCACGTGGAGTGTAGAGCCACCGCCCGCCGGCACACACGATGGTCAGTCTACGACCCTGTATCACGCCACGCATGTAGTTAACACCTCCCTTATTTCTGATACATGGTCCTACTCGAAAAAAAGTCAAAAGCTGATTTTTGTCTGTAATCTTGTGAAGAACATTAACTACTTGTTTCTCGCCATTAACGGTGTTCCACGTCCGTGTTTCACTACGAAGCAGGAAGCAGTGTCGTCCATTTTCGCGGTACGTATGAACAGCGAGACAATCAGAGCACACGTACTGGTTACAGAGACTGTGACTGTACACAATTTAAGATAAAAGTTACGTAGGTAAAGTACGATTAAGATAGACGTTGATGGCTGTTAATACGTCAGAATGTCTGAAAGGTTCTTCCACACTGACATAGTAATAAGCTCTCGAACACTTAAGTTGGACCTACTTCCGAGAGCGGAGCACCACCAGTGGTAAGAGAGCTACGGCTGCAGACCTGTCATCGCGCTTGCGTTTGTTTACATCTGGTTTGCTCTTATGATGAAGTACATGCTAGATACGAACCCCGTAGCCCCACCCTTTATTTCGCATTCACGTTCAGTGTCCTACCCGTCTCACAGCCATACCACCTTACTCCACACCAACCTACCTCTCGCTGTGCTACGGAGTACTGAAATCTTGTTCCCAACAAATAAGTAGGAGTCTCAGCCAGATATGTATTTTTCCTCATAGACTGAAATACTCTGTTGTTCAAAAACTGCGTAAAAATGAGGGGGCGACAGAAGCGTCCGATCCCACGCGTCGGCTTTGACCCGTGACGTAAGGGTGTTGTGTGTCACGTCACGACGGCGCGGAGTTTGGTTTGGAGTGTGGCGTGTTTGTAGATGTCGTCGTGTCGTGGTTTGTTGTGCTCTGGTGGTATGTTCAGGGTTTTCGTTCGTGTGCTGTAATGGGCTCAGTTTGCTTTTGTTCATTATCCAGAATTGTTAGTGTGTCGGCTGTGTTTGTAGTGGAATTCGTTTCAGTGAGTTAAAGATTTTGTGTGAAGGTTAATTTAGTGTTCGCTGTACATCGTATGGTAATTTTAGTAAAATTAATCGGTTGTTTTTGTTCAGGAATGGATATGACGGACAAAATTAACAGTGCGCAGGTCAAGGGAGGTGTTCGATCCCAATGTGTGGCTGTGTATGTTGGTATTGGTATCGGGAGATGTTTTTGAGCTATATAGGCCAAGGAAAGGGTTTGATCCTAATTTATGGGATCGGGAGCTGCTGTTGAGCTATATAGGTCAAGGGAAGTGTCCGATTCCAGATCATATTGTGTTTAGTGGTATTTGGGAAGTTTTGTGATGTCTGTTTTTTTCGTCGTTTTGTGTTTTGTATGGGGGTGGGCGTCCAAATTAGTTTATATTTAGTTTGCCCCCACCCAAAAACACCCCATTTCCCGCACTTGTCCCGTTAGTGTCATTAGGCTTTTTGTGGAAAGTGTGTGTGTTTGTTTTTCGATGTATTTTCGCCCTCATAATGTGTACGTAACGACTTTACATGCGCCATATTGGAATCGTGGTTTACGGTCGTTTCCGCCATATTTGGAACGTCAAAGCAGATGGGCGGGATCGGACGCTTCCGTATTTCCAAAATGGGGATGGGTCTGACGCTAACAACTACCAGCCAGTCTCACTTCTAATAGCTTTATTCAAAAGTCTTGAAAAAGTAATGTATTCAGGAGTAGCATCACGTACCTGTAAAAATGAAGTACTAACAAAATGTCAGTTTGGTTTTCAGAAAGGCTTTTCAAGAGAAAATGCTATAAATATGCTTTCACTGATCAAATAGTAAATGCACTGAATAACCAAACATTACCCATTAGGATATTTTGTCACCTCTCAAAGGCTTTTGATGGTGTGAATCACGAATTTCTTCTGCACAAGCTTAAGTACTGTGGCATGAGTGGGACAGTGCACAAATGGTTTAATTCATATTTAACTGGAAGAATGCAGAAGGCTGAAATTAGCACTACAGATTGTCTGCAAAAATGGTGTCCCAGACAGTTCAGTCTTGGGTCCCTTACTGTTCTCGATATATATTAATGACTCGTCACTCTATATTCATGAAGATGCAAAGCTAGTTCTTTTTGCTAATGATACAAGTACAGTAATCACACCCAAGGAAATTGTAAATAATGTCTTTCACAAAATTACTAAGTGGTTCTCTGCATGTGGACACTCATTAAATTTTAAGAAAAAACAGTGTATACAATTCTGTGCAGTAAATGGCATAAAAACATTGATAAATATAGGCTATGAACGCAAGTCTGTTGCTAAGGCAGGGTATTCAAAATTTCTGGATGTGTACACTGATGAGAAATTGAATTTGAAAAAACATCGATGATCCGCTGAAATAGGTTGAGCTACTTACGCCACTGCGGTTATTGCAAAATATTGGTGATGAACATCATTAAATTAGCCTACTATGCCTATTTTCATTCACTGCTTACACATGGTATCGTATTTGGGGGCAATTCGTCACTAAGAGGAAAAGTATTCATAGCATCAGGCTAACAGCTGGAGCCCACCGAAGATGACCTTGTGAACATTTATCCAATGAACTTGCGATATTCACAGTACCTTCGCAGTACATACATTCATTTATGACATTTGTCAATGACCCACCCCAGTTCGAAAATAACAGCAAAGTGCATAGCTACAACACTAGAAGAAACCATTATCTTCACTACTCTGGATTAAATCTCACTTTGTCACAAAAAGGTGTGAATTATGTTGCCACAAAAGTATTTGGTCATTTACCAAATAGCATTAAAAATCCGGCAGATATCTAACCAACATTTAAAAGAAAATAAAAGTATTCCTGAATGACAACTCCTACTCAATAGATGAATTTTTAAACATGAAGTATTAACTATAAAAATATTTACTATTTTGTGCAAAGAAAACTTGTGTTCAAGTGACACATCCCACATCATTACGAAATGTATTAATGCTCTATGCAACAAGGATCAATGTATGTATGTATGTATGCAGACCAATTTGTCAACACAACCCATATTTCAGGGAGGTGGCTATCGTATCAGCCCCTCTTTGTGGAAGTTTGTCTACAACCACCTGCATTGCTATTTTTCATTTACTTACACAAAAGACGATGAAATTACTCTTAACGTATTAATGTCAAGAGATCCGCTTGCTATGATATAAACTGTGTATTCCTTTCTCTACGCAACAGCAACACACTTTATACTGTAGGCAACTACAGGTGTAACAATGTGTTCTTCTTGAAGCCACAACAGTTTAATAATTCTTTGTTTGTCGTAATAAAGTATTACTCAGAAGCACCCGTTTGGTTTGACAAGAACATGTATGTGAATCTTCAGTTTCTCCCAACTTATTTTTTGATGGAACAGTCCACAGGTGAACTGCCTGTTCGTAGTGTCCAGCGTGCACGCTATGAACCGAAAGTACAGCTATGGACTGTTCCATCAAGAATATATGTAATAGTTGAGTTCTGCAGCGAGATTTGTAGCTGATACTCTGTATCTTGATATCGTTCTGAGCATTGACAAACACTTATCAGAAGAGATTCTGAGGATGGCTGGTTTTACTGCCAAAGTGTTTCAGTACTGGTCCTTTACGTGGGATACTGCTTCACTCGTCCAGATACCCCCTTATCAGAAAACCGACTACTATTTTGGTAAGTGTACGGCACAGTCACTGCCTGTAGATGCACGATTATTAATTAAAGTGAAGACTAAGCCCCTAACGCCGGGAATTTTGACAACTTTTCTAGCAAGAGGATCAATTTTAGGTCAACGTAATAATTCATTCATTTCTGCACTTACACGTATAGAACAAAGACGAAATGGAGGGTAACATTATATGTCTTACTGACTACCCAACGGACTACCTTGTCACCAAAAACATTTCTCTAGAAAAGTGAAGATATCGAAATTCAATGGAACAGCGTTCTGTACTAAAACACATTTGCGTGACTTAACGTGCTGACGATTGCTAATGCAGGACTGGGTGAAAGACGCGAACAGATTAGTTGTACTAAATTCGGCAGTTTTCGTGGAGCCGACTGCTTCGGGAAATATCTGATTCAATGCTCCACTATGGAACTGTCAAAATGCGTCTAGCTTGGTTTGATTTCAAACCATTAGGAATAGGATCAGACTGTCCCAAGGTCTACGCAGTATCCTGACGTAAAGTAATTGTTTAATTCCTCAAGAGTCGAAGTCGCCATAGCATCTTATCTACTTGCAGAAGCAGTGTTCCGTCATTCTGTTCCGTTATTCCTAACACGCACAATAATCCTTTTATGGATCACACGTGTACAAATACGAACCTATATTTCGGGGGAAAAAAATTCAACAAAATGGCGCGAATACGAGTACAAATCTCGTCCGAGCCTATGCTTTTCACTCATGCCTAAAGTCCGTAGAACAGCAGAATTAATAGGAATGTCGGTAGGACTTTAAAGTAACAAGATTTGTAATACGAAATTCGTTAGTATTCTGAGAGCGTAATAAACGAACGCGGTTTGCTTTATACGCTGTAGTCTCCATAGTGAACCTAAATGAGACCTTACAGCTACCGTGACTTTGGAAAAACAAACCAAATGAAAACAAAGAAAATAATTCAACACTACAGGAACGCATGAAAACAGTCGTCCTTACCTTATTAAGGGTGTGGGTGTAGCAGAAGAAATTCTCGGCGCAGAAACAGCAGCACGAAATCCCAACGCAGAACGTCGCACTGGACACGACTCGCTACAAATGCGACAGACGCCTGAAAGCGGCAGGGCTGTGGCACGCAGTCAGTGCTGCCAACGGCTGCGAGGCCGGCAGGTTACCAACTGCAATCTGCTACGGGGGCCTCACACAGCGTGCAGCGCTTCCTGGGACCCCGCGCAGAACATGCGAATGTAATACGAAGACTGTCGTCCTAATTTTGTTATTGCGGACAAGCAGAAAAAAATAAAGTAACATGTTTGTGAAAGTACTTTTAGAGCTATGTAATCCAATTCTACGCTCACTGTGACACTGCTGTGGCCACTGGAGTGCCTCTCAGAAAATTATGCCCGCACCGGGGTAGAGGGAACCAGCGGCTATGAGACGGACGCGCCGAAGCAGTATCTGTTGCCAACACACGGCCGCTGCCCATGCGTCGATTCGATTCATTGCTGCTCGCTGCCTCTCCGCGCCATTTCTACTCATTGCTGTGGATAACAATCAAGCATTAGATCCCACCCGTCAGCAGGTTGTTTCCCACAGAAGGATTTTTTTATTGTCGTCAGTTTAAACATATGCCTGCACTACTTCGCCACTTCACGTGTTGTGTGTGCACTCTGTGTCAAGATACAGTGTTTTTCCCTGTCCTGTGGAGTTCAAAGAGCCAAAAGGGAAACCTTTCATGAAAAGGACAGATTTAAAAGATACGATTCATGTATTCAAAAGATCAAGAAAAAGCTACAACTGAACAGTTTTTGAACTCACAAAAAGGCGCTTCCGGAAAATTTCTCCGACCAACAACGTCAGACAGTGAGACTTAAGCGTGCTTAAAAGGCCATGTCGTTAACAGCAGCCTCTCATCGTGTGGTGCTTCAGATGCAAGTGAGCACAAGCACTGGAACACGGACCCCCAGCTGTCCCACATGCGGGTAGGCCTACTGCTAGCAGTTGTGAAGCAATCACGAATTTGGACCCAGGCACTTCGCCTAATAGCTTAACATCCACAAAGATAAATGAAATTTTACATAAAGGCCCTAATAACATTGTAAGTTTTGAGTATCCTTTAAACGAGAATGGAAGAAATGTTTCAACTCATTTTTAACATAAGAAGTTTACTAAATTGAGAAAAACTATGATCGTAAATGGCTTAAGTATTCGAAACCTACCGACAAAGTTCTTTGTTTTTTTATTGTAAACATATTCGATCTCCTTCAAACAAGCTATCAGGTGATGGACTCTGTGACTGGGTTCATTTAGGAAATCGGCTTCAAGAGCATGAATAATAATTTAACAACATAAACAGTACAAGAAAGTGGGTAGAATCCGAGTTAATTTGAAACAACAAAGTGGTGTTGATCATACTGACCTTGAACTACTGGAAAAAGAGAAAGAACATTAGCGTCAGGTTCTAATATGAATTATACTCACCATCAGGTACCTAGTTCAAAGTAATATTGCCTTAAAGGGAGGCAGCGACAAGCTCTATCAAGGAAATAATGGTAGTTTTCTTGGTTTGATCGAAAGACAGCAGAATTTCACCCCGTTTTGTAGGAACATTAGAAGTGGGTAAAGGCTCAAGTAAGTCATGACCATTTTCTTGGAAAAAAACATTCAAAATGAACTCATAAATCTGCTTGCCAACAAAGTAAAAAACAGCGTTGTTAATTCTGTAATCGAAAGTAAATAATTTTCTGACATGCTTGATTGTACTCCTGATACGTGCCACAAGGAACAAATGACATTGATTGTTAGGTCTCTAAATTTATCAGAAGACGCAGCGACTGTAGAAGAACACTTCCACGACTTCCTGAACGTCACTTCAGCAACAGGAGAAAGTTTGACTGAAACCGTTTTCTCGATACTAGATGAACTAGGACTCGATATTCACGACTGCAGAGGTCAAAGTTATCGAATATGAAAGGTGATGCAAGTGGTGTTCAAGCCAGAATATCAAGGTGCAAACCAAGAGCATTTTATATGCCATGTGCCAGTCACAGTCTTAATCTTGTGTAATCAGATGCGGCGTAATCTACTGCAAAAGCAGTCACATTTTCTGGTGTAATTTAAAGAATATACGTTATTTTCAGTGCGTACACTCAGAGATGGGAAATCTTACTGTACAGGGGGCCAGCTTTAACAGCGATGAATCTTTCAGATTCAAAGTAGGGTGTAGAGTGTAAAAGCTGTTAAAGTGCCAGACGAGAGAAGTCAGAGGCGCCCTTCCTGAGGTGAGCGATGGCGCTGTTGAATCGAAAACAAAGAGCGCAGCTCACTCGTTTGCTGTGGACGATTTGAAAAGCTTCGAGTTTATTGTAGGCGTTGTCGTATAGTATGGCCTTGTCTTTGCCATTAGCGCAACAATTAAGGCAGTTCGAGCAGCAAACGTTGACGTGAAAGTAGCAACTAAATCTCTCGAAAGTCTAGTTACGTTTACTGGGAATTTCCGCGAAGGAGTTTTCGTTAATGTGCAGTTAACAGCGAAAGAGATAACTGAAACTTCGCAGACTTGACCAAAATTTGGAGAAAGGAGAACTGGCAAGAAGGCGAAGCAATTTGATTATGAAGGTGACGATTTGGTTTGCAGAGCTCAACCTTCAGAGGAGACAAATAGGATCGATTTTTTCTACGCTGTCGTTGAGACGGTGTTAAAAAGTTTGAAAGAGAGGTTTCGCCAAATGGCTAAGTATTCCGGAGTACTCGACTTTTTGTTTTCTCTAGACAGTTTAAAATACATACAGGACGAAGAATTGAAAATGCTGTCTAAAAAACTTGAGAAAGAGCTAAGTGTAAATACAAATTGTGAAAGTTCGAAAGACATTGTTGCTCAGAGAAATGGCGCCCTATGACGTGAAAACTCCTACGTTAATACTGAAATACTCGAATGACGCTTCAAACCCGCTTCACGGGATTTACATCGCCCACATAATTTAGCCAGCCGTGCCAGGAACTGTCGCCTCCGCTGAAACAAGCTTTCCACGTTCAGAGCTCGTCAAGAATTATTTCCGAAGCGGCATGTAGGCCATGTTGTCAATAGAACACGGCGTGCTTCCAAAATTGAGTTCTGAAGATACTATTCATGAATTTGCTCTTCAAATAGCGAGGAGAAGATGTTTTGTGTATACCCTTTGTGTTTATAACCTACAACTCAGTTAATTACTTGTGAACACAGAGAGCACAGTCGAGTGATGAAAACATTGAAGCAAAATTTGTGAACCTTACCTGGTTTTGAATTTCATTGAATTGGAAGAATTCCCGTAGCAGTCTTATTATTAACATTTTTGTAATAACCGTAACTATTAAGTTTTCTTCTCCAATTAACTATTTTCCTACAACGACAGTAGGTCCCCTGCGGTAACAGTCTGCTGATGCACTGGTACTGCGTTAATGACGGAAGTTAGAATTCTTTTGAACGTCACGTAGGTGTGTGAGCTGTGTTGCAGGAGGGACTGGGTGGTTGGGGGGGAGGGTGTGGGAGAGCCCCGCGCAGAACTTGGGCACACGTCCCCACGCCGGCTGAGGCCTGCTCACCCACTGCTGGCTCTGGAATTTCCTGTAAGCAGGCTTTCACGCAAACACTACTTTGCCTATTCGCACTACCCTTCTCTGTACGCGTTCAATATTCCCTGTTAGTTCTCTTTGTAATGGATCCCACACACCCGAGCGATAGTCTAGGATGGACCACACGAGTGTTTAGTAAGCTGTCTCTCTTGTAGACTCACCGCATTCATCCAGTGATCTCGTCCACTCTGCCATCTAGTTTACCTACAACTGAGACTATGTGATACTTCCATTTTATATCACCTCAGTGTGCCACACCCAGGTCTTTGTATGAGTTGACTGATTCCAAAAGTGACTCACTAATATTACAACAACCTTAGAATACGACGTTTCAGCGAGTTTTTAAGTGCACAATTTTGTGCGTAATTTCTCTGCCAAACAGACTGAAGTGGATGGCAGGGTGTTCGTCTAGCCACCATCACACGATTTGCCTTACATTTCTTCCCGCTTACAGTAATTTGTCCAAGCCTCTTTTACTTTGAAATCATGTGAACATATGAATAAATATTTGTACAGCTTCTTTCAGACACTCCTTCATTACAGAGAATGTATCATCTGCACAAACTGTAACCTTACTGTTAACATTGCCTCCAAGGTCATTAGCATACGACGTGGACAGCAGTGCATGCAACACACGTCCCTGAGGCGTGTCTCAAGCTACTCCCACACCTGCTGGTAAGTCTCCTTCCGAGATAACATGCTGCGTCCTCCAGATACCTAGACAGACAGACAGGCAGATGGACAGAGACGGGGAAAGTGGGGGGAGGGAGGGAGAGAGGCAGAGCTGGAGACAGAAGCGCCTCATTCGCGTGCAGGGGGCGGCCCCCGCCTCCCCCCCTCGTGGTGGATGTCGCCGCAGTCCGACACACACACTGCCGGCACCCCTTCCCGCTCTCTATACACCCCTGACAGCAGCGCTCCAAGCGGACACTAAGCTATAGTTCTGAATGCGATATACGAGGAATGCGAATAGCATCATTTATATTCATTTGTAACACAGTTTTTCAACAGGGAACGTCTGTAATGCTGTAAAAATCTGCAGTAACTAAAACATTACACCTCATTTTTTTTGTTGAATTTCCTAAGGACCGTGGGAGGTATGAAGTGGTACATTTCGCGACTTTTTACTTACGATTCTCTTGTAAGTAACATATATTTAATGAACGATGTCGTTTTCTTACAAGGGAATCAAAAAGGCTAGTAAACAGCGAAAGACGTGACCTTCAGCAGAAAGACGTCGTATATTTATTCGACGACGTGAAGTTTTGTTCACAACACCTCCAGTCGGATCAATGAACGCGAGACATGGGAAACTTCTATGGAATGCAGTATCTGCGTTACGTAAGGTACCAAATAAGCCAACACAACTGTTGATGAAATGAAAAACACACAAATGTGGTAATAAGACATTAAAAACAATGAAACTTTTTCCAGCACGGATCACACCAATTCCACAATTGTTGCTACATCTCTGCCAAAAACGGGAAGAATCTTACAACAGATTCGGGCTTGAAGCAAAAACAATTACATTGAAAGAAATATTCGTCTATTAGAACATCGATAGAAGTGTGAGAATCTGTGAATCATTGCGCTGCATACAAAATTGTTACGTGTCAAAGAGACTGTCCATCATGACAGGAACAGAGAGCAAACGAGATATATTTTCTCATGCTTCAAATATGTGTTTACGTTCTCTTCCTTTAAGAGGAGCAAGCTGCAGTTATACAAATTATTGCTTCACGAGTAAATTGTAGGTTACGTCACAGAATCACCTCGGTCGGCGCTTTGGCGCGAGTTTTTCAAGCTGGGCGACTGTTATTGGAAAATAGTTTCCAGCTTTCCACAATAACGATCTTTTTATAAAAATTAATATAATTTCTATTTGTTTCGATATTCTGGAGTATAATATTGGTGGAATCAGTGTATCTGCAGCTTTGTCGAACAAATTTATTACAAATTAGATTTTGAATGATACTGTTCAAAGCATCGTGTTCCACAAACCCCAACTTCGCACTCTACACAAAACACACGTGCTTTTCTTCTCGCTTTTTTCCAATTGGCAACACCCACGGCATTTTCGCGTCGGCGCCTGCTTTTACGCGAAAGACTGTGTGTGTTATTCTGGGAGATGTCGTCCCACCAGACGTGTCGGCACCGACGCCCGTCAAGGTTCCATGCTGAGAGGATCAACTGACATCGATACTGCCTCTTTCTGTGAGGTTCATTTGAAACTCAAGTCTTCCGCATTTTACCACCAAGTCGGTTCCTTGCCGTTAATACTAACAGTTCCAATGCAGCCACTGCTTTTAGAAACGAGAAAATGGAACCGCTGATTAATAATATAGAACCTGTCGGTAGACAAAGTATATCCATTGTTAAAACATCGGTGAAGCAAAGACTTTAGACACTAGAGGATATTCACTATATTGTGGCTTAAACACAATGTCTTTTCCACTGCAAGTTACAAAGTGTCACAAAGAAACGCTACCTGCTTTACACAAGCGAAACTATTTAATATCAAAGCGAGATTGATAGACGTCCCGCCCTTTCCACAATTAACAGCGATTTCTGATGGCATAACTCATGTCCGGGAGTAAAAGGCCTCCTCAAATGTTTTCTATAGATGATAAATGACAGATCTGTATCCACACAATTCAGCGGGAATACCAGAGTCATTTTGAATAAACACTCTTGTCATTAAAATGAAGGAACCTCAAATAGTACATTTCAAAATTCAGTCTTTAAATAATCCCTGAGAGGAATAAGATATCGAATAAAGATTACAATTCCCCAATACTTTTTTCTACCCATTTGCGAACACACGATCGCTGTTTTAATGTGTCCTGCGTGTGCGTTTATGAACTGTTCATCACATTTGTTCGTGTCGCTCGCCATCTTTGTTAGCAAGCTCCCATAAAAAAGTGACTGTGGAGGATCTCCAACGAACTTCTTACATCTAGATTTCGTGTCGAACGGAATTTACTCCTACCTACACTGCAATTAGCGGATCACGAAATTGCCGAACCGGAACCATTGTAATCAGTTATCACTTCTTGTCTGACGTCCCCTTCACATCTTGACGTTTCTGAGTCATTGTCATTGGGTATCATCATCGCTCTCTTCACCACTATTCGACACTCCGTACCGTTTATTTATTTACTTCTTCACTCATCACTCTTCTGACTGGTTTGACGCGGTCCGCCACGAATTCCCCTCCTGTGCCAACCTCTCCACCTCAGAGTAGCGCAGGCGACCCAGGTCCTCAACTGTTTGCTGGGTGTACTCCAGTCTCTGTTTTCCTCTACAGTTTCTACCCTCTACAGCTCCCTCTAGTACTGTGTGAGTTAACCCGTCATGTCTTTACAGCTGTCCTACCATCCTGTCCCTTCTTGTTGTCATTGTTTTCTCCATATATTCCTTTCCTCGCCAACTCTGCTGAGAACCTCCTCATTCCTTACCTTATCAGTCCACCTAATTATCAATATTCTCCTGTATCACCACGTCTTACATGCTTCTATTCTCTTCTGTTCTGGGTTTCAGACAGTCCGTGTCTCACGGTCATATAAAACTGTGCTCCAAACGTAAACCCTAAGAAATTTCTTCCTCAAATTAAGGCCAACTTTTTCATACTAGTAGACAAGCCAACATCTCTTTTTCTCAACACATACTAATCGTACGGGGGTAAATGAGGTATCGTTAGAAAGTTTTTTAGCCGGCTTCTGTCATTGCATATTAGTATTGCACTAAAATTTTGCTACTTGCGGAAAATTTAGCTTAAAGGAGACTTTCAACTGTCACACGCAAAAGCGTATCGCGGATGGCGAGCATCATACCTATAGTCTACGAAGCTAAGTTATTAAACAGGAATAACAGTCTCCCTCTTCATACCACCTTGTTACAAAAATAATTTTATTTGTTGTAAAGCACTTATTAACTGGACAGTTTATATACAGCACTGTCACAGATAATGTCTGTGGCCACTGAAGTTATCCGCTATATCTGCCATTGTAAAGTTGACTTTCCTAATCGAGTATACCTTCTGAAACGACAGACATATCTGCCATTGCCACCTTCAATTCTGATTTACCTAGAGCCACCATGATCTAACGTGCTCACTGTAACTGAAAATGTCTCTCGAGAGGAAGTTACAGGAAACGTGGATGCACTGACAGTCCCTGGTCTCTGCCACTCGTACAAACCGGGACAAATAGTCCGACTGCAAAACACATTTTTCGAAACATGAACGTATCATACGTAATCCACGATTATTATTTCACGTAGTTCGATTAGTTTTTAAAAATATTTCCTCTTGTTCCCACAACTACCCTTACACCAATGACTAAACTTATTCGAAAAACTGACATTATTTAAAACTGTAACATCGAGCATGTTTCGCACAGGTCCCGCGGTTATATTGTGTATTCCATCGTCTTTGACATGGATAAGTAGGGGATTTTCCAGTCGATTCCATATAGGTTTCCCAAGCTTTAGGGGACCTTTATAGCAATTCCAAAGTGTTTGAGATTTTAACAGGGCTGCATCGTAAAGTTTTTGTACGAGTTACTTTCAGGTATCGTCTTAGCCACAACCCTTTTAGCTATTTGGTGTAAATTGTCCGACCTCTCTCCCGCCTTTCTTCACTTCCTTTTGATGGCACTATTCTTTATCAGATTCAGGTACGGTTTACATTGATCAAACAGTAAAAATGTAATGTGTACTCAGGACTAACTGCCTTTTCTAATAATTATGGTCATGGACATCTTCACTTGACAGGTACGCCTTTGGTGCATGAGAACTACCAAGTGTGGTACCGACGTCGCAACACAGAAAAAACGCAAGATCGTGACTGGCGATGTCCTTACTGGAGCTGGAAATTTAGCGTGGAATTCTACGCGAGGTGAATCTAATAGTTCCCACAAAGAAAGTGTGTCTCGAAAACTGGCAGAAAATCAGGTCGTAGTAAAAGTACACCAGTGCAAAGACACAGCCACCACCCGCACTCTGCGATAGGAATTCTGATGTTTCCTATGACAGTCACTAAAAGCGGTTTCCCAAATTCAGCGAAGATGATGAAGTAAATATTCCAGAATTAGAGTCAATGAGAAACTTTTAAGTCCAGATCCTCAGAGGAGTTAAGCAGTTTAAATCACTTAATGAGGGCAGGTCCTCAGGTCCAGATTGTACACCAGTTAGTTTCCAGATGTAACAGTCCCGTACTTAGCAATCGTATACAATCGCTTGCTCGACGAGAGACCCGTAACTGAAGACCGAAAATAGCACACGTCACACCGGTACACAAGAAGGGGAACAGCAATAATCCACTGAATTACGGACCCACATCACTGACGTCGATTTGCTACAGGATTCTGGAAGACACATAGATAATGTTGCGGGGAAGGCTAACTGAAGTCGGCGTTTATTGGCAGAACACTTACAAGATGTAGCAGGTCTTGTGAAGAGAATGCCTACACGAATCTCGTCCATTCTCTTCTGGAGTGTTGCTGTACAGTATAGGCCCCTTACCAGATAGGACTGACGGAAGACACCGAAAAGTTTGAGAGAAGGGCAGCTCATTTCGTGTTATCGCGATATAGGGCCAGAGTGACACGGATATGATAGGCGAAAATATTTTGGTGACGCCCACCTACACAGGGAGAAATGATCACCGTGGTAAACTAAGAGACAACACACCACATTTAAGTGGCCGTTTTATCCACGTGGTGTTCGAGAAAGGCACGGTGCAGACACAGTGCGGAGGCGGTCCAGCGAGTCCTCTGCCAGGCACTTAAGTGCGAATAGCAGAGCAGTCGTGTGGACGGAGGTGTGTATGTAGGTGGGACAGGGGTAACCAGGAAATGAAAAAAAAACAGTTAGAAGACATTGGTTAAATGCCATTAAAACATGTTAAATTTATTTTCATGGCAACACACAAATTGTAAGATATTTTCACTTAAATTTTGCCAAGATACGGAAGAAGTACGATAGCTTTTATACAGTGAAATAACCGGTGGATTTAATTTTAGACGTATTCGTACATTGTTTGTGCTCATCAGGACCACACAGGTGTCCCTGCTGAATTGTTTACATTGGCCGAAGACGAACAAAAGGAAGTAATATCACCAGAAGGACTCACCATTTCGAAACAATGGTGTTCAATTTCTTTCCGTTTCCTCTTCCTATCTGACATCGTTGAAGCTCCAACAACAAATTAAACAACAATTTTGTTCAACAGTTCTACCTTACCCATCCTCTGCAAGACAACTATCTTGCTGACCTTGGACATAAGCACGTTCCTTCTCTTTGATGTCCCTCTATATTCGCAACAGATGGGCCAATAGAGGAAACTACACAACTCGATGTTGACTTGTTAACTGCCACTGCGCTTGGATCTCTGTATGCCAGTGGCTGTATTTAAATTTAATGTTTGTCACCATCGATTGTTGCCTCTGCAGTATCCAATACTATATAGTTATTCAGATGAGCGACATATCTGAATTAAGAAGGGTCAGGTAAGTGAAGTTCCGCTTTCTCCGCACCTGTAACCACCTGCCTCCCTTGCGACAGGAATCGTTACATTCTTCTTGAACTCTGAGGATACGTTGCTTGCCTCATATGTCTTGCACACCAGGGGGGAATGTTTTATCCTGGCTGGCGTAGCCAAGCAGTGACTGAAGGAATGTCATGTACTCCGCAGGTCTTGGGTTTTTTGGTTGTCTTTTGTATCGTGAGGATTTGAAAGCAAAGTGCATAATACGTGTTGCCTCCAATCACCGAAGGATCGCTCACATGTGGAGCTGTAGACAGTCGCCCATAAAGAGAGTGAAGCCACCTCTAGCACACTGATCATTCATCCCAAGATACACAGTGATACAGCTGAGCACCACAAGTCACATTTCTGGACTCGTTTAAGATACTGTAATACGATTTGCCCCATATTAAATACTGTGAGAAAGGCTTCAGTGAACGACATATAGTCTGTTTTCATAGTTATATCAATCGCAGGGATATCGGTATCAATTTAGCTTTTTGCAATAGGACTGTTGTAGTTTCTGCTGTTAGTATCGTAGTTCTGAAAGAGACCAAGTCTACAGCATTTCGCTCTTCAAAATCTAGTTAGTACTTTCGGAGTAATTACAGTATTTGTAATTTAGGGTTAACCAGAGGCATTAAGTAAGTAATGCAGCACATTTGTTTTCCTCCACCAGTTTTGCTTGAAAGAAATGAAGAATATGTTGTGGGGAATCGTGGAATACTTCCGCTTGAGCCCTCATAGTTTCATGAAGACCCGATAGGTGGTGGCACGATACGCACCCTTCAAAGTGTAAAATAGTAAGTACCTGATGATTGGAGAAGAGGAGGCGTTGTTCCCATCTTAAAAAATCGCAATAAAAGACTTTGTAAAAACTACAGAGGAATAACATGTATGAGTCATATAGCCAAGATTTTTGAAAGAATTTTACTAAATCGAATAACTGAAAGATAGAAAAGGAGCTGAGTGCAGAACAGCATGGGTTTAGGAAAGGAAGAAGCACAATCGACCTAATATTTTACATCTGTCAACTGATGGGAAAAAGTTGGGAATGTAACAAAAGGGTGATAATTGTTTTTATCGACATAGAAAAGGCATATGACTCAGTTAACTGGAAAGACTCTGGTAAGAAATGAAGAAAATAGATATAGAAGATGAATAAATCAATGTAATGAAGACAATGTACAAAGGACACAATTATAGAATTAGAACATCATTAGGGAACTCTGAATACTTCGAAATAAGACAAGGACTTCAACAAGGAAGTATTCTACCTACTGCACTTTTTAATGCTGTGATGGAGAAATGAATAGGGCAGTTAAAGATATGGTAAAAGAAAAAGACAGAAAGATTATTTTTGCAGATGATATGGTAATATGGGGCGATAAAGAGGCACATGTACAGTTACAACTTGATGTGTGGAAGGAAATAATGAAAAGGTATGGATTAAAAATAAATAAAGATAAGAGTGAAGTAATGGTATTTGGAAGAGACAGAGGGATCAATGGATATATTACTTTGAATGGAGAACCCCTCAACATGGTAGACAGTTTCACTTATTTAGGGAGTGAAATGTCTAGTGATGGAAGAATAACAAACGAAATTAATAGGAGGTTACAGAAGGGAAGTAATTTCTACTAAACAATAAAACACCTGATTTGGAATAATGAAGTTTCAGAAAAAGCAAAACTCCTTATGTATGGGAGTTATTGCTTCCCTATTGTTACCTATGGAGGAGAAACATGGACAATGACAGGAAGGGACTGGAGCAAACTGCAAGCAGGGAAATTGAAATTTCTCAGAGGAGTTTAGGGAAAAACAAGAATGGACAGAGTAAGGAACGTAGATATCAGAAAGGACCTTAAACAAGAATGCATGAGAGAAGAAACAGAAAAAAGAGATTAAGATGGTACGAACATGTTAAGAGGGTGTGTGGGCAGAGACTCCCCAAAATTATGGAAGAACTAAAGATGGATGGAAAAAGACCTAGAGGGCGCCCAAGAACACGGTGGAAAACGGGAGTGAGAATATCTGTGGAAAGGACAGTTGTGACCTGGCAGCATGTGGAGGAAGAAAAGTGGTGGGAGGACCGAAACAAATGGAGAGGACTCGTCAGCACCCAGAACTGGCAGTAGCTGGAGCGGGATCCAGGTATAGATAGACCTAGGAATCACAATTATGAACAACATAAAATGAAGATGTTGTGGGGGAAAGCGAACCAAAGATTGCGTTTTACTGGCTGAAGATGCAACAGATCGACTACAGAGACTGCCTACACTACGCTTGTCTGTCCGCTTTTGGAGCGCTGCTGTGCGGGGTGGGATCCCTACCAGATAAAATTAACGGACTACATCGGGAATGTTCAAAGAAGAGCAGTACATTTTGTACTATCGAGAAATAGGGGAGAGACGTGATGCAGACTTTCGGGCGGACATCATTAAAAATAAGGCGTTTTTCGTTGTTCTAGAAACTTCTCACGAAATTTCGATCACCAAGTTTTTTCTCCAAATGCGAAAATATTTTTTTGACGCCGACCTCCATCTGGAGAAACGATCATCATCATAAAATAAGGAAATCAGAACTCGCTCGGAAAAATATAGGTGTTCGTTTCTTCGCGCGCTGTTCGTGATTAGAATAATAGAGGATTATTGTGAAGGTGGTTCGATGAACCCTTTGCTAAGCACGTAAGTGTGATTTGTAAAGTGTCCATGTAGATGTAGAGGGCTCTAAGCACTATGGGACTTGACATCTGAGGTCATCAGTCCCCTAGACTTAGGAACTACTTAAACCTAACTGACCTAAGGACATCACACACATGCATGCCCGAGGCAGGATTCAAACCTGCGACTGTAGAAGCAGCGCAGCTCCGGACTGAAGCGCCTAGAACCACTCGGCCACAGCGGCCGGCATGTAGATGTAGGTTACGAGTTTACTACGAGTGATATTGCAGTGGACTTTGAAGGCCGTCTATGGTTCTTTCACTTGCTCGTGTAAACTGTGATAATAATTTATTTAATGCATGTATGTGTTTTATGTTGTTACTTTCTTTTCTGTCACCCCAGTTTCAACAATGTAATTAACCGCGTGAGCTGCAATGGGATGTTATTGTATGTATGTGTATTATCTTTCTTTTCTGAGATACCTTCTCTGGTTTAGGAATAAACCTCATTGCCTTCAGATGACGCCTCTAAGTAGCGTCTGTGATTCAGATAAGACGTCGGTCAAAGCCACAGAGTAGAAAAATCTCTGGAGTGTGCATCGCGTGCTACGCATGTTGTCAACATTAAACTGAAATTGTCACATGATCTCGGGATGACTCTTTTTAAGACCAGTTCACGTTGGCCGTCAAGTCGTGTAATGTCAAGTCATAACATTCCACAATGCATTTGAAATGGCGGCTTTCAGACAAGTCATCAACAGACCGTCACGTCACGTCACGTCACGGCAGGCCAAGGTTTCCCGGGAAGGAAGTGTCGACGGTATCATCGTCTGCTATCATCGTAAGTTAACCTATTTTGCGGCGCTCGCTCGTCTTGTAGTAGTGGATCTTGTGGTTCTGCATCTTCTTAATCTTCATTGAATTATTGTACTTCGTTTTCGTGGCAAATTGTAAATGTTTAGAGTTATTTCCACTAGATGTTTTAACACAAGGAATGTGAGATATCTGGAAGCAAATTATTCAGGTATGACAATAACAGAACAGACGCCCTCTTTTTCATAACACAGAAATGTCGATGTTTTGAAATATTGCTCCACGTCTCAGCATTTCAACAAACATAACTGATCAAGAACATACATTATGAGGTTTGGTTCGGCCATTAATAACCGTAGTTTCTCAGTTGCAATACTACACTCTGACACGGACTAAGCGATTTGATGTTACATGGCGTGAGAGACAGTGTAATTACAAGCAGATGTGACGGTGCTGTATCGTGATGCCAGCTCATCTTGCTCATCAAAGCTCTGAGAATAATTTATTCTAGGTATCAAATGCAAATTGATAAGGTGTCTACAAAACACCTGTCCCAAATACACAACACATACGAAGGGAATCTATCTGTACTAACGATATGGCCGCATTCAAAATTTATAGGTCGTTTTATGGAGAAACCTACGCCGCCCCAACATCATATGTCCGCGGTGGCAATGTATATCGACAACAGAAAATAAATTCTGTGCATCTGAATCCTCATTCTGTGGTCAAAGCCGAGGGTGAAATCGGACACTAGAATTTATTCATTGCTTTTTCTGTTAATATATCATTAAATGGGGCATCTTTATCGTCCTTGTGCCAATGTAATTCGTATCCTTAACACCAGTGCAGTACTGCACGTTATCTCGGCTTCTCATCTCGCTAGAACTGAATTAGCAGAGACTGCACGAATTCGAGCTGCTAATATGTTCATTCATTACACTATCAACTTTGACATTCAGGCCATAGGCCTGACACTATAGTGTTCTGCAACATATTGGTTACAACGAAAAATATTTTAATGGCAAACTTTCGCAATTCTCTGTAGCATGGTATGTACGATATATGGACGTGTTTCTCATTTAAACCTTCATGCGACGTGGGTATTCCTTTACGAATGATATCATATTCTTCTTCTACAAACATACTGTTTACACCTTGTGGTCACAGATAACACTGTTCTTCCAAAGATGTATTTATTTATAAATGTATTCACTGATAACATAGTTCTTCCAAATATGTTTTATTTTATGTACCTATTATCTTCCTGTGAACATGGATTGTCCAACGTAGACATGTTATTCCTCTTTGGCCATGTCTACCAGTATCATCCATAGCATATTTTCAGATCAAATTCACTACACATGTAACTACTGTACTGATGTTCATTCTGTGGCTCGATTGTTTAATGACTGGACAACACATTTCCTACCTGCTGTCATAGATTTAGACGATTTTGCACTATCTGCACGATGGGACATCAATTTCAATAAATCTTGACGATGCCTTCACATACACTATATGGTCAAAAGTATCTGGATACCTGGCTGAAACTGACTTACAAGTTGGTGGCGCCCCCATCGGCAATGCTGGAATGCAATGTGGTGTTGGATTTGTTATTATTCACAACTCCAAATGGATTACGCGCTTTCTCTTTAAAGTACTTAAATCACGATATGGGGCCTTAGTAACTTTGAAAATTAATTGTAAATAGTCTTGGGAAATCGTAAATTAAAAAACAGGAGATAATTTGTGCATAATTCGGGCTAAGCTTGGTAGAACTTACTCAGTCATATTCCACCCAAAGTGGGAGGAGAGAAGATTAAAGAGAAATGAAACAGAAATAAACACGCAAGCACTATGTAACACAACGTTTCTGCCGATTGACAATACAGTGTTGGGCCCCATTAATTGAAAAGGCCCTAAGTAAGTCTTGGCACCACGCGATTCTGCCAAAAGCCCTCAGAAATTCACAGGTATAAGGTATAAACCTCGGAAAAAAGTACACTGCATCATGTGGGGTAAACGTTGGTTACAAGCAGTGTTGCTGTATTTGGGATAGAATTATACATTTCGATTTGCAGCTTCAGAGTGAATAACGTAACAATTTCTGAAACAGACTGTTGCAAGCCCAATATTTGCCACCAACCAGTGGGAAAATTTCTGAGCCGAATTACCTCACTGAGTGTGCGTCATCATGGTTTGGTGCAACATACAAAATCGAGACCTTCGGTCGTATGAATAAAACGGAGAGTCTACTTTATATTCCAAATTTTGGAGAACACTCCCCGGTTCGCACAAATAAAGCGTGTCGGAGGATACACTCGATCCAAGAACGTCCTCATCTTGAGTAAAGGGGTGGGGAAAGTCGCTCAAAACAAAGAAAACACTCGGATTTCGTATCAGTGAATCTAGAAGAACGTATCACAAGCCGAGAACATTCTCCGTTTTTTGAAGTGATCTCTGTATCATACATCGATCTGAGTAAGTTGTGTTGAGGTTAATTTTTACCGACTTTTTGGCAGTAAAGCCAGAGTTTACATTGCCTGGAAGGCAAGAAGGTATAAGTAACCCGAAGAAGTACAGAAAAAAGAAACTGTAGAAGCTTATACGGGTTTTGCAACAAAAAACGTCACTTGCCTGGCGAATTTCCTTCGAGAAAATCGTGAAAAAAAAGAGGGGAGACCTTCCAAACGAAGTGAATATTACAACATTTTTTCAAAGTGATGCACGAGAAGACTTTGGTGTACACAGTTAGTTAGTTACGCATTCCATTGATCAATAGCACGGAAAACCGTTATTATGTGGAACATGTAAAATGCATAAGAAATGTGCACAGGAAACAAGTCTTTTTTTGTTTACATTGTAGTGTTATACTTAAATATTTCTATTATCTATCCCAATCCCTTAATTGGCACAAAATGCATATATTATATCTCCAGATTTATTTACTCATATTCAAGAATTCATCTATGGTATAGAAGGAGTTGTCAAGGAGGTATGATTTCAGTTTGTTTTTGAAACTATTACTGCGGTCTGTCAGCAGAACAACTGTGCCGCTGACATTTCCGGATATTCCTCATCATGTCTTCTCACAGCATAAATCTTATGTCATGTTACATTAAAAATATAGGCGGATCAGAAAAATTGATAGCTGGTTGATTACAAACCTAGCGATCTGTTTCTCGGAACGAACCCCACGGGCGATCGCTTGCGTCCTTGACACGCGAGCAGATCATTCCGCATCGTATTCAACCAAAATTATCTCGTGTTAGAAGACTCTGCCACAGTTCTGGTTTGGAGTAGATGAAAAATCGTGTAATTTTAAGATTTCATTCACATAATGTGTTCACCTAACTTCAGTAACAGAAGAGGTTCCCGCATGTCGTTAATTCGATAAGATAGCAGAAAACCCATTTTCTTAAATTGTCATTAATCGCCTGAACAGTTCGTTGTCGCAAGTAAAAGTGAAATCGAAACATAGTGCAACTCTTTACAGAACACACTGAGGCCAGTCCCGTTTTCGTACACTGAACGGTTTGCCTGTTTGAGCGAGCTGAATGAAGTCTGACGTTACGCGTGGGTTCTGTGCGTGACACGGCAGACGATACACACAGAGAACCTTCTCAGGGAGGTGGGGAGGACGTGTGGAGGAAACTCTCTCGTCAGAAAATACGCTTCCAGTTTTTGATTCATGCGAAACTGAAAACGTTCTCAGAGAGTATTCTTTTGCTCTGAGAATCTGCTTTGGTGAATAACCTCACATTCATTGTCCCCATGAATGTGTTTTCAATGAGCGTACCCACGATATAAACTAGTGGAATTGGGTGGGGGAAGTCATGTATTATCGAAGAATAGCGAGTAGGCAAACCAGGCAACATTTCTTGATAAATAAAACGGAAAACTGGTGACACACGGCTTTCAACAAACATTTTAAACGTAAGAATGCACTCGCATAATAATACAATAATTTAAAATCTTGTATCGGACTCAGATTTTTCTCATAATTCCGTTTCTAACATCCTGCCAGTAGGCGGACAAGTGGGACATCACCCCAAGGCTGGTGTCGCGCCAAAGTAGGTCACCCAAGAACAGGACGTCGCCCCAAAGTAGTTCACCCCAAATGACGTCCGTGACGTCACTGATGACGCAAGTGTCAGAAGCCCTGTCACAGCCCCTGGCGGGAAAGTGCCACACACCTCTCCATGACCAACATGGCGGAAAGTTCAAATTAAAACAGGATAACTCATCAGACCACAGTTAAATCTACTAAGCTAAGAAAATCGCAGGAAGATAGGTCACCTGGGCTACCTCCAGTAACCTAAGCCACCCGACCGCCACCTCTTCCTAGGAACTGGCGCCAAGTTTGAATTTTGGCTAAGAAAATGATGTGAAAGAAAGGACACTTGGACTACCTTCACCAACCTCTCACCTCATCCTAGGAGCTGGTGGGAGGTTTGAATTTTGGCGGGAAGAGAGGTCAATTGGGCTGCCTCTGCTACCGTAAGAAAATGGCGGGAAAGAAAGGACACTTGGACTAACCTGTCACCCGACTGCCACGTCCTCCTAGGGATTCGTGGGAGAAGGACTCAGCCTGCACTGGGATGGTAGAGAGAGGAAGGAGTGTGCTTTATTTATTTTGGAACAATTTATTTAGGGATGGAGTATATTTATTACACTGGTACAAAAAAACACACTCTGACATGCTTGGGGTCATGTCACAGAGCCAACAGACACGCGAACCACTAAAAGACCAGTCTTTACTTAATCAATTTGAGGCACTACCTCCATCCAGTGTGTTTGCCAGGAGGTCCAGAGCCCAACTGAGCTAGTACACAGTACCGGCATCAGATGGCGCTATCATCCCTCCCATCTGTTCAACAGCTTTCTCTCTATCGCCATTCTAATGGGACACCTCTGACGCGTGGATACCGATGTCACAGATAGTGCTGTTCCACTGCTCGTGACGTGTGTGTGTGACGCGCATATCGACGTGAGAGATCGTGCAGCAGAAACCTGAACGCAATTCAAACGGAACACTCGGGCACTGCTGCCCGCGGCCCTGACACCTCCTCGGCCGCGGCCGCCACAGCATCTCTGTGACGTCCATGGGCCAACCCGCCGTCAGCTGTCAAACCACACACAGGTGTCCGTTTGGGCCCATATCACGTAAGAATCTTACGTGATCTGGGGTTCGGGTCCCGCACGCATGACGTGGCAGCATCCCCATCATACTTGACACACCTGAGAAATTTCTCTCCAAATGCGTGGTCGCCTAGGCGCCGCTGATGCTGCGATCGTACGGGAGCGAAGACCTATTTTCAAAGCACAGACGCCACAAGGTGGCAGGCTTCTGAAAACACCCTTAATAGTAAGAGCGTTCTCCTTGTTTGGAAATAGATCACTGTCTAAGCACAGACGGGGCGGTCGTCGCAAGCGCATCTAACGACATTCTCAACCTTATACTCATGTCACATGACCATGTAAAAATAAGAACCGAGACGACCTCACGGAAATTGTATAGTGTCCCATAAATAGTTAACGCTCTCTTTCTTGATGTGTCAGCTTGTATGCACGGAAATTCTTGCCCTAATAGAACCTGTTTAGGAAAATAGCGCAGAATAACATCGAATGCAGTCTCCCTTGCGGACCTAATGAGGTTTCTCTTCCTGCTTTCAGCACACACAAACGTCCCCTTCGCTATGTAGAGGCTCCTATATCCCTGCACAAAGGATATGAATGAATCGAGCATTATGATCGCATCTAATCGAATTTACTCATCGAATTAATGATGCCGCTGGTATCAAAGCACTGTCCGCCCTTTTTCCTTCTGCAGTGGATAATTCCAGCCATTATTTTACACAGTTCGCCATATTGTGCTGGCAATTAAATCTTACAAACTACCACACATACCATCAAATACAGAAAGACTCTTACTCATTCACACTGCTATCGCACCGAGGACAGGAGCATGAATATTAGAGCGTGTAGTTTTTGATAAAAAATTGTCAGAGTGTATTGTTAGTCTGTCTGTCCATCCTGCCCTGAAATTTTGGTTGTGATGCAAGACTAACCTGTAGCACAGCCCAAGGTATAGGTCAGCCTGGAAGGTTGTGCGTTTTAACGTTGATGATATGCAATTGCCAACAGAAGAAATTACAGATTCCCCAAGTTTATATTGTCGTCTTGTGAATTTAAAAGGGATGATAAATAATTGTGAAATACACTATGAGTAAATAATGAAAATTCTTTTCTCCTCTCGTTTTAGCTGTCTGATATGCAAAATTTTTTGTCATGAGGTTACTGACAAATACTTGTCCGAGTGTTTTATTGGTCTGTCTGACCATCCTGTAACGAAATGTTGGTTGTGATGAAAGACAAATCCGTAGCAAAGCCCAAGGTCAGGGTGAGGTTGGTAGGTGGTGTGTTTTGACGTTAATGTTGTGCAAAAGAAAACACTAGAATTTACTGATCTTCCTGGAACAAATTGCCATTATGTGAGTTTAAAAGTGATGATAAATAAATGTGAAATATACTGTGGGTAGATATTGAAACTTCTGTAATCTTCTTTTAGCTGGCTCGTACCCCAAAATTGTCTGTCCTGTACTTACTGATAAAAATTTGCCCGAATGCTTTATTCGTCTGTCTGTCCATCCTGCTCAGAAGTTCAGGTTCTCATGAAAGACAAACCTATAGCATAGCCCAAGGTCTAGGTCAGGGCCAGCTGGTGTGGCCGAGTCGTTCTAGGCAGTTCAGTCTGGAACCGTGCGACCGCTACAGTCGCAATTTCGAATCCGGCCTCGGGCATGGATGTGTGTGATGTCCTTATGTTAGTTAGGTTTAATTAGTTCTAAGTTTCAGGGGACTGGTGACCTCAGCTGTTAAGTCCCATAGTGCTCAGAGCCATTTGAACCATCTAGGTCAGGCTGGGGTAAATATTGTTGTCTTGGGAATTAAAAAGCAATGATAAATAAATGGGAAATACACTGTCAGTAAATAATGAAAATTCTGTCCACCTTTTGTTTTAGCTGTCAGGTACCAAATTTTTTGTTATCTATTTACTGATAAATACTTGTCAGAGCGTTTTATTGGTCTGTCTGTGGTTCTTGCCCTGAATTGTTGGATGTGATGACACACTGTTCTGTAGCACAGCACAAGGTCTAGGTCAGGCTGGAAGGTTGTGTGTTTTAATGTTGATAAAGTGCAATTGCCAACAGTAGAAATTACAGACAGCCCAGTTACATATTGTTGTGTTGTGAACTGAAAATGGTACAACTTTTATAGATGATTGGTTGGTAGGACATGTTCTGCGGCATCAAGGAATCACCAATTTAGTATTGGTGGGCAGCACGGATGGTGAAAATCGTAGAGAGAGACCAAGACATGACTACACTAAGCAGATCAAGAAGAACGTAAGTTGTAGGTAGGTACTGGCAGATGAAGAATTTTGAACAGGATAGAGTAGCATGGAGAGCTGCATCAAACCAGTCTCAGGACTGAAGACCACAAGAACAACAACAACAACAACAACAAATAAATGTGAAATGCACTGTGAGTAAATAATGGAAGTCTGTTCTCCTAATGCTTTACCTCTCAGATACGTAAAATTTTTGTTGTGTATTTACTGATAAATACATGTCAAAGTGTTTTATTGGCCAGTCTGTCCATTCTGCCCTGCAGTTTAGTAGGTGATGACAAACTAACCGGTAGCAAAACCCAAGGTCTAGGTCAAGCTGGTACCTTGTGTGTTTTAATGTTGATGAAATGGAATAGCCAACAGTATAAGTTACTGATCTCCCAATTAAATATTGTGTTTTGTAAATTTAAAACAAGTTATAAATAAATGTGATATGCACTGTGAGTAAATAATGAAAGTCTGTTCTCCTTTTGTTTTAGCTGTCAGATAAGCAAATTTGTTTGTTGTGTATATTCTGAGAAATACTTGTTAGAGTGTTTTATTGGTCTGGCTGTCTATCATGCCCAGAAGTATGGTTGTGATGACAGAATAACCTGTAGCAAAGCCCAAGGACTACGTCAGGCTGGAAGGTTGTGTGTAATAACGTTGATGTTATGCAACTGCCAACAGTAGAAATTACACATCTCCAGGTAAATAGTGTCATAGTGTGAATTTAAAAGGTTTGATAAATTAAAGTGTAATACACTGTGAGAAAATAATGAAAATTCTGTTCTCCTTTTTTTTAGCTGTAAGTTACGCAAATTTTTTTGTTGTGTATTTACTGTTAAATACTTGTGAGGGTGTTTTATTGGTCAGACTGTCCATCTTGCCGTGAAGTTTAGGAGGTGATGACAGACCAACCTGTAGCAAATCTCAGGGTCTAGCTCAGGTTAGAAGGTTGTGTCTTTTAACATTGATGATGTGCAGTTGTCAACAGTTGAAATTACATATCCCCCGCCCCAGTAAATATTGTCATCTTGTGAATTTAAAGTCAATGATAAATAAATGTAAAATTCACTGTGAGTAATTAATGATAATTCTGTTTTCCTTTTCTTTTAGCTGTCAGTTACGCAAATTTTTTTGTTGTGTATTTACTGATAAATACTTGTCAGAGTGTTTTATTGGTCTGTCAGTCCATACAGCAATGAGGTTTATGTGGCGATTGCAGACTAACCTGGACCTAATCACAAGGTCTATATCAGGCTGGAAGGTTGTGTGTTTTAGCATTGATGATATGCAATTTCCAACAGTATAAGTTACAGATTCCCCAGGTAAATATAGCTGCCTCGTGAATTTAATAGGAATGTTAAAAAAAATGTGACATATACTGTGAGTAAATAATGAAAAATCGGTTCTCCTTTTGTTTTACATGTCAGGTACGCATATGTTTTTGATGTGTATTTACCAATAAATCCTTGTCAGTGTGATTTATAGGCACGTCTATCTATTTTGCTGTGAAATGTTGGTTATGAAGGCAGACTGACCAGTAGCGCAGCAATAGGCGTGGGTAAGCATGGAGGTTTGTGTTTATTAATGTTGGAGTTTGATGGGTTGTGAGGGGAAGGAGACCAGACAGCGAGGTCATCGGTCTTATCGGATTAGGGAAGGATGGGGAAGGAAGTCAGCCGTGCCCTTTGAAGGGAACCATCCCGGCATTTGCCTGGAGTGATTTAGGGAAATCACAGAAAACCTAAATCAGAATGGCCGGACGCAGGATTGAACCGTCATCATTAATGTTGGAGAATTTCAATTACCAACACTAGAAATGACTGATCTCGCAGTTAAATATTGCCGTGTTGTCAAATTAAAAAACATGGAAAAATGTATGTGGAATGCATTGAGAATGAATAGTTCTACTCTTGTTTTAGCTGTCTGATACGTAACTTTCTTTGTTGTGTATTTCCTGGTAAATACTTGTCAGTGCATTTTACTGGTCAGTTTGTTCATACTGCCCTGAGGTTTAGATGGTGATGGCAGACTAACCTGCAGCAAAGCCTGAGGTCTAGGTCATGCTGGAAAGTTGTGTGTTTTAATGTTGATGATGTGCAATTGCCAACAGTAGAAATAACTGATCCCCTAGGTAAATATGGTCAACTTGAGAATTAAAAAGGGGTGATAAATGAATGTGATATACACGGTGAGTAAATAATGAAAATTCTGCTATTCTTTTGTTTTAGCTGTTAGATACATAAATTTGTTTGTTGTGTATTTACTGATAAATACTTGTCAGGGTGTTTTATTGGTCTGTCTGTCCATCCTGTCCTGAATTTCAGGATGTGATGACAGACTAACCTGTAGCAAAGATTAAACTCCAGGTCAGGCTGGAAGGGTGAGTGTTTTAATGTTGAAGAAGTGCAATTGCCAACAGTAGAAATTATAGATCCTTCAGGTAAATATTACCGTCCTGTGAATTAAAAAGGGATGATAAATATGAAATACACTGTGAGAAATTAATGAAACTTCTGTTCTCTTTTCATTGTAGCTGTCAGATCTGCAAATTTTTTTGTTCTGTATTTACTGATAAATACTTGTCAGTGAATTTTATTGGCATTCTCTCCATCTTGCCTTGAAATGCTGGTAATGGTGAGAGACTCATCAGTAGCGTAACTGTAGGCCTAGGCAGGGATGGAAGGCTGTGTGTTTCAATACTGATGAGGTGCAATTGCCAGTAGTAGAAATTACAGATCCACCAGGTTAATATTGTCGTCTTGTGAATTAAAAAGGGATGATAAATAAATCTGAGATACACTGTGAGCAAATAATGAAAATTATGTTCTCCTTTTGTTTTAGCTGTCAGATACATAAATTTCTTTGTTGTGTATTTATTGATACATACTTTTCAGAGTGTTTTGATGTCTGTCTGTCAATCTGGCCCTGAATTTTAGCATGTGATGACACACTAACCTGTAGCAAAGATTAAAGTCCAGGTCAGGCTGGAAGGGTGAGTGTCTTAATGTTGAAGAAGTGCAATTGCCAACAGTAGAAATTAAAGATATGGCAGTTACACATTATTGTGTTCCGAAATTAAAAGGAATGGCAAATAAATGTGAAATGCACTGTGAGTAAATAATGAAAATTGTTCTCCTTCAGTTTTAGCTGTCAGATACGCAAATCTTTTTATTGTGTACTTACTGGTAAACACTTGTCAGAGTGTTTTATTGGTCTGTCTGCCCATCGTGTCCTTAAATTTATGTGGTGATGATAGACTAAGCTTTAGCAAAGCCGAAGGTCTAGGTCAGGCTGGAAGGTTGTGTGGTTTAACGCAGATGATGTGCAATTGCCAACAGTAGAAATTACAGATCGTCCAGGTAAGTACTGTCATCTTGTGAATTAGTAAGGGATGACAAATAAACGTGATATACACTGTGCGTAAATAATGAAAAATCTGTTCTCCTTTTGTTATAGCTGCCACATACACAAATTTTTTTGCTCTGCATTTACTGATAAATAATTGTCACAGTATTTTATTGGTCTGTCTGTCCATTGTGCCCTAAAATTTAGCTGGTGATGACAGACAAATCTGTAGCAATGCCCAAGGTCTACGTCAGGCTGAGACATTGTGTGTTTAACATTGGTGTTGTGCTATTGCCAACAGTAGAAATTATACATAACCTACATAAATACTGTCATCTTGTGAATTAAAATGGGATGATTAATAAATGTGAATTTTACTGTGAGTAAATATTGAATTGTTTGTTGTCTTTTTATTTTAGCTGTCAGATACCTAAATTTTGTTGTTGTGCATTTACTGATGAATAATTATCACAGTGTTTTATTGGTCTGTCTGTCCATCGCGCCCTAAAATGTAGCTGGTGATGACAAACTAAGCTAAGGTCTAGGTCAGAGTGGGAGGTTGTGTGTTTAAGTTTGACGTTGGGCTATTGCCAACAGTAGAAATTACAGATAGCCCGGGTAAATATTGTTGTCTTGTGGAATAAAATGGGATGGTTAGTAAATGTTATTTTCACTGTGAATAAACAATGAAAT
This sequence comes from Schistocerca americana, assembly GCF_021461395.2. Taxonomy (NCBI): domain Eukaryota; kingdom Metazoa; phylum Arthropoda; class Insecta; order Orthoptera; family Acrididae; genus Schistocerca; species Schistocerca americana. The sequence goes on along the minus strand of NC_060129.1, from coordinate 137,514,940 downwards.
ATCTGTTCTCTTTTTGTTTTAGCTGTCAGATACATAAATTTGTCTCTTGTGCACCTACAGATAAATAATTGTCACAGTATTTTATTGGTGTGTCTTTCATCATGCCCCAAAATTTAGCTGGCGATGACAGACAAAGCTGTAGCAACGCCCAACGTTTATGTCAGGCTCTGAGGCTTTGTGTTTTAACGTAGATGATGTGCAAGTGCGAACAGTAGAAATTACAAATTCTCCAGGTAATTATTGTCGTCTAGAGAATGGAATGGTGATGATAAATAAATGTGAAACACAGTGTGAGTAAATAATGATAATTTGGGTCTCCTTTTCTTTTACCTGTCAAATACGTAAATCCGTTTGCTGTGCACTTACTAATAAATACTTCACAGAGTGTTTTATTTGTGTGTCTCTCTATGCTACTCTAAAGATTGGGATGTGATAACAGACTAACCTGTAACAAAACCCAAGGTCTAGGTCAGGCTGGAGGTTGCGTGTTATAGCATTGATGTTGTCTTATTGGCAACAGTAGAAATTGCAGATAACCCAAGTAAATATTGTCATCTTGTGGATTAAAATGGGATGATTAAAAAATGTGAGTTTCACTGTGAGTAAATAATGAATTATCTGTTCTCTTTTTGTTTTAGGTGTCAAATACGTAAATGTTTTTGTTGTGCATGTACTGATAAATAATTTCCACAGAGTTTTATTGTTCTGTCTGTCCATTATGCCCTAAAAGTTAGTTGGTGATAACCGATTAACCTGTAGCAAAACCCAAGATTTATGTCAGTCTGGGAGGTTGTGTGTTTTAACATTGATGTTGTGCTATTGCCAACAGTAGAAATTCCAGATAACCCAGGCAAACATTGTCATCTTTTGGATTAAATTGGGACGTTTCATAAATGTGAATTTCACTGTGAGTAAAGAATAAAATTTCTGTTCTCTTTTCGTTTTAGCTGTCACATATCTAAACGTTTTTATTTTGCATTTACTGATAAATAATTATCACAGTGTTTTATTGGTATGTCTGTCCATCGTGCCCTAAAATTTAGCTGGTGATGACAGACTAAGCTGTAGCGATGCCCAAGGTCAATGTCAGGCTGGGACGTTCTGTGTTGTAACATTGATGATGTGCAAATGCAACAGTAGAATTTACAGATTCTCCAGGTAATTATTGTCGTCTCGTGAATAGAAATGGTATGATAAATAAATGTGACCTATACTGAGAATATATAATGAAAAATCTATTCTCCTTTTGTTTTAGCTGTCACATACGTAAATTTTTTATTGTGCATTTAGTGATAAATAATTCTCAGAGTGTTTTATTGGTCTGTCTGTACATTGTGCACTAAAATTTAGCCGGTGATGACAGACTAAACTGTAGCAAATCCAAAGGTGTAGTTCATGCTTGAATGTTGTGTGTTTTTATGTTGGTGAAATGCAATTCACAACAGTAGAAACTGATGATCTCCCATTTAAAGGTTGTTGTGTTGTTATTTAAAAGGGATGAAAATTAAATGTGAAATGCACTGTGAGTAAATAATGAAAATTCTGTTCTCCTTTTGTTTTAAATGCCAAGCATGCAATTTTTTTGTTGTGTGTTTACTGATAAATACACGTCAATGGGTTTTATTGGCATGTTTGTCCATTTTGCGGTGAAATGTTCGTTATGATGTGGGACTGACGAGTAGCGTAGCTATAGGCGGAGGTGAGGACGAAAGTTTGTGTATTTTAATATTGATGATGTGCAGTTGTCAACAGTAGGAATTACAGATTCCACAATTAAACAATGTCATCTTGTGAATTAAAAAGGTATGATAAGTAAATGTGAAATGTACTGTGGGTAAATAATGAAAATTCTGTTCTCCTTTTGTTTTAGCTGGCAGATACGCAAATTTTTTGGTTGTGCATTTACTAATAAATACTTCTCAGAATGTTTTATTGTTCTGTCTCTCCATTCTGCTCTGAAGATTAGGAGGTGATGACAGATTAACCTATAGCAGAGCCCAATGTCTAGGCCGGGCAGAAAGGTTGTGTGTTTTAATTTTGTTGAAGTGCAGTTGCCAGCAGTAGAAATTACTGATCTCCCAACTAAATATTGTCCTCTTGGGAATTAAAAAGTGACGTTAAATAAATGTGAAATATACTGTGAGTAAATAATGATAATTCGGTTCTCCTTTTGTTTTAGCTGTGAGATACAGAAATTTTTTTGTTGTATTTTTACTTACAAAAACGTGTCAGAGTGTTTTATTGGTCTGTCTGCCCACCCTGCCCTGAAGTTTAGATGGCGATGACAGACCAATCTGTATCAAAGCCCAATGTCATGGCCAGGTGCGAACATTGTGTGTTTTTTTGTTGATGAATTAGAGTTGCCATTAGTAGTAATTCCTGATCTCACAACTAAATATTGTCGTCTTGGTAATTAAAATGTGATGATAAATAAATGTGAACCGAACTGTGAGTAAACAATGAAAATTCTGTTCTCCTTTTGTTTCAGCTGTCACATACGTAAATTTTTTTGTTGTGTATTTACTGATAAATACTTGTCTGAGTGTTTCATTGGTCTGTCTGTCCATCGTGCCCTGAATTTTAGAATGTGTTGACAGAATAACCTGTAGCAAAAACCAAGGTCTAGGTCAGAGTGGAAGTTTGTGTGTTTTAACATTGGTGATGTGCAATTGTCAACAGTAGAATTTAAAGATGCCCCAGGTAAAAATTGTCATCTTGTGAATTAAAAAGTAATATTAAATAAATGTGAAATACACTGTGAGTAAAAAAAGAAAATTCTGTTCCCGTTTTGTTTTATCAGTCAGATACACACCATTTTTCTGTGAATTTACTGATAAATATTTGTCAGAGTGTTCTATTGGTCTGTCTGTCCATCCTGCTCTGAAGTTTGGGTTGTGATTACAGACTAACCTGTAGCAAAGCTCAAGGTCTAGGTCAGGCTGGAGGGTAGTTTGTTTTAATGTTGATGAAGTGCAGTTGCCAGCAGTAGAATTTACAGATCTCCCAGGTAAATATTGTCGTCTTGTGAATGGAAAAGGATTAATTAATAAATGTGAAATATAGTGTGAGTAAATAATGAAAATACTGTTCTCCTTTTGTTTTAGCTGTCAGATGTGCAAATTTTTTTGTTGTGTATTTACTAATAAATACTTGACAGTCTGTTTTATTGGTTTGTCTGTCATCCCTGCCCTGAAGTTGAGGTTGTGATGACAGAATAACCTGTAGCAAAGACCAAGGTCTATGTCAGGCGGGAAGATTGTGTGTTTTAACGTTGATAATGTGCAATTGTCAACAGTAGAAATTGCAGATCCCCCAGAAGCCCAAGGTCTAGGTCAGGTTGGTAGGTCAGGGTGGAAGGTTGTGTGTTTTAATGTTGATGAAGTTCAGTTGCCAGCAGTAGAAATTACTGATATCCCAACTAAATATTGTTGTCTTGTGAATTAAAAAGGAATGACAAATAAATGTGAAATACACTGTGAGTAAAAAAAGGAAATTCTGTTCCCGTTTTGTTTTATCAGTCAGATACACACCATTTTTCTGTGAATTTACTGATAAATATTTGTCAGAGTGTTCTATTGGTCTGTCTGTCCATCCTGCTCTGAAGTTTGGGTTGTGATTACAGACTAACCTGTAGCAAAGCTCAAGGTCTAGGTCAGGCTGGAGGGTAGTTTGTTTTAATGTTGATGAAGTGCAGTTGCCAGCAGTAGAATTTACAGATCTCCCAGGTAAATATTGTCGTCTTGTGAATGGAAAAGGATTAATTAATAAATGTGAAATATAGTGTGAGTAAATAATGAAAATACTGTTCTCCTTTTGTTTTAGCTGTCAGATGTGCAAATTTTTTTGTTGTGTATTTACTAATAAATACTTGACAGTCTGTTTTATTGGTTTGTCTGTCATCCCTGCCCTGAAGTTGAGGTTGTGATGACAGAATAACCTGTAGCAAAGACCAAGGTCTATGTCAGGCGGGAAGATTGTGTGTTTTAACGTTGATAATGTGCAATTGTCAACAGTAGAAATTGCAGATCCCCCAGAAGCCCAAGGTCTAGGTCAGGTTGGTAGGTCAGGGTGGAAGGTTGTGTGTTTTAATGTTGATGAAGTTCAGTTGCCAGCAGTAGAAATTACTGATATCCCAACTAAATATTGTTGTCTTGTGAATTAAAAAGGAATGACAAATAAATGTGAAATACACTGTGAGTGAATAATGAAAATTCTGTTCTCCTTTTGTTTAAGTTGTCAGAACATAAACTTTTTTGTTGTGTGTTTACTGATAAATACTTGTCAGGGTGTTTTATTGGTCTATCCGTTCTTCCTGGCCTGAACTTCAGGTTCTTATGACAGACTAACCTGTAGCAAAGCCCAAGGATAATGCCAGGCTGAAGCGTTATATGTTTTAACACTGATAATGTGCAATTGCCAACAGCAGTTGTTACAGATCTCCCAGGTAAATATTGTCATCTTGTGAATTTAAAAGGGATGATAAATGTCAATTAAATGTGAAATACACTGTGATGGTATATACACAGTCTGACTGTATGTTGCCAATCTCTACCTTCTACATGCCAAAGAGAGTAGTCATTTGGTTGCTGCTTCCCCCAACGACCTTAGAAATTCTGACGTCATGCATCATCAGGCAAGTCCTCCCTCTCACAGAGACCTTCAATCAACTCTTTCCACCTATCCACTCTCTCTTCTGCATATACCATGGAATTCCCATAATGTTACCACCCTTGCTTTTAATTTTGGTTAACTAGATTTTTCTATATGCTGAGTGAGTCCTTCTGACAAACATGCCTTTTCTGATTTCTTAACGTTTTTCACGTAGCCATTTTGCCTTAGCTTCCTTGCACTTCCTATTTGCTACGTTCCTAAGTGAACTTTATTTATTTATAAATTGCGTCTGTACAACAAAATTTGTTGATCCAAATCGTAAAATCTATTAAATTCTTGAAAGTAGTTGCCCTGAGCAATGATACACTTCCAGCAATACCCCATGCTTGGTAGTCTTCCTGGAAGGCGGTGACTGGAATTTCCTTCAGAGTTCATCTTATTGCCTTGTGGATGTCCTCAATGGTATTAAAACAGAGCCCCTCCCTCTTGGTTTTCACACACAGAAACAGGAAGAAGTCTGACTCTACAATGTCTGAACAGTACAGCGGGTGCAGCAGCGTTACCAAGTTGTGCTTTGCTAGGAACTCCTGAATCAATAGAGCGATGTGGCACAGTGCATTGTCCTGATACAACTTCCACATGTGCCTTGTACAGGTGACTAGATCTGCTACTCTGAGGTAGTATGCTGCTTTCACAGCCATTCCTTGTGGTATAAACTTTGAATAGATTAAGCCTTTCGTGTCAACGAAGATGACAAGCATGGTTTTCATTTTCGAATTTCTCTTTCTCGGTCTTGGGAGACATGAGAGTATCTCATACTGAGCTTCATCACTTCGTTTCTGGGTCCTACCAAAAAAGCCATGTCTCATCGCCACTGATGAGAGTGTCTAAGGAACCTGGGTCTCTCTACAGCCATTCTACAAGTTTTGTCACCATCTCCAAACAGTTGCACTTCTAGTTGTCACTCAACATTTTTGGAACAAATTTTGCACACACTTCATGTGTCTTCAAATCATCAGTAATGGTGTTAAACACAGTCCCATGTCGTTTAGTCACCGAACACACACATATATGTCGGCATTCAACAAGGCACGCACACGTGTCACACAATGGTACTTGTTGATGGCTATCCAGAGCGGGCTTCATCAGTAACCACTTCCCAGCCCTTGTTAAATTGTTTTAGCAATCTGAAAACTTGTGAGTAAGATATGGCAGTCTCCCTGTAGGCCTCTTGAATCATTCTGCAAGTTTCAACCACAGCTCTCTTGAGTTTGGAACAAAACTTGATTGAATGGTGTTGCTTCAAAGTTAACTGATCTTGTGTGATGCCAGAAGCATTGAACAAGGGTTTATGCAAACAATGATGCTGACGCTTCCACAGCTCAGCGCAAACTGTAGAAGGCAGCACTGGAAGGCTGATAACTCCTACACCATTCCCTGCCATCAGAGCAATGCTCAGGCCAACAGGGGCATCAGGAAACAACTAATTGCACTACTTCTCGACCACACCTTGTTATTCCTTAATTTAACCGAATATTTCGTATTTTCCTCTTTCATAAATTAACTGAAGTATTTTTTCTGTTATCCATTGTTACCTCATAGTTACCTTACTTGACTCACTTTTTTCCAACTTTTGATGTTGCCCTTTTCACAGATGCTCATTCCTCTTCAACACAATTGCTTACAGAGATATTCATTATCATACTACCTATGGCTTGAGAGAACTTCAAGCATATCTCTTTATTTCTTAGCACTTCCATATCCTACTTGTTTCTGCACTGATTCTTCCTGACTAGTCTCTTAAGGGGCTCCGGAATGCCCTATACTTGCAATGTTAAAATAACGCTTATAAATTACATCTTTCCTCACAAAGTATTTGAGCTAGGAAGTTGAACTTTTTATAGAATATTTATTGGAATATGGGCTACAACTTAACACAGGGATTTTACAAAATTTTAGTTCAGTTATTAAAGATGATTTTTTTTCAATTGTAATGAAAATTCACATTTTTTTGCAATTTTTTATTTATATATTCAAAAATATACAGTTTTTTGGAAAAAGGCTGTGTTAAATTATGCAGAAGGTACTGTGTAACATTTACTGAAAGTTTGAAACAAATATGTTTGGAAGATCCTTAGAAAACATGTAATTAGTATGAGAAAATAAAAGTTTTGGGAATCGAGCGACAAAGATTGGATTAACTTTTTAGTGCATTCCAGGTCCATAGGATGGATTATCTTCATCCTCTGCAAACTCCTCCTCCAGCTTCCTCTTGTTCCTCCTCCTGTTTACTCTTGCTTGTATTTCTAGACTCTTTACAGCCCTGTCTGCAGCCCGAAGGTGTTCCTTGTCTAAAGCAAGCATCGCTCGTTGTTGTGTTCGTAGATTTTGCTACCATTTTCTTCAGTTGCAGTTACTGCAACACTGTTCCAAAAGGTGGTCATGTATGAACAGTTATCACATTTCAGTTGTATTTCACTAGCAAGTCCTACGTGCTTTATTATGGAGAGTTCCAGACCAACTTCACTACAATGAATACATCTTACACAGTTTGAAAAAATTCCTTTGAGAACCGACATATCAAATATTTCATTCACATCCGATTCGCCCATAAAACATTCATAGTTTTCACTCATTGAACCAAGCTTCTTCTGTGAAGTATTTTCTTTCCCACTTTGACTGCTATGGGCAGGTGTACTTGAGAGGTTAGGTTCACTCACTTGGTTATTGTCTTTATTGTTTACAGTAATAACACATACCTTTGGCTTTCCAACATTTCTCCTTTTCTTAAAAGCCTTCAGAGGATTTCTAATAACTTTACTTTTCCTCATTATTATACTTCAACAAAACAGAGACTCAAGAAACAGAATTAATTACGAATATTTCCGAGATAACGAGAGAGTAAATAAACATGAAACAATCGACAATCACACCAGCGATATATATTGAACCATCACAGGTTAGCAACAACACATACTTTATCTCAGATCACTAAAATGTACCTGATGAACACGGACGTTAATAATAACACCATTTGACAGCAGTTTAACAGCGCCACAGTGGGTCACGCCCATGTAGAACACATTTCAAAAAAAATTTAAAAATAGTTGTAGTCTTCGGAATTGAATAAATTATATATCTATTAAAAGGTAATAGTCTGCAGATTCAGAAAACGCAAAAAAGTAAAAATTGAACTTTTCATGAGTTTGAGCCTTTCCGGAGCCCCTTAAACTTTAGCCTGCTCTTCATGCTAACTAAATTGTGATATGAGTCTATATCTGTTTCTGGGTATGCATTACAATCCAATATTTGATTTCATTATGTAATCTACCTGGGATCTTACCTGTATCTCCCTGCCATTTTCAAGTATAACTGCTCCTCCTGTGGTTATGAACACAGTTTTCTCTATTACTAGCTGAAATTTATTGCTGGACTCAATTAGTCATTCTCCTCTCTCAATCAAACTACCAAGTCCATATTCTCTTGTTAGCCTTTCTTCTGTTCCTTCTCCTACAACCACATTCCAGTCTACCATGAGTGTTAAATTTTCCTCTCTCTATATATACAGAGTTAGCAGTTCTTCTTCTTCTTCTTCTTCTTCTTGTAAATTTCCTACACCGTGCAGTGTCTCTCACATCGAAGTTTCCATCTACCCCTGTTTTGTCCTCTTCTTACATATCCCTGTCCTGCAATGCCAGTCACACTCCACTGTTCCAATGTAACTGAGATACTTGAATTAGTCTGCAATGGGATAGAACTCAAGTGTATTCAAAGCAGTTCTAAGTCGTTTAGAAAGATATTTTGAGAAAATTATCATCTTGTGTAGAAAATGATTATTTCTCCAATTTTGGTAGAGCAGACGTGCCAGGTATAGGAAAAGCTCCAATTTATTGGAGTGTCTGACTGGTTTCTCCTATTTGCGATTAATGGTGCATTGTACTGCTTAATAGCCACGTGTTTGTAAGCGAACTGTATTTCACTATGTTTGGGTGGTTTTCCGTTGGATGGTATGTGTGAAGAGACGTGTTTGAGAGAAGTCGTTTAGTTACTTTGTGGTTGGGGATTAAAGCATGCACTAAGGGATAGTAGCGTTGCATTGAATTATTGTGGTTGTATACGTGTAGCCTACCATAGCATGGAGGAATAGTTACTTAATGATATTTGATTAGTATTTCTTATGTGACTTCGGCGTGAGCGTTGTAGTATAGTAAATTCCAGAAATCTCGTTGGACGCATGGAATGTGCAGGCTATATTAAAGAGAATGGGTGTCCTACATGACAGTTATTTGCTGAGAAACAATCGGAAGTTTATTGAGAAATTGATAGCTTTTCACCTTGTTCCTAAATGACAAATCAAGAACTGTTTGTTAGAGAACACCGTAATTCTCTCTAAAAGAGATCATCGAGTGTTGCTTTTTGAGTTTTAAATATTAGTGGGTCATGGAGGTCTACCTCTGAAGTGGCTCAGCTTTTTTTTTATTATTTAAAGTTCATATCGTTGAAAAGTGGCAGTGACACTCAGGTATTTTTTATTACTTATTATTTTTCCGCTTAGAGGGGTATTGGGTAGAGAACCAGCACTCGTAAAGTAAAATGCTAACTTGTACCTGTAAACCAATCAATTGCAGGAATTAAAGAAATAGCTGTTTTGAAATTGAAAATGTCAGTACCCAACTTGTGCCTTATCCCCAAACTACTTCATGAAAAATATTTAAAGGCATCTTTCAAAGCAGACTAATATCTTGAATATATCTTTTCATAATGAAGTAAATCCAAAAAACTCAATAAAGTAAAAGACTGCCATATTCAATGAGCTATATAAACCTCCTTGGGAATAGTGGTAAAAACAAAGTTTAAAGAAAGTAAAGAGAAAGTATAGCCTAGTATTTTTCAGTTAATAACTTGCAACAAAAAGAAAGAAAATTAATGTTTATTTAGACAGGGAAAGTAATTTTATGTTTTATCTGAAAGTGATTAATAAAATGTTATTCCATTTAACTCTGAAACGTAGAGAATGACAAAACAGTTAACTACAATAAAATATCAATAGAGTCAAGGATACTGCTGCAGACGAGCGCTCATGGAACTTGTGTCTAGGGGACGCCGAGGAATTGGCTTTGCTGATTGGTCACATCGTGCCATGATCCTGTCTCCCACATCAGCCAATCCAGATCGTTGCTACTTTCTGAAACACACTGTTCTTTAAACGAGGCCATGTGTCTGTCGATACATTGTGTGGCTAACTCGTTATAGTACTTCACTGTTGTGTGTTCTAGGCCTATGTTTATAATGGCAGATTCAAACACGTGTTTTGTGTGTGATAAAGCATTCCAGCTTCGAAAAACTTTATACGCACACATCAGGAAAATGCACGATGTAGAGCCAAATACAGAAGGTAAGATTAAGTGCCCACAAGACGACTGCAGCTATTCCTTCAATGCATTGGCTAATTTGAGAGCACATGTGGAGAAAAAGCACATGGTTCAAACTGCAGATGAAAAGATTGTATTCCAGTCAATGGACGGTAAGAAACACCGCATAATAATAAGTTTTTACTATTCAATAGTAGGAATGTTTCTGGTAAAACTATAGAATTTCGTTCTTTGTGCATTCAGTAGTCTGGTGCAATGTTGTATTGCAAAGTTTCCTTCAGTTCACATGAAAGGATTATTTGTATTAATGGTCTAGTCTTAGAAGACATGAAAGTTACAATCATTGTAATCAACAATGGGTAATTAATAAACTTTATTTTTACTGTCCATAAATTGTGTAGAAACTTTTTTTTTTTTTTGTATCACTCAATGCATGGAACCCAGATTGGAATCCAGTTTGCCAGCCTTTGTGGCCGTGCGGTTCTAGGCACTTCAGTCCGGAACCACACTGCTGCTACAGTCGCAGGTTCGAATCCTGCCTCGGGCATGGATGTGTGTGATGTCGTTAGGTTGGTTAGGTTTAAGTAGTTCTAAGTTCTAGGGGACTGATGACCTTAGATGTTCAGTCCCATAGTGCTCAGAGCCATAGGAACAATTTTTTTAAATCCAGTTTCATGTGTAACAGATTTCTCTTAACAAAAGGAACAATTTAGACATACCGGGAGATAGTGAGCAAATTCTGAAGCTGTGGGAAGAAATTGCTGTCACTTGTTAACCCTTGCTCCAAGAAAGGAGGTCAAACTGTGCCACCAATGAGAAGGTGCCAGTTCAACGAACATCAAAGAAAGAGATCTTCAGTCCAAAAAGTGTCTTTGGTAAACCAACCCTGGCTGAAAAGTCAATTGTTGCTAGTGCTTTGGTGCAACCTGACACTGAAGTGTTGAGTGTACATGTTGGCTTTGATCACACTAAGAATTAAATTTATCTGTCCTACAGTTGTGTGTGCATGTTTGTGTATCATGGGTTATAGGCCTACTGGGGAAACTCGCCATGTAAAAAAATGAGTAACTCATCATACTCGGTACCTCAGGGTGATATGGAAATCCGAGTGTACTTAATAAAGAAAATGTCACTGTTTGTGTGTTTCTGTTTACTCATTTATCCTATTGCATATAGTTAACAAAATGTAACTGAAATATCTACTAAACTATAACATTAATTGGACCATGTACATAGTCATTTCAATTGGTTTTGCTATTTTTCACAAGTAAAGTATAAGTATTCACCAGAATCCTACAGTACGAATGTTTTCCAGTTGACAACTGAATCAAGTCAAAAAGCAAAATTTGCTTGGCCATGCTGAAAATTGTTTATTCAGTTCTAGTTATTATTTTTTATATTAAAACAGTCCCCGAGAATCTGTTTTGCTGACTTTCTTGGTCTAATTTTCTATATTTAACATGTCAGTTATGACATTCTTTGTGATAGATGTTTTGTCGCCAGGCATATGGCATCAGGTGTGTGGCTTTTAGTGACAGTACTGCAGTCGATGTGATAACAGCTTTTCAGGACCTCGAGCATGAAGTATACACATCTAGAAGTCTTGTTTAAAAAGTGCAGCCAAAATTCTAATGTCTGTCTGAGGAATTTTCCTTTAATGGAATGTTTTTGCCCAATAATTCAGTTAATGTCTAGTAATTATTTAACATGGTAAGTGCTGTGAGGACAACACCAGCCACAGCAGAGCCGTCTGCCATGGCTGCTGGCAACTTTGTGACATTTAGGGGATAATATACAAAAGTGGGCTGTGCAAGAGGTTCAACCTAGTTTTCTTTGGTTAAAGCAATTAAAATCAAACTTGTGAAGCATGTTAAAAATCACATACTCCTCACTATAATTTAAATGTTTACATTTAAACGGTTCTGACATGTGCATAGTATATGGAAATGTTATATTTTCTTGAAATCTTAAGAACCAAATCTGTCGGTTGAATTAACATATGAGTAAACCCATCACAATAGCACTATGTTATGCATCAGTTAGCTGTAGTTACCGGATAAGTAAACATGTACAGTAAACTTTTCATATAAATTTTATTATAAAGCTTGCAAAAGTTATAGAAAAGATTAACTTGTGTAGGCATCATTGTAAATACATTTTTACTTCAAGAAAGCTGAATAGGATAATAATCTCAAGATGGCTTAAATTGCATGACACATATCACCAATCAGGTATTTTCTGTTGGAGAAATAGTCTGGTTTTTCAGAATTTTTTTCATTTGTTCTTGTGAAAAACCTTGTAACAAACAGCTGTTTTTCTACGATCAATCCATTATTACATGCATGTAATTTTGGTGACCCAATGGCAGCCATCTGAAGGCTGTATGCAAACCACCAGATAAACATGTCTACATAGTTGGTCTGCATTGTGCAGGTCCCAGCAGTTTTTTATTAGATGCTGTGAATGTCTCCTTCAGTTCCATGTGGATGCCTCTGACATAAAAGTATTAGCCTATGATAATTTTATTAAGTGCTTTCTTACTGTATTGAACTATATCAATGGTGACATAAGAAAATTTTTACTGGATCAGGATTTGAACCCATCTCTCCTGCTCTCGAGGCAGTTGCACTGACTACTTCACTACCCAGACACAGTGCCCATCACGACTATGTGGATTACCTCAGCAAGTCTCCCATCTGACCCAAAATTCCATATGTCACTACTACTGCACTAGTACCCTCACTACAGCAGTCCCTCTCACTCGCCGTGTCTGTGAGATATTCCTGCAAATGGCTCTGAGTGTATGAGTGCATCTGAACTGAAGAAAGTTCCCCAATGCCAAGCTAGGCTATGTGTAGATCCAATTGTATACACAGTGACTGTTCTTTCGGGTGTCTGAAAGAATGGATACCGTGCATATAATTGTAGAAATATAACTAGTTGTCTTACGACCGAGGTGTCCACGTCAGTCTGAAGTCCGTGGAATCTAGTAACAAAAACCGGTGGCACCTGCATAATGCAGACCAACTATGTGATACATTTATCTGGTGGTTTATGTATAGCCTTAAGATTAATGGGATGCCGAAACTAGCTGCATATAGTAAAGGATTTATAAAAAGAAAAACAGCTGTTTGGTACAAGGTTTTTCACAAGAATTTGAAGCCAGCTGCAGTCCTATATCCCACCTCTGATGGATTCACAAAAAGAAGAAAAAATCATTCATTGCCCTTAGAATTTCTCCGAAAATATTACCCATTACATGGAATGACCAGAGGCTGCATTCAGAACAAGAATTTTGGAGACCTATGGAGGACTGATGCCTGATAAGTGCTAGATCAATATATGACCTCTTCCAACACCTCTTCATTTTCTACCTTGTGCATTTAAGAACTTGTTCACACAGGGTGATCATACAGACATACTTGATTTTGCCCATCACACAGACTGGCACGCGATTGAACTTGAACATGAACTGACAAATTTAAATATAATTGTTATTTGCATATATAGAAGCCCAGATGGAAACGTAACTACTTTCGTTGAAAATCTTGAGAAGGCACTTAACAGTATAAAAATAGTTAGTAAAACAACCATCATATGTGGTGATTTTAATATAGATTTCAACAAGAACTCAAAAGACAGATTAAACCTTGAGGCCTTATTAAAAACCTACAACATACATACAACTATCAAATCCCCCACCAGAGTCACCAAATCGTCAAGCAGTGCTATAGATCAGATACTAATAAATATAGATAAATATTTATACAAATCTGGAAATATGAATACAGGTTTCAGTGATCATTATGCACAGTTTATTGAATTCCCAGTAGACACTGCAGGAAATACTGAACAACAAATGACAAGAAAAGGTAGAAATTTTAGCAAGCACAACCTAGAACACTTCAGGCACTTACTGAAAAAAGAAACATGGAATGATATAGACAACTATGAGGACACATGTAAAAAGTTTGACATGTTCATGGAAATATTATCCCATTATTTCAATATTTCTTTTCCAGTTAAAAACCAAACATTAAAAACTAAAAAAAGAAATGTTACATGGCTGACGAAAGGCATTAAAATATCATGTGCTGAAAAGAGGAGACTTTATGAAATCTCAAAAACACAAAATGTTACAGAAGAATTTCTGGTGCATTTCAAGAATTATAAGAGAGTGCTTCACAAACTCATAAAAGAATCTAAAAAAACAACAAATGATCACCATATAAAAATGGCCAGGAACAAAATGAAAGCCATGTGGAAGATAGTCAGAGAACAAGTAGGAAACGAGACCTCCCAAAATGTAAATCTCCAGGTAATCCAAGATGGCAAAAAAATTACAAATCCAGAAGAAGTAGCCAATGCTTTTAATACATACTTTGCAAATATTAGTGAAAAATTACTATCTGACATAAAATCTTCAAATAAAAATCCTGCTACAACACCATCCAATCAAAATGGAAACTGCAACTCCCTATTTCTTACTCCAACCAACCCTAAGGAAATTATACTATCAATAAGAGAGTTAAAAACAAAATTTTCAACAGGTGTGGATGAGATTCCAGATTATGTCATTAAAAATGTGGGGGACCTCATTGCAATACCATTAGCCGACATTTTCAACAGTTCATTAACAAATGGAGTCTTTCCTTCCTGCTTAAAGACAGTGAAACTAAAACCACTGTTCAAAAAGGGTAAGAAAGAAAACATAGCCATTTATAGACCTATTGCCTTGCTATCTACATTTTCTAAAATACTAGAAAAATTTTTCATAAGAGGTTGCTAGATTTTCTAGAAAAGTGCAAAATATTATCCACAACCCAACATGGCTTCCGGAAAGGCCGATCAACAGAAACAGCAATATATGAATTTCTGGGTGAAGTACTTGAAAAAATTGATAGTGGACAAAAAGTAACTGGCATATGCCTTGATCTGTCTAAGGCTTTTGACATCATAGGCCACACTCTATTGTTGCAGAAGCTTGAAAGAATTGGTATCAGAGGTATGCCTAACAGCTGGCTTAGATCATATCTTACTGACCGCAAGCAAGTAGTAGAAATACATTTTCACAAAGAAAATAAATCAACAAGACATTATTCTGATTATAAAGCAGTAAAATATGGAGTACCGCAGGGCTCGGTACTTGGCCCCATCCTATTTTTGATATATATAAATGACCTAACATCAGCCAACCAGTAACATAGCACTATCCAGTTTGCAGATGACACAAGCATATTAGTCAGCGGGAAGACTGCAGAGATACTACAGACAAGACTGTCTGAGGCATTAACAAATGTTGTAAACTGGTTCAACCAAAACAAACTAATAATAAATAAAAGCAAAACAGTAGCATTAAATTTTCATAATATCAAGAGAAACATTGAAGAGGATATAAGAATTCAGATGTCAGACACGGATATTGCAAGTGTGCCTAATACAAAATTTCTGGGGATCTGGCTACAGGATAATCTTAGATGGGAAACTCACATTGACAACATATTAAAGAAGCTAAGTACCATGTGTTATTTAATGAGAGTGCTAGAAAACTGCTGTCATAAGGACTGTCTAATGACACTTTACTATTCTAATATACATTCTGTCCTAAAATATGGGATCACTTTTTGGGGTAACTCGCCATCCTGCCTAAAACTATTCAGGATGCAAAAAAGAATAGTGAGAATCATGGCTGGAATAAAAAGGAACAAACCATGTAGACCATTATTTAAAAGGATGGGGATTCTTCCCCTTCCATGTATTTTCCTATTTGAAAGTGCAATGTTTATAAAGAAATATACAATAACAAATCCTAGTATCCTCCCCAAAAATGAAAATGTTCATCATCATAATACAAGACAGAAAACTGACTTTCATGTACTCCATACAAAAACCAGTTTGTGCCAAAAAGGAACATTACACCATGGAAAAATTATCTACAATAAATTGCCAAGAGAAATTAAAGAAATGACAAATGTAAAAAATTTTAAAGCAGCATTAAAAGAATATCTGTTGACACATTGCTTTTATAGTGTGGAAGAGTTCCTCCAAAATCCTCGAGAGTCTAAGTGATGATTATGCAAATACTGTAACCATTAATATTGGCCTATAAATACATTCAGATGTAATTCTCAAGTTTATAATGGGGTTCAAGTATAAGTTGTATTGCGACTTGCCCAGTACATAAAGTAAAATTCTGTGAATGTAATTCTCTAGTGTACATGTCAGTTCATAGTGTAGAAGAGTTCCTCAAAAATTCTTAGAGCTTAAGAGAGGATCATGCAAATACTTTAATCGTTAATATTGGCGTATACATGTTTTCAGTTGTAAACTTCAAGTTTCTAATGTGGTTTAATTATAACTTACACATTGACTTGCCCAGTATATGAAGTGCTGTAAAATTTTGTGAACGTAATTTTCTAGTTTCTAAAGTGTTTTAATTGTAAGATATACTTTGACCTGTCCAATATCTGATGTGCTGTACTGTACATGTAAGATTTACTGGACCAATAAATACAATACAATACAATACAATACAATACATCAGAGCTCACTCCCCAGAATTTACAAGAATTAGGAGACTTGTGTGCTCAGATGTGATGCCAACTCCCTCCAGTGACCTATCGAGGCCTCGTCGATTCCGTGCAAAAATGCATCGTCACTGTTATCCGTGCTATTAGGTAGGTGGTCAAAATGTTCTGGTTAATCAGTGTGTGTAGCTGTACTTAGTCAAGGATAGACTGTAGCCATTCATCGAGTTGATCACTTATTTTCATTTCTTTACGAGAATATAACATCGTTTCAATCTATAGGAACAGGAAACAGTTCGTTAGAGAAATCCCACAAGCAGTGTGGTGGGGTCAGTCTGGCCCCAAACTTACCTGCTCTAAACACAACCACTTGGTTTTACAGTTCAGAGTGCAAAGTATGCAGACCTACAGCACTACAATTTTACAAGCATTCAATCTAAACATAAACAAAATTCCCTGGCACTCGTATTACCCCACCACACTGGTTATGGGTTACACAGGCTACACCTGACGACTTGGCAGACATTTGTAAAAGAAAGAAATGAAGGTAGTTAACTGAGGTGATGGAAAAAAAGAGGCAAGTGAAAGTAAAGAGTATCATTGAAGTAAAGATGCACTTGAAAATTGCATAAAAGAAGTAAATTTTGTGAATTAATTGGAATATATTTCAAAATCTTGCAGCGTACAGAAACAACTAACTTTCAGTTTATTTAAATAATATTACTATTTGCCTAAATAAAAACTTGCATAATATCGTACATACATTTTCAATAAAAAAGTTTTGGTTGCAGGCAGCTTTTCAAGAAGTAATGTATCTTATACAAATTCATCCCACCAAATACAGTAATAAATTGTAAAGTGAAAGAGTTAAAATGATTGTTTCAATAATTTTCTGTAAAGTGATCAGAATAATAGTGTTAACCCATTCTACAGAAATTCTGGAAGTTCTTCTTAGTATTTCAGCAAGTTGTATGATTCATGTTTTATGTACTTTTAAATTATTCATAATTTAAGTGAACACACTGAAAACAGAAAAAAATATAATAATTCAATTAAAAATAAATAAAATAAATACAAGCTGGCAGGACCATGAAACAAAAAATGCAGATTGAATTTCCATGTACAATGTACCATTATATCTGTATAGGAAGTTACTTTTATTTTTTAAAATAAATGCAAAAGGAAAAAGCGTGCAAGGATTAAATAATTATGGGTAAATCACCAGAAAATATTAAGCAAACAACAGTATATGTTTTAGCCACTTTTGACGACTAATTAGTAATGCATTTCAGACATTGCCCATCATCAGAATATCTGCCCAGAAACATCACAAAATATGTATGACACATTAAGCGTACTTAGATTCATAGGCAAATAAGTTAACATACCAGAGGAAAAAACTTTACTTCAGAGTATCATGCCAAGTATTATCTATCATAACTTTGGAGCTCTCAACTCACAGCATTCTCCCATCACATAATTAGCTGTTATTACATACCACTAATTGACTTGGTTGTAGAAGTGCTGAGTTCATTTGTCATATTTTGACAGATAATTAACAAAAATCAACTGAAAAACCATAAAAACAGTACATCATGCTAAATGATTTTTTATTCCTTTAGGAAAACTAATAATCACAATTGAGAGTGCAAAGTTCACATTGGAACAAAAGTCCAGTATTAATACAGGTGGTATGGGCAAGAGACAGAAGGAAGGGAAGGGACAAGGGGGATGTGGTGAGAGGCTTCCAAATTAATCTCAGCTTATGTAAATGAGAACCAGTAATCTCTGGTATTAATAAACTTAAAATAGGGAATAGAAGCTTACTGTAAGTCTATTAGGTATTGCACATACACATAATAAGTTGAAGGTGAAATTTCTTTAAAGTGCCTAAACAGGTTATTAAGTTATTCCAGCACTTAGGTAAGAACACATAATATATCCAATATAATGTTATTCGAGTGTGGAGAAGCCATCAGACTCTGTCAAACAGTAGTAAGTCACATATTTAGCTTTTTTTGTTTGTTTTTATAGTTTAATTCTTAAGTTAGAAACGGTAGGATGGATAGGGTGTGTGTTGGACACAAGAGGAGCTGGCTGCAGTTCATGATTGGCTCAAGGTGCTTTTAACTACGGTCAGCTGTCTTCAGGTGTAATGGTGGCGGAGAAACTGGTGCATTGCTTGGAACAGCTCGGGTATCATTTGTTTCACCACAGGCTCTGCTGTTGAGGCACCTTCTAGTGTATCTGATGTGGTGGGTCTGGCCTGACCATAGGGTGAGTGGCAGTCGATAGTACATTTGCATCACTTGAGGCAAGGGGTCAACATTCAGACAGATCATTGGGACAGGGGGGGGGGGGGGTGGACGGCACATGGTAAAGTGAGCATTCATGATCAAGGAAAGATGTGAGCAGAACACGGTGGAAGGAGGGTTGGGGCATGGAGGTGTACAAAATAAGAGTAGAAGAGAGGAATATCTTTGTTTGATTGTGGAACTACACTCCAGAAAATACACTCTATATGTTTTGATGGCTATCAATGTCAACACTAATAGGTAAATTTGGATATCATCTTATAATGATTGGTATTGGCAGTCATTAGGAGTAGTCTAATGGTCTTTGTGATACTAGTCTGCCCTGTGATTTTGGAATCAACTGAAGGCGTTTTTCCTTCTACGCTTGTTTTGATATATATGATTATATATATATATATATATATATATATATATATATATATATATATATATAGTACAAACAATGTTTTTTATTCTCATGATTATTATTGAATTGTTGTGTGTGTTTGCATATTCAGCAAAGCATGATATTGTTTATAATGTTTGAATTCTTTGCAGTATTAGGCATGTAATAAATGTCTTTGCTGTCTATGCAAATTCCAAGTTGGAAGTAAGTTTGCTATTAATTCAGATAGAACACTGCTGTATAAATTGGGATCATGCCTTATGACATGTAGTCCGTAGTCTTGTCATAATTCTGTGACATAATCTCCTCTGGTTTTGTATTTATTAAGATTCAAAACCACCCCCTGCCCCCTTGCCACCACCATTTAGTCACTATTTATTTTACTTCTACCCTTGAACATACCTCCTCAGCTTCCCATTGCTCTTGCCCAATCCAACCCCCTCCCCCTCCCTCCAAACAAACATTCTGTATATGAAATTAGGTCAAATCTGTTGAAGAAACCATCAGCCAAGTCATGAGGACAAAGACACAGCATGGCTTCCATTCTGTGGTGCAATGGGTAAGTTAGAGTGTAAAGAGGCAAGGAATCAGAAGAGTCTTTTTGTCACCAAGGAAAATTAAAGGAAGGTTGTGACCTGACAAACATACTCTCAGGCTATAATATTCCTTGTGATTATGGTATCAGTTATGTGAGACAGCCTATACAAACTACTGCTAATTGCTGTGTTGATCATCACCTTAAGCATGAAAAAATGAAAATCAGCAGTTTCTGAGAACTGTTTAGTGAGTAAATGCAAGATAGACTTTAAGCAGATGAGGATCTGGCCCATATTTCTAGCTGTTTGTCTCTGTAATTACGGAAGCAGCTGAAATTAGACTGTGTGATCACAACAATACACACGCTGGCTATGTAATTGTCAGTTTATTTATTTGCTATTTTCTAATACAAGAACAGACCACATGTTGCACATGAGGCAGTATATTTGAATATAACACAATACTTTCACACAATTTCGAATTAATCAGTATAATTAAGCAATGTGTGGAAGCATGCACTTCAGAAAGAAAAATTACGGAGAAAAACTTCACATAGTTCACCACCTATTACAAGTTATGGCACTGCAACCTACGCTGGACAGCTTGCAAAAATGTGACCTATGGCTGCAGAGGGTGTTGCTTTAGCATATGCTTTCTCCATGATGTAATTTAGCCAATCGCATTGTGTCCACTGGGCACAAGTGTGAACCTCACTAATTTTATGACAGTCAGACTTGGCCCCTGACAATAGTGATAGAGGCAGTAATCAAAAGCATGGGATTCTATTCAGATTTGATGTGGAATCTTATGACGGAACTTTTATCCATGTGAGTAAGATAATTGTGTAAAAGTGATAGTCTGACATCTTACAGAAGCCTCCTCATTGTCTTAGAGTTTTACACTCTCATGTCAATATGTTAACCCCCTAATTTTATTTGGTGTTAATAAGAAGTGTGAATTAAGGATTATTTGTGAAATTAAATGCCATAATACTTGCACAGACTGTTTCTCTGCCTTGGATTCAGAATAGAAATTTACATTCTGGTGCAAAATCAGAATTTTATCCATGATTGGTGGTGCTGATCTCCATGACTGTTCCTTTATTTAACACCCTGTAGTCTAACAGGTTGCTGACAGGCATCAGACAGAAAACTGGAAACCCCAATATTAAATAAATGTAATTACTTCTGAAACAGTGATTTACTGCCATATGGAGTTCTGCTCCACAGACAACCCCTGCCAATGGGTCTGAAGATGACCACAAAAGTGGTCGAAACCAATGACCACAAATAAGTTCAAATTGTGATTGAGAATCATTTAAAGTAAATTATCCAAAATAAATATAAAGTAAAAGAGTATCTCATTAGCCTCCTCTCCTATAATTAATCATAATGTTTGGACTCAAGGATGCATGTACTGGATAACAGTAATGTTCATATTAAACAGATATTTAACTTTACAGTTATATGAACAGCTGATGGTGCTCTCTAAAAATTATAAAATGGTTTGTATGAACTATTAGAAGAAACAACAGTTGAGTAAAAAAACTATTTCTAGCTTTCTGTACTCGTAGTTCCTTCCTCTGGGAAGATGAATACATTTGGGAAGACTGGGAATGAGGGGAGTGTCGCTCAGACCACAAGTTGAGAGAAACCCACCTGTATTGAACACTGATGCAATTCATTCTGGAGTACCACTTGAATTTCTGGGATCCCCAGTCAGTTTAAGGAAGAAACCAAGTAGTTCAGAAGTGGGCTTCTAGATTTCTTACTGGTAGGCTCAATCAACATGCAAGTATTATGGAGATGCTTCATGAACTCAAATTTGAAAACCTTGGACAAACATGTTCTTTACATGTAACACTATTGAGAAAATTTAGAGAAATGTCACACAAGATACCCACCACCACATACCGTATTGTAGCTAGCAGACTAGGCCCTATGTTTGTAAGACAGAATACGTAAAAGAACTATGAGTGAATGTCTAATACATTAAAACATACGGTATCACTCTGAAACTTTGTGATTTATCTCAAATGTTTTGTTACACATTTCACTGTAACTGATAAACTGTGATTGCCATTGACCTACATCTATAACAGTCTCACGACTTGGAGATGTGAGTATTGTCTAGACCTATTAATCTATTAATAATTCCTAATTCAACATTGTTTATCACAATGGCATATGAACATATCCCGGTTTCTGAAAAACTAGTTAAGGTATAGGAAGATGCAGTTCGTGCATAACACTGACATATACTTCTTTGTTTACATAACAACGACCAAAATTGAAGCATAACACATACTTTCCCAGGGGCACAATATTGCGACCCCCCCCCCCTACCCAGGAAATCTATTCTATGGACTTCTCTATGATATTATCTGAGGCCTAGAGAGGGTGATAATTTCGTTAGTTGTGGAACTCGTAAAGTTTGAGTGCGGGACAATTGTTGTGGTGACAAACGGACATATGACATTGCCTAATATTTATGTTTGCATTATATTTGAAGGTACCATATTTATCGCACTTCTCGCAATAAAACCTAAAAGAACAAGGTAAAATCGGAAAATATAGTTAATGAATAAGCATTCCAAGAATATTTCGATACATATTATGAACAATATCATACATAAACTGCAGAAAATGCAAGGAATATGTATGTAACTTTTACATATATTTGGTCTGCTTTTCCGCATTTGCCATGGCTGCAACCTGGTTAGTTTCTCATTCGCATTCGAACCTAATTTTTACATTTAATTCCGATAAGTTAAGCTCCATTGAATAATCTGGACTTATTTGACGTTACAAAATGACAGCTGTGTGCAGATCTACATGTAATGGCTTTTTAAACAACAGGTGAGTGACGTCGCTAATGTCAATAGAGCTCGTTACACTTCTTGTCACCAGGCAGCACTGCTACACACGTTCTGTCTCCCTGATGACTTCTTTAGCCTCAACCAATCAGCAGACCCAATTCCTTGGCGTCCCCTAGACGCAAGTCTCATGGAGGTAAAAATGTTTTACCTCCATGCGGAAGCGATTCCTCGGGGCCTGCGAGATGCATGTCTCCATGAGTGCTCGTCTACAGCAGTATCCTTGAGTCTATTGACATTTTACTGTAGTAAACTGTTTTGTAATTCTCTACGTTTCAGAATTAAATGGAATAATGTTTTATTAATCACTTTCAGATAAGATATAAACTTACTTTCCATGTCTAAATAAACATTAATTTTCTTTCTTTTTGTTGCAAGTTATTAACTGAAAAATACTAGGCTATACTTTCTCTTTACTTTCTTTGAACTTTGTTTTTACCAATATTCCCAAGGAGGTTTATATAGGTCGTTGAATATTGCAGTCTTTTACTTTACTGGGTTTTGGATTTGCTTCATTATGAAAAGATATATTCGAGATATTAGTCTGCTTTGAAAGATGCCTTTAAATATTTTTCATGAAGTAGTTTGGGGATAAGGCACAAGTTGGGTACTGACATTTTCAATTTAAAAACAGCTATTTCTTTAATTCCTGCAATTGATTGGTTTACAGGTACAAGTTAGCATTTTACTTTACGAGTGCTGGTTCTCTACCCAATACCCCTCTAAGCGGAAAAATAATAAGTAATAAAAAATACCTGAGTGTCACCGCCACTTTTCAACGATATGAACTTTAAATAATAAAAAAAAGCTGAGCCACTTCAGAGGTAGACCTCCGTGACCCACTAATATTTAAAACTCAAAAAGCAACACTCGATGATCTCTTTTAGAGAGAATTACGGTGTTCTCTAACAAACAGTTCTTGATTTGTCATTTAGGGACAAGGTGAAAAGCTATCAAATTCTCAATAAACTACCGATTGTTTCTCAACAAATAACTGTCATGTAGGACACCCGTTCTCTTTAATATAGCCTGCACACTCCATGCATCCAACGAGATTTCCGGAATTTACTATACTACAACGCTCACGCCGAAGTCACATAAGAAATACTAATCAAATATCATTAAGTAACTATTCCTCCATGCTATGGTAGGCTACACGTATACAACCACAATAATTCAATGCAACGCTACTATCCCTTAGTGCATGCTTTAATCCCCAACCACAAAGTAACTAAACGACTTCTCTCAAACACGTCTCTTCACACATACCATCCAACGGAAAACCACCCAAACATAGTGAAATACAGTTCGCTTACAAACACGTGGCTATTAAGCAGTACAATGCACCATTAATCGCAAATAGGAGAAACCAGTCAGACACTCCAATAAATTGGAGCTTTTCCTATACCTGGCACGTCTGCTCTACCAAAATTGGAGAAATAATCATTTTCTACACAAGATGATAATTTTCTCAAAATATCTTTCTAAACGACTTAGAACTGCTTTGAACACACTTGAGTTCTATCCCATTGCAGACTAATTCAAGTATCTCAGTTACATTGGAACAGTGGAGTGTGACTGGCATTGCAGGACAGGGATATGTAAGAAGAGGACAAAACAGGGGTAGATGGAAACTTAGATGTGAGAGACACTGCACGGTGTAGGAAATTTACAAGAAGAAGAAGAACTGCTAACTCTGTATATAAAGAGAGAGGAAAATTTAATACTCATGGTAGACTGGAATGTGGTTGTAGGAGAAGGAACAGAAGAAAGGCTAACAAGAGAATATGGACTTGGTAGTATGATTGAGAGAGGAGAATGACTAATTGAGTCCAGCAATAAATTTCAGCTAGTAACAGAGAAAACCGTGTTCAAGAACCACAGGAGGAACGGTTATACTTCAAAATGGCAGGGAGATACAGGAAAGATCCCAGGTAGATTACACAATGAAATCAAATATTGGATTGTAATGCATACCCAAAAACAGATATAGACTCATATCACAAT
This sequence comes from Schistocerca americana, assembly GCF_021461395.2. Taxonomy (NCBI): domain Eukaryota; kingdom Metazoa; phylum Arthropoda; class Insecta; order Orthoptera; family Acrididae; genus Schistocerca; species Schistocerca americana. The sequence goes on along the minus strand of NC_060129.1, from coordinate 137,490,311 downwards.
TTAGTTAACATGAAGAGCAGTTGTACGGACACAATTTATAAATAAAGTTCACTTAGGAATGTAGCAAATAGGAAGTGCAAGGAAGCTAAGGCAAAATGGCTACATGAAAAATGTTAAGAAATGAGAAAAGACATGTTTGTCAGAAGGACTCATTCAGCATATAGAAAAATCTAATTAACCAAAATTAAACGCAAGGGTTGTAACATTAAGAGTGATTAATTGTCATTTATCATCCCTTTTAAATTCACAAGATGACAATATTTACCTGGGGGATCTCTAATTTGTACTGTTAGCGATTTCTTCTGTTGGCAATTGCACATCATCAACGTTAAAACACACATCCTTCCAGCCTGACTTAGACCTTGGGCTTTGCTACACGTTAGTCAGTCATCACGACTTAGACTTCAGGGCAGTATGGGGAGACAGCCCAATAAAACAATCTGGCAAGTATTTATCAGTAAATACACAAAAAAGGAATTTCCGTATCTCACAGCTAAAACAAAAGGAAAACCGAATTTTCATTATTTACTCACTGTGTATTTCACAATTATGTATCATCCCTTTGTAATTCACAAGATGACAATATTTACCTTGGGGATCTGTAACAACTACTGTTCGCAATTGCACATTATCAGTGTTAAACATATAACGCTTCAGCCTGGCATTATCCTTGGGCCTTGCTACAGATTAGTCTGTCATAACAACTTGAAGTTCAGGCCAGGAAGAACAGACAGACCAATAAAACACTCTGACAAGTATTTATCAGTAAGCACACAACAAAAAACTTTACATTCTGACAGCTTAAACAAAAGGAGAACAGAATTTTCATTATTTACTCATAGCGTATTTCACATTTATTTGTCATTCCTTTTTAATTCACAAGATAACAATATTTAGTTGGGATATCAGTTATTTCTACTGCTGCCAATTGAACTTCATCAACATTAAAACACACAACCTTCCACCCTGACCTACCAACCTGACCTAGACCTATGGCTTCTCGGGGATCTGCAAATTCTACTGTTGACAATTGCACATTATCAATGTTAAAACACACAATCTTCCAGCCTGACATAGACCTTGGTCTTTGCTACAGGTTATTCTGTCATCACAACCTCAACTTCAGGGCAGGGCTGACAGACAGACCAATAAAATACACTGTCAAGTATTTATCAGTAAATACACAACAAAAAAATTTGCGCATCTGACAGCTAAATTCTGTAAATTCTACTGCTGGCAACTACACTTCATCAACATTAAAACAAACTACCTTCCAGCCTGACCTAGACCTTGAGCTTTGCTACAGGTTAGTCTGTAATCACAACCCAAACTTCAGAGCAGGATGGACAGACTGACCAATAAAACACTCTGACAAATATTTATCAGTAAATGTACAGAAAAATGGTGCGTATCTGACTGATAAAACAAAAGGGGAACAGAATTTTCTTTTTTTACTCACAGTGTATTTCACGTTTATTTAATATTACTTTTTAATTCACAAAATGACAATTTTTACCTGGGGGGTCTTTAAATTCTACTATTGACAATTGCACATCACCAATGTTAAAACACACAAACTTCCACTCTGACCTACACCTTGGTTTTTGCTACAGGTTATTCTGTCAACACGGCCTAAAATTCAGGGTACGATGGACAGACAGACCAATAAAACACTCAGACAAGTATTTATCAGTAAATACACAACAAAAAATTTATGTATGTGACAGCTGAAACAAAAGGAGAACAGAATCTTCATTGTTTACTCACAGTTCAGTTCACATTTATTTATCAGCACTTTTTAATTACCAAGACGACAATATTTAGATGGGAGATCAGTAATTACTACTAACGGCATCTCCAATTCATCAACATTAAAACACACAATGTTCACACCTGACCATGACATTGGGCTTTGATACAGATTGGTCTGTCATCACCATCTAAACTTCAGGGCAGGATGGGCAGACAGACCAATAAAACACTCTGACACGTTTTTGTAAGTAGAAATACAACAAAAAAATTTCCGTATCTCACAGCTAAAACAAAAGGAGAAGCGAATTATCATTATTTACTCACAGTATATTTCACAGCTTTTTAACATCACTTTATAATTCCCAAGATGGCAATATTTAGTTGGGAGATCAGTAATTTCTACTGCTGGCAACTGCACTTCATCAACATTAAAACACACAACCTTCCAGCACGGATTAGACATTGGGCTCTGCTTCAGGTTAGTCTGTCATCACCTCCTAATCTTCAGAGCAGGATGGAGAGACAGACCAATAAAACATTCTGAGAAGTATTTAGTACTAAGTGCACAACAAATAAATTTGCATATCTGCCAGCTAAAACAAAAGGAGAACAGAATTTCATTATTTACTCACAGAGAATTTCACATTTATTTATCATTCTTTTTCGTTCATAACACAACAAGATTTGCCTGGGGGATCTGTAATTTCTACTGCTGACAATTGCATATCATCAGCGTTAAAACATGCAAGCTTCGAGCCTGACTTAGACATCGAAGTTTGCTATTGGTGATTCTGTCATCAGAGCCTTAACTTCAGGATGAACAGACAGACCAATTAAGCACTCTGACAAGTATCTATCAGTAAATGCACATCCGAAAAATTTACGTATCTGACAGAAAGCCAAAAGGAGAACAGAATTTTCATTATTTACCCACAGTAAATTTCACATTTACTTATCATACCTTTTTAATTCACAAGATGACAATGTTTAAGTGTGGAATCTGTAATTTCTACTGTTGACAATGGCACATCATCAATATTAAAATACACAAACTTTCGTCCTCACCTCCGCCTATAGCTACGCTACTCGTCAGTCCCACATCATAACGAACATTTCACCGCAAAATGGACAAACATGCCAATAAAACCCATTGACATGTATTTATCAGTAAATGCACAACAACAAAATTGCATACTTGAGATTTAAATCAAAAGGAGAACAGAATTTTCATTATTTACTCACAGTGCATTTCACATTTATTTTCATCCCATTAAAATACACAACACAATAACTTTTAAAGAGGAGATCATCAATTTCTACTGTTGCAAATTGCACTTTACTAGCATTAAAACACACAACATTCAAGCATGAACTAGACATTTGGATTTGCTACAGGTTTGTCTGTCATCACCAGCTAAATTTTAGGGCACGATGGACAGACAGACCAAAAAAAACACTGTTACAATTATTTATCAGTAAATGCGCAACAGCAAAATTTATGTATCTGACAGCTGAAACAAAAAGAGAACTGCTATTTCATTATTTACTCACAGTGAAATTCACATTTATTAATCATCCCATTTTAATCCACAAGACGACAATATTTGCCTGGCTTATCTATAATTTCTATTGTTGGTAATAGCACAACATCAACGGTAAAACACACAACCTTCCAGCCTGACATAAATCTTGGGTTCTGCTGTAGGTTAATCTGTTATCACCAGCAAATTTTTATGGCACAATGTACAGACAGACCAATAAAACATTGTGGCAATTATTTATCAGTAAATGCACAACAAAAAAATTTACTTATCTGACAGCTACAACAAAAAGAGAACAGATAATTCATTATTTACTCACAGTGAAATTCACATTTATTAATCATCCCATACTTATACACAAGATGACAATATTTGCATAGGTTATCTATCATTTCTATTGTTGGTAATAGCACAACGTCAATGTTAAAACACACAACTTCCCAGCCTGACATAAATCTTGGGTTTTGCTACAGATTAGTCTCTCATCACCAGCTAAATTTTAGACCACAATGGACAGACAGACCAAAGAAACACTGTTACAATTAAATATCAGTAAATGGCAATAACAAAATTTATGTATCCGTCAGCTAAAGCAAAAAGAGAACATAAATTTCATTATTTACTCACAGTGAAATTCACATTTACTAAACATCAAGTTTTAATCCAAAAGACGACAGTTGTTGCCTGGATTATCTGTAATTTCTACTGTTGGCAATAGCACAACATCAATGTTAAATCACACCACATCCCAGCCTGAACTAGGCCTTGGGTTTTGCTACAGGTTAATCTGTTATCACCGACTATATTTTAGGGCACAATGGACAGACAGCCCAATGAAACACTCTGACACTTATTTATCGGTAAATGCACAACAACAAAATTTACGTGTGTGACAGCTAAATCAAAAGGAGACAGATTTTTCATTATTTACTCATAGTGTATTTCACATTTATTTATCATCCCTTTTCCATTCACTAGACGACATTATTCACATGGGTTATCTGTAATTTCTACTGTTGGCAATAGCACATCAGTGTTAAAACACGCAACCTCCCAGCCTGACCTCGACCTTTGGCATTGTTACAGATTAGTCTGTCACAACCAGCTAAATTTTAAGGCACGATCGACAGACAGACCCATGAAACACTCTTATAGTTATTTGCCTTTCAATGCACAACAAAAAAATTTACCTATGTGTCAGCTAAAACAAAAAGAGAACAGAAAATTCATTATTTACTCACAGTGATATTCACATTAATTAACCTTTGCACTTTAATTCACAAGTCGACAATACTGTCCTAGGTTATCTTAAATTTCTACCATTGGCAATAGCTCAAAAGCAATGTTAAAACACATAACCTCCCTGCCTGATCTAGACCTTGGACTCTGATACAGCTTAGTCTGTCATCACCAGTTAAATTTTAGGGCACGATGGACAGACAGACAAAAAAAAACACTGTTACAATTACTTATCAGTAAATGCACAACAGCAATATTTACGTATTTGACAGCTAAAACAAAAGGAGAACTGATATTTCATTCTTTACTCACAGTGAAATTCCAAATTATAAATCATCCCATTTTGATCCACAAGACAACAATATTTGCCTGCGTTATCTGCAATTTCTACTGTTGCCAATAGCACAACATCATGTTATAACACGCTACGTGCAGCCTGACCTGGACCTTGGGTTTTGTTACAGTTTAGTCTGTTATCACCTCCTAATCTTTAGAGTAGGATAGAGAGACAGTCAAATAAAGCATGCTGAGAAGTATTTATTAGTAAGTGCACAGCAAAAAGATTTACGTATTTGACAGCTAACACAAAAGAAGACCCGAATTTTCATTATTTACTCACACTGTATTTCACATTTATTTATCATCACCATTCCATTGTCTAGACGACAATATTTACCTGGAGGATTTGTAATTTCTACTGTTCACAATAGCACATGTCCAATTTTAAAACGCACAACTTCCCAGCCTGACCTAGACCTTGAGCTCTGCTGCAGCTTAGTCTGTCATCACCAGCCAAATATTAGGGCATGATGGACGGAGAGACCAATAAAACGACTTGACAATCATTTACCAATAAATGCACATCAAAATAATTTATGTATGTGACAGGGAAGACGAAAGGAGGATACATTTTTCATTACTTACTCTCAGTGTGTTTCACATTTATTTATCATCCATCCTCCATTCATTAGACGACAAAATGCACCTGGAGGATCTGTAATTTGTACTGTTGGCTATAGCACAACACCAATGTTAAAACACCCAACATCCCACCCTGACCTAGACCTTGGGCTCTGCTACAGATTTGTCTGTCATCAGCAGCTAATTTGTTGGGTATGATGGACAGAAAGACCAAAAAATACTGTTACAACTATTTATCAGTAAACGGACAAAAAAAATTTATGTATCTGACAGCTAAAACAAAAAGAGAACAGGAATTTCATTATTTACTCACAGTGAAAATCACATTTATTAATCATATCAGTTTTATACACAAGTCGTCAATATTGTCCTGCGTTATCTTTAATTTCTACTATTGGCAATAGCACAACTTGTATGTTAAAACACGCAACCTCCCAGCGTGACATAGACATTGGGCTTAGCTACAGCTTAAACTGTCATCACCAGTTAAATTTTAGGGCACATTTGACAGACGCACCAAAAAAAAAAAAAAAAACACTGTGACAATTATTGATCAGTAAATGCACAACTAAGAAATTTACGTATCTGACAGCTAAAACGAAAACAGAACAAAAATTTCATTATATACTCACTGTGAAATTCACATTTATTAATCATCCCATTTTAATCCACAAGATGACAATATTTATCTGGCTTATCTGCAATTACTACTGTTGCCAATAGCACAACATCAATGTTATAACACACAACCTCCAGCCTGACCTAGACCTTGGGTTTTGTTACAGGTTAGTCTGTTATCACATCCCAATCTTTAGAGTAGGATACAGAGACAGACAAATAAAACACTCTGTGAAATATCTCTTAGTAAGCGCACAGCAAAAAGATTTACGTATTTGACAGGTAAAAGAAAAGGAGACCCAAATTTTCATTATTTGCTCACACTGTATTTTACATTTATTTATCATCACCATTCCATTCTCTAGATGACAATATTTACCTGAGAGGATTTGTAATTTCTACTGTTCGCAATTGCAGATCATCTATGTTAAAACACAAAGCCTCAGAGCCTGATATAAACTTTGGGCACTGCTACAGCTTTGTCTGTCATCACCAGCAAAATTTTAGGGCATGATGAAAGACACACGAATTAAACACTGTGACAATTATTTATCAATAGGTGCACAACAGAAAAATTTTCGCATCTGACAGCTAAAACAAAAAGAGAACAAAGAATTCAATACTTACTCACAGTGAAATTCACATTAATTTATCATCCCATTTCAATCCACAAGATGACACTATTTACCTGTGTTATCTATAATTTCTACTGTTGGCAGTAGCACAACACTAATGTTAAAACACACAACGTCTCTGCCTGGCGGAGAACCTTGGGCATTGCTACAGCTTAGTCTGTCATCAACAGTTAAATTTTAGGGCACAATGGACAGACAGACCAAAAAATCACTCTGACAATTATTATTCTGTAAATGCACAGCAAAAAATTTACGAATATCACAGCTACAACAAAAAGTGACCAGAAATTTCATCATTTACTCACAATGAAATTCACATTTATTAATCATCCCATTTCAATCCACAAGATGAAAATATTTACCTGTGTTATCTATATTTTCTACTGTTGGCAGTAGCACAACACCAATGTTAAAACACACAACGTCCTAGCCTGGCGGAGACCTTGGGCATTGTTACAGTTTTCTCTGTCATCACCAGATAAATTTTAGGGCACAATGGACAGACAGACCAATGAAATACTGTGACAAATAATAATCAGTAAATGCAGAACAAAAAAATTTACGTATCTGACAGCTAAAACAAAAAGAGAGCAAAAAATTCAATACTTACATTGAAATTCACATTTATTTATCATCCCATTTCAATCCACAAGATGACAATATTTACCTGTGTTATCTATAAATTCTACTGTTGGCAGTACCACAACACCAATGTTAAAACACGCAACGTCTCAGCCTGGTGGAGACCTTGGGCATTGCTACAGATTTGTCTGTCATCACCAGCAAAATTTTAGGGCACAATGGGCAGACAGACCAATAAAACACTGTGACAAATAATAATCAGTAAATGCACAACAAAAACATTTACATATCTGACAGCTAAAACAAAAAGAGAACAATAAATTTAATACTTACTCACAGTGAAATTCACATTTATTTATCATCCCATTTTAATCCACAAATTGACAATATTTACCTGTGTTACCTAAAATTTCTACTGTTGGCAATAGCCCAACGTCAAACTTAAACACACAACAGCCGAGTCTGACCTAGACCTTGGGGATTGCTACAGCTTAATCTGTCATCACCAGTTAAATTTTAGGGCATGATGGACAGACAGACCAAAAAATCACTGTGACAATTATTATTCAGTAAATGCACAACAAAAAATTTATGAATATCACAGCTACAACAAAAAGTGATCAGTAAATTCATCATTTACTCACAATGAACTTCACATTTATTTATCATCCCATTTCAATCCACAAGATGACAATATTTGCCTGTGTTATCTATAATTTCTACTGTTGGCAGTAGCACAACACCAATGTTAAAACACACAACGTTTCAACCTGGCAGAGACCTTGGGCATAGCTACAGATTTGTCTGTCTTCACCAGCTACATTTTAGGGCACAATGGACAGACAGACGAAAAAAATACTGTGACAAATATTTATCAGTAAATGCCGAACAAAGAAATTGACATATCTGACAGCTAAAACAAAAAGAGAACAAAAAATTCAATACTTACTCACAGTGAAACTCACATTTATTTATCATCCCAATTTAATCCACAAGATGACAATATTTACCTATGTTACCTATATTTTCTACTGTTGGCATTAGCCCAACGTCAAACTTAAACACACAACCGCCGTGTCTGACATAGACCTTGGGCATACCTACAGCATTGTCTGTCATCACCAGTTAAATTTTAGGGAACAATGAACAGACAGACCAATAAAATACTGTGACAAATATTTATCAGTAATTACACAACGAAAAAATTTACGTATCCAACAGCTACAACAAAAAGAGAACAAAAAAATTCAATATTTACACACAGTGAAATTCACATTTATTTATCATCCCATTTTGATCCACAAGATGACAGTATTTACCTGTGTTATCTATAATTTGTACTGTTGGCAGTAGCACAACACCAATGTTAAAACACACAATGTCTCAGCCTGGCGGAGACCTTGGGCATTGCTACAGATTTGTCTGTCACCACCAGCTAAATTTTAGGGAACAATGGCAGACAGACCATTAAAATACTGTGACAAATATTTATCAGTAAATGCAGAACAAAAAAATTGATGTATCTGACAGCTAAAACAAAATTCAATACTTACTCACAATGAAATTCACATTTATTATTCATCCCATTTTAATCCACAAGATGACAATATTTACCTGTGTTATCTATAATTTCTATTGTTGGCAGTAGCACAACACCAATGTTAAAACACACAATGTCTCAGCCTGGCGGAGACCTTGGGCATTGCTACAGATTTGTCTGTCATCACCAGATAAATTTTGGTGTGCAATGGACAGACAGACCAATAAAATACTGTGCCAAATATTTATCAGTAAATTCAGAACAAAAAAATTTACGTATCTGACACCTAAAACAAAAAGAGAATAAAAAATTCAATACTTACAGTGAAATTCACATTTATTTATCATCCCATTTCAATCCACAAGGTCACATTATTTACCTGTGTTATCTATAACTTTTACTGTTGGATCTAGCACAACTCCAATGTTAAAACACAAAATGTCCTAGCCTGGCGGAGACCTTGGGCCTTGCTACAGATTTGTCAGTCATCACCAGCTAAATTTTAGGGAACAATGGACAGACAGACCAATAAAATACTGTGACAAATATTTATCAGTAAATGCAGAAAAAAAAATTTACGTATCCGACAGCTAAAACAAAATTCAATACTTACTCACAATGAAATTCACATTTATTATTCATCCCATTTTAATCCACAAGATGACAATATTTACCTGTGTTATCTATAATTTCTATTGTTGGCAGTAGCACAACACCAATGTTAAAACACACAATGTCTCAGCCTGGCGGAGACCTTGGGCATTGCTACAGATTTGTCTGTCATCACCAGATAAATTTTGGTGTGCAATGGACAGACAGACCAATAAAATACTGTGCCAAATATTTATCAGTAAATTCAGAACAAAAAAATTTACGTATCTGACACCTAAAACAAAAAGAGAATAAAAAATTCAATACTTACAGTGAAATTCACATTTATTTATCATCCCATTTCAATCCACAAGGTCACATTATTTACCTGTGTTATCTATAACTTTTACTGTTGGATCTAGCACAACTCCAATGTTAAAACACAAAATGTCCTAGCCTGGCGGAGACCTTGGGCCTTGCTACAGATTTGTCAGTCATCACCAGCTAAATTTTAGGGAACAATGGACAGACAGACCAATAAAATACTGTGACAAATATTTATCAGTAAATGCAGAAAAAAAAATTTACGTATCCGACAGCTACAACAAAAAGAGAACAAAAAAATCAATACTTACTCACAGTGAAATTCACGTTTATTTATCATACCATTTCTATCCACAAGATGACAATATTTACCTGTGTTATCTAAAATTTCTACTGTCGGCAGTAGCACAAGACCAATGTTGAAACACACAACGTCTCAGCCTGGTGGGGACCTTGCGCATTACTACAGCTTAGTCTGTCATCACCAGTTAAATTTTAGGGAACAATGAACAGACAGACCAATAAAATACTGTGACAAATATTTATCAGTAATTACACAACGAAAAAATTTACGTATCCAACAGCTACAACAAAAAGAGAACAAAAAAATTCAATATTTACACACAGTGAAATTCACATTTATTTATCATCCCATTTTGATCCACAAGATGACAGTATTTACCTGTGTTATCTATAATTTGTACTGTTGGCAGTAGCACAACACCAATCTTAAAACACACAATGTCTCAGCCTAGCGGAGTCCTTTTGGCATTGCTACAGATTTGTGTGTCATCACCAGCTTAATTTTAGGGAACAATGGACAGACAGACCAATAAAATACTGTGACAAATATTTATCAGTAAATGCAGAACAAAAAAATTTATGTAATCGACAGCTACAACAGAAAGAGAACAAAAAATCTATACTAACTCACAGTGAAATTCACATTTATTTATCATCCCATTTTAATCCACAAGATGACAATATTTGCCTGTGTTATCTATAATTTCTACTGATGGCAGTAACACAACACCAATGTTAAAACACACAATGCCTCAGCCTGGTGGAGACGTTGGGCATTGCTACAGATGTGTTTCTCACCACCAGCTAAATTTTAGGGCACAATGGCAGACAGACCAATAAAATACTGTGACAAATATTTATCAGTAAATGCAGAACAAAAAAATTTACGCATCTGACAGCTAAAACAAAAAGAGAACAAAAAATTCAATACTTACTCACAGTGAAATTCACATTTATTTTACATCCCATTTCAATCCAGAAGATGACAATATTTACCTGTGTTATCTATAATTTCTACTGTTGGCAATAGATCATCAGCAAACTTAAACACACAACTGCTAAGTCTTACCTAGACCTAGGATATTGCTATGGCTTAGTCTTTCATCACCAGTAAAATTTTAGGGCGCGATGGACGGACAGACTAAAAAATTACTGTGACAATTATTATTCAGTAAGTGCACAATAAAAAATTTATGAATATCACAGCTACAACTAAAAGTAATCAGAAATTTCAGCATTTACTCACAGAGAAATTCACATTTCTTAATCATCCCATTTCAATCCACAAGATGACAATATTTACCTGTGTTATCTATAATTTCTACTGTTGGCAGTAGCACAACACCAATGTTAAAACATACAATGTAGCAGCCTGGCCCAGACCTTGGGCATTGCTGCAGATTTGTCTGTCATCACCAGCTAAACTTTAGGGCACAATGGACAGACATACCAATAAGATACTGTGACAAATATTTATCAGTAAATGCAGAAAAAAAAATCACGTATCTGACAGCTAAAACAAAAATTTCTTAGTTACTCACAGTGAAATTCACATTTTTTTATCATCCCATTTTAATCCACAAGATGACAATGTTTACCTGTGTTATCTTTAATTTCTACAGTTGGCAATAGCCCAACGTTAAATTTAAACACACAACTGCCAAGCCTGTCCTAGACCTTGGGCATTGCTACAGCTTTGTCTGTCATCACCAGTTAAATTTTTTGGCACGTTGGACATACACACCAAAAAATCACTGTGACAATTTAAAATTCAGTAAACGCACAAAAAAAATTTACAAATATCACAGCTACAACAAAAAGTGTTCAAAATTTCATCATTTACTCACAATGGAATTCACATTTATTAATCATCCCATTTCAATCCACAAGATGACAATATTTACCTGCGTTATCTGTATTTTCTACTGTTGGCAGTAGCACAACACCAATGTTAAAACACACAACGTCTCAGCCTGGCGGAGACCTTCGGCATTGCTACAGATTTGTCTGTCATCTCCAGCTAACTTTTAGGGCACAAGGGACAGACATACCAAAAAATCACTGTGACAATTATTATTCAGTAAATGCACATCATAAAATTTATGAATATCACAGCTACAACAAAAAGTGATCATTTACTCACAAGGTGTGCTGTTTTCTCAAGGTTTGCTGTCTTAGCAAGCTGTGCTGTTTTAGCAAGCCATGATGTACTACCAAGGCATGCTTTCTTAGCAAGGTGTGCTGTCTTGGCAAGGCGTGCTGTCTTAGCAAGGCGTGCTGTCTTGGCTAGGCGTGCTCTCTTCGTAAGGTGTGCTGTCTTCGCAAGGTGAGCTGTCTTCACAAGGTGTGCCATCATTGCAAGGCATGCTGTCTTCGCAAGGTGTGCTGTCTTGGCAAGGTGTGCTGTCTTGGCAAGGTGTGCTGTCTTGGCAATACATGCTGTCTTGGCAAGGCATGCATTCTTGGCAAGGTGTGCTGTCTTGGCAAGGCGTGCTGTCTTCTCAAGGCATGCTGTCTTGTCAAGGTGTCCTGCCTTGTCAAGGCATGCTGTTCGGGCTATGCAAGGTGTTTTGTCTTGGAATTGTGTACCATCTTGGCAAGGTGTGCCATCTTTGATATGTGTGCCATCTTTGCAAGGCATGAATTCCTTACAAGCCGTGAATTCTTTGCAAGGCATGCTGTCTTTGTAAGGTTTGCTGTCTTTGCAAGGTGTACTGTCTTTGCCAGGTGAGCTGTCTATACAATGCATGCTGTATTTGCAAGGTTTGCTGTCTTTGAGAGGTGTGCTGTTTTTGCAAGATGTGCTGCCTTTGCAAGCAGCGCTGCCTTCACATGGCATGCTGCCCTAAAAGGCATGATGCCTTTGCAAGGCGTGTTGTCTTTGAAAGGCGTCCTGTCTTCGCAAGGTGTGCTGCCTTTGCAAGGTGTGCTGCCTTCACATGGCGTGCTGCCTTTGCGAGACGTGCTGCCTTCGCAAGGTGTGCTGCGTTCGCAAGGTATGCTGCCTTCTTCAGGTTGGCTGCCTTGACATGGAGTACTACTTTTGCTATGCATTCCTCCATCACAAAGTGTGCTGTCTTTGCAAGCCGCGCTGTCTTTGTAAGGCTATTTGTCTTCGCAAGGCGAGCTTTGTTCACAACGAGTTCAGCATTCGCAAGGTGTGATGTCCTCACAAGGTGAGCTGATTTTGTAAGTCATGCTGCCTTTACAAGGTGTGCTGCCTATGCAAGTCGTGCTGTGTTGCCATGACATGCTGTCTTGGCAAGACATGCTGTCTTCGCAAGGTGTGCCATCTTTGTAAGTCGTGCTGTCTACACAAGGTGTGCTATCTTCACACGGCATACTGCCTTTGGAAATCGTACTGTCTTTGCTGTCTTGGAAAGGCGGCACGCACTGTAAAGGCAATATGCAATATGCAATATGCTGCAATGGCTGCATATGCTACAAAGGCTGTATATGCTACAAAGGCTGCACACCATGCAAAGGGTGCAAACGCTGCAACAGCAGCACATGCTGCAATGGCAGCACACACTACAAAGGCAGCACATGCTACAAAGGCGGCACACAATACTAGGCAGCACACACTGCAAAGGCAGCCCATGCTGAGAAAGGCAGCACAAACTGAAAAGTCAGCACATATTGGAAAGGCGTCACACAATGGCAAGGTACTACACACTGAAACCCAGCATGCACTGTGAAACAAGCATACAATGAAATAACAACACACTGTAAAGTGTCACAATGTGGATAGGCAGCACACACTGAAAGGCCGGAAACACTAGAAAAGCAGAAGACAAAGGAAAGGCACCATGCATGGCAAAGGCAGCCTGCACTTTAAATGCAGCACACGCTGCAAAGGTAGTAGGCACTGCAAAGAAAACATGCACTGCAAAGGCAGCACATACTGCAAAGGCAGCAGGCCCTGCAAACACTGCACATGCTGTGAAGCACATGATGATAAGGCAGCACCTGGTGCAATGGCAGTACACACTGCATAGCCAGCACTCACTGAAAAGGCAGCATACATTGGGAATTCAGCAAATGCTGCAAAGGCAGCATGCACCTCCCTCTATAACAGCACATGCCTCTATAGCCACACTCGCTGCTATGGCAGCATGTGGTCCTATGGCAGCACATGCTGTAATGTCAGCATGCGCTACATTGGCAGGATATGCAGGAAAGGTAGCACATGCTGGAAAGGTAATACACACTGCAAACGCAGCACAAGCTTGCACATACATCGGAAAGCCATACACACTTGAAAGGCCGCACACACAGCAAAATCACACACACTGGGAAGGCAGCTCACCATGGAAAGGCAGCATACTCTGGAAAGCCAGCATACCCCAGAAAGGCAGCACACCCTGGAAAGGCAGCACAGCCTGGAAAGGCAGCACACCCTGGAAGGGCAACACACCATGGAAAGGCAGCACACCCTGGATATGCATCACAACCTGGATATGCAGCACACACTATAAAGGCAGCACACTTTGGATATGCAACACACACTATAAAGGCAGCAGACACTGGAATGCATCACAAACTGGACAGGCAGGACTCACTGGAGATGCAGCACACACTGGAAAGGCAGCACTCAATGGAAATGCATCACAAACTGGATAGGCAGCACTCACTAGAAAAGCAGTGCACACTAGAAATCCACACACAATGGTAGGCAGCACAAATTGGAAAGGAGCACATGCTGCAACGGCAGAACACGCTGCAATAGCAGCACACACTGCTGTGGCAGCAGCACGCTGCAATGGCAGAACATACTGCCATGACAGCACATGTTGCAAAGGTAGCATATATTAGAAAGGCAACACACATTGGAAAGTCACCTCATATTTTAAAGACAGCACACATTGGAAAGGCAGCACATATTGGGAAGGCAGCACACATCGGAAAGGAAGCACACATTTAATATGCAGCAACACTGGAGAAGCACACATAGTGGAAAGCACCACGCTTGAGTCCGCAGCTCGTGGTCGTGCGGTAGCGTTCTCATTTCCCACGCTCGGGTTCGATTCCTGGCGGGATCAGGGATTTTCTCTGCCTCGTGATGACTGGGTGTTGTGTGCTGTCCTTAGGTTAGTTAGGTTTAAGTAGTTCTAAGTTCTAGGGGACTGATGACCATAGATGTTAAGTCCCATAGTGCTCAGAGCCATTTTGAACCACACTGGAAAGGCACCACACACTAGAAAGGCACCACGTACTGGAAAGGCATCACACACTGGTAAGGCTGCAGTCGCAGCGTGTGCTGCCTCACACTGTGTGTGGTTTTCAAGTGATGTGGTTCTGCAGTGTGTTCTGCGTTTCCAGTGAGTGTTGCCTATCCAGTTTGTGATGCCTTACCAATGTCTGCGCCTTTCCAGTGTGTTCTTCCTTTCCAGTATATGCTGCTTTTCCAGTTTGTGCTGCCTTTCCAGTGTGTTTCAGGCTTCTCAATGTGTGCTGCCTTTGCAGCATGTGCTGCCTTTGCAGCATGTGCTTCCTTTGCTGCATGTGTCTCTTTGCAGTCTGTGCTGCATTTGAACATGTGTTGCATTTTCATTGTGTGCCGCCTTTGCAGCATGTGCTGCTTTTGCAGGGTATGCAGCCTTTACAAGGTGTGCATCCTTCATAAAATTTGTATTATTTGCAATGCTTGCAGTGATTTCAAGGTGTGTAGCATTCGCAATCTGTGCAGCTTTCACAAGGTATGCTGCCTTAGCAAAGTGTGCTATGTTCACAATGTGTGCTGCCTTTGCAATGTTTGCAGCCTTCACAAGTGATTCTGTCTTCGCAATGTGGTTCAAATGGCTCTGAGCACTATGGGACTTAACATCTGAGGTCACCAGTCACCTAGAACTTCGAACTACTGAAACCTAACCAACCTAAGGACATCACACACATCCATGCCCGAGGCAGGATTCAAACCAGCGACCATAGCAGTTGCGCAGGTCCTGACTGAAGCGCCTAGAACATGTCGGCCACCGCGGCCGGCTTCTTCACAATGTGTGCTGCCTTCATACTGTATGCTGCATTTATACAGTGTACTGGCTTCACAAGGTGTGCTGCCTTCACAAGTCGGTCCTCCTTCACAATATGTACTGCCTTTGCAGTGTCTTATTTCTTCACATGGTCTTCTTCCTTTGCATGCTGTGCTACCTTCGCAAGGTTTGCTACTTTCGAAAAGTTGACTGCCTTCACCGGATATGCAGCTTCCGCAAGGTAATCTTGCAAAGGCAGCACATATTGTGAAGGCAACACACCTAGCTAATGCAGCATTTCTTGTGAAGCAGCACTCCTTGAGAAGCCAGCACATCTTGTGAAGGTAGCACATCTTCTGATAGTAGAGGCAGAAAACCTAGCATAGGCTGCACACCTTGCGAAGGCTACACACTGTGTCAAGGCAGAACAGCTTGCAAAGGCAGCACACCTCACGAAAGTAGCACACCTTGCGAAGACAGGACAGAATGCAATGGCAGAAAATCTTGCAAAGGAGAACACCTTGCAAAGAACAACTGCCTTGCAAAGGCAGCACACCTTGTGGAGGCTGCACACATTGCAAATGCAGGACACCTTGCAAAGACAGCACATTTCCTAAATACAGCTCTCCTCCAAAGGACAGCACATATCCCAAAGGCAGCACACCTTCTGGAGACAGTTTACTTTCGTGCATATTGTCCACAAACTGAGGAAAGAAATATAGGATGTGAAGTTACCTTCCCATTCCTGCGTATTTTTGCGGGAACGGTCGCAGCATTCGGCATCTGGCAGTAGGTGTGCAGGGTTGAGGTTCCGTCATGACTCCTGGTGTGGTGGGCGCCCTGTCGCTCCACATCAGCTGTGCACGCGAGTGCAGCGTGCTCAGTGCAGCTGCTGCGCCACACTTCTGTGTGCAGCACGTTGGTCTCTGTTCCACAGGTGTAGCCTGTACGAGCGACCTTCCAAGCAGTTAATAATTAATGTAGACCCAGCCATGTCGCTGTTTTGTGCTCTACGTGTTAATTTAATGGTACAGTTGTCTTACGTTTTATAATTCAATAGAAGGGTTCCGATTAGGAGATTGAACTCTTGGACGTAGAACGCCTTTGATATCTTCTGCCAAAATGATATTACCTTAATGAAATCTGAAGAGAGGGACAATTTCGTATTTAAAGAAACTCTGCTCGTTTACTGCTACCAGGTGGAACATATATATTAAATAGCCAGGTGTTGTAAACAGTACAAGCTACAACTGTATTACATGTGAGTTTTCAACGTGATCCACTATTATGTCCTCTTTCGCGGGTATCACGGTCTAATTCATCTCCAGTTCCAGCATTAATTACAGCACTATATCCCAATACATCGTGTAGTGCACTAACCTTTATTTCTGTAACTAGAATAATATCAACGTTTGCCTCATACATAAAGTCTTTCAAGGTACTTGCTTTCAGGGAGCTCCCTATGCTGTTTATGGATTCATAATGTATCACATTTCATAAATTCAACTCTTTCATCGCATGCAGTCAGTATGAAAGCTATGGATAAGTGTCCCATACGTATCCACGTCTGTCGCTTGGTTTGGATGAGGTAACCATTCCCGTCCCCCCTTGCAATCTTAGTAAGCATGCAGCGAAAATCGTGCACAGACACACATGTTAAACTCTTAAATTGACCGAATCAGTTCGATAGCTGTGATTCAGGGCCTAGTGTAATGCCACCATGTGTTTGAAACCTCCGCAAAGAATTCTGTTGCATGGTTCATACTGATGTCTCGATATCGCCATCGTGTAACTTACAGCAAGTATTTTATTCTTGTCGCTCACCTACATTAAGGAATGTGGGAAACATTTACCACCTTCCGATATTGTTGTCATTGTTAGTAAGTAGAATAAAAGTAGTCTCTGGTCAGGAGAAACTAAAAGCGATTATTTGTTTCCACAGACAGAGGTTAACAATTCGTATCAGCACACTGTCCCATCCAAGGGTCAGATTGGTTACTCTGTCATATGCATATAACGAGATAACATTAAGACTTTACGTCACAGCCACTCAGTTTATGGAGCCAGGTAACCTACACACATCGACATGATTCACTTCTAGTTTGCTGAGATAAATTTCGTAAGTAAAATGACATTGCAAGGTGTTGTTGTAGTGAACATCTTCTAAAAGCTTAATGCAAAGACACTATTTACACACGGGCATCCTGACTGACTTATGCGAGGAAGTAAATTGACTGGCTCGGTTAAGAGGTGTATATAATTTTGATTCGTTTCACAATAGATTCACGTAGAATGGTCATTTTTGAAAGTTTCAGCGAACAATACAGTTAAGACTTTGATTACGATACATGCATCACATTCTTGTAAAACTATTGTATTAATCGTGTGCTACTGTCGATATTAATCGCAATTGCAGAAAGCAGCAATGAATATGTCTCGTCTCGTTTCTCCGGCCGTTTCCCGTACCGTGCGACCCACAGAGCTCTATCGCTGCATCAGCGGTCTATTGTTGCTGTTGCCGCCACGGAATGATGGCAGTTAAATCCAAATTTCCTCCAAGTATAAGGGATTCTACGATATAAATGAAAATGGAAAGAAGTAACGAAAACGGCAACTAGCAGTCAAACTCAACGTTCCTGGTGGTTTAATGCTATGACAATTTTAAACAATAAACTGCGCAGTGGAACTGAGAGCTATCACAGGAATCTGCAATATACCCTCGATGGACAAACTGATTAAAGTTTTCGTCCTTGCCACTTCTCATTTTACAGACAACTGATTCTGACTACTTCTTATGAACTGAACTGAGGCCATAACTCATGTCGAAGTTGTCTGTTTGTATTACTACTATCGTATCTTTCTTAGGTAAAGAACGAGCAAAATAGCAGTTTTGCGTTTAGCATGCCATCATCCAGGATACAATTTCTACAGTCAGAGCATTTTCTGTTGCGGCATAGGAATGATTATGTGATTACTTCTATATGGAATTCATCTGTAACTTTATGAACTCAATATTTAGTAAGAGGGCCAACCGAATTACATACTGCACATTGTGAACAATTGCTGCAATTTTGGTGGCAACAACAACAAACAACCAGTCAGTGCCGAGATTTGGCTGTGGAATAGTGGCAACACAGAGCTACCGTTGCAGCCGAGTGGTTCATGAAACCTTGGCCGTGACCACAGCGGCTGAGGCGCGTCTACAGCCGTAGCAACCGCACAGCAGCCCACACTGAGGTGTGACGTCAGAAGGCACCCCTGTCTCGGTTGACCACCCACAACGTGTTTCGCTGCATTTGATCAATTCACTATTTGCTCATATCTGAAACGCCAGTATGTTTTTTTTTTTTGTTATCAGTATAAGCAAATGAAACGTGTTGTATAATACTTCCCTACGAGGGGCATTATTATTAACAATTATACATTCAATTTTTATCAATAACTTATTTGCTAGTTACCCCATTTCCTCTTTCTACGCTCAGGTAGCGTCAAGCAAATCACGTGTACCTTCGAAACTTGGACCTTTTTACCAGGTACATCTCTAGAAGTATTAGGTGCATAACATGTCTTTGTAATTTACACGCAGAACTTAATTTTCTACGAAAAAGACAGACGTCAATCCTTGTCTCTGTTTAAGATACGCGTCGGAATCTCTCCCTACTTGAAGCGGCGAACGTGTCCGAAACTCCGCCCATAGCTCATCCCCGCATATACTGCCGACTGCAACGTGCGTGCCCAGTAGTCACTGATCAGTTACGCCATTGTAATCTGTCCAGAGTGAGCTGTTTCGCCGTCCACAGATTATTACAGAACGTGCACGGCCTTTATACCCAGTTTATGTATTTTAGACTTTCCGTTTCAAGGTTTGCCAAATGACAGTCGCTCCCAGTCCGTGTTTCACGACCGCTTTCTTTGCAGTCTGCCGCCGATTGTGAACTTAGCTCCTTTTCCTGTCACATAACATTTGTTCCAACGTTGATACTAATGACTGATGCCTCTTGTTACTCCATGCCATGAATGGTTATCTGCATTCCGAAGAGCTAAATGAAAATTAATGCAACGTAGACTATTATTTTAAACTGATGGAAATAACAGTTCTTAGCAAGTAGCCTCGAACCCGATATTCAATTCAGAGTTTACCTCGGACGAGAAAAAATGTTCTGTGTAGTGTTGAACGCTGTGACGAAACACGGAATCTATTTATTTCCATTCTCTAGAAAGGCAGTACAAAAAAATCAACTTATCCCATATCTGTAATACAAATTTATTTGAAAGCGCTGGCCATCACTACGGTCGTACGAAGGCAACCCAAAGTTTATTCCACACCGCCAGACTGCGTTATGCGATACTCTCTGGCGCTGTGTGCTGACGGATTTGAAATCGCAGCCGCCTGTCTCTGTGACGTGGCAGTCTTGTTCGCTCACAGTTATTTCATATTTCGTGTTACCTCCTTTCATGCTAAAAGACCGCAGCCTTCTCTCCACGTACACAAAAACAGATTTCTATTTTTTTTTTTTTTTCATTTCACGAAAATGCGTGATTCGCGCCGAACCAGCGATACGGAAAGACACGTTCTATTGGCGCCTCGCGTGGCAGAAGACGTTGACTGCGAAAGGAGTTTCGGAGGACGCAGTGCAGCCGTTGGTCGACAGATGGCAGTAGGCGACTTGCAGTGTCCGGCAGTGATATAAACAGCAAGACGTTAGAAAGAAATACACAGCGCGGAAAAGAGTAACATGTCTACTGGGCATCTTGTGACACGCGGCGATCAAGGACATTGTATATTATAGTGCACACAAAAATTCTGATAGCCTTTTGTTGAGAATTGTAAATATCGAAAGAGGGAGAAATGTTAAGCGTAAAAATAAAATCTTTGCTTCTCTGTGTTTCCGTTTTGTAACAGGAAAGGTATGTTAATATTTACTTTCATTGCGTGAAACGAAAAGTAAAACATTCCTGAGCAGTTCTACATATGTCTACCGAGTGTGTTTTTCACAAACCGATCTTCCACCACCACTTGTGGTTCGTCATGTAAACACTATCATATCGGTTTTCTAAATGCGGTTACCGGTTACGGATTTTTTACTGTATTTTAAAAGCAAAACACACTACCACAACATTCCATCATTTTACCGTTTGTAGCACAATCATTTTATCAGAGACTAAGTAAGTATTGAACTCCTGGGAATGCGGTCAGCGCTCTAGTCGGCTCATCTCTGGCGTGAACGACGGTGCACGATGACAAAATCTCGCTTAAACGGCACTGCTTAAGTTATGCCTTTTTTCACATACGTGGCACATACGTCTCTGGATGACTTCCAAACGGGTCGTCCCCCCATGTTCCGCCACGTCACTGGAATACCATCACTGGTTACACGAAATCGCCAAATAATGACATTGTATTGACTGTGAACGCATTTAATTATGCTTGCAGAACTTAGTAACGTAGAAGCCGAATGTATTTTTCTGTTGATTCTCCCTCTTCTGCAGCCCACAGAGCTTTGTCAGTGCCCCAGCCATTGATTGTTGGTGCTAGCCATCCGCAACGTCGGCGGTGGAACTTTCTAGCTAGTAATGTCGATTTTATTAAGTAAATGAAAACGGAGGAAAATGATAATAATTGCACAACCACCAGTCAAACGTAACGTTTAGCGAAGTTATAGGCGAGCAAAGCCTTAAGCCATAAATTACGACAATGGGGCACACATAACCGTTATTGCATAAATCCACATTCAGAATTGGGGCTTCCACGCACAATGTCGCAAAAGTTACCGTTATGTCCAAACGAAATTACGCATCGTATTCTTCGATGAAAAATGCCACTGACTTCCACTAATCACTTGTGGCGTAATGTTTTCATAACACTTCCACCTCACTACAATAAACGGTTGTGAGCTCTATTACACATTCTGTCCGATGTAGAAGCACTTCAATATTTCCGCAATAGTAATTTAGGAGATACTCAAAGCTGTCACCCTTGGTCCTCTTAATTATCACGTCAGTATTCACATATGTTATGTGAGCGTCGACTACCGGTTTGTTCACACGGAGAGATAATGATTTACTGTCATCAAACAGCACATGTGTAAACCGAATCACAAAACTCGTCGTTCATCCGAACATGAGTTAACTATCGTATTCGTCTCTAGAAAACTGTACTTATTGATAAAAGCGACAGTAATTTCCGTAACCGTTCTCTTTCCATGTTTCGTCAACTGTTAATTGCATTCTTCTTAGTTCAAGGGTTTTCAGTTCTTCAGCAATACATAAAGCTACAGTTTCAAAGACGAGGTATTTATGAAATGCCACTAAAACAGCACTGCGCCGAAAATTCCGTTACGACTGGGAACGGAGTGTGTCGCAACGACATTCTTCCGACACACACTTCCGGCGTTCTTGGCCGGCTTAGACGTGAGTAACAAATCGAGGTTCGGATGAATGTCTCCACCGCCTCTTCCTGAACCAGCTGACTCCAGCCGTGCTGCCAAACGAGGTGTCGACGTCTGCAACGCTGTTTCCCCACGTCGGGGCGTCAATGATTCGACGAATTACTCTGGAGTACAGTCGCTGTCCAGGTTGAAACTACAGTTGCGAAATCTGATCTGTGCGGCCTCTCTGATGACAGAATACGTAAAGCCTTTGTATGAGATAAAAAAGTCTGTTTACCTCGGTTTTGAGTCGATAACAGTACTGTCAATATAGTTCGCAAAACACACGTGCGAAATATTATACATAGTTAAGCCGAACATATTTCTCCGTCAGTTCTGCGTCCCCTGCGGCCTACAGAGCTTTGCCACTGATGGCGCTCCGAAAGGACAGCAGTTCTACTCTCTCGCGAGTGACGGCTGTTATCTGACGTTTCTTAAAATCCACCCACAGCAGGACGTCGCGTCGCCCGCCATTCACGAGATGCGTGTCCGTTCCAACACGTGAATCACACGCCTAGTCGATGGCCAGTTGCACCATTTTAATGCATCCCGACAGTGCTGTTTCGCAGTCCGCACATTCATGGCCGGCCTTCTGTCACAGCTGCCTCCAGCTGATGCTGTCCCAAATTTCTGAGGAGGAGGAGGAGGAGGTTGTGTGAGAAAATCTTCCAGAAAACACGTACTGAAATCGTCAATAAACATTGTCAAAACATTTTTATCTGGGTCAGTTAATGCATGAGATTCTGTTTTATTATGCTCACCCGGATCACACGCTTTGTGTGGTAAGAGTTGTTACGTATTTACGCTTCAAGGTTATCAAGACTTGTAACGGCTAGAAAGATTCGTCTTGAGTCACACCCAATTCTTAATCATATACGCATTATCAGCGTCTATATTGTCAACAGACATCGATTGTGAAGATGTATAAAAAATTGTCGACAATGTCACCTGCTTTGTGCCGATGCGGAATTTAAACGCGGTGTGTATCAACAGATTCCATTCGTAACCTGTGAGGACAAAGAACACGTTCAAGTCAAACAGTAATTCACTGACAAGGCGGTAGAAGATTAAAACAAAAAAACTTGTCCCATCCATATTCTTCTGTCCTGTTGCTGGGCAGAGCCGGTCGCGAGAACCAACTCCACAAGAGCTTTCTTGACGGTGCCTGAATGCGTTACACGCTGCACGCCGGCCTGTGCAAAATTTTGGACACAAACCGTGTTCCGTACCTTCGGCCAATCCCGAAACTCTGCCGTAGTGTCCTTCATATTCTTGCCATGTATTAAAACAATCTTGCAAATTTTTTTGATTATCACGTAAAACAAAAGTTAGTATTTTGATTGTCTCTTATTAAACGTGCTATCACTCGTGTTTCAATAGTCGACATCGCAAAGTTCTCCCACGACCCAGTGCCATTTGTATGTCTACGTACTCTTTCTAAATAATTGCCCAGTGTGGGACAAGCACATCTGCGGGAAATTCGTTATGATACAATTATTATCTAGTATTCGAATCTCTGATTTGTCGGTTATATACATATTTCGGGAGGTGTATGCGGCCTTCAAATCGTTTTGTGACAGTAGGACTGCTACTACATTCCACATCTGCGATGTCGATGCTGGATGTGTCCCTACAACCACAGCCACCTCTCGCTTAGTGGCAAAGGCTCGAGCTCACAACAGTGGCTGGGAACAAAAACATCCCCTAATCCTGCGTACAGCGGTGTGAATGTGAATTTACTCCAAGTCTCCTGCCCACATCTAAACGCCTAATCTTTTCAGGTGCAGAACGCTTCCACCAGTGCCCGCCTCGTATTTCTTTCGACAACGAGCGTAATTCCGGTCTACTAATAAAGCAGCCACGAACGCTTTAATGGGCCTGGATAAGACTTCTGAACATCCCTTTACGTGTGATCTCATCCTCACATTTCTCCACCTTATATTTTCACTGGCGTCCGTAAGGATTTCGTACTCTACATTACATATTGACGTCTTCCTTTCACAATACGAAAACACCGCCAAGTTTGTTTCATCGTCGACAGTTGCTCAGCGGAGGCCATAGGTGTGAAACGTATGAAGCTTGGAACGTACCGCAGGCGGTCGTTCCGGCTAGTGGAATCTATTAAGGTCTCACATGTAACCACCACAACAGAAAATTGGTTTCCGAAATTTTGGTCATCTAAATGTTCTGTCCCGCGTAGTCGATGTCTCTGTCGCGCCTTTCGTCTTGACTGCTCAGTACAAACATGGATACTCGCGGCAGGTATCCGATTCTGTTAGCCCACCTTGATGGACAGCTAGAAGCGATATTCACCACATTTCAGTATTGTCAAAACAGTTAATAAGTAGAATAGTGTTTGCCTCTGGTCGGGAGAGGGAATAGGGGCTACTTGGTTCCATAGTGTCGTAGATATTTATCGAACAAAAAAAAATTAGAGGAATTAATTTCACGGTATTCATCACTCTCTGAATCCACACTTTCACATCATAGACACTATAAATTTATTTCGTCTTCATTCACGATGATAGTTCCAATGTCATAGACCCAGTTAAGTGTTTTGTTTAATTTTGAACGCTTTGGCAACTGAGCAACGGTGCATGCTTTCACTAATACCGATTCTGTGGGGTCTCATACGTTGCTCCATAATAGCGTGACACACACGCTTGTCACTACATTTATGCGGTTACCGCTCCACTAGAGAACTTTTTGTAATCAGAAAACATATTACACGTCTAATTCCGTAGTGCCTCGTTATACGTGTCACATTTCCTTTTACATAGTTGCTGTCTACTGAACTTTAAAGTTACAAATCGCTACCAACGCATTCTGACCTTTTGCCATTGTTAGAACATCCTAGACTGCTACGTTCGCAGGTTCGAATCCTGCCTCGGCCATGGGTGTGTGTGATGTCCTTAGGTTAGTTAGGTTTAAGTAGTTCTAAGTTCTAGGGGACTGATGACCACAGATGTTAAGTCCCATAGTGCTCAGAGCCATTTGAACCATTTTTTTAGAACATCCTACGAACGATTAAGTGTACTGGACTCCTGAGAATTCGAACAACATTCTGTAACGCATCGTCTGGGCGCAGGGCGGAAAAACTATTTGACCAAAAGCGCAGGGCACAAAGAGAGCGTCAAACGAAGGAATCTGAGTATACAAAATACAGGTCGGAGTTAAACATTTAAGGCGCTGCGGCAGCATGAAAACGGTGGTCAGTTACAACATTTTCCATACATACT
Organism: Schistocerca americana; assembly: GCF_021461395.2. Lineage (NCBI taxonomy): Eukaryota > Metazoa > Arthropoda > Insecta > Orthoptera > Acrididae > Schistocerca > Schistocerca americana. The sequence goes on along the minus strand of NC_060129.1, from coordinate 137,464,626 downwards.
CCTGTTAATTAAGTGGTGGCTCATTTTTCACTTTTTTTAAATATACTCAAACAAGAAACATGTGCATGTGATTGTCCTCATTTCTGAAGAAGTACTGTCTCGTTCGTCAGCTAAATGCGATACACGTGTTTGTGACGCTTGAAATTTATCTTGTTCTCGTCGTGACGACTGGTTATTGCAAACATTCTGTTTACGTATACGTTTTCTGTAAAATACCTATCATTTTGAACAAGGGCCTCAGTATGGCAGATTTCAATTACGTTCCCGTAGCGCTGAAAATATGGATTTACGACCCTTAGTTGCCATACACACATTCCTATGATTCATGCTGTCTTTCCGCCCTGCATTTTTGGTCAAACTGTTTCTGCACGCCCTGTATATCGGTGCTGGATGGCAAACCTCGCTCAAACAGCACTGTTTAAATAAGTCGCTTCATACGTTCGTTACACATACGTCACTGAATGACACCCAGCCAGGTTGTCCGCCTATATTCCGCCACGTCACTGGAAAGCCAGCACGCGATCCACAAATCACGAAACCGCACCGGATTCGCATAGTGACACTGTACTGGTTGTAAGCACATTCGGGCATTAATCGCAATTGCAGATCGTTGTAATATAGAAGCTGAGTTTATCTTTCCGTTAATTCCCCGTCTCCCGCAGACCACAGAGCTCTGTCGCTGCATCAGCGGTCGATTGTTGCTGTTGGCGCCACGGGATGATGGCAGTTAGATTCAGGCTTTCTCCGGAGTAACTGGGGCTCTCTTAAAGGAATGAAAACAGAAAGAAGTAACGAATGAGGCAACTCGGAATCAAACAGTACGTTTCTAGCAGTGTAATGCGATGACAATTTTGAACGAGAACTTTCGTGATGCGATTTAGTTACCAGCAATTAGAGAAACCCAGGTTTTAAGTTGGGCCCTCCACAGACAAACTCACTACAGTTATCGTCCGTGCCAAGTTTCATTTTAAACACAACGGAATTGTACTATTTCCAATGAACTACACATAACCCAGCCTGTAATTCATGACGAAGTTGACTATTTCTACTACCACTCTCGTATTTTTTTTGGTAAGGAATTAGCAAAATGCTCACACGAGAAAGCAGTCTTGCGTCTGTCACGCAATCATCCTGGAAACAATTCCTCTATCCAGAGCATTTCTTTCTCCGACATAGGAATGATTTTACAATTACCTTTGCATGTAGTTCATACTTTACTGTATAAACTGAATATTCAGTAAAAGGGCGAACCGAGTTAAGTACTGCATAGTGTGAATGAATGCTGCGATTTTCCAACAAAGAACAACGGGCACAAAATACTGAGACTCGGCTACAGATATCTGCCGTCACCGAGCTGCAGTGGCAGCTGAGTCATTCGTGAAATCTTAATGGCGGCCACGGCTGCCGAGACTCGTCTACAGATGCAGCAGCAGCCCACAGTGTGGGGTGACTTCACAAGGCACCCCTGTCTCCAAGACAACGCACGACGTGTTTTGCTGTATGTAATCACTTGTTTCTCTTTATCGAGCATTTCCATATTTACACATCTTTGAACTCCAGTATATTTTGTCGGTATCAATACAATCAGTTTAAACGCTCTGTATAATACTTTTTACGAGCGGCACGATTATTAACAATTTTACATTCAATTTTGTCGGGTACTTGGTCGTTAGTTACCGTATTTCCTCATTCCAAACCCAGCATCAAGCAAGTTACGTGCACCTCTGAAACTTGGCCCGCCTTTACGAGGTACATCTCTAGTAGTATTGGGTGCTTAACACGTCTGTAGGATTTGCAAGCAAAACTTGATCTTCCACGAAAAAGGCAGACGTCATTTCGCGTCTGCTTCCAGTTGTAAGATGCATTCCAGTAACGTATCCCACTCACTGACCAGTTACGCCGATTTTAATCTGTCCACCCGGGGCCATATCGCCGCCCACAGATTTCTGGGTAGTCCTCCTACGTAACATAACTTTTCCGTTCTTTGCCTCCCGCTGCTGTCGATGTAGTTCAGATTTTCCGTTTCAAGATCCGCCAGACAGTCGATCGCTCGTAACACGCGGTCCGCGACCGCTTTCTCTGAAGACTGCCGCCGGTTGTTAATTTGGCTCTTTCTCCATTCAGATGATGTATCTTCCAGCGTCGCACCTAACTGCTTATGTCTCTTGTTACTCCATGCTACGAATTGTGCCCTTTTACTGAAGAACTAAAGAAAAAATTAATGCCACGTATTATTTTGAGTAGTTGAAAAGTACACTTCGTAGGCAATATACTTGCACCTCACATTGAAATCAATTTATTTTCCTCTCAGGAAAAAAGAAAAGATGTTCCGGGGAGTGTTGGAATGTGACGAAAAAAACAGTATTTATTTCCATTCTTTGCAAAAGAAATACGAAATATAAACTTATTTTATGTTCTAATATGCTACTACCTATTTGACAGCGCTGAGCAACGCTTCGCTCGAGAACGAAAACAGTCTGAAATTTATTCTACGACAACTGACTGCGTTATACGATATTCTCTGGTGCTGTGTGGAGGCGGATTTGAAATCGCAGCCGCCTGTTTCTCTGGTGTGGCGGTCTTGTCCGCTCACAGTTATCTCATTTTATCTTCTGTCATACATATAGGCTACAGCCCTCCCTCGTTGCCCACTACAAGAGATTTCGATGTACGGATGTTCTGTTTTTATTTCTTGGAAGTGCGTGATTCGCACCCGAATCAGCGGTATACGCTGTGATGGCGCCCCGTGTTGCAGAAGAAGGTAACTGCGAAAGGACTTACAGAGGACGCAGTGTCGTCGATGGCCGACAGATGGCAGCATGCGACTTGCCGTGTTAAGCTTTGATATAGGGAATATGACGGTGAAACGGAATAAACAGCGCGAAAAAGATGTCTACGGGCTCCATTGTGTATAATATGGACACTGATATTCTGATACCTTTTTATAGTAAATTATAAATGTCGAACGGAGGAGAATGTTTAGCGTAAAAATAAAATATTTGAATCTCTTGTGTTTCCGTTTCGAGAAAGTAACGGTATGTTAATAATCGCTTCCATTCTGTCAAACAAAATATAAACGTTATTTAACAGTTCTACAAACGGCTAACGAATGTGCTTTCCATAAACCGAACTGCCGCTACCGCTTCTGGTTCGTCAGGTAAACACTATCATATCGACTCCCGAAACCTGGTCACCGATGCCGGATTTCGTATTGTATTTTGAAGGAAAAAAACACTACCACAGCGTTCCATCATTTTACGGTTTTAAGCACTTTCATTTTATCGAAGATTTGAGACTGCGGTCAGCACCCTGGTCATGTCTGATAATGTGTAACAGTGCAGGATGACAAAACCCCGCCCAACCGCCACTGCTTAAGTTTGCGTTTTTTCACACACGTCAGTGACTGACTACCAAAAGGGACGCCACTCGAACGCCAGCACGGGTTACACAAAATGGTAAAACCAGCGTAGCATTCGCATACTTATACGGTACTGACGTTGGGCACTTTTAATCGCGGTTGCTGATCGTGGAAAGATAAAGCTGAGTTTATTTTTCCGTTAATTCTGCGTCTGCTGCAGCCCACAGTGCTTTGTCACAGCCCCAGCGACCTATTGTTGCTGCTGGCGCTCCACAATGTCGGCAGTTTATCACTTGCTCGCTGACAATCTCGGTTTTATGGAGAAAATGAAAACGGAGAAATTATAGTAAAAGCACAACCACCAATCAAACTTTACATGTAAACTATAAACAACGTCGGTGGGGCACACATAACTGTATGTTGTCCATTTAAACCCTCATTTAGAGTTAGGCCTTCCACACACAAACTCGCAAAAGTAATCATTCTGTCCAATCGAAATTACGCAACGTATTCTTCAATGAAAAATACTACTCACTTCCACTAATCAGTTGTAGCCTCATGGTTGCGTAACACTTCCACCTTCCTGTAGCAAACGATTGTCTGCTATATTAAACACTGTCCGCATATAAAAGCATTTCAATATTTTCGCAATAGTAATTGACGAGGTAAAAAGATTTTTCGTCTTGTTGCTGCTTAATTATCATGTCGGCATTCACAAACGTTGTGTGAGCTCCCTGTTAACAGGGATTGATAATGTTTTATCGATCTGAAACAGCGGCTGAAACTCGTATGCAGACGTAGAAACCGAATCGCAAAAGTCGTCGTTCGTTCCAACAGAAACTACCCATGATACTGGTCGCTAGAAAATGATATTAACTTATATAAGCGAGAGTAATTTCCATAGCCATTGTCTTCGTAAAGCTGAATGTTTCGTAAACTCATCATCGTAATTAGTTCAGAGGCTTTCGTTTCTTCAGCAATACGAGACTTGGAACCGTGCCGAAACTTTCGTTACAAATGGGAACGGAGTGTATCGCAGCTACATTGCTCAGACACTCGCTTTCGGCGTTCTTCGCCGGATTAGCCGCGAATAACAAACTGAAGTTCGGACGAATCTCTCCGTCGCCTCTTTCTGAACCAGTCGACTACAGCCGTGCTAGCAAACAAGGTGTCGATGTCTGCGACGCTGCTTCCACCACGGATTAAAAGTTATCAAGTGTAGGAGAGCCTCTGCAGCTTCCCAACGCTAAGGCAGCAGCCGCCGTGACGGAACAAGTTACTGCTGCACACTCTCGTCTCTGCGGCCTGTCTGCTCACGGAACAGATGTTCCTTGGTTTTACCTGAATATACGTAACGTAAGTAATGTTGCCAAAACACTACGGCGAATATTTACATTTATTACTAACTGTTTTCTCGCATTATCGTCCTACGCATATTCAGGTTTCCTAATACCCTCACTATTTTCACATGTGTTTGTGGCCGCCGGCAATCAAATGCACCATTAGCAGTGCAGGAAACTCACCGTCGTCAAACCAGCATCGGAGACAAATTTGCTTACCGAGAAAGCAACTTATGAAGGTTTGCATCTATTATAGAGCCGACACAGCTTGGCCTGTTGTAGGACACACTAAGAGAAGACATGTAGCACTCGAAAAAGACCGTCGTTTTAGGAAGTTAAGGAATTTCAAGGGCATACTTTTTGTTTGGCTCTAGCTTCAATACACTCTAAAATCGTCTCAGAGGTGTTTATGTTACCGTCTGCAACTCTGTCGCTTACGCATAATTAATCTGGCCTAAACTTAGGAGGTGACTGCTTGAGATGTTTTGCCTAATTTGGCACCTTCCATTGCGACGTGGTTGGTTCAAATGGCTCTGAGCACTATGGGACTCAACTGCTGAGGTCATTAGTCCCCTAGAACTTAGAACTAGTTAAACCTAACTAACCTAAGGACATCACAAACATCCATGCCCTAGGCAGGATTCGAACCTGCGACCGTATCGGTCTTGCGGTTCCAGACTGCAGCGCCTTTAACCGCACGGCCACTTCGGCCGGCCTGCGACGTGGTGCTGTGGCCCTTTACATATTCGGCCACTCACTAAAAGAGTGTTACAATTGTCGTGATGATAATGGATAGAGAATGAGTTGTTGTTATTACTGTATCTCGTATTATCGAGAGCTTAGTGCGTAGCTGTGCAGTCTCTTTGCGACAGTACTTCATTATCTAGAGACCACGGCCGGAGTTACTTGCTCGTACACCACAGTGACGTCATAACATCCACACTCGCGTCTCATTCATTATGAACGGCTGCGCACTGCCACATATGCTAGCCCTGAAATCGGGTGAGCACGGCCTTTATGCTTCTCACTAGAATAACATGGCAACTTCTCTCAAAAGAGCCATGCATTTCTGGACAGACGATTTTTTCCATTTAATACAACTTTTCTTTCACTACAGGTATTAACACTCTTGGAAAGCGTGTAATCGGCGGATATCTGTCCGATCGTGTTTACTCACTGGGCTACAAGCGCAAAACTTGTACTCCTCACGGCTTTGTGTTCGCCTCGACCAACGGATTACGTGACGTCTGTTGCCAACATGCTGATTTTATTCCTGCAGAGTCTTATATCTCGAAATTCTACCGTAGTCGGTTCCACATTCTTGGTGTATATTAAAACAATCCCGCGATTTATTTGAATGACCACGAAAAGAAATGTTGTCATTTTTATTTCCTCTTCTTAAACGTACCATTCGTCGCGGTTCAACAGTCGACATGGCAAAGCCGTACCACAGATCGGCGCGATTTGTATATCTACACACTTTCTCGAAGCGATTGCCCAATATGGGACAAACACAACTGCCACGACATTTGCGATCATACAGTTGTTCTCTACTACTCGAATCTCCGATTTCTCAGTAACATACTTGCGTGGGAAAGCATATCTGGTACTCAGTCCGTTTCTGTGAACGTCAAATAGTAGAACAGCTACTATTTATTACATAGAGCAGTCTCTGCAAACGGATCTGCTAATAGCAGTTCCGTCTTATCACGCAACCTCTGCGATATCGATCCTGGAAATGTGCTTATAACCACAGCCAGCCTCTCGCTTAGTGTCAAGGGCTCCGGCAAACAGTGGCCGGAGACAAGACACCCGCTAACTCTTTGCACAGCCGTGTGGATCGGTCTGTAGTCTTTGACAAGTTTAGTCGCCGTGCCTAAACGCCCAAAGCTTTTTGGTGAAATGTGTTTGCAGCAGTGTCCATCTCGCACTTCTTTCCACAACGAGCGTAATCCTGATCGCTCAAGAAATCAGCTGTGAACGCTTCAATGGCCGAGCACGAGACTTTTGAACGTTCGTCTACTTCCAATCTCCTCTTCACCCTCCACCACATCACGACTCCACTGGCGTCTGCCAGGATTCCGTAGTCTCCACCATCTGTTAATGTCTCCACCTCGTATTACGCAAAGACTGATAAGTCTGCTTCGTGAAGGACAGCTGCATTGCAGAGACCACGCGTGTAATAATTATGAAGCCCGGGACATCGACGTTTGCTCACTCTAGCAAAGTCGATTGCTGTTTAACGTGTAACCACATGATTAAAACTGTTTCCGAAATTTTCCTTATCTGAATGTTGTTTTCCGTGTAGTCGTCGTCTCTCTCGTACCGTTCATCCTGACTGCTCAGTACAAACATGGAAACTTGCTGCAGGTGCCAGATACCTACATGGAGGACCTGAGGCAAATTTCACGACATGTCAGTACAGTGAAAACCATAAATAGAATGTAGTTCACCTCTGCCAGGAGAACAAATCAGGGCAACTCGGTCTCGTAGGTTACTGTGTCGCAGGGATATATCGAGATACGGAGAGCAGCTGGTGTCACACTATTCATCGGTCTCTGAGTCATCACTTCAACATCACAGAAACTATAAAATTAGTTCGTCTCTACGATAGGAGCAATGCGACCAACGCCATTAAAAGTTGCGTTTCATTTTCAGTCCATAGGGAACTGGGGAACTGACCAATGGTGCATTGTCTCTCTCGTTCCATTAATACCGACGCTGTAGGGGCTCATAATATGTTGCCCCATAATAATGTGCCAGACGCTTTTCTCACCACATTTATACATTTACTACTTGCTTAAACGTTTCGCATTTTCTTTCACGTACTTGCCGCCTACTAAATTTTACAGTTGTATATCGCTGCCAACGCATTCCGTCATTTTGTCGTTTCCAGCACTTTCTATGGAGTCGTGAGAGTTCGACTATCCTTATGTCACTTGCTACGACATGCTTACATAATTAAGTGGTGACTCATTTTTCATTTACTTTGACCTTTTTAAGACATCTTCAAGTATTAAATATGGACATGCGATTGTCTTCATTTCTAAGGAAATATTGTGTGGTACGTCGCCCAAGTATGATGAACGTGTATGTGATGTTTTAAGGTTTTCTTCTTCTCATCCTGAAGACTGGTTAGTCCAAAGACTGTGTTCACCCGTACATTTTCTATAAATTACCTTTCATTTTGAGTAAAGAGGTCCCCATGTCAGATTTTAATTACACTCCTGTAGCGCCGAAATTACGCATTTGCGGCTCTTACTTGCGGCACTCAAATTCCTATGATTCGTACTGTCTTTCCGCCCTGCACTTTTGGTCAAATTGTTTTTCCGCACCCTGTATAACATTCCTGGATGGCAAACGTCGCTCAGCCAGCACCGCTTGAATTATTCACTTTTTACAGACGCTACACGTATCTCACTGAATGACGTGCAGCCAGGTTGACCGCGTACATTCCGCCACGTCACTGGAAAGCCAGCACGCGATCCACAAAATCACGAAACCAGCACCAGATTCGCACGGTGACACCGTACTGGTCGCAAGCACACTCAGACATTAATCGCAAACGCAGATCGTAGTATGCAGAAGCCGAGTTTATCTTTCCGTTAATTCTGCGTCTCCTGCAGACCACAGAGCCCTGTCGGTTCACCAGCGGTCGATTGTTGGTGTTGGCGCCACGGAATGATGGCAGTTAGATTCAGGCTTTCTCCGGAGTAACTGGGATTCTATTAAAGAAATCAAAACGGGAAGGAGTAACGAAAGCGGCAACTGGCAGTCAAACAGTACGTTTCTGTTAATTTAATGCGATGACAATTTTGAACGATAATGTTCGTGATGCGATTGAGTTACCAGCAATTACAGAAACCCAGGTTTTATGTTGCGTCCACCACAGACAAACTCACTAAAGATATCGTCCCTGCCACGTTCCTACGAACTACGCACATCTGAGCCTGTAATTCATGACGAAGTTGACTATTAATTTTACTAGTCTCGTATTTTTCTTAGGTAAAGAATGAGCAAAATGCTCACACGTGATAGAAGTGTTACGTCTATCATGCAACCGTGGAGGAGACAATTGCTCCAGCCAGAGCAGAAATGCCCTTCATGTAATTTATATTTTTCTTTATAAACTGAACATTTAGTAACAGGGTGAGCCGAATTACACACTGCATAGTGTGAATAAATGTTTCAATTTTTTGAGCAACCGTGATAAACAAGAACAAAATACTAAGACTTGGCCACAGATGTCCGCCATCATAGGGCTGCAGTGACAGCTGAGTCGTTCCTCAAGTCTTAATGGCGGCCACAGCGGCTGAGGCGCCACGTCGCGCCCCTGTCTCCGTAGAGCACGCGCGACGTGTCTCGCTGTATCCAATCATTTATTTATCTTTATCGAGCATTTCGATAGTTTCTCACCCTTGAACACCAGTGTATTTTCTCGGTATCACTATAATCAATTTAAACGCTCTGTATAACACTTTTTTACGAGCGGCATGATTATTAACAATTTTACATTCAATTTTTGCCTGGTTATTCGTTTGTTTCCGACTTTCCTCAATCTACACTCAGTAAACGTCAAGTATTTTTGCGTGTACATTTCAAAGTTGCCCCACTATTACCGGGTACATCTTTAGTAGTATTCGGCGCATAACATATCTTTATAATTCATAAGCAAATTCCGATCTTCCACGAAAAAGACACATGTCAATCCGTGTACCTGGTTAAGAGAAACATTGGAGTCTCTCCCTACTCAAGCCAGCGAACTAATGTCCAAAACTGTGAGCACAGCGTAATGCTGCGTCTGCCGCCAGTTGTCAGATGCATTCCAGTATCCTGTCCCACTCACTGACCAGTTACGCAACTTTAATCTGTCCACACAGTGGTATATCGCCGCCCACAGATTGCTGGATACTCCTCCTGCGTAACAGAACTTGCCCGGCCTTTGCCTCCCGCTACTGTTGATGTTCAGATTTTCCGCTTCAAGATCCACCAGGTAGTCCGTCGCACTCAACACCTGATTCGCGACCGCTTTCTCTGAAGACTGCCGCCGGTTGTTACTTTAGCTCTTTCTCCATTCAGATGATGTATCTTCCAGCGCCGCACCTAACTGCTTATGTCTCTTGTCTCCATGCCAGGAATTGTGCCCTGTCACTCAAGAACTAAAGAGAAATTTAGGCCACCTATTATATTAAGTAATTGAAAAGTAAGCTTCGCAGGGAATATACTTGCACCTGACATTGAAATCAATATTTTTCCTCTCAGGAAAAAAGAAAAGATGTTCCTGGTAGTGGTGGAACGTGACGAAAAAAAAACTTTATTTATTTCCATTCTTTTCAAAAGAAATACAAAATATAAACTTATTTCAATTTTTAATATGCTACTATTTATTTGAAAGCTCTGAGCAACGCTTCGCTCGAGAACGAAAACAGTGTGAAATTTATTCTACGGCTCCTGACTGCGTTATACGATATTCTCTGGTGCTGTGTGGAGGCGGATTTGAAATCGCAACTGCCTGTTTCTCTGATGTGGCAGTCTTGTCGGCTCACAGTTGTCTCAATTTACCTTCTTTCATACAAATAGGCTACAGCCCTCCCTCGTTGCCCACTACAAGAGATTTTTATGTACGAATGTTCTGTTTTTATTTGTTGGAAGTGCGTGATTCGCACCCCAATGAGCGCTGTCGAAAGACGTTCTGATGGCGCCCCGTGTTGCAGAAGAAGGTAACTGCGGAAGGAGTTACAGAGGACGCAGTGTAGTCGCTCGCCGACAGATGGCAGCATGCGACTTGCCGTATTAACCTTTGATAAAAGGAATAAGACGTTGGAATAAACAGCGCGAAAAAAAGTCTACGGACTCCATTCTGTCACACAACGACCAAGGACCTTGTATATAGTAATGGACACGGAAATTCTTATATCTTTTTGTAGAAAATTATAAATGTCGAACGGAGGAGAAATGTTTAGCGTAGAAATAAAATATTTGATTCTCTGTGTTTCCGCTTCGAAAAAGTAACGATATGTTAATAATCGCTTTCATTGTGTCAAACAAAATATAAAACGTTATTTAACAGTTCTACAAACGGCTAACGAATGTGCTTTTCATAAACCGATCTGCCGCTACCGCTTCTGGTTCGTCATGTAAGAGCTATCATATCGACTGCCGAAACATGGTCACCGACGCCGGTTTCTTGCTGTATTTTGAAGGAAAACAACACTACCACAGCATTCCATCATTTTACGGTTTTAAGCACTTTCATTTTATCGAAGAATTGAGACTACGGTCAGCACCCTTGTCGTGTCATGTCTGATAATGTGTAACGGTTTGCGTTCTCTCACACGCGTCACTGACTGACTACCAAAAGGGATTACACAAAATGGTAAAAGCAGCGTCGGATTCGCATAATGACACGGTACTGACGTTGAGCACTTTTAATCGCGCTTGCAGATCGTAGAAATATAGGAACTGAGTTTATTTTTCCGTTAATTCTGCGTCTCCTGCAGCCCACAGGGCATTGTCGCTGCCTCAGGTACCTATTGCTGGTGCTGGCGCTCCACAATGTCGGCAGTTTTAACTTTCTCGCGAATAATGGCGGTTTGATGCAGAAAATGAAAACGGAAAAATGATAGTAAATACACAGCCATCAGTCAAACTTTACATTCATCGGACTTAGAAGCGAGTAAACCTTTAAGCGATAAATAACGTCGGTGGAGTGCACATGACTGTATTTAATCTATATAAACCCACGTTTAGAGTTAGGCCTTTCAGATACAAACTCGCCAAAGTTATCATTCTGTCCAATCGAAATTATGCATCGTATTCTTCAATGAAAAATACTACTGACTTCCAGTGATCACTTGTGGCGTCATGCTTGCATAACACTTCCACCTCCCTACAGCAAACTATTGTGTGCTATATTACACACTCTGTTCGCATTTGAAAACATTTCAATATTTTCGCAATAGTAATGGACGAGCTATAAAGATTCAACGTCTTCTTACTTCTTACTTATCTTGTTGGCATTCACATACATAATGTGAGTGCCGACCACCGATTTGTTCACATTTCTTCAGCAGTACATAAACGAACAATTACAAAGAGGTGAATTTTTGAAATGTCGCGAAAGCAGTACTGCACCGAAAATTTCGTTACAACTGCGAACGGAGTGTCTCGCAGCGGCATTCTGGATACAAATGCTTTCGGCGTGTTTGGCGCGTTAGATTTGAATAAGAAATCAAGATTAGGACAAATCTCTCCATCTCTCTGCACCAGTTGGCTGCAGCCGTGCTGTCAAAGAAGGCGTCGATGTCTGCGACGCTGCTTCCCCCCCCCTCCCCCCCCCCCCCCCCTGCTCGAATCGCAACCAAGTCGGGGAAATCCTCTGCAGCCTCTCGAGGAAAGACTGTAGCCGCGGTGCCGGTGCAAGCTTCTGCTCTACGTTCCCATCTCTTGCGGCCTGCCTTTCCACGTAACTGATGTACCTTGGTTTTACCTCAATATAAATAACGCAACTAATTTTACCTAAAATACTACAGCGAATATTTACATTTATTGCTAACTCTTTTATCGCATTATCGTCCAAAGCATATTCAGGTTTCGCAATATCCTCTCTGTTTTCACACGTGTTGTTGGCCGTGGGCAAGCAAATTGCACCATTAGCAGAGCAGGAAACTCACCACCGTAAAACCAGAGGCGAATTTGCTTACCTGGAAAGCTGCCTATAAAATTATGTATTCTGGAACCGACACAGCTTGGTCTGTTATTGGCCACGCTAAGAAAATACATTTAGCACTCGAAAAGTTCCGTCGTTTTAACAAGTTAAGGAATTTCAAGAGCATACTTTTTGTTTGTCTCTGACTTTAGTACACTCTAGAAACATCTCTGTGGTGTGTACGTAACCGTCTGCAACTCTGCCGCTTACATGTATTTATTCAGGCCTTACTTATGTTGTAAGGGCTGACTGCTTGACATGTTTTCCTTGATGCATGATTTTCTGAAGAGGTGATCGTTTCCGTTTAGTACGACACTTTTCTTCCTAGTGTATGTGTTAACCCTCTTTGAAAGCGTGCAAATGGCGGATACCTGGCCGATCGTTTTTAAGTCACCGGGCTACAAGCGCAAACCTTATACTCCTTATGGTTTCAAAATTTTAACGTAATCTGTTTCACATTCTTGGTACATATTAAAACAATTCCGCAATATTTTTTGAAAAACCACGAAAATAAAAGTTGTCATTATTTATACCCTCTTGTTAAACGTGACATTCGTCGTGTTTCAACAGACGGCGTCGCAGAGCTGTACCACACATCGGTGCGATTTGTATACCTAGATACTCTTTCGAAGTCACTGCCCAATATGGGACAAACACGTCTGCGGGACATTTGCGATGATAGAATCGTTCTCTAGTATTCGAATCTTCGATTTCTCCGTGATATACTTACATTAGGAAGCGTATCTGGTACCCAGTCCGTTTCTGTGAACGTCAAATAGTAGACATCTTCAACTTTTGTAGTCCTGTCTTCCTCAGTTGCGTGTAATATTACGGTATATTGATAATTTTTACTTATGGACCGTCTGACAGTCGGCAACAGAAACCAAAACATTGCATTGAAACAAGCGTTCAGTTCATAGTGCTGTGGAATGTGGGAAAAAAATCGCGAATTCGCATTCATAAGAAGAAGAACACCGAAAATGCAACAGGAGCGTAATATGTAAGAAATTGTCCACGCAACCTGCCACTGATGATGTCTTGCAGAAAATAAAGGCGAAACGCGTATGGCACTAAAATTGTGTTTTATTCAGTTGCTGTCAGACGGTCGATAAGTAAAAATTATCGATATACCGTCAAATAGTAGGACTGCTACTACACAGTACGTAGGCCAGTATTTGCAAACCGATCTGCAAATAGCAGTTCTATCTTATCACGCAAACACTGCGATATGGATCATGGAAATGTGCTAATAGCCACAGCCAGCCTCTCGCTCAGTGGCGAGGGCTACGGCAAACAGTGGCCGGAGACAAGACACCCCCTAACTCTGTGCACAGCGGTCTGAATGGGTCTTCAATCTTTGAGTAGTTTTGCCGCCGTGCGTAAACGCCAAACGCTTTTTGGTGAAATGTGTTTGCAGCAGTGCCCATCTCGCGCTTTTTTCCGCAGCGAGCGTAATCCTGATTGTTCAATAAATCAGCTACGTACGCTTCAGTGGCCGTGCACGAGGCTTTTGGACATCCCTTTACGTGCAATCTGCTCCTCATCTTCCCCCATATCACGACTCCACTGGCGTCTGCCAGCATTCCGTACTCTCCACTACTTGTTAATGTTTCCTCTTCGTATTACACAAAATGACGAGTTCGCTTCGTCAAGGGCAGCTCCATTGCAGAGACATGCGTGTAAAAATTATGAAGCTCTGGACATCGACGTTTGTTCATCCTATCAAAGCCGATTAATGTTTAACATGCAACCTCATCATTAGAGAAAAATGGTTTCCGAAATTTTCCTCACCTGAATGTTGTTTCCCGTGTAGTCGTCGTCTCTGTCGTACCGTTCATCTTAACTGCTGAATACAAACATGGAAAATCGCAGCAGGTGTCAGATACCTTGACGGAGGACTAGAGGCAAAATTCACCACGTTTGAGTACAGTCAAAAACGTAAATAAATTGAATGTGGTTTGTCTCTGATCAGAAGAAGAAATGAGGGCTACTTGGTTCCATAGGTTAACGTGTGGGGGGAGTTGAAATGACGGTATTCGTCGGTCTCTGCCATCACTTCCACGTCACAGGAGCTGTAAAAATACTTTACTTACGACGATAGGAGCAATGGGACCAACACAGTTAAAAACCGTGTTTTATTTTCAGTGCTTTGGGAACTGACCACCGGTGCACTGTCTCTCGTTTCATGAATACCGATGCTGCAGGGGCTCATGTGTTGCTCCATAGTAACGTCACGGAGGCTATTGTCACGACATTTATACATTCGCCACTTCAGTTGAGGACTTTTTGTGATCAAGAAACGTATTTTACATCTTACATTCTAGCTACATGGTTACGCGTATCGCATTTTTTCTATTAAATTTTAAGGTTATATATCGGTACCAGCGCATTCCGTCATTTTGCCGTTTCCAGCAATTTCTATGGACTCCTGAGAAGTTGACCATCATTCTGCCATATCTTGTCTCACATATACAGTGTGTGAGAAAACAGTCTGACCCAAAGTGTAGGGCAGAAAGACAGCATTAAAAAAATCAATCCGAGTATAGGAACTAGAAATGGCTGTTGAATATTTACAGAGCTATGCCAGCATGAAAACGGTTGGCAGTTTGAACATTTGCTGCGACATACTTAACGCTAAGTAAGTGTTGGATCACGTTTCCTTTACTTTGTCCTCTTGAAGACATGTTGAAATATAAAACGTGGACATGTGATTGTCTTTATTTCTAAAGAAATGTTGTCTAGAACGTCGGCTAAGTATTACACAGGTGTATGTGATGCTTTGAGTTTCTCTTGTTATCGTCCTGAGACTGCTTAGTCCATAGACTGTGATTACACTTATATTTTGTGTGAATTATCTTTCATTTTGAGTAAAGACGTCCACATGTCAGATTTTAATTATGTTCCTGTAGCTCCCAAAATACGAATTTTCGACCCCGAGTTGTTGTACTCAAAGTACTAAGTTTCACACTGTCTTTCCGCCCTACACCTTTGGTCAAATCGTTTCTCCGGACCCTGTATAACGATGCTGGATGGCGAAACCCTGCTCAACCAGCACTGCTTAAATTGTTCACTTTTAACGTACGCTACACATACGTCACTGAGTGACTCCCACCCCGGTCGCCCGCCCATATTGCGTCGCGTCACTGGAAAGCCAGCACGCGACACACAAAATCACGAAACCAGCATCAGATCTGCATAATTACTCTGTACTGATTGTCAGCACATTTAGACGTTAGTCACAAATACATATAGTAGTGATGTAGAAGCTGGATTTATTTTTCTGTTAATTTTCCGTCTCCTGCAACCGACAGAGCTTTGTCGCTGCGTCAGAGACCGATTGTTGCTGCCAGCACCGCGGAATGTTGGCGGTTTTAACTCTCCCGCGAGTAATGGCGGTTTTGTGAAATAAGCGAAAACGGGAGAAGAATTCAGATGCAAGTGTTCATCATCGAAATGAGAGTGAATCCCTACACGACGCATGTCTACCCACAGCAAGAACTCGCGTAGGTGTGTGTCCTTCCCCACATGTGAATCACAGCCCTAGTGGCTGGCCAGTTGTACCACTGTAACGCATCCGGACTGTGCTGTTTCGTACTCGGCACATTCATGGATGGCCTTGTCACAGCTGCCTCCAGCTGATGTTACGCTACACCCCCGAGAAGGAGGCGATTGAGTGAAAGAATCTCCCGGTAAACATGTAAGGAAATCGTACAGAAGTACCGTCAAAACGTTTTTATCGAAGCCAAATAACTCACTGATGCTGTTTTATTACGCTCGCGTGGATCACACGCGTCGTGCGGAATACGTGGAACGGTAAGAGCTGGAACGTATTTACACTCCATGGTTTTGAAGACGTATAATGGACAGAAAAATTGCTCTAGAGCCAAGGAGAAACCTTAGTCGTGTACGTAGAATTAGCGAATATGTTGTCATCAGGCATCGCTTATGATGACGTAATTAAAAAGTTTACAGCATCATTTCTTTGTATCGATGTGTTAAATGGTAACAGATAAGAAAGGATTCCTCGAATGCCTTTACACGCTGCTCATGATAGGAGGAAGACTGCATTCAAGTCAACTATTAATTCACTGAGAAGGCAAAGAAATGGAAAAAGCTTGCCTCAGCTTTATTATTCTGTCGTGTAGCTGGGTGGCGCCTATCGCGAGAATGAAGTCCGCCAAAACTTTGGTTTACGATGCCTGACTTCGTTATGTGCTCCCCGCTGGCGTACGTGAATCTGTGAACACACACCGGGCTTCATGTGTTCGACCGTAGAGATACACATATACACGGCGCCTGCATCTATCCTTCCCGTGTTGTGGTTCGAAACCAAATGGATTAGACGGTTGCACTATCTGCAACTGCAATCAAGTACTGACTTCAACAACTGATCTTGTTGCATTAGTATCACTCATTTCGTAATTCAATTAATCTACTTTCTACAAGATTCGCGACGTTAATGCGATAACTGTCCTTGTTACGTTTGGTCATGTGGAACGACAGCAAACGTTTCAAAAACTGTCCTACAAACTCTTTATTTTCACAAATGGCAGAATTACAGGAATGCGACGAATTTCTCTTCTTGTTGGACTGTGGCTCATTCAGCTGGCCTCTTCCACAGAATCGGTTGGCGGGAATCATATAGTTTTCTGGCCATTTCCTCACGACTACGTCTCATGTGTGGCATTATGCTTTAAGAAGTGACATCCGTAACGTCCTATTTTTACACGGAATAAAAACCTACGACTTGTGCTTTATCTAGTACAAATGACGAACCAATATCGAGATAAGAAGAAAACGTTGCTTGTAGAGTAAATTCATAATAGTGGGTTAGAGATTAACGCTCTGTCGTGTCAAAAATTTTCGCCATTCGTAGTTTCAGAAATGACGACCGACACAGCCAACATCCCTGCTTTCATCCAACCCAAGGATTTTGGGAAATGTTTGCCGCGTAGCGTGTGCTGTTGTCATTTGGGTTGAAATTCTCGCTTTTGAAAGAGTGTCCAAACATTCCTGAGTGATCCGTCAGTGGGAAAATTGTAACGACTTTTGTTTCACGTGTCTTTCTGATGGTCGGCAAGCGCGGGAGCTCACCGGTCAGCCCAGCCCTAGAAACGCATATGCAGATGTGTAGTCATAGTGTGGAAAATTTACATATGTTCCATACGCATGGCGTTCCATGATACACAACCGTGACGTTGTAACCTCTACACTCCCGTCCTGTTTATTACAAGAGATTGTCACAACCTACATATGCAGCCCCTACCTTATCCTCTGTTCACCAACATGATACGTTCAGTGTTCCAAAAGATTCCTCCGTGTTAACGTTGTAGTTGCATCTTCCTCCGCAAAGTAGTTCCGCGACATCTCACACATTCCGGCCACGTATCAAATCAATATCAGAGTTGCCTTGATGAAGAGTCAGAGTAAATTACTCATTAATATCTGCTTCTACAAAACGCGTTGTGCACTCTCCGTCGTGTTTAAATGGTCCTTACTAGAAGACTGTAGTAGAAACTGGCGCCAGTCATACACGTACGTAATCTTTGAAAACTGTGACCCAATTACGGGAAACACAGTTGCCGTACTAGAACCACTGTCTACTACTAGAAGTTTTAATTTGTCATTGATACACTGACTTTTGCGTAACAAAGCGTCTGTTGTACTCAGGAGATTTGCATGAATGATGCATACTACGGCACTTCTGTTTCTTTCAGACCGATGCCTCGACGTAAACATCGAAACTTCCAGTTGCTATTAAAGTTTTGGAGCCAGTGAAGATGTGGTTCTGGAGGAAGTATTTTGCTGGTTTCAGTTTAGTCAGTATTGGTGACATCTGAAGCTACATTGTCTTCTGGTCAGAAGAAACTGATAGCACCTCTTGGTTCCGGCAGATTATACTTCACCGTTCCTGCACGCACAACCACCACGTCACACAGTGTGTGTTACTCTTGTGCCGTAGCTTTATAGTGAGAGCAGAAAGGAAAAAAAAGACAGCTGATATCAGTATATTTAACGAAGTCATTCATTTCTGTGTACGTAATTCACCTCTCGCTGTGTGTCCTGCTCTGTTTGGGAAAGGAGGAAGCGTCGGTAGCAAACTTTTGTCAATGGCTGAATCTGGAGGTCGTCCGTACTAGCGAGGCGGTGAAGGCATTTGCGAACTAGGGATAAATCTGTTTATTTTTTTTTTATTTCATGGCATAGGTGAATAGACTGAATCAGCATAGTGTGGTCTCCCCTAATCCTCAGAAGATACGATAAGAAATGTTACGTTCTTCCGATTAATCTACAGGTAAGAAAAACCTTCAACTTCTCATCGTAATCGCAGTTCCTTCCAGTTCACCGCCCTGTAATTCGTCAGAATCAGATAAACGGACAATTCAAATGTCTGTATTCCTATATTTTTTGTTGGTAACAGTACTCTAAATATTGTTACGTAAAATGCTAGGCAAAGTATTACACTTAGATGAGGCAAGTGGCAAACGAGGGAAAATGTTAGAAATATGGCGCGCTTCCCAGACTTGACTGTTCCCTTCGCTTCAGTTGTGTTACACATATTCAGGTCTGGGGAGGGCGTCTCTTGCTGATGCAATACGGAGACGTCGCAACATCGACACTCGCGACTCATTCATTACCACCGATCCTGCACTGGCAAACACGCCACGCCTGTAATCTAGTGACCCTGGCCTCACATTCTTATCACTAAAGTACTGAAGAAAAAAATTTTTTTGCCATTTCAATGTGTCTCATTTTTGCTCTACTATACGCTTAATACACCTTGAAAACGTAAACGGCGGACATTTTTCCGACTGGTTTCAACTCTGCTAGCTACAGCTGCCAACTAATATAATTAATAATCTCACTGTCTGGTGATTGTGCAAAAGGATCCCGCGAGCCGAGTAGACGACATGTTTACATCGCTGTGACGTCTTCTTTCCGGAAGTGGTGCTGTGGTCTCCTGTACATTCCGGTCGTGTATAAAAACAGGCCAGTACTCGTCCTCTTGACAATGTGGAAACACGTAAAGTAATCCTTTTTGTTACCTGTTGTCAAGTATGCCGTCCATTCTCTATCGTGCGCAACCTGTATCTACACTTAGTTCACAACCGTGCACCAGTAAACGTAACTTTCGTCGCTCAATACAGCAACTTCCAACGCTTTAACGGACGTGCATACTTTTGAACACCCGTTTATGTGCAACCTCCTCCTGCTCCCCATGTTTTCACTGGCGTCCGCAACAAGTCCGTACCCTCCACCATTTGTTAATGTCTCCTCTCAATATTAGGGAAACACCGAAAAGTTCGCTGTACCGAGGATAGTTGCATTGCAGAGGCTATGAGCGTAATTGTTATGAAGCTCGCAAAATAGAGGCTTCTTCGGACTAACGTTTCATATGCAAACATGACTAGAGAAAAGCAGTTGCCCAAAGTTTTGTCTTGTGAATGTTGTGTCCCGTGTAAACGTCATATCTGTCGTACCGTCCACCTTACCTGCTCAGTAACCAGGCTAGGTGTTAAATCATAGAAAATATTAAATTCTGGTCGAGGTCTACGTGGTTCCATAGATTGTTGTCCAAATGTTTCACATGTTTATTGAAATACAAAGAGAAGTTAATATCGCAGTATTCAGCAGCCTCTGAGTCATCAATACCGAATCACAGACGATAAAAAAGAGTACCGCCATTACTCACGTTGATGGTAACAATGTGACCAACGCAGTTAAAAATTTTGCTTCGTTTTCAATGCTTTCGCAATTGACCGACGGTGAATAGTCTTTACTTTCATTAATATTGACTCTGTGAGGTCTCACGCTTGTCACGACACATGTACAGTTACTACTTTACCTGAGGAGTTTTTGTAATCAAGAAACGTATTTCACATCTATTTCCTTAGCGCCTTTGTTAAACGTATCATAGTTATCATCCACTGAATTTTAAAGTTACAAATTGCTACCAATGCATTCCGTCATTTTGCCGTTTTCCACACTTTCCATCAAAGATTAAGTGTACTGGACTCTAGAGAATTCGACCAACCCTCTGTCACGCCTCGTCTGGCATACGCAGGGTGCGGAAACACAATTTGACCAAAAGTGTAGGGCACAAGGACGCCATCAAATGAAAGAATCTCAATATGGAAGCCAGAGGCCGCACGTGAATATTTAAGGCGCTATGTCAGCATGACAACGGTCGTCGGTTTGAACATTTGCTACAGATAATTACGTTAATTAAGTCGATGCTTATCCGTCATTCATTTTGGCTCTTTTATGAGATATTGAAAAATGAAACATGGTGCGTCAGCCAAGTCCGATACACTTGTGTGATACTTTAAATTTATCGTGTTCTTCAAATACTCTGTTTACGTATACACGTTCCGCAAATGCAGATCGTAGTAATATAGAAGCCGAGTTTATCTCTCCGTTAATTCTCCATATCTCGCAGACCACGGAGCTCTGTCGGTGCATCAGCGGTCGATTGTTGCTGTAGGCGCCACGGAAAGATGGCAGTTAGATTCTGATTTTCAGTGGAGTAATTGGGATTCTATTAAAGAAATGAAAACAGAAAGAAGTAACGAACGCGGCTGCTAGCAGTCACACAGCACTTTTTTTTAGTTTAATGTGATGACAATTTTAAAAGATAAAGTGTTTTATCTATTAAAAAAATCAAAGTTTAAAGGTACGCTCGCAACGGACAAACTCACTAAAAGTTATCGTCCTTTCCACATTTCGTTTTACACACAACTGAATCAGACTATTTCTTATGAGCTACACATAATTAAGCCTGTAATTTATGACGAAGTTGACTGTTACTATTCCTACTGTTGTATCTTCCTTACGTAACGCTCACATGAGATAGTAGTCTTGTGTCTAGAACGCTATCACCCGGGAAACAATACCTCCAGCCAGAGCATTTCCTGTTGCCACACACGAATGATTTTGTCATTACCTCTACATGTAATTCATATGTGACCTTCCAAACTGAATTACGTAGGCCTACTACATTGCGTGAATGAATGCGGCAGTTTGCTCGGCAACAACGATAAACAAGCAAAAAAATAGAAAGACTTGGCTATAGATGTCTGCCATCACAGGGCTGTCGTGACAGCTGAGTCTTCCGTGACGTCTTAACGGTGACGACAGCGGCTGAGCGGCGTTTAGAGACGGCAGCAGACCACACTGACGTGTGACGTCACTTGGCAACCAAGTCTTCTTGTGTCCGCTGCATTTATTTTTATCAGTCATTTCATAGGTATACATTTTCGGTAAATTAACCATCATCTGGTGCCAAGATGCCCGTGTGGGAGATTTTAATTACGTTCCGGTACCGCCGAAAATGTGCAATTGCGACGCCTAAATGCTATTCTCAAATTTCTGTGTTTCATGCAGCCTTTCCAGGCTACACTTTTCATCATATATTTTCTATGTACCCTGTACAACGATGCGCGATGGCAAACTTCGCTGCATCAGCACTGCTTAAATTTTTAATTTTTTACGTACACTGCACATATGTCATTCAATGACTCCCACGCCGGTCGTCCACCTATATTTTGCTACGTCACTGGAACGCTGGCACGCGACACACAAACCGTGAAACCAGCATCAGATACTCATAATTACACTGTACAGAGTGTGAGCAAATTTAAAAGTTAATCACAAATGTAGACAGCAGTAATGTAGAAGCGGAATTTCTTTCTCTGCTAGTCTTCCGTCTCCTGCAGCCGACAGAGCTTTGTCGCTGCCTCAGTGACTGATTGTTGCTGCTACCACGAGGATCGCTGTAAATTTTAGCTCTCCCGCGAGTAGTGGCGGTTTTCTGAGATAAACGAAAACGGGAGGAAAATATATACGCAAGTGTTCGTCATCGAAACGATAGTGAATCCCTAATTGGCACAGCGACTTAATTTTTAATATTTAGGAACAGCAGAATCTTGCGTTGCCCGCCAATTGCGAGATGCGTGTCCATTCCCACACGTGAATCACACTCCTAGTCGCTGGTAGTTGTACCATTGTAATGCATTCAGAGTGTGCTGTTTCGCACTCCGCACCCACATGGGTAGCCTTCTGTCTCATCTGATCTTACCCTACACTCCTGAGAAGGAGGAGATTCTGTGAGTAAATCTTCCCGAAAACACGTATACTAATCGTCAAAAAATACCGTCGAAACGTTTTTATCCAAGCCAATTACCGCATGTGATACTTTTATTATGCTCACTTGCATGACGTGCGTTGTGCGGAGTATGCGTAGTGATAAGGGATGGAGCTCCACGGTTTTGAAGACGTATGATGGCTAGAAAAATTCCTCTCGAGTCAAGGCGAAACCTTAAACACGTGCATAGGATTAGCAGATATGTAGTCACCACCCATCGATTGTCAAGACATAATAAAGAAGTTGACAGCGACGTGTGTTTCGTATCGACGCGGATTATAAACGCGGTGTCAGAACGTGTTTTACTTCGTACAATGTGTCCAGCTGTTGTCCTTCCGTTTCTACAGATTGCGTTCGTATCTGGTAACGGATAAGAAAAAAGATCTATCGTCGGCTTTTACACGCTGCATATGTGAAGACGAGAACCGCAGTGAAGGTCACAACTAATTCACTGGAAAGGCGATAAAAACAAAAAACCAAAAATCTTCTGTCCGCGATATTGCTCTGTCATGTCGCCGGGGAGCAATGATCGCGAGAACGAAAGCCACCAAAGCTTTATTTTACTGTGCCTGACCGCGTTATACGCTGCTCTTTGGCGCATGCGGACACACACCACGTTTCATACCTTAGGCCATAGAGATACACATATATAAGGCACGTGCATCTATCCTTGCTGTGTTGTGGTTCGAAACCAAGGCAGTTGCAGTATTTATAAAAATTTCATTCTGCAGCATTTATAGGTAGATTCAAGGACTGATTTAAACAACTGATCTCCTTGTTGTATTAGTATCACACACGTAGTAATGAAGTTGAGCTAATTTCCCCAAGATTCGCAGTGTTAATCCGATAACTGTCCTTATTGCAGTTTGCCACGTGAAACGACATCAAACGTTCCAAACACTGCCCTGACAATTCTTTATTTTCACAAACGACAGAATACAGTAATACGACGAATTCCTGTTCTTGTTGGAATGTGGCTCATTTAGCTGACCGCTTCCACAGAATCGGTTTGGCGGGAAGCATATAGTTTTCTGGCCGTTTCATCGGGAGTACGTGTGAGGCGTGTTGTTATGCTTTAAGAACTAACATCCGTGATGTCCAAATTTACACAGAATGCGAGGCTATGATCCCTGCAGAATCCAGTACAGGTAGCGACACAGTATCGAGATATGAAGCGTGATGTACCGAATACGTCACTGATGGAAGACATTAATATACCGAGTTAGAGATTAACATCCTGTCGTCTCAAAATGTTCGCCATTCGTAGCGTTTTAGACCTGACGACCGACACGCATCCCTGCGTTCAACCCATGCAAGGATTCTGAAGCAGGTTTGGTGCGTAGCTTGTGGAGTCAGTTGGGTTAAAATTCTCCCTTTTTAAAGAGTGTGTCCAAACATGGGTTGAACGCAGGGACGCGTGTCGGTCGTCAGGTCTAAAACGCTACGAATGGCGAAAAAATTTCCGACGCTTTGTTTTCTGCATCGACAATCTAATCGCACAGCCTTTGTTGCCAAAGAGTTTTCGTTGCAGTTTGCTTCTTTCTCTGCGAAGTAGTACTGTGATTTCTTACACATTCCAGCCACGTATCAGCTCCGTATGAAAGTAGCCTTGATGACAATAGAGAAGAAATTTATCATTTCAAGGTTCTGGTACGATGTTTGGTTTCCGCTCTTCGACGTGTCCGAAAAGTTCATACTACTAGGAATCTGTATTTTTCTTTTGTTTCCTTCACTGCTTGCTCAATATACAGATTGAATAACATCGGGGACAGGCTACAACCCTGTCTCACTCCCTTCCCAACCACTGCTCCCTTTCATGTCCCTCGACTCTTATAACTGCCATCTGGTTTATGTACAAATTCTAAATAGCCTTTCGCTCCCTGTATTTTACCCCTGCCACCTTTAGAATTTGAAAGAGAGTATTCCAGCCAACAATGTCAAAAGCTTTCTCTAAGTCTACAAATGCTAGAAATGTAGGTTTGCCTTTCCTTAATCTATTTTCTAAGGTAAGTCGTAGGGTCAGTATTGCGTCACGTGCTCCAACATTTCTGCAGAATCCAAACTGATCTTCGCCGAGGTCGGCTTCTACCTGTTTTTCCATTCGTCTGTAAACAATTCGCGTTAGTATTTTGCAGCTGTGACTTATTAAACTGATAGTTCGGTAATTTTCACATCTGTCAACACCTGCTTTCTTTGGGCTTGGAATTATCATATTCTTCTTGAAGTCTGAGGGTATTTCGCCTGTCTCATACAACTTCCTCACCAGATGGTAGAGTTTTGTCATGGCTTGCTCTCCCAATACACTCTTCTATACACAGTTAAGCCGAATACGTTTTTCCGCCAGTTCTCCGTCCCTGCGGCCGACAGAGCTTTGCCACTGCCTCAGCTGCTGACTGTCGCTGCTGGCGCTTGGAAATGTCGGCAGGTCCACTCCCTCGCGAGTGACGGCGGTTTCCTGGCCCAAAGGAAAGCGGGAAAAGTTTTTCGAATATGCCGACAGAAGTACGTCGTGTCGCCTGCTATTTACGAGATGCGTAACCATTCCCACATGTCATAATCACACTCCTAGTCGCTGGCCAGTTGCACTGTTTTGATGCATCCGGACACTGCTATTTCGCAGTCCGCACATTCATGGTTGGCCTTCTGTCACAGCTGCCTCCAGCTGATGGTATCCTAAATTTCTGAGGAGGAGGAGGAGGTTGTGTGAGAAAATATTCAAGAAAACACGTATGGAAATCGTCAAAATATACCGTCAAAACATATTTATCCGTGCCAGGTAACGCATTTGATTCTGCTTTATTGTGCTGACCTCGATGACACGCGATGCGTGGTAAGAGGTGTAACGTATTTTTACGCTCCAAGATTATGGAGACTTGAACGGCTAGAAAATTCGTATTGAGTCAAGGCGAAATCTTAAAAATGGTTCAAAATGGCTCTGAGCACTATGGGACTCAACTGCTGTGGTCATAAGTCCCCTAGAACTTAGAACTACTTAAACCTAACTAACCTAAGGACAGCACACAACACCCAGCCATCACGAGGCAGAGAAAATCCCTGACCCCGCCGGGAATCGAACCCGGGAACCCGGGCGTGGGAAGCGAGAACGCTACCGCACGACCACGAGATGCGGGCACGAAATCTTAATCATATATGTATTATCAACGTGTATTTTGTCAACAGGCATCGATTGTGAAAAAGTAATAAAAACAGTCGACAATATCGTCTGTTTTGTACCGATGCGGAATTTAAACGCCGTGTGAGAAACTGTTTCCTTCCTTGGGGCAATGTGTCCAGCAGTTGCTTCTCTGCTTATACACGTTCCATTAGTAAAAGGCAACTGAAAAAAAAAGAAAAGATCTATCCAGGACCTTCACACACTGCATCTATGAGAACAAAGATCACGTTCAAGACAAACGGCGGTAGAAAATTAGAATAAAAACTTTGTGTCATCCATATTCTTTTGTCCTGTTGCTGGGCAGAGCCGGTCGCGTGATCGAACGGCACCAAAGCTTCATTCACGGTGCCTGAATGCGTTATTTGCCGCTCGTTGGCCAGTGTAACACTTTGGACACACACTATTTTCCGTACCCTAGGCCGACCTCGAAATTCTGCCGTAGTGTCCTTCATATTCCTGCCATTTATTAAAACACTCTGACAATTTTTTTTATTATCACGTGAAACAAAAGTTATCATTTTCATTTCCTCTTATTGAATGAGCTGTCCGTCGTGTCGCATCGCAGAGTTGTCCCACAAGTCAGTGCGATTTGTATATCTATGTACTCTTTCTAGATCATTCCCCAGTGTGGGACAAGCACATCTGCGAGAAATTTGCTATCATAGAATTATTGTCTACTGTTTGAATCTCTGATTTGTTGGTAATATACATATTTAGGGATGTGCGTGACGTCTTCAAATCGTCTCTTTGACAGTAAAATAGTAGGACTGTTAATACATTCGACATAGGGCCGTCATTGCAGATCGATCTGCCAATAGCAGTTCTGTCTTATCACGGAAACACTGCAGTTTCGATGCTGCAAATGTCCTTATAACCACAGCCAACCTCTCATTAGGGGCATAGGCTCCAGCACACAACACTGATTGATTACTCTATCACAAGTTTTCTGGCCATCCCCAAACGCCTAATCTTTTCAGGTGCAAAACCCTTCCACCAGTGCCCGCCTCGCATTTCTTTCGACAACCAGCGTAACCCTGGTCGGTTAACAGAGGAGCCGCTAACGATGTAGTGGCCCTGGATAAGACTTTTGAACATCCCCTTACGTCTGACCTCATCATACTCTTCCAACTTATATTTTCACTGGCGTCCGTAAGGGATTCGTACTCTACATTACTTGCTGACCTCTTCGTTTCGCAATACGAAAACACCACCAAGTTCGTTTCATCGGCGATAGTTTGCTCAGCGGAGACCATGGGTCAGAAACGTATGAATCTTGGAACGTACCGCAGACGTTCGTTCCGGCTAGTAGAATCGATTAAGGTTTAACATGTAAACAGGACTACAGAGAAGTGGTTTCCGAAATTTGGTCATCCCAATGTTGTGTCCCGCGTGGACGCCGTCTGTGTCGCGCCGTTCATCTTGACTGCTCAGTACAAACATGGAAACTCGCAGCAGGTATCCGATTCTGTTAGCCCACCTTGATGCAGGGCTAGAAGCAATATTCACCACATTTCAGTATAATCAAAACAGTTAATAAGTAGAATAGTGTTTGCCTCTGGTCAGGAGGTAGGGGCTACTTGGTTCCATAGAGTATCGTTCTTGTGTCGTAGATATATATCGAACTAAGAAAGAGTAATCAATTTCACCGTATTCATGCTGCTCCGAAACATTACTTCAACATCATAGACGGTATAAATTTATTTCGTCTTTAATTTTAAACGCTTTGGCAACCGACCAACGGTGCTTGCTTTCACTAATACCTGTTCTGTGGGGCCTCATGCGTTGCCCTACAATAGCGTGACAGACACTCTTGTCCGACATTTCTGCGTGCACCACTCTACTAGAGGACTTTTTGTAATCAAGAAACGTATTTCACGTCTAATTCAGTAGTGCTTTGTTATAAGTGTCACATTTCCTTTTACGTAGTTACTGTCTACTGAATTTTAAAATTACTAGTCGCTACCAACGTATTCCCGCCATTTTGCCGTTCTTAGCACTTTCTACCAAAGATTAAGTGTACTGGACTCGTGAGAATTCGAACAACAGAGTGTAATGCATCGTCTGGCATACACAGGGCGCGGAAAACCAATCTGACGAAGACAGTATCAAATGAAGGAATCTGAGTATAGAAAACACAGGTCGCAATTAAATCTTTCAACCACTATGCCAGTATGAAAACGGTGGTCAGTTTGAACATTTTCTATACATACTCATGTTAACTAAGTGGTGCCTCATTTTTCACTAATTTTGACCTTTTTGAGATATATCCAAACAAGAAACATGGACATGTGGGTGTCCTCATTCCTGAAGAAGTACTAGACGTGTTAGTGATGTTTTAAATTTATCTTGTTCCCATCGTGACGACTGGTTAGTCCGAACGTTCTGTTTACGTATACATTTTCTGTAAATTACCTATCATTTTGAACAAGGACCTCCGTATGTCAGATTTCAATTACGTTCCTGCACCACTGAAAATATACATTTACGACTTTTAGTTGCCATACACAAATTCCTATGCTACATGCTGTCCTTCCGCCCTGCAATCTTGGTCAAATGGTTTCTGCACGCCCTGTATATCGGTGCTGGATGGCAAAACTCGCTCAAACAGCACTGTTTAAGTTATTCAGTTCATACGTTCGTTACACGTATGTCACTGAATGACACCCAGCCAGGTTGTCCCCCTTATGTTCCGCCACGTCTCTGGAAAGCCAGCACGCGATCCACAAAATCACGAAACCAGTTCCAGATTCGCATAGTGACACTGTACTGGTTGTAAGCACACTCAGACATTAATCGCAAATGCAGATCATAGTAATGTAGAAGCCGAGTTTATCTTTCCGTTAATTCTCCGTCTACTGCAGAGCACAGAGCTCTGTTGCTGCATCAGCGGTCGATTGTTGCTGTTGGCGCCACAGAATGAAGACAGTTACGTCCAGAGTCACTCCGGAGTAACTGGGATTCTGTTAAAGCAATGAAAACAAAGAAGTGATGAATACGGTAGGTAGTTTCTGTTGGAACGAACGACGACTTTTGCGATTCGCTTTCCACGTCTGCAATCGAGTTTTAACGGCTATTTCACAGCAATAAAACGTTATCACTGCATGTTAACAAACCGGTGCTCGAAGCTCACATTATGTATGAGAATGCCGACATGATAATTAAGAAGCGATAAATCTTTATAGTTCGCCCATTACTACTGCGAAATATTGCAGTGCTTTTATGTGCGGACAGGGTGTGTAAAGTAGTACACAATCGTATGCTGTCGAAAGGTGGAGGTGTTATACAAGTATGACACCACAAGTCATTAGTAGAAGTCAGTAGCATTTTCCATTGAAGACTTCGACGCGTAATTTCGATTGGACAGAACTATACCTTATCGGGTTTGCGTGTAGAAGACCTAACTCTAAATGCTGGTTTATATAGAATACATACAGTTAGGCGTGCCCCACCCAGGTAATTTACAGTTTAAAAGTTTACTCGCTTACAACTTCGATAAACGTAAAGTTTGACTGGTGATTGTGCATTTGTTATAATTTTTTTCCCGTTTTCATTTTCTCCATAAAACCGCCATCATTCGCGAGAATGTTATGAACTGCCGATATTGTGGAGCGCCAGCAGCAACAATCAGTCGCTGAAGCAGCGACAAAGCTCTGTGGGCCGCAGGAGACGGAGAATTAACGGAAAAATAAACCCAACCTTCTACATTTATACGGTCTGCGATCGCGATTAAATGCGTTCAAAGTCAGTACCGTGTCCTTGTGAATCCGACGCTGCTTTTACGATATTGTGGAACCCGTGCTGGCGTTCGGGTGGCGTGGAGTAACATAGTCGGACGTCTCTTCTAGAAGTCATTCAGTGACGTATGTGAAAAAAAGCAAACGTGAGCAGTGTTGTTGGAGCGATGTTTTGTCATCCGGCACCGTTACACATGACGTGCTGCCCGCAATCTCAAGAGCTCCGCACTCATTCCTCGATAAAATGAATGTGCTTAAAACGGTAGACCGAACTAGGTGATGCACCGGTTAGCACACTGGACTCGCATTCTGGAGGACCACGGTTAAAACCCGCATGCGGCCATCCTCATTTAGGTTTCCCGTATTTCCCTGCATCGCTTCAGGTCAATGCCGAGATGGTTTCTTTGAAAGGGCACTGCCGACTTCCTTCCCCGTCCTTCCCTAATGCGATGGCCTGGCTGTTTGGTTCCCTCCCCCGTCAAACTAATTAAAACGGTAAACAAGGTGACGATGTCTGCGACGCTGCTTCCACCATGCTTGAAACGTCATCAGGTCTCGGAGATCCTTTGTAGCTCCTCGACGCTAAAAGACAACAGCCGGCGTGGCGGTAGTAGTCGCCGCCGCACATTGTCATCTCTGCGGTCTGTCTGTTCACGGAACTGATGTCGCTTGGTTGTACCTGAATAAATAACGTAATTAATTTTGCCTAAAACACTGCAGCGAATATTTACATTTATTACTGTTTTCTCGCATTGTCGCCCTAAACATATTCAAGTTTCGTAATATCTTCACTGTTTCCCCATGTGTTTTTTTGGCCCTCGGCAAGCAAATGCACCATTAGCAGTGCAGAAAACTCACCGCCGTCAAACCAGCATCTGAGACGAATTTGCTAGCCTAGAAAACTGGTTATTATAGTTTGCAAGTGTTCTGGAACCGACAGAGCTTGGTCTATTATTGGCCACCTTAAGACAATACATTCAGCACCCGAGCAGCTCCGTCGTTGTAGGAAGTTAAGGAATTTCGAGGGCTTACTTTTCGTCTGGCGCTAGCTTCGGTACACTCTAAAAACATCTCAGCCGTTTGTATGTAATCGTTTCCAACTCTGTCGCCTACATATAATTATTCTGGCCTTACTCGTTTTCTAGGAGCTGACTGCTTGATACGTTGTCCTTATTATGGCATTTTCCATTCCGACGCGAAAAGAAAAAGTTTTTATTATTTTCTCTCGTACTATCAAGAGTTTAGTGAGTATCTGTGTAGTTTATTTTTATTTTATTTATTTATTTATTTTTGGATAGTACTTCATTAACTAAAGGCAACGGCAGGCGTCTCTTGCTGATACCCTATGGTGACGTCCTAACATCCAGACTCGCGTCTTATTCATTACGAACAGTTCTGCACTGCCACATATGCTAGCCCTGGAATCAAGTGAGCAGGGCCTTTTAGCTTCTCACGAGAATATTACATTAAGTACACTAAAAAGATCACGCTTTTCTGGACAGATTATTTTTTCCCCATTCAATACGACTCTTTCTTTTAGTATAGATATTAACACACTTTGAAAGCGTGTAAATGGTAGATACCTGTCCGATCGTGTTTAACTCACCTGGCTACAAACGCAAAACATATACTCCTCATGGCTTTGTGTTCGCCTCGACTAACGGATCACGTGATCTCTGTTGGCCACATGCTGATATTATTCCTGTAGCGTCGTACATCTCGAAATTCTACCGTAGTCGGTTTCACATTCTTGCTATATATCAAAACAACCCCGCAATTTTTTTGATGACCACGAAAACCAAAGCTGTCATTTATATTTCCTCTTATTAGACGTGCTATGCTTCGTGTTTCAACAGTCGGCATCGCAAAGCTGTACCACACATTGGCGAGATTTGTGTATCTACACTCCTGGAAATTGAAATAAGAACACCGTGAATTCATTGTCCCACGAAGGGGAAACTTTATTGACACATTCCTGGGGTCAGATACATCACATGATCACACTGACAGAACCACAGGCACATAGACACAGGCAACAGAGCATGCACAATGTCGGCACTAGTACAGTGTATATCCACCTTTCGCAGCAATGCAGGCTGCCATTCTCCCATGGAGACGATCGTAGAGATGCTGGATGTAGTCCTGTGGAACGGCTTGCCATGCCATTTCCACCTGGCGCCTCAGTTGGACCAGCGTTCGTGCTGGACGTGCAGACCGCGTGAGACGACGCTTCATCCAGTCCCAAACATGCTCAATGGGGGACAGATCCGGAGATCTTGCTGGCCAGGGTAGTTGACTTACACCTTCTAGAGCACGTTGGGTGGCACGGGATACATGCGGACGTGCATTGTCCTGTTGGAACAGCAAGTTCCCTTGCCGGTCTAGGAATGGTAGAACGATGGGTTCGATGACGGTTTGGATGTACCGTGCACTATTCAGTGTCCCCTCGACGATCACCAGTGGTGTACGGCCAGTGTAGGAGATCGCTCCCCACACCATGATGCCGGGTGTTGGCCCTGTGTGCCTCGGTCGTATGCAGTCCTGATTGTGGCGCTCACCTGCACGGCGCCAAACACGCATACGACCATCATTGGCACCAAGGCAGAAGCGACTCTCATCGCTGAAGACGACACGTCTCCATTCGTCCCTCCATTCACGCCTGTCGCGACACCACTGGAGGCGGGCTGCACGATGTTGGGGCGTGAGCGGAAGACGGCCTAACGGTGTGCGGGACCGTAGCCCAGCTTCATGGAGACGGTTGCGAATGGTCCTCGCCGATACCCCAGGAGCAACAGTGTCCCTAATTTGCTGGGAAGTGGCGGTGCGGTCCCCTACGGCACTGCGTAGGATCCTACGGTCTTGGCGTGCATCCGTGCGTCGCTGCGGTCCGGTCCCAGGTCGACGGGCACGTGCACCTTCCGCCGACCACTGGCGACAACATCGATGTACTGTGGAGACCTCACGCCCCACGTGTTGAGCAATTCGGCGGTACGTCCACCCGGCCTCCCGCATGCCCACTGTACGCTCTCGCTCAAAGTCCGTCAACTGCACATACGGTTCACGTCCACGCTGTCACGGCATGCTACCAGTGTTAAAGACTGCGATGGAGCTCCGTATGCCACGGCAAACTGGCTGACACTGACGGCGGCGGTGCACAAATGCTGCGCAGCTAGCGCCATTCGACGGCCAACACCGCGGTTCCTGGTGTGTCTGCTGTGCCGTGCGTGTGATCATTGCTTGTACAGCCCTCTCGCAGTGTCCGGAGCAAGTATGGTGGGTCTGACACACCGGTGTCAATGTGTTCTTTTTTCCATTTCCAGGAGTGTACATACTCTCCTGACGACATTGCCCAATATGGGACAAACACATCTGTGGTGCATTTGCGACGATAAAATTGTTCTCTAGTATTCGAATCTCCGATTTCCCAGTAATTTACTTACGTAGGGAAGCGTATCTGGTACTCAGTCCGTTTCTGTGAACGTCAAACAGAAGGACTGCTACTACGTAGTACGTAGGGCAGTCTCTGCAAGCCGATCTGCCAATAGAAGTTCTGTCTTATCACGCAAACTCTGCTATATCGATCCTGGAAATGTGCTTATAGCCACAGCCAGCCTCTCGCTTAGTGGGGAGGGCTACGGCAAACAGTGGCCGGAGACAAGACACCCCCTGAGTCTGTGCACAGCGGTGTGACTGTGTGTTCACTCTCTGAGAAGTTTTGTCGCAATGTCTAAACGCCTGATACTGTTTGGTGAAATGTGTTTGCAGCAGCGCCCATGTCTCACTTCTTTCCACAACGATCGTAATCCTGATCGCTTAACAAATCTGCTATGAACACTTCAATGGCCGTGCACGAGACTTTGATCATTCTTCTACTTCCAATCTCCCCTCCACCACATCATGATTTCACTGGCGTCTGTCAGGAATCCGTCCTCTCCACTGTTTGTTAATGTCTCCTCTTATCTTACACAAAGACTGATGAGTTCTCTTCGTCAAGGACAGCTGCATTGCAGAGACCATTTTTGAAAACAGAGGATAGTGCGAATGCAGGGATTTATCTGTGGCACGCCTCCCGCGAAACCCACGTTCTCACCGTAGTGTCCCGCTCTACATTCGTAGTGCCCCCACCCATTATACTCATTACTCGGGGCGCGTTGCCGATTCCCGTAAGAGTTCGGGCACTGTTTGTGCCTCCGCACGGAAGCAGAAGATGGTCCAGTGGCCGGTGAGCCTTAACTACACTCCTGGAAATGGAAAAAAGAACACATTGACACCGGTGTGTCAGACCCACCATACTTGCTCCGGACACTGCGAGAGGGCTGTACAAGCAATGATCACACGCACGGCACAGCGGACACGCCAGGAACCGCGGTGTTGGCCGTCGAATGGCGCTAGCTGCGCAGCATTTGTGCACCGCCGCCGTCAGTGTCAGCCAGTTTGCCGTGGCATACGGAGCTCCATCGCAGTTTTTAACACTGGTAGCATGCCGTGACAGCGTGGACGTGAACCGTATGTGCAGTTGACGGACTTTTAGCGAGGGCGTATAGTGGGCATGCGGGAGGCCGGGTGGACGTACCGCCGAATTGCTCAACACGTGGGGCGTGAGGTCTCCACAGTACATCGATGTTGTCGCCAATGGTCGGCGGAAGGTGCACGTGCCCGTCGACCTGGGACCGGACCGCAGCGACGCACGGATGCATGCCAAGACCGTAGGATCCTACGCAGTGCCGTAGGGGACCGCACCGCCACTTCCCAGCAAATTAGGGACACTGTTGCTCCTGGGGTATCGGCGAGGACCATTCGCAACCGTCTCCATGAAGCTGGGCTACGGTCCCGCACACCGTTAGGCCGTCTTCCGCTCACGCCCCAACATCGTGCAGCCCGCCTCCAGTGGTGTCGCGACAGGCGTGAATGGAGGGACGAATGGAGACGTGTCGTCTTCAGCGATGAGAGTCGCTTCTGCCTTGGTGCCAATGATGGTCGTATGCGTGTTTGGCGCCGTGCAGGTGAGCGCCACAATCAGGACTGCATACGACCGAGGCACACAGGGCCAACACCCGGCATCATGGTGTGGGGAGCGATCTCCTACACTGGCCGTACACCACTGGTGATCGTCGAGGGGACACTGAATAGTGCACGGTACATCCAAACCGTCATCGAACCCATCGTTCTACCATTCCTAGACCGGCAAGGGAACTTGCTGTTCCAACAGGACAATGCACGTCCGCATGTATCCCGTGCCACCCAACGTGCTCTAGAAGGTGTAAGTCAACTACCCTGGCCAGCAAGATCTCCGGATCTGTCCCCCACTGAGCATGTTTGGGACTGGATGAAGCGTCGTCTCAAGCGGTCTGCACGTCCAGCACGAACGCTGGTCCAACTGAGACGCCAGGTGGAAATGGCATGGCAAGCCGTTCCACAGGACTACATCCAGCATCTCTACGATCGTCTCCATGGGAGAATAGCAGCCTGCATTGCTGCGAAAGGTGGATATACACTGTACTAGTGCCGACATTGTGCATGCTCTGTTGCCTGTGTCTATGTGCCTGTGGTTCTGTCAGTGTGATCATGTGATGTATCTGACCCCAGGAATGTGTCAATAAAGTTTCCCCTTCCTGGGACAATGAATTCACGGTGTTCTTATTTCAGTTTCCAGGAGTGTAGTTTTCTATGACCACAGCAAAGTCAGTGTTGTTAACTTTTTCAACCAGTCGCTTTAACTTTAAACGCAGTACAGTAACGCATACTACAATACACTGGCCTATTTATGGTAATCAAAACTGTAGCAGAGACAGGCATTTGTTGATATTATTTTGAATGTCTTATCCGAACGTTATTTCGAGCAGCTAATTAGGCAACTAAATCGTGAAGCTAACGTCTTAAACCTCCTAGTCACAAAATTCTTCGATGTGATAACGGAGCGGAAGGTGTCAGTGATCATAATGCTATGACAGCAACTATGACTACGGATATCTCAAGGAAAGTCAAGAAAGGTCTTAGCAAGAACGAGAAGATACACACTGTAGAATGTGTGTGTAATCAAACATTAGTTCTAAGAACGAAGATGTGGAGCACAAATGGAAAAAAATCAAAACCGTCCTTCAATATGGCTTAGACAAGTATGTTCTGAGCAAGGTGTTAAGGGATGGGAAAGACCCACCGTCGTTTAATAGACGCATTAGGAAATTGCTACGTAAGCAAAGAGACTTTCATCAAGTACTCAAGAGAAGTCAAAATCTTGCTGACAAACGGAAACTGAATGAAGCGAAAATGAGCATCAGCAGGGCAATTAGGCGTTTAATGACCTTGACAGTAAAATTTTATCAACCGACTTGAATAAAAGTGCTTATAAGTTTTGGTCCTCCGTACAATCACTAATCGGTTCGAAATCAGTTATTCAGTCACTCAGAGACCAAACTGGCACCGAAAAGGCAGAAAACAGAGAGAAGGCCAAAATACTGAATTCGGTCTTCCCAAATGATTTCACTGCGGAAGATCAGAACACGAGCCCACCTTTCAATCATCGCGCGAACATCGAAGTGGTAGGTACAGAGGTAACTGATCGCTGAACAGAAAACAACGACAATCAGATACAAGGGAAGAACGTCAGGCACAGCCAACCGGTTCATTCTTGACAGGTCCCTTGTGTACGTACAGAAAGTAAGGACTGTAAGATATTTTGGCTCATTGCCTCCAATATTTTGAGAAAATCGCTCTTAAAGTACATGACACTAAAGGACTCAAAGTGAACTGGATCGGCAGATAATTGTAAACTGAACATTTTTGATCATTATATATGCTGTCCTAAAACGTGTATTTCTCGAAAAATCAAGGAAAGAAACGTTTACGACTGCCGTTTTTACACGCATGAAGGTAAACATGCTCCAGCGAAAGCGGCGTTAAGCGAGTGACCAAGATACCTGGTTCATGAGCGATGACTCCGTGTTCGATTCCTACACGGATATTGCGGTTTTTGTTTTTGCGTATGTGGCTTTCTTCGTTTCGGAATTGATTGCAATTGGGTGGAGGGGGGGGGGGGGTTCATAAGGTGCGTGAATCATTAGGGAATAATAGCGGTAAGTGGATTAATTATCTAACACAGTGACAATAGTGGACAAGTGACCTTTTAAGCCGTCCGTAAGAAAACAGGTCCGAAAAGGACTTGTATGTATTCGTCACGAGCAACGACAGTAGCGGCAAAGAGTGAACGCAGATAAGGAACCCACTCTTGTTCGACCGACTCTTGCACCTTGGACCCTTACCAGGTAGGACTGACAGAAGATCCAACGAAGAGCGGCGCGTTTCGCCACGGGACAGCTAAGTCGGCGAGAGAGCGTTACAGAGATGCGCAA
The DNA here is from genome assembly GCF_021461395.2 of Schistocerca americana. Taxonomy (NCBI): domain Eukaryota; kingdom Metazoa; phylum Arthropoda; class Insecta; order Orthoptera; family Acrididae; genus Schistocerca; species Schistocerca americana. The sequence goes on along the minus strand of NC_060129.1, from coordinate 137,427,818 downwards.
CAGGCTCCAGTGGCGGTGGGTACAAGGGAGGCGTTATGCATCACGGGTGGTTTACTGCCGAAATTTGGAAAGAGGATTTACCAGGAAGAGTCGGTCAACATATTACGTATTTCCACATACATATCGCGAAATGAGCACGACGGGAAAATTCTGGAAACTAGAGCCAACACAGAGGCTTAATGACAATCACTCTTACCACGCGCCATTTACGAGTGGAACGGGGAAGGGGACATCAGTTAGTGGTACCAGAAATACCCTCCGCCACACACCATCAGGTGGCTTGCGGAGTATTAATGTAGGTCTGGATATTACAACAAATTCTGAGATACCCCTGCTTTCTGAGTGATTTTTTGGTGGTGAAGGATACTGAGTGAAACATAAGCACTGTACCAAAGAGGGCAGTTGATGGCGTAAGTTCATTGGCTGTAGAGAAGAAACTGATGCTAAATCAAAATAAGACTCAAATTTTACGGTTTCTGGAGGACAACTGAACTAACACTGACATATTGATCAGATGTAATATGCATATCATTACTCAGTCCGAACAATCCAAATTCATAGGTGGTAAGCTGACATAGACAGCGCACGTTCAGTATCTTGTTCAAAAACTTAACACTGGTGTATTTATCACTGGAAGAGTATCTGAAATAAGTGATAGCCCAACACGAGAATTAATCTACATTGCTTACTCTGATCAGCTTATGACTAACAACGTTATATTCTGGTGTAGTTTTTTTCCATTCTCAAAGGCTCTTCTTGGCCCAGAAAACGGCAGTTCGGGCAAAATGTGGCGTAAGTTCACGAAACTGTGATCGACCCCTGTTCACCGGCCGGTTTGGCCGAGCGGTTCTAGGCGCTACAGTCTGGAACCGCGCGACTGCTTCGGTCGCAGGTTCGAATCCTGCCTCGGGCATGGATGTGTGTGATGTCCTTAGGTTAGTTAGGTTTAAGTAGTTCTAAGTTCTAGGGGACTGATGACCTCAGCAGTTAAGTCCCATAGTGCTCAGAGCCATTTGAACCATTTGACCCCTGTTCGAGAGTCTGGGAGCTCCGACGCGGCCCTCTAAATGTATATTTCCACTTCGTCTGTAGTTAGCAACGCGTGGTTTTTCCCCGAGGATGAGCAGCTTTGACTCAGCTGATACAAGACAGAAATCCACCCTGCATTTCGACCGCATCTCCTTGACTCGGGCGTGCAGTATTCTCCATTTTCAGTAAACTACCGCAAGAATAAACAAATCTCAGCAGGAATTCACGCACTTTCAAGTCTAATCTGAAGAATTTTCATGACTCACTCCTTGTATACTGACGTGACTCCTTGTATAAAAATTAAGCAAATTCATGTGTTGTATTGTTAACTAATTAGCGGCTTGACATCTGGGTACTATTGGTGGGAATTTTATCTGTTCTTAAGGTTTCAGACTTAGTTTGATATAGAGACTCGTTCCATCACCGTACAGACTTGCTCCTCAGCCTAGACGTGTGCAACAAACCAGAAATGCATAACCGACTTCCATAACTTGAACGTGGTGAAGGATTCGCCTTGACTGAGCGATTTCAGTGTTTTTATCCATGAAAAGGCATTACTACAAAATCGTAAGTTTTCAGGAGCGAACGAAAACATTCTGCCAGTGAGTATGTTGAATGTAACAGGACGGGCTCTCCGCTGTTTAAAGAACAGGACGAAATGGATAGTTTGCCATTATTGCAGTTATTAAGATTGGAGTAACGTCCTTTTCTTGAATAAGTAACTCATATCCATAGTCAAGTTACGTTTTAGTAGTGTTTTAAATTGTTTCAGGTTTTTACCCATTCATTTTCTCAGTTGTATAACTCTAATCAAAGTTTATAAAATGGATTCATCGATCATTATCATCGATCAAGCAAATGTTGAATGTCTATGTTTTTTCCTGTTAACAGCTAATTGTCCAATGCAAATATTATGAAAATTAAAAACAACAGACCCTCCTGGAAATAAAGCTTCGAATGTATCATTGTGCAATCCTTCTACGTGCTTGGAAGCCACAACACGTGACCGCAAGCTACTATGTTCAAAATTTACAAAGAAACATGGTTCAAATGGATAGTACATTCATGACAGTTCACTATTGCTATTTTTATAACATTATGTTGATAATTTCCAACATTAGGTCTCTCTTTTTTTCTGTTCTTTGTATTTTCACTATGTTCCAACTCAATACTTGAATTCGTTTTACATTTCACAACACATGTTCAGAAATAGCAACTATTAAGCTACGAAAGGCGAACCGTAAGATATAGTACATTAAGTACTCGGTAGATGGCATGCGAATATGCTCACCATTGAAAGGGCGCTACTCCAGGAGTAAGGCCTTTTGTAAATGACGTCACTCTGAGTCGCAAAGCCCATTTCACGTAAAAATATGTATCTATGTCTATATGATATGTTGCCTTTCGTAACTCATTTTATCAAAATTTGGAGTAAGGCCCCTTCGAAAATGACCTTTACTCTTTTATAGTAAACAAGACAAATCGTGACGTGTCGCAGTTGTCAACAATACATGCCTCTCCTCTTGGCCCATGCCGTAGCCTAGCAACGGTTTGAGTCGAGTCGAAAGGCGAGCAAGACGACTGTTCCTGTCCAATTTCCCAGATAAGCCTTGAAAAACAGAGAAACGCGGCAACAGCACGGAGCAGCGGCAGCAGTAAGACATCTGGTGAGACACCAACCAGCGTCTGGTTTCTGCCAAAGCACGCGGACCGATGCTGATGCATAACATTAATTGTCGATTCTTGTATGTTTAATAAATGTGGAGATCTGCGACACAGAACTTGTGTTTAGAGTAATATACTTTTGCAAACTAGTCGAGATGATTGTTGATTCTAAACTGTGTAAGGCAGTTTGTGTAGCAGAAACAGTAATTGTATGCATCTTTCAATTACATGAAGATCGGGAGTCTGCAAATTATAAACGCTCCTACAAAGCTGCCACGCCAAGTGGTTTCTTCATTCGCTCATTTGGATAACGCTCGACAAGGTATGTACATATGTACATCGTCGCTGTTTCTTGAAACACACGTCCTCCATGTATCAATCGTAAGAGATAATTTATTTTTACAAACATTTCTGCAGCATTATAGATGAATTTCAGGCAGTAAGTACCGTTTTGGTTCAATTCTAGTGTCCTGTTCCGCGCGTCAGCTTTCAAAAGTGACGTCGTGTGTGACGTCATGGGTTTACAATGCGAAAGATGGAACTGTCCTGTCATTAAGTGTTACCTGTTGTCGTCTTTGTAACGACGCAAACCATGCTGTTTATGGTAAATATGCCACGATTTTCGCGAATGTGGTCAGCCAGTAACCTAATGGCAGAGCTTAATTGTCTGCTAGTGAATCGAGCGAGCAGCAATCGCATTTGTAACATTGGTTCTCGTAAAGTATTTGGCTATGTTTTTCTCAATAAGGCATGATTTCGGGACGCGAGGTTCCGCAGCAATCTAAGAGGACAACTTAAAACTGTGCGAATGGAACTACTAGCAATCAACCATATGTATAATCTTGATTATCACGAATATTTTGCTGTATTTTTCTGAAAATGGAACGAGTTATGAGGCGAGGTTATGGAGGAACGTAAGACGACAGCTATATAGTTCAATTATAGTCCTCCAATCAACGGTTCGTAAATTTTGCTGACATTTCATTGTGTATTGTTGCTACTTTTAATATTATTTTTTGTTTTCGTCTCTGTACTTGAGCTATTTAGGTCAAGTTTATTTTTCGATTCCAAGATTTCTTATTTGCCGCGGTAGTACAGAAGGCAACACCAACAATAGTAATCCTGTAATAAGGAACTGCACGAACCTACTGCAGAAAATAATGAACCTAGGACTCGATATCCAGAATTGAACTGTATAGCTCAATTCTAGTCACCAATTCCAACATTTGTCACTTTTCCGTTGAATTTTCGTTGCCTTTGTAGTACTTTTTCTTTTAGGAATTGTGTGTGGATTTTTCTTTATTTCCTGCTTATCTCGTCCTTAAGTTTCCTATTTTTTTATTACCGAATTTGGCAATTTATAGACTGCTTAGAACCTAAGACAATGGGGCATTATTTTTCTGCTTCGCAGAACTTCTTTATGCATTGGTTATCTGTTCATTTGACATCACACCTCGTAGACTGTGAGGTTTGTTGACGGATGAGAAATATTCCAGTATTGATCAGTAGCCTGAAATTTTCCCTGTCCTATCTGGTGTCTTCTGTGACATTTCGTTTCCTCAAATCATTTCTTGTCTCTTCCCGCCATCTCGTGGTGTTTTTTAGTTTGGAAATTAAATTAAAAATGGTATTCTTTAGCCTGTTGTCACTCATTCTGTAAATATGAGTGTAAAACTTTAATCTCTCTTCCTTATTGTGTCTGTGATTTTTTTCTGTGGTTCTGCACAGCTCTTCATTTCTCCTCTTCGTCAGGTTGTTAGTTTTGTTCTTTTGAGGCCCTGAAGCTTTTCTGCTTTTGCAGCTCTTCTTGTCCACCTCTTGTTCTCAGTGTTAGGCACTCAAATCCCCACAGTGCATCCGGTTTAAGTACTGTAAAGTAGTGTTTAATTTTTGCCTGGAATGATACTGATGTTTTATTATATCGGTTTTGGGTGCGTTTCTTTCCTAATTCCATTTTCTTCGATCTATCTTTATTTGTAGTTTTATCTAACCCATTTCATTGTATCCTTCTCCCAGGTACTTAAACTTATCAACTTTTCTGATGTGTGTTCGTAAATATTTTTCTCTATTGTGTATACGTTCAATATATTGCATTTCAGCCTTTGATACTTGTAGTCCGGTTTTAGCTACAATTTTGTACAGTTTTTCTATCATTACCTTTGCATCTATTTTCTCATTAGAAATCATTGCAATTTCGTCAGCAGAAACAACATATGCCACGTCAGATCTTGGTCTTCTTGTTCTACATGGATTCCTTCGATGTTTTTCTCTTGTAGTTCTTGACCTCTCTCTCATGACCTTGTCTGAGGTCACACTGTAGGCAATCGGCGAGAGCCCATAGCCCTGCCGGACTCCTGTTGTAATTGTGAAGCATTCAGAAAGTTCACCTAGGAATTTAACTTTAGAAGTTGTGTCTGTAAGTGCCTGTTTGAATGGTTCTGTCAACACCTGCTTGTTCCAGTGTCTGTCTACAGAATCGTTGGCTTTTTTTAAATCAGCGGATGTAACGACTGTGTTCAGGTTCTGCATTTTTGTGATCGTGGGGACTGTTTTCAAGTTAAGAATTTGGCCCGTGCAAAAACTACTTTCCCTCAATCCCGCTTGGTACTCGCCAGTTGTGTCCTCTGCTTGGTCTTCTGTCTTACTCAGCAGAGGCCTCAGTATGGAGCTGGGTAAGTGTGTGTGCCCGTCCTGTCTCCCTTCTTACGTGGCGGATGGATTGTGGCTTGCTTCCAGTCGTCCGGTATTCCTCCTCCCTCCCAGCAGTATCTCGTGACCTCGTAAAAGGTTTCAGCTGCCCACTCCCTCCTAGTTTTCACATCTCAGCCAATATCCCGTCTTCTTCTGGCACCCTGTTGTTTTCTGGCTGCCCAGCGTATTGTTCAAATGGTTCAAATGGCTCTGAGCATTATGGGACTTAACTTCTAAGGTCATCAGTCCCCTAGAACTTAGAACTACTTAAGCCTAACTAACCTAAGGGCATCACACACATCCACGGCCGAGGCAGGATTCGAACCTGCGACCGTAGCGGTGGCGCGGTTGCAGACTGAAGCACCGAGAACCGCTCGGCCACCTCGGCCGGCCGTATTGTTCAGTCTAATGCGGTATAGTGGCTCTGAAGGTGGGTTTTCCTTTCGAGGCTGTCTGGAAATTAGTGGTTGTGTTGGTTCCTCGCAGTTTACAAGATTTTGAAGTATTTTGCTTATAATACAGAGTTGTGTTTGTTGTTGATAATCAGTTTGGCTGTTGAATATCTGAAGTGAAGGCCCACCTGCTTGTTCGCTGTTATTACTTCTTTGAAAGCATTTTAAAATTCCCTTGTATTTTTCTGACTGAAGTCTGTATCGATACGTCTCCTGCACGCTACTATTTATCTCATTTCGCGGTTGTTGCGTTAGATTTTAGTTTGTACCCGCCAAGAACCCCCACTTTTTCGCGATATCCCCTTAGATTCAATCCCTATTATTAAGTATTACCGCTATTCCACAATATTACGAGTTTACTGCCAGTGATATTCTAGTGGATTTTATTAAGGCGGCATATGGTTCTTTCACTTGCTCGCGTAAACTGTGATAATTTATTTGATGCATGTATGCTTTTTTTCTGTTGTTACCTGCTTTCTTGTTATCTCAATTCCTTTGCGATGTAACTGGTGGCTATGTAATTAATTGCATGAGCTACAATGCAATTTTATAGTATTTGTGTGCATTATCTTTTTTTCTGTGGTACATTCGTTTTTTAGGAATAGGCCTCGTTGCCTTCAGATGTCACCTCTAAGTAGCGTCTGTGACTCAGACATGACGTCGGTCAAAGCCAGAGAGAAGAAAAATCTGTGGAGTGAGCAGTGCGTGCTGCGCATGCTGTCAACATTGAGCTGAAACCGTGACACGATCTCGGGACGACGCTGTTTGCTTAAGGTGAGTTCACGTTGGCCGTCAAGTACATCACGTCACGTCAAAACATTCCACAATGCACTACAAACGGCGGAATTAACACAAGTTGTCAACAGACTGTCATGTCACGTCATGGCTAGTCTAGGTTTCTCGGGAAGAAAGTTTTGATGGCATCATCGTCTGCTAACATTGTAAATTAACCTATTTTTACCGCACTCACTCGTTTTATAACAGCGGATACTGTGATTTTGTATCTTCGTAATCTTCATTGTTATTATTATGCTTTGTTTTTGTGGCAAATTCCAAATGATGCATGTCGACTTCATTGTTTTTTCTTTCGGATGTTCTTACACGAGCAATGTCAGACATCTGAAAACGAAAAATTATTTAGTTTTTACCATAACAGAACAGACTCCCACTTTCTCGTAGCACAGACAGGTCGACGATCTGAAATGTTTCACTGCTCAGCACTTCACCAAACAAAACTGATGTAGAACACAGGTTATGAAATTTGTTTTGGCCATTAATAACCCTTGTCGTTGTTAGTTCCTCAATTGCGATACTGTGCTCTGAGATGGAACTGACGTGACATGACGTGACGCGCAGTGTGAATACGGGCTGACGTCACCGTGTCGTGACGTGATGCCCGCCCATTCTGCTTATCACAGCTGAGACAACAATTTATTACAGGTACCAAATGCAAACGCTTTGGTGTCTAGAAAACCCCTATCTCAAATACACAGCAAATACGAAGGGAATCTATCTGTACTAACTACATAAGATGCTTTATGGGCAACCAACCCCACGTCGTCCTGACTGCTCACTCTGAGGTCAAAGCAGAGCGTGAAATCGGACACTAGAATTTATTCATTATTTTTTTCTGTTCATGTATCATTAAATAAGGTGTCTTTGACGTCTTTGTGCCAATGCAGTTTGCATCCTCAATATCAGTACAGTACTGTCACATTATCTTGGCTTCTCATCTCCCCACAACTGAATTAGTAGAGACTGAACGAGTTCGACCTGCTGATAAATGCATTCATTTCGTTGTCAGCTCTGACATTCAAGCCATTACTTGACTACCTATATGACTGATTTCAAACAAGGTTTTCACAGAGTAACATTTTGGATCTCCGAACCCCCTCTCTCTGTGTGAGTGTGAGTGAGTGTGTGTGTGTGTGTGTGTGTGTGTGTGTGTGTGTGTGTGTGTGTGTGTGTGTGTGTGCGACTGTGTTTTAGATATGTTGTGGAGGTCATGTTCATGTCACTGCTGCTATACTAAAACTGATGTAAATCATAATGTGATTTACAGGATCCTGACTGAGGAGCAGAAGCAGACGCTGGCTGGGAGGCTGATCATTGCTGCGTCACAGGGTCAGACCGGCCAAGTGCGGGCACTCCTGGATGCGGGGTCGCCAGTCAACGCGACAGACGCCAGTGGCGACACTGCCCTGCATGAAGCAGTGGTGAATGGCCACGAAGAAACTGTCAAGTGCCTGATTGATGCCGGAGCAGATGTCAACGTCAGGGACTCGGATGGGATGACGCCTCTGCACTGGGCTGCATGTAGAGGTGGCGAGCAGCACATTGTACGGATGCTACTGGCGGCATCAGCGTGTGTAGATGTCCAGGACGACACGGGGGAGACTCCACTCCATGTGGCTGCCAGATGGGGGTGTGCATATGCAGCGAAGGCACTGCTGCTGGCCGGTGCGAGGAGGGACATAAGGGGCAACAGTGGGCACAAGCAGACACAGTACAACTATTTAGCACTGAACAAATCTTGTGATTAATGCTTTTTATCTAAATTCTTCTTGTATTGCATAAAAATTTGCCGTTAATTTTTTTAAAGTTTGAAACACAATACCTCTTAAGGGCCACACATCAAAGAAATTTTAAGAGGGGGTTGGCGCAAGTTTTAATCTGTATTACTATACAAGGACAAGTCATTGTTTATCACATGATACTCTAATGAATGGTCAGACAGATACAGGACATACATAACATGTAAAGAGGAAAAGTTTTTATTAAAAGTCTCTAAAAGCTCTTGTCTGATATACTTCACATTTGCACCTGATACTCTCATCAGCATTTAGTTGGATATATACTATGTACTTCATTCACAATTATAACATATAAATGTTTCTCTAACATTTACAGGGGAAAGGAGGTTACCAAGCATCTCGAAATGTTCTCAACTGATATAGTTCAAAGTTTTACACAATACTTCCATGAACTATTGAATGGACATAGGCTATATACTTTTAATGTATATAACATACAAATGTACTTTTAATCTATAAAGGGGAAATGTTGTTGCCAAAAATCTTCACTGTATTACATCAACTATTTACATGATACTCTGACAAACAACCAATTTTAACATGTATGATCCATAAATATATTTACCAAATACCTGGAAAAGTTCTTGAGTGAATTACTTGAAATTTATGCACAATGCTCTAATGAACATTAAAAGGGGATACTTTGTTACCAAAACCCTCGAAAACTGCTTGAGCGATTTATTTCGAATTTCTATACTAAGCCCTAACAAACATTTTGTCAGGTATAGGTTACATATTTTTCTAAATGGCAACATGTAGGTTTTCTGTTAAAATCGACTGTGTGAAAGAAAATCGTGTGCTGTACTGTGAAAATGTGTTGTTTCGGTATCTTCCCCATAGTTTGAAGTACAATAGGGGGGCGTGTAACCCATTATACAAATTGTTTCTCCCTTATATATTCTTTCTCTTTATGTATAATTTCAAAGACAAATTGTGTACTCGGTATTGTACTGTTTTATTTTCTTCTTCGCCATCGTTTTTACAGAAACAAGAAACTGGTATTTATGGCTTATCGGCTTATTATTAGGAAAACACTACAGAATCCTTAACTTTGTAATTCTTACCACTCACAAATTAAAACCATGCCAAAGACTGTCATTAAAGCTACTGTCTTCACAGATCCAGCATGGGGACAGGTGTCTCTAACACACTGTATACCAATGGTCTCAACTAGCGTACATGTTCATTTTAAGTGGCTTCAGTTCCCAATCGAGGTTTTGTTCTCAATAACAATAAACGAGGCTTGAGCTCAGAGAGAGGGGTAAGAGAACAGAGAAGTGGGAATGGACATAGAGGGTGGAGGAGGAGGTGGGGAGGAGGTCATGCACAGAGAGGGGGGGGAGGAATGGGAGATGGACAAAGAGAGAGGGAGTAGGAGATGGACAGAGAGAAGAGGCGAAGGAATTTAGGTTATACATCAAATTCCTACTCATATTTAGCAATTAAGAAGTACTGCCATGTCTTCTGGTCAGCTATGGGAAAAAATAACTTACTTCAAAAATGGTTCAAATGGCTCTGAGCACTATGGGACGTAACTTCTGAGGTCATCAGTCCCCTAGAACGTAGAACTACTTAAACCTAACTAACACATCCATGCCCGAGGCAGGATTCGAACCTGCGACCGTAGCGGTCGCGCGGTTCCAGACTGTAGCGCCTACAACCGCTCGGCCACTCCGGCTGACTAACTCGCTTCACTCACCTGATATGGATTCATCAACCAATAAACAAACTGCATTCAGATGCACAGTCCATAATGTATTTCTTTTCTTTTTTTTTAAAGAATACCCACTCGATTCGTAGTGTAATCTGAAAACTGTGCTCTGACTTTGCTTCACCTCAATACTCTCTTCAGATCCTACTTGTAAATCGTTTAATTACGCAAGCTGAATATCGGCATTGAGTAAACAAGTGGAGGGTTTATTCATCAGTTCCGTAGACTCCCGACGAGTTCACTGAGAAACTACTAATGTATTTCGCAGGAAACGGTCACTGTACACATCTGACCAGTCGGTTCTGCAGCAGCGATGTGTTTGAGAATCAGCAGCTGGGAATGCGTCTGCACTAAGGCTCTCCGACTGCGTTCGTTTATGTTTGCAATCCTGAGTTCGAATTCTTTATTTACATTTGGGAGTTGGTGTGGAGAAAGGCATATATGTATTCTCTTTCCTCGTGGTTTCTCGGCATTAGTGTCTGTATCAGCCAGCTTGCATTGTTATGTGTTTTCGTACAACATACGCGAAGTTTGTATGGTGGCAGTACTCACACATCTGCAGTTAGGAGGCAGGTGATGTGCGTTGGCTACTGGAGGGAGACAGGGTGCTGTGTAAAGGTATAATCGCAGGACAGCAATGCCTAAGAAGCCAGCATTCAGATACGCAGTACAGGAATCACACGGACAGTGACACTGAGGTGCTGTGTGTCGTTTACTAGTAAGGCCTCTGCAGATTCTTAATGTCATCACGTCGCTAGAAGAGTCGAATCCCGTTCTGAAGTTTGGCAGATTTTGTACAGGCTTCTCAAATGGAGGTTAACAATCTGCACTTGATACACAGAAAGAATCTGGATTAATTCTGTGTAGAGATAAATGGAAGGCCACTTCGCTTGTTTACAAAAATGGTCGCAGCTCATATGTCGTCCGACTTTTCGCTACAGGCAAAATAGGTATAGCCACTGCTATTTTTAGAATTTATAATGCACCTGATAAGACTGCAGCTTCTGTGTTTGAGTAAATACTATGCTTGCAGTCGTGTTGTGACATGACTTCCCAGTGCACCACACTAAATGCGACTCCAAAAACGCCGAGTCTGGGGATGCGAAATGCAGTAAATTAGCAAACACTTCTATGGATAAAGTTTTTCTGTTGCTTCTTTCTTCTGTATAATTTTAGTGAACTACAGTGTTAATCAGATGTATGATAGGTAGGGTATAGTGTAACACGGCATACTCCACTGTCTCTCTTTCCAAGCATTAAACCCGACTGGCGGGCTCTGCTGGTTAAGCGGATGTGGCATGTTAATTTCAAGAGGTTGCCAGATGCCCTTCCTTCCGCCCCCCCCCCCCCCCCGGGGAGGAATTAGCGTAGCACAACCGTCTGCGTCTAGTGTAATCCGTGGAATAGTGCCAACGTGTTGAGATGTCTGCGAACCGTGTAACTGAGGCGGAACGTGGGGACCAGCCCGGTATTCACCTAGCGGGATGTGGAAAACCGCCTAAAACCACATCCAGGCCAGTCAGCACACCTGTCCTCGTTGTTAATCCGCCGGTCGGATTCGATCCGAGGCTGGCGGGCCTACCCGAGCCTAGGAAGCAGAGCGTCAGCGCTCTCGGCTGCCCTGGCGGGTTGAATATGGCGTACTCCACTGCAGAGTGAAAATTCATTCTGACAACTTCCTCCACACTGTAGCTAAGCCATGTCTCTGCAATATCGTTTCTGCTAGGAGAGCTAGTCATGCAAGTTTCACAGCAGAGCTGTTGAGTTTGGAAGGTAGGAGATGAGGCACTGGTGGAAGTAAAGCTGTGAGGACGGATCACGCGTCATGCTTGGGTAGCTCAGTCAATGGAGACCCAGCCTGAGGAAGGCAGAGCACCCACGTTCAACTCTCGGCCCAGCACACAGTTTTAATCTGCCACGCAAGTTTCGTACCATTGTTTGACTTGCACTTGCGTTTGCGTGCTGTTTTGCACACAAACTACTTTTATTGTTGAAGATTTCTCGTGTGAGCTATGGAGTGGTCAGACGATAATGTAACACTACTGTATAAGGGAAACATGCTCAATAGAAAACAGTCGGAACACTAAAAAGCCCAACCAGAGACATAGCAAAGATTATAAATTCATTAGATGCATCCTGTTAGGAGAGAACAGTCTGAAGAACCACAAGCTTTCGTATTTTTTTTTTTATTAAAGAGGAACAGCACAATAAATTTTCCTGCAAGTCTACAAAAACAAAAATGTATAGTGCTGAGTAATTCAAAATTAAAAATTTGTGAAGAAGTTTATCAGTCTCGTGGCCTGTGTTCAAATCAGCTGTAGTTACGTAATGGGTGTGTCACCGATTTTATACGGTTTTGATGTTGTAACCAAATACCTCAAAATATTTTTTCTTTCGGTCATGTTATGCCTGCTTTGAATGTTTGCTTGGTTTTTATGTCCCTAATGGTGGTGTTAGGAACAGGCCACTGAAACAGTCCACAAGTCGTAGACCCGCAGTCTCCGTACCTGACTGGGTGTCGTGCTCCTCTCGGTGTCGCCGTGTAACACCGAGGCTGCAGTGGTGCAGCTGCTCAGCACCCGTGAACCGTGACACAGCTTCTCCCCTGTGAACTTCAATCCACTGTACTGAACATGCCAAAAGAGACTTTTCTCGTTCCGTTGGAATAGCACTCTCACAGAAGTTCATCTCAATGTATTTCCTACAACGTACAACTCTAACTTCTCTTAATGAATCGGCTACACGTTATATTCCAGCTGGACGCTCTCATGCGTCAGTCTCACACGAGACCCAAAACAATAGTGTAACAAAAACAGAACATGAGTGCCACGACAGTTCCTCCAGCATCACGGAGCTCATGTGCACTCCACGGCTTTTCCTCACAGCCTCACACGGCAAACGACTCCGCCCAGCAGGTAGAGGAGCCGTCCGCGGCCCGCATCGCTGGCAGCACAGTATCGCCACGACCACGATCTGCACAAAGCGTCAGATAAGCCCCCGAAAGTGGAACGCTGCCTGCTTACCAACTACCTTAACCCACGAACGTCTTTCAATGGACAATGACTATCGAGGATGAGCAACATCTCATTCTATGGATGACGTTTCACGCCTCGTGCTCCATCGACAGTGCGGTAAGTTTTGTCAAATAGCCTTATTGAGAGGTTTTATGTGCATTTCACATTTCAGTTACTGTACTTTACTGGCATTATCTTCGTTATGCGTACCTTAATGAAATCTGTGCTTTGCATATGTCACTGCAGGCGTCAGGAACTATTTGAGGCACAGAAGCTGGGATAAATTTCTCCAGTTGCAGTGTGTAAATTCTATCTGTTCTTCAGGTTATGTCGCTCATCAGAAATTAGTGTTCCACTTTCAAATTTTCTCATTAGTTGTAACGAGAAGCTAAAGTGTCAAGTGACGTAGTTGCAAGACTTTGGATTAGTGCGAAGGAAGAAGGGAGCTGCAGTTTAGTGACAAGTGCTGCACACTTGCATAAAAATTGAGACATCCAATAATACATTTTTATTTTCCTGTTACATTTAGTTTGCTTGACGTAGAACAACACACCCAGCATGCGAAATAATCCTACGTGAATACCAGAGTTTTATACCAGAGCTGTAACAATTGAGTCAAATCTGTGTGGGAGTCGGTGAAAGTGTATATATATGCGTATTTTATCGTGTTCTCTTCTATTGCCTAGAGTGTATACAAACGTTCACGGATACAAGCAAACAGTTGGGAACTGTCAGCAGATGCTTTTACGTTCGTATTTGCTTTCTTACGATCTGGCTTAACACGCCTAAGAAGACCCAATTCGCAGAGTATAAATGTGTAAATGACGACGAGGAGCGATGTTGTAACTGATGACATAACACTTTTTTAGATACAGCGAGCATCAGAATTACTCGATGGCTCCATTCTGGACCCACCTGCAACGAATGGAACGACTGATGTCAACGTGATGAGTAACACACATTGCTACAAAGTAAGCAGCACTTTATTATTATTATGTTCCATTATTTATATTTTTAATACCATTGACAATTTTACCTTTAAAGCCACATAACTTGTCACTGCCTACATGTGTCTTCTGCCTTTCCATACGCAAGCTGATACTATCTGTTACTCGTTCTTCGCCGGCCGTAGTGGCCGAGCGGCTCTAGGCTCTTCAGTCCGGAACCGCGCTGCTGCTACGGTCGCAGGTTCGAATCCTGCCTCGGGCATGGATCTGTCTGATGTCCTTAGGATAGTTGGGTTTAAGCACTTCTAGGTCTAGGGGACTGATGACCTCATATGTTAAGTCCCATAGTGCTTAGAGCCATTTCAACCATTTTGAACTGATCATTAAAAATTAGAGCAAAATGGGAAACATCGAATTAGTACCATTACTGTCTCTTTCTCTCTCTATCTATCTATCTATCTATCTATCTATCTCTCTGTCTATCTCTCTCTCTGTCTATCTCTCTCTCTCTCTCATATGCACACACACACACACACACACACACACACACACACACACACACACAATATACTCACACTTAAGCAAAGAAACACATTTTCATACATTAAAATAAATGAAGAAAATGGCATATCGATCTCCCACTAAAATTGATGATTAAATAACTGTATCATCCTCCTGCAAGTTTGTTACATTAAACACATACGTACAGCGTACATGAACAGGTTAGCAACGGTGGTACAACATGTAATTTGATATAAAGGTTTTTTGATGCAGGAAAAGAAAAGTTGTTGTTAAGTACTTGGAAGAATATTTTGCATTTGGCTGGATAATCAAACATTTGACACAACCTTCATTAAGGACCTAGCGATTTTTACACTTCCATGCCAATAGATACATTCCTTAATGATATCTCTCGCTAATAACAAGATTGAATTTAGGTTTAACTGTGCTATTCACCACCTCAATGTCAGGCTACGGCAATGTTTTCACGGCACTGGAAGACACGGTTATTTCCACATATATACACATAAATTACCAGAGTTCTTGCAAATGTGAAACAAATGCTTAGTGAGACTAGCGAAGTCTTGATTCATACGCAATCCTGTTGAGATGGGGAGGGGGGGGGGGGGAGGCAGGGAAACACTGCATAAATTTGAAACGCTGGCATTGACAATACAGAAAATATTCCCTTATCAGTACATAAAAAAATAGTAAAAATCATGCAGGGGAGAGCGCACACTGTAACATTCCACCTGATCTTGCTGATATTTCAGTGAAGATCTGCAGTCACAAATTTAATTAAAAGCAATCGAAAAATTTTTGCATACAGGTAAACGAAGACAGTTTAAGCTCTGCGATCGTGTACCTAGCAGCAATCCCGTGTCCCATTTATACTCTAATATGGTTCGGTTGATGGTGATACCACTTAACAGATAATAGAATGTGAGCGGCTTACGTTCAGTAGTGAAGGACGACAATGATTTCATCCGTATTGAGCTTCAGTGCGGACTTGCACGAACCATTATTACCTTACAATACTAATCCATAGAGGTTAGAGCTGTTCTGGAAGTTTCCCCACCGCGAAAGACTGCTGTCTTCCGTGTCAGTTTTACTTTCTGCCAGACCACTGTTCTCCACGAGAAATGTTCTCAGAAATCAGTAAAACAATGTGCCGAACTGGGACTCAAACCAGGGAGCTGTGCCGCTTACAGACAGGTGATCTACCTACTGAGCTATCCAAGAATGGCTCACAGCCAGTCGTCACAGCCTTACTTTCACCAGTAAATCTCCTACCATTCAAACTCCACATATATCCTCATGTGAAACTTGCAGGACTAGCACTCCTGAAAGATTGCAGAGACTCGGCTCAGCCAAGGCAGGAGATCATTTCGGGAATGAATGTTTCAGTTGGCAGTGGAGTGTTTGGAAATCAGGGGGCACGCTAGGCCCTGAACACGGGTCACAGGATGTGGCCGGGTAGCTCAGTTTGTAGAGCATTTGCCCGCTAAATGCAGACGTCCCAGTCTGCACACAGTTTTTTAATCTGCCACAAAGTTCCACATCAGCGCACACTCCACTGCAGCCTGAAAAATTCGCTCTAAGAGCTACATCCACTTCAGTCCATCACACAGCAGCTCCTCAGGGTACCACTCATCAAGCCAGGAGGCCCACTCAGTGTAAACATGTCTGCTCTCTGACTGTCACAACTGAACACCACACTTCACAATGTGATAGTACAAACTGCAAATACCCTGCTGGCCAAAAGTGAAGCAACAGTTGGGTATTTTGCGAGGTTGCATCTATTTTGCCACAAAATAGTGTAAACGGGCGTTAGTAAAATGGAAACAATGTAAAGAACACAGAATGTAAACAACTGGACCATGCATAACCGTTGTTCCTTTTCTTACAACTCAATGTATCTCCACACACGCACTGCGACGACTGGTTACTGTGCTCAGCACGGGGTGTGACCACCTCTGGCAGCAGTACAGCCCCGACAATGGCGGGGCGTGCTGTGAGTGATGTTGTCAATCTCTTGTTGAGGCGATAACGCCCACAGTTCCTGCAGAGCTGCTCGCAAGTCCTGCAGAGTGGTTCGTGGATGATGACGCGATGCAACCCTTCTCCCCAGTGCGTCCCAGACACGCTCTATGGGATTCAAATCGGCAGAGTGAGCAGGCCACGCCATGCACGGTCTTCGATTTCCAAGAAAACGTGAAACGCCTCTGCTCTATGAGGTCGAGCACTGTCGTCCATCAGTACAAAGTCTGGGTCCATCTCTCCTCGCTACAACCGCACATCAGGTCCCGAGATCTCGCCTCGATACCTGGCAGCGGTTAAACCTCGCCAATTCACTGGTACAATTACATGAAGAGGTGTTCGAGTGGTCGCCAGAATCCCTGCCCGGGATCCTCGATATCAGTCTCCTTGCACAGTGTTTGGATTGAGAAATCGTGTTCCACGTTCCCTCTAGATGCGAATGCGTCGAAAATCACTCTGCAGACCAAATGGGGACTCATCTGGGAAAAGATCGTCGGCCCAACTGTTCGACCGCCCAGGTGGAATGTTGACAGCTCCACTCTAGACACTCCAGGTGGAATGTTGACAGCTCCACTGTAGACATTCCCTTCTGTGGAGAAGTACCAGAGGTACATGTACAGCAGGTCTCCCACAGTAAAGGCCACTCTACCGAAGCCTATTAAATTGACGTAATGTGATTGTTTCATGTGCTTTTCATTCTGAATTTTGTCAGAATAAATCCAATTGTTATCTTGAACAGAAATTTCATTCTGTAGTTGGGTAGAGCAATCCTTTCATCTGTCACGACATTAATTAAACTTTCGACTGTCAAATTAATTTTTATCAAATTAAATTATTGCAGGTGCCAATTCTTCTCTACTCCACTTGCAGGGTCGATAACAATCAGTCTGTGTTTCTTTTTTTAATCCATATGCGACAGAAAAAGTCGGAGTTAGGAAAGGGGGTCTTAGAGCATCATTTCCATATGCAAATTCTAGCTGAATTTAGTGCTAAACACGCTGCTAGCCCCGGCACAGCTTATATGGCAGTAATTTGAGTATGGTGCAGTTTCCACTAATCTAAGGCAGGACCATACATGCTGCCAGCAAATAGGTTCCAGTAATCAGGTAATGTAGGGGACTGGTTCAAACAACAAACGCTAATGGAGTTGGGTGATGCGCTAGACAACCACTGATATTCCGGCGTTTGGCCTTCAAAGAGATTGGGCTTTTAGTTTTGAAATACACGAGATTGTGAAAGATGTCGGCTGCATTCTTGTAAGTAGTATGAATACTTTATGTTCCATGAGAAACACAAGCTCGACAGAGAGAGGAGTTGTGTTTCTTAGCGATGGACTATTTGTCAGTTGATGCAGAGCTATTACAAAGATTCCTGTCACATTGTTCACAGTTCGCAGTAATTGACGAAAATCATCGAAGGAAACATAAGTGATTTCCAGCGTTTCCCAAGTAATGCTGTTCCTTATCTATATAAACGATTTCGGAGAGAATGGAGGAAGCGTCTGAGGTTGTTTGCAGATGATGCTGTCGTTTACCTTCTAGTAAAGTAATCAGAATATCAAAACAAATTGCAAAACTATTTAGAAAAGATACCTGTATGGTGCAAAAGTTGGCAGTTGAACCTAAATAATGAAAAGTGTGAGTTGATCCACATGAGTGCTATAAGGAATCTCCTCTTTCTTATTATGTCTGCGATTGTTCCTATGTTTCTCTCTAGCTTCTCATTTCTCCTCTTCGTCAAGCTGTTACCTTTGTTCTTTTGTGGCTCTGAAGTTTTTCTGCTTTTCCAGTTCTTCTTCTTCACCTCTTGTACTCGGTGTTGGGCATTCAAATGTGCATATTGCATCCGGTTTAATTACTGTTGCGTAGCGTTAAGTTTTTGCCTGGAATGATATTGATTTCTTATTATATCAGTTTTCGGTCATTTTGTTTGTTAATTCCGTTTTCCTTGATCTTTCTTTGCTTGTAGTGTTATCTAACCCATTTGATTGTATCCATTCTCTTCGATACTTAAACTTATCAACTCTTTGGACGTTTCCATCTTGTGTTTGTATATATTTTTCTCTATTGTGTTTATGTTCAATGCATTCTGTTTTCGTTTTCGGTATTTGTAGTCAGGTTGGAGATGCAGTTTTGTACAGTGTTCCTATCATTATCTTTGCATCTGTTTTATCCTTAGAAATCATAGCAATATAACCAGAAAAAAAAACAAGACATTCCACGTCAGTTCTTGCCCTTTCTACTAGATGGATTCGGTCGATGTTTTTCTCTTGTAGTTCTTTTTTATTCCTCTCTCTCGTGACCTTGTCTGAGATCATACTGGAGAGGATCTGTGAGACGCCGTCGCCCTGCCGAACTCCTGTGCTACTTCTGAAGGCTTCAGAAATGTCCTTAGGAATTTAACTTATGAAGTTGTGTCTGTAAGTGTCTGTTTGACTGACTGTCTGCTGATTTTGTCAGCACCTGCTTCTTCCAGTGTTAAGGATAGTGTGCTCTGTTTACAGAACTGTAAGTTTTTTTGAAATCAGTAAATGTAACGACTGTGTTGAGGTTCTTCTTTGTTCTGATCCTGATAATTGTTTTCAAGTTAAGAATTTTTTCTGGGCAAAAACTATTTTTTCTCAACCCCGCTTGGTACTCGCCAGTTGTGTTCTCTGCTTGGTGTTCTGTCATACTCAGTAGAGGTCTCAGTAGGGAGCTCGGTAGATGTGGGTGCCGCGCGGGATTAGCCGAGCGGTCTAGGGCGCTACAGTCATGGACTGTGCGGCTGGTCCCGGCGGAGGTTCGAGTCCTCCCTCGGGCACGGGTGTGTGTGTTTGTCCTTAGGATAATTTAGGTTAAGTAGTGTGTAAGCTTAGGGGCTGATGACCTTAGCAGTTAAGTCCCATAAGATTTCACACACATTTGAACAACATATGTGTGTGCCTGTCCTGTCTCCCTTCTTACGTGGCGGATGGATTGTGGCTTGCTTCCAGTCGTCCGGTACTCCTCCTTTCTCCCAGCAGTATTTCGTAACCTCGTAAAAGGTTTCAGCTGCCCGCTCCCTCCTAGTTTTCACATCTCAGCCAATACTCCGTCTTCTCCTGGCGCCCTGTTGTTTTTCGGCTGGCCACTGTATTGTTGAGTCTAATGCAGTTATGTGACTCTCAAGGCGGGATTTCCTTTAGAGGCTGTCTGAAAGATTGTCATTGTGTTGGTTCCTCGCAGTTTAGAAGGTTGTTGGAGCATTTTGCTAGTAATACAGATTTGTGTTTGTTGTTGGTAGTCAGTTTGCCTTTTGAATCTTTGAAGTACAACTGCTTGTAACCTGTTATTTCTGCTTTGAAAACTTTGTAGAATTCCTTGTGTTGTTCTGTCTGGAGTCTGTATGTATACGTTCCCCATATGTTTCTAATTATGTCATTTTGCCATTGTTGTGTTTGATTTTAAATTGTCCCTGCTCGAAACACCCACTTTCCCATAACGAGCACCAAAACATATACTGAGATTAGTGAACACAGGATTGTAGCGAAACTGAGTGTTGAAACTCCCCGACGAAAGATTCGTAACCCAAAGACTGGAAACTTGCACAGGTCACACCAATACTTACGAAACGCAGTAGGAGTAATCCATCAGTTTACAGGGCCATATTACCAACGTCTATTTGCAGCAGGATTTTGGATAATATATTGTGTTCGAACATTATGAATTATCTCGGAGAGAACGGTCTATTAACACACAGTCAACACAACTAGCTTTTATTCACACGAAGCATTTGGTTGTATTGACAAGGGATTTCCGATTGATTTCGTCTTTCTAGAGTTCCAGAAGACAGCTGACACTGTACCTCACAAGCGGCTTGTAGTCAAATTGCGTGGTTATGGAATATCGTCACAGGCTGGCCAGTGACTTGATTCGTGATTTCCTGTCACAGAGTTCACAATTCGTATTAACTGGCAATTGATCCTAAATAATGAAAAGTGTGAGGTCATCCACATGAGTGCTAAACGGAATCGGTTAGACTTCGGTTAGACGATAAATCAGTCAAATCTAAAGGCCGGAAATTGAACTAAATACCTAGGAATCACCGTTACGAACAACATAAATTGGAAAGAACGCATAGGAAATATTGTGGGGGAGGAGAACCAAAGACTGCGTTTTATTGCCTGAAGATGCAACAGATCTACTACAGAGACTGCCTACACTACGGTTGTCCATCCTCTTCTAGAATACTGCTGTGCAGTGTGGGATCATTACCACGTAGAATTAACGGACTTCATCGAGAATGTTCAGGGAAAAGCAGCACATTTTGTATTGTCGAGAAATAGGGGAGGGTGTGTCACTGACATGATACAGAATTTGGGGCTGCCATATTTAAAATAAAGGCATGTTTCGTTGCGGCAGAACCTTACCACAAAGTTTCAATTACTAACTTTCTCCTCCGAATGCGAAAAAATTTTTTTTTTCGCCGACGTCCACAGGGAGAAACGATCATCATCATAAAATAAGGAAATCAGGTCTCGCTCGGAAAGGTACATCTGTTCGTTTCTTCCGCATTCTGTTTCAGACTGCAATAATAGAGGATTATTGTGAAAAATGGTTCGATGAACACTTTGCCAAGCACGTAAGTGCGATTTGCAAACTGTCCGTGTAGATGTAAATTACGAGTTTACTACGAGTGATATTGTAGTGGACTTTAAAGGACATGCATGGTTCTTTCACTTGCACGCGTGAACTGTGATAATTTGTTTCATGCATGTATGTTTTTTTATGTTGTTACTTTCTTTTTTGTTACCTCAATTTATTTGCAATATAGCTTATAGCTATCTAATTAATCGCATGAGCTGCAATCAAATTTTATTGTATGTATGTACATTATCTGTCTTTTTCGTGATACATTCTTTGGTTTAGGATTGAACCTCATTGCCTTTAGATGTCGCCTCTAAGTAGCATCTGTGAGTCAGATATGACGTCGATCAAAGCCATAGAGTAGAAAAATCTCTGGTGTGAGCATTGCGTGGTGTGCATGTTGTCAACATTGAGCTGAAACTGTCGCATGATCTCGGGATGCCGTCAAGTCTCGTCGTGTGGAAACATTCCACAATGCACTTCAAGTGGCGGCATTCAGACAAGTCGTCAACAGACCGTCACGTCACGTCACGGCAGGTCACGGTTTCCAGGGAATGAAGTGTCGACGGTATCATCATCTGCTATCAGCGTAAGTTAACTCGCTGTATAGTAGTGGATATTGTGCTTTTGTAACATCTTACTGTTCATTATCTTATTGTGCTTTGATTTCGTGGCAAATTGTAAATGTTCGATGCCGACTTGGAGGTTTTTTGCACTGGATGTTCTCACACAAGCAATGTGAGATATCTGAAAGCGAAAAATTATTTAGGTTTGGCAATAACAGAAGAGACGCGCACTCACCCATAACATAGAAATGTGGATGTTTTGAGGTGTTGCTTCACGCCTCAGCACTGCAGCAAACAAGACTGATCAAGAACACAAGTTATGAGGTTTGCTTTGGCCATTAGTAACCTTAGTTCCTCAATTGAAATATTGTACTCTGACACAGACTAAGCGAATTGACGTTACATGACGTGACAGACGGTGTGAGTACACGCTGACGTGGCGGTGCTGCGACGTGATGTCTGCTCATTTTGTTCGTCAAAGCTGAGAGATCAATTTATTCCAGGTATCAAATGCAAGTTGTTATGGTGTCTGCATAACGCCTGTCCCTAATACACAGCACATACGATTGGAATCTATCTGAACTAACAATTTGGCGACATTCAAAATTTATAGGACGTTTTATGCACACACCTATGCCAACCCAAGGATAGACAACCACTGTGGCAATGTGTGTCTACAACAGAAAATAAATTCTGTGCGTGTGAATCCTCACCCTATGGTCAAAGCGGAGGGTGGAATCGGGCACTAGAATATGTTCACTGTTTTTTTCTGTTTATCATTAAATGAAGCTTCCTTATCATCCTTGTGCCAATGTAATTCGCATCCTTAACACCAGTGCAGTACTCCCATGTTATCGTGGCTCCTCATCTCCCTAGAACTGAATTAGTAGAGACTGCGCGGATTTGAGCAGCCGGTGTGTTGATTCATGTCGCTGTCAACTTTGGCATTCAGGCCATAGGCCTGAAACTGTAATGATCTGCCACATATTGATTACAACGCAAACTATTTTTATGGCAAACTTTCGCAATTTTCTGTACCATGGTATGTATGAAACATGGACATTTTTCTCATTTAAACCAGTAAAGACGTGGGTATTTCTTTCGGCATGATGTCATATTTTTGTGCTACAAACATACTTTTTACACCTTGTGCTCACAGATAACACTGCCCTTCCACAGATGTATTTATAAATGTATTCACAGATAACATAGTTCTTCCAAAGATGTTTGATTTTATGTACCTATGATCTTCCTGTGGACTTGGATTGTCCAACATAGACATGTTATTCATCTTTGGCCATGTCAACCAGTATCTTCCATAGTATAATTTCAGATCAGATTCATTACACATGTAACTACTGTACAGATGTTCATTCTGTGACTCGACTGTTTAATGACTGGAAAACATATTTGCTGCCTGTCTGTCTCTGTCGTTGACTTGGACCATTAAGCACTTTCTTGATGCTCAAACATCCATTTTAGATCTTGACGATGCCTTCACACACACTATGTTGTCAAAAGTATCGCGATACCTGGCTGAAAATGACTTACAAGTTCGTGGCGCCCCCCATCAGCAATGCTGGAATGCAATGTGGTGTTCGATTTGTTATCATCCACAACTCCAAATGGATTACACGCTTTCTCTTTAAAGTACTTTAATCACCACATGGGGTCGCAGTAACCTTGAAAATTAAATTTCAAATGGTCTTGGGAAATCGTAAATTAAAACAACAGGAGAAAAGTTGTGCATAATTCGGGCTAAGCTTGGCAGCACTTACTCAGTCGTATTCCACGCTAAACTCCAGCCGTGACAGAGATCTCGTTCAGACACCGACTTCAGTTCTCCAGTCGCTAGGCTGGAGTGAGAGCGGCACTGTTGCAGGGACGTCGCTGCTGAGGAAAACGGGAGAGGAAAAGGGGTCGATCTCAGAATCCCAAAGTGGAGGAGGGAAGATTAAAGAGAAAGGAAACAGAAATAAACGCGGAAACACTATCTAATACAACGTTTCTGGCGATTGACAACCCAGTTTGGCCCCACCCGATTCTGCCGAAAGGCCGCAGAAATTGACAGGTATGTGGTATTAACGTCGTACAAGAACAGTACATTGCCTCCTGTGCGGTAAACGTTCGTCACAACTAGTATTGCTGTGTTTGGGACAGAATTGTACATTTCGATTTGCAGCTTCAGAGTGAATAATGTAACAGTTTCTGAAACAACCTGCTGGACACCCAGTACTTACCGCCGTCCAGAGCGAAAACTTTCTGAGGCGAATTACCTCTCTAAGTGTGCGTCGTCATGGTTTCGTGCAACTTACAGAATCGCGACCTTCGGTCATATGAATAAAACGGAGAATGTACTTTATACTCGAAATTGTTGAGAACATTCCCAGGTTCGCACGAATAAAGCGAGTCGGAGAATATGCTTCACCCGAGAAATTTCTCAGCTTGAGTAAATGAGTGGGGGGAGTCGGTAAAAGCAAACATCATCCTCCGATTTCGTATGAATAAAACTGGAGGACCGAATCACGAACCGAGAACATTCTCCGTCTTGAAGTGTGCTCTGTAGCATAACATCGAGCTGAGTAAGTTCTGTTGACGTTAGCTTTTACAGACTTTTTGGTAGTAAAGGCAAAGTTTATATTGCCTGTAAGGCAAGAAGGTATAGGTACCCGAAGAAATACAAAAGAGAGAAACCGTAGAAACTTCTACGAGCCTTACAATAAAAACATTATTTGCATGGCGAATTTCCTTCCAAAAATTCATGAAAGAAGAGATGAGCGACCTTTCAAAAGAAGTGAAAATTAAAATGTTTTTGTTGCTATTTAGTAGACTCAAGTTTTCACACTGATGTACGAGAAGACTTTGGTATACACACAGCACCTGTGCCGCTGACGTTTCGGGATATTCATGTCTTCTCACACCGTAAATCTTACACTTCGTTAAGTTCGGAATATAGACGAATCAGAAAAATTAACAGCTGGCTGATTACAAACCTAGCGATCTGTTTCTCGTAACGAACCCCACGGGCGATCGCTTGCGTCCTTGACACGCGAGCACACCATTCTGCGTCGTATTTGAACAAAATTATCTCTTCTTAGAAAACTCGGCCATAGTTCCGGTTTGGAGTCGATGAAAAATGATGTAATTTTAAGATTTCATCGCATAATGTGTTCACCTAACTTCAGTAACAGAAAAGGTTCGTACGAGTCGTATACTCAATACGATCGCAGAAAATGCGTTTTTCCAGTTGTCTTTAATCGTCTTAACTATTTGCTGCCGCACATAAAAGTGAAATCTAAACGTAGTGCAACTCTTTACAGAACACACTGACGCCAGTTCCATCTTCGTACACTGAACGGTTTGCCTGTTTGAGCGAGCTGAATGAAGTCTGACGTCACGCGTGACACGGCAGACGACACACACACAGAGAACCTTCTCAGGGAGGTGGGGAGGCAGTGGGAAGGAAACCGTCTCGCCACAGAATACGCTTCCGATTTTTCATTCATGCGAAACTGAAAACTTTCTGAGAGAATATTCTTTTGCTCTGATAATCTTCTCCGGAGAAAGATGTCTTTTTATGTATACGACTCCTAATCCTCACGATTTCTCCCCATGAATGCGAGATCGAAGGGCGTACCCACGACATAAACTAGAGCAATTGTGGCGGGAGGGGGCAGGTCATACTATTCGCAAAGAACTGGGAGTAGGCAAACCAGGCATCATTTCTCGATAGAGAAAACAGAAAACTGGCGACAAACTGCTTTCAATAAACATTTTAAATATAAGAATGCATTCGCGTAACAACACAATAATTTAAGTTCTTGGATTGGACTCAGATGTTTCTGATACTTCCTTTTTTTTTAAATCTCGCCGTATTCTTTCACGCAGTTTCGGTGTTCGCTCAGCAGGAACAACGCAGCCAGTCTCCCTCGTCTGTCTCGATTCGGCTCTAAGCCAAGTCTTTGCTGGTCGTAGGGTATTGAAGCATCGTTCCATAGCCACCGTTTCCGTGGAATAGTACTCAAAATATTTTGTGCTTCTATAATGCTAGAGAAAAGATTCTTGCCCTAGTGAAACAGAGCTGCGACCTATAAACCACTTAATTTAGAGTCAGAGACACACTTTCTCCTCGATCAGTTGTACTGCGGGTGCAGCTGAATGGCAATGGCCTTAAAACCGTGAAGCTTTTAAAACAACTCGGTGTTTTTATGGAAGTTCAGTGCGCTACTTTTGCACATATTCAGGGGATGTAGCTTGTTCAGAGCAAACGCTGGAATACTTTCAGGGGAAACTGAATACTTAACGGAGACGGGAGTGATTCGATATACGGTAATACGACCGAACGTCATCAGCACTTCGTCTCAATTTATGTCAAACTTTTTCTTTCGAATTTTTACTTACGAGCCAAAAGTCAAAATTTAATTTCTACCTCCGGTCCCCCTGCAGGACACACTCCTCGTGTCTCGTTCACTTAGCTCTGCACTCAGATGGTTGATAACCCATGCCGTGTGTTCACCCACCGACTTACATTGCAGGACATCCACAACGGGAACCACAACTCTAGAGACCTCGCTACTACTATTCTGCGAAGAGAAGATAAACTACACCTACGTTGTCTTTAACATGGGGATAACAGAAAACCACTTTCTGTTACTTGGTAAGTAATTATATCTGATTAACTTTTTACAAATTAATTTCCGTCATCTCACTCACTCATTACAGATTCATACACGTCATGTAGTAATACGCTTATTCTCCTGTTCTTCATCAGCAGCATAACAAATACCTCCTGCCTGCCACCATTAACTCTGCAGTCGACTGCCTTTCATCTGCAAACAGAACATGCCCTGCTCGAAAGATGCCTTTGAGATGTAGGGATGTGTCTTTCTTTCTTTAATTTGATAAAAATGATATCTACAAATTCCTATTCGAAATGTAGTACATCTACCCAGATGGGTTACTGCTGCTACGATGGCAGCTTATCAACATTTAAGTGAGTCTGAACGTGGTGTTATAGTCGGCGCACCAGCGATGGGACACAGCAACTCCGAGGTAGCGACGAAGTGGGCATTTTACTGGACGACCATTTCAGTGGTGTACCTACAACATCAGGATACAGGAAAACATCAAATCTCCGACGTCGCTGCGGTCTAAAAAACATCCTGCAAGAACAGGAGCATCAACGACTGAAGAGAATCGTTCAACGTGACAGAAGTGCAATCCTTCCGCAAATTTCTGCAGATTGCAGTGCTGGGCCATCGACAAGTGTCGGCATGCCAACCACTCATCGAAAAATCATCGAAAAGGTGTTTCGGATCCGAAGGCCCACTCGTGTACCCTTGATGACTGCACGACACAAAGCTTTACGACCGTCAACACCATCACTGGACTGTTGATGATTGGAAACACGTTGGCTGGTCGGACGAATCTCCTTCCACATTGTATCTAGTGGATGGACGTGTACGGGTGTGGATACAACCACATGAATCTGTGGACCCTGCATTTCAGCAGGGTACTGTTCAAGCTGGAGGAGGCGCTGTAATGGTGTAGCTGGAGTGATATGGGACCCGTGACACGTCTAGATACGACCCTGACAGGTGACAAGTACGTAACCATCCTGTCTGATCACCTGCGTCCATTCACGTCCGTTGTGCACAACGACGGACTTGGGCAATTCCAGCAGGACAATGCGACATCCCGCTTGTCCAGAGATGCTACAGAGTGGCTCCAGGAACACTCTTCTGATTTTAAACACTTCCGCCGGCTGTCAAACTTGCAGCATACTGTTCAGAGGAGATCTCCAGCCCCTCTTATTCTTCCGGATTTGTGGACATCCCTGCAGGATTCATGGTGTCAGTTCCCTCCAGCACTACTTCAGATATTAGGCGAGTCCATACCTCGTCGTGTTGCAACACTTGTGCATAAAATATGTCGACTTGAACAGCAAATTTTAAGTGTGTCTTTATGTTTACATCTACTCCTTTTCCTGAAACTGCTCCTCTAGCTTTAGTCTTTTCTAATGGGACTGTAGGGCAAGAATTATTCGGATTGCGTTTATTACATCCTGCATAAGTAATCAATGTAACTGGAAATCCGTAGTCAATTACCGCGGTGGAATTATGTGAGTCAATTGATATCTTTATAATTGCACGATACACATTCTCTTGTGGCTGTTCTTTTCCCTGCAATAACGTGTCTCTTATATCTTCCAGTGTGCTAATACGTTCTGTTACTGTGTTCATATTGTAAAAATCTGCAAACTGATTAAATCCTGTTTATTATTAATCCCTTTAATAAAAATAAAGTGGTCCCCGTGCCTTAATGCTCTGGAAATACTAATGTTCGTGAAATGGTCCCAGTCCGTTAATAATTTTCGTAGCAAACTGATCCTGAAATGAAAATATCTTACCTCATAATGTAATTGTTTGGTAAGTGGAGGCGCCTACTCGCTCATAAATTATTTTGCAGAAAGCTTCGTCGATTTCGTGCTCAGGTGAACGATATGTCAAGTTACAAATGTTGTTTACATATGTGCTCAGGTGTACTCAGAATACGTTACATTTCGTTTGAAAGAAGTGTGCGCAAGTTGAGAAAATTGACTCCTCCATTATTGTGCACTAGCTACAAAGTTATCAAATGAAGGAAAAAATTAATTCTGGCATTTTTTTATCGTTATTCTGCTCAAAATCTCATGAGACTAATTGTGATTATATTGTCTTTTAGTCGCAGCAAGTATCTATCGAAGCAATGTCTTTTCGTGGTTTTGACACACGCAGCTGTTGGCCTGAGAGTACCCAGCACTCTATGCAGCACATGTTGAAGTGTCTTCCAGCACTCGTGACGTAACACCTCTCCAAGTGAAAGCGTCGTATCGTGATTGTCTGGGAGGCGGCTGAGAGCAGACTTGGTGCACTCCGTACGTGTCCGTGACAAATCCAGTGGCAACTCAGAGCCAGACCGCTCACAGAAGGTACCTCCATGTTACTTTTAACAAAATGTCTGTGAAGTCACCCAAAATCACGATAATCGATGCGGCATGTCGTGGTGTGGAAAACGTTAATAATACCTCCAACTTTCTCACAGTCCAGAGAATAACTATACTCGAGTCCACGAATGTGCCGCTTTCACAAAGTACGTATATTCTGTTACAATACAGTGAAAGAAAATAAAGCTAAGACGTTTATCTAAAACTACGTATGGTAGATTCTCGGATTAAATGACAAAGACTAACAAACATTTCTCACGAATATCGACATTACAATTTAGACAGATGTGTCTGTAGTAACACGTCAAACAGAAAAATCATATTCGACATTTGTTTTCACTGTGCTAGAAAAGAAACATTACAATACAGTAATCATTACATGTATAATGCATTATGAAAATATCAATAGGTAAACATTGTGTTGTTATGCAAGAGTACAATAGTGATTTCTGCAGAGTGTGTGTTTCTATGTACTCGAGTAAATGCGCATAAGTATACAGGCTAAAGGAAAGGAATGGAATGTGAACAATATTTTGCATTTCTCTGCTGTCTGTCAGTCACAAAAAAAAAAAAAGATAAAGCAAATGAAAATGTGTCCACAAAACCTTAACCTATGCACGTGCCGGTTACTTATAATTACCCCAAATGCAAAATTTAAGTGTTATCAAGAAGAGTACTTAATACCTATGAACAACTAAAGTCAACGTGCAGAATAAAAATAATTAAGAAATTATCTCTTTCCCATGAAGTCGATTAAATGTGGGTGAAAAGTAATGATAAATGATATTATTCTGTGAATGAGAAGAAAATCGATTAGTGGGAGCAAAGTCACAAATGTCATCAAAGCAAGTAAATCGTAATAAGCGTCTTCAATCCTTCAGGTTGTTATTCCCAAAGAAAAACATGTAAATGTTTGAAAGAAAGTGTTTATCTTCCTGTAAATTCACAGTTTTGTCTTGCCGCTTTGTAACACCTTATCGCAAACCATTAGACATTCCAGAATGAGATTTTCACTCTGCAGCGGAGTGTGCGCTGATATCAAACTTCCTGGCAGAGTAAAACTGTGTGCCAGACCGAGACTCCAACTCGGGACCTCTCCCTTTCGATGGCAAGTGCTCTACCATCTGAGCTGCCCAAGCATGACTCACGCCCCGTCCTCACAGCTTTACTTCTGCCAGTACCTCGTCTCCTACTTTCCAAACTTCACAGAAGCTCTCCTGCGAAAGGCAAAGGTACCGAGTTCGAGTCTCGGTCAGGCACGCAGTTTTTATCTGCTGGGGAGTTTCATTAGAAATTCTATTCATCAGAGAAACACACCAAAACACAATCAACAAAGCATGCTCCAAAGGTTAAATCATCACGCAATACCTAATACTCCCAAACATCAGTGTGCCACACTTCATATTATAAATCATAAACGTCTGCATAATAATCATGAAAAGTTCGCTATCCTCACTTCCTATTATCTCACCATATCTTTGTTGCAAAAATCCATAAATCATTGCTACACATGCTCGATCTATAATTAATCCTTAAGTCTTCACATACGACGCAGAGTAAAATTCTTACAGTCAATGAAGAAACCCTGGTTATAGCTCAGGATTAGAGTATCCCAGTGGAAGACGAAGAAATTAAATATCTTCTCCGATAGTTGACAGTACGTGTCGAACCTGTGCAAATATTCATACTCTACCTGTTTTATGAGTACTATCTGGAATCCGTTATCGCATACTTCTGTACGTTAGCCTGTAAGAGAAAATGCATTATGACGCGCAAAATTCGATGTTATTGTTTCTCATGTTGCTTTTATCTTTTGTGATGCCTTTGTCTTTGGCGAAAGAATGGTTGGTTCAAATGGCTCTGAGCACTATGGGACTTAACATCTTAGGTCATCAGTCCCCTAGAACTTCGAACTACTTAAACCTAACTAACCTAAGGACATCACACAACACCCAGCCATCACGAGGCAGAGAAAATCCCTGACCCCGCCGGGAATCGAAGCCGGGAACCCGGGCGTGGGAAGCGAGAACGCTACCGCACGACCACGAGATACGGGCCACGAAAGAATGTTTGTCTTCTTTTACGTAACCTTTGTTTTTAAAATGATGTACTGTAACTATCGGGGTCAGATGTTAGAACACGGAATGATATATATACTCTGTAACAATCATGAAACAGAGAAAATAAACATCCGAAATGGCTTGTGCTGTATGAGATAAAAATGTTATTGTCATGCACACATACATGTCAATGAAACTACGTACAAACGGTTGGCGTCATAGGGAAACGAAGTGTAGTATATCGGTATGGTGTTGTCTTCATGAGGAGTACAAAGTCAAACAATTACACAGTGAACGGTTTTGTATTGGTGATGTGATGCAGACCTGTCGAAGCTTTCGTTCTGAGTGTTTCAAGATGTCCTACGTTCCGAAGTGGGATTCGTCGATTCCGAAATGGTCCGTTATAAGGCAATGCAAATTTGTGACACCTGTTCTTTGCTTTACTAAGACAATGGGCGTGTTTAACCAAAAAATTACTGTCCAACTTGAAATTTTTTAGTGTGACTTACCTTCTGTTTTAAGGTTTTCCTCTTCTCAGCTGCCTCTTTTGTATTAACTGTTCCAGTGTCTGTCAGTTTACGATGACGTAGACGCTGTGACTTGGGGAGAGACACAAGTTCTTTTACTTTGTCTGGCTGATTTTTATCCTTCAAAATTAAATGTGGCGAGAGCAAAGTTGCATCAGTAGGGGCACAATTAGTGGTGATCTGAAAAATCTGTCCAATGGAGTGTGTTGTTTGGTTCGTCTGTTGCTGCTTCACGACTGTCTTCCTTGGCTTTGATTGTCTGCGAAACGTCGAAATTTAATCCTTCATCCGCATTGACTGTGGCAAAATACGTGTCAGTTAAAAATGATGTGTACCATTGGTTATTTTTTGTGTATGAAGAAAGCTCTAATCTGTTAATTTCCCATTCGTGTATTGAAATGCTCTGCTGAAAGTGTAATGCATCTTCGTAGTCCGAAATGGCATCATGTTCTGTTAAAAAACCCATACGCAGCTTAGCGTCAGTTTTTAAAAGTGGGACGATCCAAAATTCTGCGTAAATTGTGTGGCTGTGAACAACAAATTTTAAGTGTGTGTGAGTGGTTTTTACATCTATTCTTTTTCCTGAAACTGCTCCTCTAACTTTCGTCTTTTGTAATGGGATTGTAGAGCAAGAATTATTCGCATTGTGTTTATTGCCCGCTGCATCACTAATCGATGTAACTGGAGATCCATAGTCAGTGTGGTGAAATTATGTAAGTCAGTTGGTATGCTTCTAATCGCATGATGCACATTCTTTTGTGGCTGTCCTTTTCCCTGCAATAACGTGTCTCTTATGTCTTCCGACGTGATGATATGTTGTCTTACTGTAGTGAAACCGTAAAAACTGTAAACTGATTAAATCCTGAACTTTACTATTAATCTCTTTAATAAAAACAAAGTGGTCCCCGTGTGTTAATGGTCTGCAAGTAATGCTGTTCGTGAAATGGTGCCTGTCCGTTGATAATTTTCGTAGCAAACAGATCCTGAAATGGAAACATCTCACCTCGTAATGTAATTGCTTGGAAACACAGTGCTTGGCTGCTGTCTGCGCTCCAGTTGCAAATTTCTGACTCCAGTTGCTGAGAGCCCAGTGCAATGCTCCAGACAGCGAGCAAACTGTTTTATACACACCACTGAGTGAGACACTGCTTTGAATAAAAATGGCTTGGACCGAGGATGTCGTGAAATATGCCTTTAGCAAAATGTTTTTACATTATCAGATATATTAATACCTGTATGCACTTCATATTACAACATTAACACTGTCAAAGGAAGACACCGATACCAAAATCTTACTCTCACAAACGTCAGTGAAATAATTGACAGACATGAAAAAAACCCTCAGAGTGAAAATTAAACATTCTTTAATGAAAAGTCTCAATTTCCTTGATATGGCTGCCTAATTCAACAATGAAACTAATGTAACTAGCGCGACTGCAGTGCCACGAAATAAAAAAATGTTACCTTCATTGCTCTTCATATTCTTTTCTGATACCCTTACACCTCATTTCATTCTGAACCGTTAATCGTATCTCTCTCCTCTGTTTCACAGCATTCAAACACAGAGCACTTTACTTAAACGCAGGCGCTCTTAACTTTACGCCTGCACTGCCCAGAGTCCCCTGCTCGGCGTCTCGACTCACAACTACCCTCCTGACGCTGGAACTCCAGCGCCCCTCTCTCCCCCCGGCAGCGACGACAAACACGTGGACACCCTCCAGCGACGCAGCTGCTCCTCCCTTCTTCCGCTTGGTAGGTAAACAGACCAGGTTAGACACTGTTCATATGGGACCTTGCTGCCTCAAATGCTGTCTCCTGTTCCTTACCAGCAGGTTAATGAGCGCCACGTCGCTGCCGCCATTTATTCTGATATCGACTGCATTTTATTATTATTTTTTTTTTTGCCAAGGAAAGATGCCCTGCCCTGCTCGAAAGGAGGCTTTTAAATGAAGAGAAATAAGTACTTCCTTCCAGCACTGGGTAAGTAATTACATGTGGTTAACATGTTTTGATATTACTCTCTGCAACGTCAAAGGCTACTGTCTACACCTTCCTATTTGGAATGTGGTAACGGGGGGTATTCTGCTGTTCTTTATCAGCATTTAGCCTACTCTGCCGATGACCATTTTATCTGCAAATGGAAGATGCCCTACTCGAACACTCTTTTTGAGAACATCTTTTTTATAACAAATTACATCTGGTTAACGTTTTAAACATTACATTCTGCTGCCTCAGGTGTTTTCTACAGAGCCCCACATGAATTGTAGTAATAGCACTGTTCTTTTCCAGCAGGTTATGAATGTGTTCTGGCTGCCACCATTTCCTCTGTCAACAACTGTGTTTTATTTGCAAAGTGGAGATGCCCTGCCCAAAAGCACGCTATGAAACGTACAGAAATCAGTACCTCCTCCTTTCATTTGTTAAGTGATTACATCAGGTTTAGACTTCCAATACTACGTTCCACATATTGAAAATGTTACAGTTCTCTTGACGATAATGGAAGAGAAAAACGTTGTTATTTTGTGTCGCGTCACCAAGACCTTAGTGAGTGTGTCTGCAGTTTCTCTGCTTCAGTCTGTCATCAACTGAAGGCCGCGGCAGGCGCCTCTTGCCGACACACTGTGGTGACGTCACAACACCACCGCCACACACGCTGGCCCCGCAATCGAGTGAGCCTGGCCTTGTTGCCTCTCACCGGAACAACAAATCAACACTTTGAAGTCTGGAAACAAACAAACTGAAAGGCATTTACTAAAAAATATCTTAATACACAACTAAATTAAATTACTATTTTTTTACAAATAATTTGTATACGTAATTGGCTTTCGTGTGTAATGGTTCAAAGCATTCTGGCATGCACAGCGCAAAATCACACACTGGACAACGGTATGTTGTTTCTTTCCTTTCCCACACTCCAGTTGCTTTTTTAGCTTTGCTACCAGACACTTTACACCAGGCTGTTCCAACCGAGCTCCAGGGAGCCGGAGCGCTCCGGAGCGCTCACTGCGGCAGCTCGGAGCCCGCGTGGAGGGGGAAAGCGAACCCACTGCCCCCTGGCCGCATGCAGACGTAATAACCCGTGCTCAATGACAGCTATGACTAGCCGCGGGAGCCCTGTACCTCTGCTGGAGGATACCTTTCTATTCATTGAGAGGGATGGTCGACCGCGGTGTTTTGTATGTATTTAATTCTGCGAAGAAGTACAATATACAGAATTAAATACAGTCAGGTAGAAGGCGTTGCACGCAGAGAACTGGTAGCCAGGCTTAAGAACGACATACCAGTAGACGTATGTTTAAAAACGGATTCGTAATACGGAGGGTATCAAAACATGCAACGTAGTTCGTGTTCTGTAATGCGTTTATAATTTTCAGGTGAACGAGAGCGGAGAAAACACTACTGAATCTGCAATTCGAGCAAGCTACAGGGTCGCTCACATCACTGCGACGAGTGGCAAACCGTTTTCGGTGGGACCACTCGTAAAATCGTGCAGGGTAGCAGTTGCAGAATGTTTGTTTCCAATGGAGGTGCAGGCAATTGAAGGAGTTTGCCTGTCGAAGCAAACAATGTCTCGTCGAATCCTGGACATGGCAGCGGATTTAGAGACACAGCTCAGAAAAAAGGCGGAGAGCTTTGTCGCATTTTCGCTAGCGCTTGACGAAAGCACCGGCATATCGGACTGTGCTCAGCTTGCAGCCTTTGTGCGTGGTGTCGACATGGAGCTGCAAGTAACTGAAGAACTCTTGGATGTGGTAGCACTCGATTGCACCGCAACAGGACGTGACATTTTTGAAGCTGTTTGTGAATCAGTGGACAATATGAATTTGCCGTGGGATAAGCTCCATTGTGTAGCGACAGACGGTGCACCACAAATGATCGGGCGTCACCGAGGTTTTGCTTCTCGTTTGAAAAATAAGCTCAGGGATGAATTGGGGAAAGACATTTTGACTCTTCATTGTTTTATTCACCAAGAGGCACTGTGTGCTGAAACAGTAGAGCTAGGTGGCGTAATGAAAGATGTCGTGAAGTCTGTGAATTTTGTGCGGCGTCACGGTATGAATCATCGCCAATTCAAAGGATTCCTGAAAGATATGGAAGCGGAGTATGGGGATATACCTTACCACAGTACAGTTCGTTGGCCGAGTCGGGGAAAAGTTCTTGATGTTTTCTTTGCTATTCGTGGGAAAATATCCCTTTTTCTCGAAATGAAATGGGAAGAAATGCGTTGTCTGAAAGATATAAAATCGATATGAGACCTGGCGTTCCTAGCTGACATAACTATGCATCTGAATAATTTAAATCGGTCACTGCAGGGCAAAGGGCAGCTAATCGTTGACGTGCACGACCAGATCAAAGTGTTCATGGAAAAGATACGTTTATTTGAGAGGCAGATGAGTAATGGAAATTTAACGTTCTTCAATCGTCTTGCTTCTTTAAAACTACCTGAAGGCACTACTTCCGGCTATTACCAAGCAAACTTAAAGCAGCTCATCACGTCGTTTGAAACACGATTCCGAGACCTCACTAGTTTGGAAATGGAACTTAAGGTGTTCAGCACTCCTTTTTCAGTTTCCCCCGATGGCTTGTCACCGTCACTTCAATTGGAGATTATTGATTTGCAAAATTCAACTTTGCTGAAAGAGAGGTACTAGAATACGTTGGATTTGTCACGATGGTATCGTTCATTACAGCAAAAAACGTTTCCCAAGCTTGCTACAGTCTGGAACCACGCGACCGCTACGGTCGCAGGTTCGAATCCTGCCACGGGCATGGATGTGTGTGATGTCCTTAGGTTAGTTAGGTTTAAGTAGTTCTAAATTCTAGGGGACTAATGACCTCTGAAGTTAAGTCCCATAGTGTTCAGAGCCATTTGAACCATTTCCCAAGCTTCATAACAATGCCGCTCAGATCATGTGCATGTTTGGATCTACGTATTGTTGCGAGCAGCTTTTCTCAGCAATGAAAAGAGTAAAAAGTAAGGGACGATCGTTTCTTCAGGATGCAACAATGAAGGCCATCTAATGAAAAGAAAATGTCAAGCTACAGAGGCCCAATAAATTCAGTATGCAATTTCTTGTAAAACAGTTGTTTCTTATTTATTTCCTGAACATCGTATTTCCTGATGTAGCATGTCACCACGTCTTAGCATCTAAGACTGTGAGGTTTTCGATCTTGTAAGACGCAGCTGGCACATCAAAACGCTTGCCTTGCCGCCTGCCTCAGCCAGCCGTGCCGGCCTACTGGAATGGTCACAGCGAGCGACACGGCTCCCTGGAGCAGGGAGCGCTCCGCGGCTCACAACGGAGCCGACGAGCTGGAACAGCCTGCTTTACACCATCTCCACGGCCTCGCTTTGCTGTCAGTTGGAGGAAATTTTCTTCCAAAATGTCGCCCAGTTAGTCTGTCGCCTGCAGTCGAAGGCTTCGCCCCTACTTGTTCCTTTCCAGCCACCGTGGCCAGTGTTTCTCCAGTTAACACACATGAGTTTATCTGGAGGACATGGCTGCCTGTGTAGCATTTTATACATAAATGAAAATTCTGTAGATAAGTGAGTCGTGCGAAGGACTTGCCAACACGTTTTGTATTATTTACAGTCTGATATGTCACGTGAACGAATTATTATTTTCAATGATGTAGTGAGAATTACTAATTATTCTTACAAGTATCAAATAATTCAAAATGTAATTCACGCTTTACTTCAATCCTGTAGGCGACATTTGTAACTAATTTCCGACCACCGGATTTTGCAAGATTCAGCCACTACTCAGTCGCGTTACGGAAGAAACGTCTGCGGTTAACCCACGATTTGTACCGACCAATGAAATGTATATTCACCGATGTTATGTGGAGGAGGTTACAATTTAATGTCCAGTATCCTCTGCCAATTATTCTGGGACGAGGTAGACCTTTTGCTTTCACAATTACAGTGTCACGGTCAGAGAACCTGACAGGGGCTGCGTCGTAATCCTGCACAGTTACTCACACTCCGCTGTGGTGTGGAGTCTGTCAGGCCTCGAAGCCGACACTGGCGAGACGTGCGTGCAGACGGCTTCCGTGTCCAGACCTGCAGTCAGATTTTGCAGGGCGCCACAGAAGGGTGTCGCGCCTTCTGAGTCGATCGCTGAAAAATCTTTCCCTTGGAGCTCTCTTGTTTAATGCGGAGGGAGTTTTTTTTTTTTTTTTTTTGGTAGGGTTTAAGGGCGCTCAACTGCTGAGGTCATTAGCGCCCAGTCACTGGTGTCAGAGCACAAGGAACCTGCTAAAACTCAAGGGGATGGGGGGACATCAAAAGGACCGGACAAAGATGCAGATGAAATAAGTAAAAGGTTAAATGTCTTTGGTCAAGCCAGTTAAAGTTATAAAACGCAGAAGACGAGCAGCTGCTCGAGCGTCATCAGCTAAAACATCCGGTAAGGTAGATGGCAGGGACAGGACAACACGAAATTGACTAAAACGGGGACACGACAATAAAACATGGCGCACCGTTAATGCCTGACCACAAGGGCACTGTGGGGCTGGGTCACCAGAGAGCAGGTAGCGGTGGCTAAACCGGCAATGCCCAATCTGCAACCTGGTCAGAAGGACCTCCTCACGCCGAGATGGTCGGGAGGAAGTTGTCCAAGCAGTTGGGAGCGGTTTTA
Organism: Schistocerca americana; assembly: GCF_021461395.2. Lineage (NCBI taxonomy): Eukaryota > Metazoa > Arthropoda > Insecta > Orthoptera > Acrididae > Schistocerca > Schistocerca americana. The sequence continues at coordinate 137,389,788 of NC_060129.1, read as the reverse complement.
CTGCCCGGAGCTTGTTTCCTTGGAGGGATGACCAAGCATCCCACCACAAGGACACAAGCCTCTTACAGACATCCCCACAAACGTCAGATGACGGGACACAATGGGAGGCTGGGCGAGGCTGGAGGACTGCAGCCTTGGCTGCAGCATCCGCAGCCTCATTCCCAGGCACTCCCACATGTCCGGGGACCCACAGAAGGCTGACAGAACCGCCATTATCAGCGAAACTATGGAGGGACTGCTGTATTCGGTGAATCAAGGGATGGACCGGATAGGGAGCCCCAAGGCTCTGAAGAGCACTGAGAGAGTCAGTGCAGAGGACATACGATGAATGGCGGTGGCGGCGGGCATACTGAATGGCCTGATGGAGAGCAAAAAGCTCGGCCGTAAAGCTGGAACATTGGTCAAGGAGCCGGTATTTAAAGGTGGCGGTCCCACGACAAAGGCACAGCCGACACCATCGTCAGTTTTGGAGCCATCGGTGTAAATAAAGGTGTGACCAGCAAGTCGAGCACGAAGTTCGACAAACCGTGAGCAATACACAGCAGCCGGAGTACCCTCCTTCGGGAGTGAGCTGAGGTCGAGATAAATACGAACCGGAGCCTGGAGCCAAGGTGGTGTCGGGCTCTCACCCTCTCTGAAGGTGGTAGGGAGGGCAAAATCCAATTGTCGAAGCAGGCGACGGAAGCGGACTCCGGGGGGCAGCAGGGCAGACACATATAACCCGTACTGACGGTCGAGAGAATCAGCGAAGAAGGACTTGTAAGAGGGGTGGTCGGGCATAGACAACAGCCGGCAGGCATACCGACACAGCAGTATGTCGCGCCGGTAGGTCAACGGTAACTCGGCAGCTTCAGCGTAAAGACTCTCGACAGGACTAGTGTAGAAGGCTCCGGTCGCAAGACATATCCCCCGATGGTGGATGGAGTTGAGCCGGCGTAAGAGGGATGGCCGAGCGGACGAGTAGACGAAGCTCCCATAATCCAGCTTCGATCGGACTATGGACCGATACAAGCGAAGCAGGACAGTGCGATCCGCTCCCCAAGATGAACCGCTAAGAACTCTGAGGACATTAAGGGAACGTGTACAACGGGCCGCCAAATAAGAGACATGTGGAGACCAACACAGTTTCCGGTCCAACGTGAGCCCTAGAAACTTAGTTGTGTCCACGAATGGGAGAACAACGGGACCAAGATGTAAGGATGGCGGAAGGAACGCTTTATATCGCCAAAAGTTGATACAAACCGTCTTCTCTTCAGAGAACCGGAAGCCATTTGCCACGCTCCATGAGTAGAGGCTGTCTAGACAACGCTGGAGGCAGCGCTCCAGGAGCCATGTTCTCTGGGCACTGCAGTAGATCGCGAAGTCATCGACAAAGAGAGAGCCTGAGACATTAGGTGGAATGCAATCCATAATTGGATTGATCGCGATGGCAAAAAGGGCTACGCTCAAGACGGAGCCCTGAGGCACTCCGTTCTCCTGGAGGAAGACGTCGGACAATACGGAACCCACACGTACCCTAAACTTTCGATCCGTTAAAAAGGAATCAATAAAAAGGGGCAGACGACCGCGTAGGCCCCACTTGTGCATAGTGCGGAGGATACCTCCTCTCCAACAGGTATCATAAGCCTTCTCCAAGTCAAAGAACACGGCGACCGTTTGGCGCCTTCGCAAAAAGTTGTTCATGATGAATGTCGACAAGGTCACAAGGTGGTCAACAGCGGAGCGGCGGCGACGAAAGCCGCATTGGACATTAGTAAGTAGTCGTCGAGATTCAAGAATCCAAACTAACCGAGCATTAACCATGCGCTCCATCACCTTACAGACACAGCTTGTAAGAGAAATGGGGCGGTAACTAGAAGGAAGGTGTCTATCCTTCCCGGGTTTGGGTATAGGAACAACAACGGCGTCACGCCAACGCATGGGGACCTGACCTTCGGTCCAGACGCGATTGTAGGTACAAGGAAGGAAGCTTTTGCCCGCCGGAGAAAGGTGGGCCAGCATCTGAACGTGAATGGCATCTGGCCCCGGAGCAGAGGACCGGGACAGTGCAAGCGCACGTTCGAGTTCCCGCATGGTAAAGGGGGCATTGTAAGTCTCCAGATTCAGCGAGTGGAAGGAAGGTCGCCGAGCCTCGTCTGCCTCTTTCCTGGGAAGGAAGGCAGGATGGTAATGGGCGGAGCTTGAAACCTCCGCGAAAAAGCGGCCAAAGGCGTTGGAGACAGCCACAGGATCAACAAGGACCTCATTACCTGAGGTCAGGCCAGGTACCGAGGAGTGGGCCTTAATGCCCGACAGCCGGCGCAGGCTACCCCAAACTACGGAAGAGGGAGTAAAACTGGTAAAGGAGCTCGTGAAAGAGGCCCAGCAAGCTTTTTTGCTGTCTTTGATGACTCTACGGCATTGCGCTCGGAGTCGTTTGTATTCAATACAATTCGCCAACGTAGGATGGCGGCGAAAGGTGCGTAAAGCACGTCGTCGAGCACGGATAGCGTCCCTACAAGCCTCGTTCCACCAGGGGACGGAAACGCGACGGGAAGAAGAAGTAGTACGAGGTATGGAACGTTCGGCAGCATTGATGATAACAGCCGTGAGGTATTCGACCTGACTGTCACAACTGGAAAAATCGCGGTCCGGAAAGGTCGCCAGGGAGGAGTAAAGTCCCCAGTCAGCTTTCAGTATGTTCCAGCGCGAAGGACGTGGGGATGGGGTGTGGTGCAGGAGACGAACGACACAGGGGAAGTGGTCGCTCGAATAGGTGTCAGAAAGGACATACCACTCGAACCGACGGGCAAGAGTGGTAGAACAGATCGAGAGGTCCAAGTGGGAGTAGGTATGAGTAGAGTCCGAGAGGAAAGTCCGAGAGGAAAGTCGGGGCGCCGGTATTGAGGCAGACAAGATTGAGATGGTTGAAGACATCCGCCAAGAGTGAGCCTCTTTGACAGGATGCAGGAGAGCCCCAAAGGGGATGATGGGCATTGAAGTCGCCAAACAATAAGAACGGCGGGGGAAGCTGATCGATCAGGTGCATCAGGTCAGCCCGACTAACAGCAGATGACGGTGGAGTGTAGACGGTACAAACGGAAAAAGTAAAAGCAGAAAGAGTAATGCGGATAGCTATTGCTTGGAGTGGGGTGGTCAACGGGATGGGATGGTAATATACATCGTCCCGAACGAGCAACATGACCCCACCATGAGCTGGGATACCGTCCACAGGGGCGAGGTCATACCGCTCCGAGGTATAGTGGGAAAAGGCAATACGGTCAGTCGGGCGCAACTTGGTTTCCTGGAGACCAAGGACGAGCGGACAGTGCAGGCGGAGGAGCAGTTGTAATTCCTCCCGATTAGATCGAATACCCCTTATGTTCCAATGAAACAACGCCATTGCTAGTCAAAAAGTTGGGGGAACGAGACGGGGAAGAGCTGGTCACCTCGATGGCCGCGGAGGGCCAGGTTGCGAGGCAACAACGCTACAACTGACGGCAGGCGGATCCGGTTCCATCGACTCGTCGCCAGCTGCGGCCGCTGTCCCTGATTGTGTAGGAGGGGCCGCATCATTTGCCGACAAAAGGCCGGCGGAACGCCTGGCAGCAGAGCGTCCCGGCGAAACTGAGGACGGCCGGGATCAGCGACTCACGGATGAAGCGTCAGATGAAACGCGCCGGGGTGGAGAGGGGGATAGAGATTTCTTCTTGGAGGCCTTCTTGGAAGGCCGAGGAGGTACAGGGATGGTGGGCTGGACCCGAAGAAGGTCCTCACGCGCGGGGTCCGTTTTGGAACGCCGGACCTCGGAAGCCGGGGTCCGGAACGTTTCCCCGATGGACGCCTGAGAAGAGGATCGCTTCTCAGGTGGCGTGGGGGGAGGAGGAGGAGGAAGGGTGGCCCCTGGGGCAGGGGGGGTGGGGGCCACGGGGGAGGAGGATTTGGAAGGGAGGGATTTGGGAGGCGGAGGCAGAGCCCCCTGACGGGCAGAGGAGGCGGAGGGGGGACAGGATAGAGGTGAGGATACAGCGGAAGGAGTGGACACAACGGAGGCAAACGAAGTGGCCAGTGACACGGGATGAAGGCGGTCATACTTCTTCCTGGCCTCAGAATAAGAGAGCCGATCCAAAGTTTTGAGTTCCTGTATCTTTTTCTCCTTCTGATAGGCGGGGCAGTCCGGGGACCTAGGCGAGTGGACGCCAGGACAATTAGGGCACCGAGGTGGTGGGGTGCAAGTATGTTCCTCACAAAGAGGACGTCCACAGTCGCCACAAAGGGGCTCAGCCTCACACCGGGACGACATGTGCCCAAAGCGCAAACACCTAAAACAGCGCATAGGAGGCGGGATGTAAGGTCGCACGTCGCACCGGTAGCACATCACCTTTACCTTCTCCGGGAGAACGTCCCCCTCGAAGGCGAGGATAAAGGCCCCGGTGTCGATGCGACGGTCCTTGGGGCCGCGCTGGACTCGCCGGACGAAATGCACGCCGCAGCGCTCCAGGTTGGCCCTGAGCTCCTCATCAGATTGTAGCAGGAGGTCACGATGAAAAATGACCCCCTGCGTCCTATTGAGTGCCAGATGTGGGACAATGGAGACTGGGATGTCCCCTAGGCGGTCGCACGCCTGGAGTGCCGCCGATTGTGTGGCAGAGGTGGTCTTGATAAGAACGGACCCCGATCTCATCTTGCTGAGAGCCTCGATTTCCCCGAAGACGTCCTCAATGTGTTGAACAAAGAACATGGGCTTGGAGGTGGCGAACGTCCCCCCATCTGTTCGAGAACAGACCAAATAGCGGGGGAAGTACTTCGCCCCAAGCCGGCGGGCCTGTCCCTCCTCCCATGGAGTGGCCAAGGGGGAAAGGGCAGGAGAACCAGAACTAGAAACCGTACCTTTTCGTTTGGAAGACTCGGCCGCAGAGCGACCTGATACATGCTGACGTTTCATGTGCGAAACGTCCGCCCCGATACCACCCACTCCGACCAGGGGCTCTCCCCACGGGCGCCACCCAGCCGCAGCAAGGGCCACCTGGCAGGATGACCATTGCCGGGAGTCCTGATGCCCCAAGGAGACGGGCATCTACTCCTTGGCCAACGTGGGGAGGGTGCAGCTCAGGTATCGGCAGTACGATCCCTGTGTTGTCAGGGGGCTACAACCTAGAGGGTACATGACGACCCCACCACAACGGGCTGGCTACCGTGCTGGATTTCTGGTGCCATGGAAAGTCCATCATGATCGCTGGTGCAGATGGAGAGGCACTATGGGCGTAACGTGGACAACCCATCAGGCGTTTAGGCCCAATTTGAGGAATAATGGGTATGGTGACAACGCCGGTGCAATGCTGAGTGCCAAGGTCTTAGTGCACTTAGGACCAGTGGTACACCATGTAAGGTGTCCTTCCCCAAAAGGCTCGTACTTCTGTAAAATTTTGAAAAATGGAGGTCAAACCCCAAGGGGGACCATCACATTAAGGCCAAAACATGTGAGACTCCTTTTAGTCGCCTCTTACGACAGGCAGGAATACCGCGGGCCTATTCTAATCCCCGGACCCGCAGGGGGGGCGGAGGGAGTGCAGAGGTTTAGAGAGGTGACCGCATTCGCAACTCCTGTCACAATGCGTCCTCCCGGCTGTTTTTCTACATCCTTTAGTTACTGCGTTCGTGAAGAGTCACTCCCTGAAAAAGGCGCAAAATCTGCATTACGAAACTCTGCACTTGCCCGGTGGCCACCCGAGCGAGAAGCAGAACGGGTACTTCTGCGCATGCGCGGGCGTATCGAATCCGTCTGCTGGTTCTGTGATGCTGGCACCCTTTCTGCCTCCAGACGGCTGTCGCGCTGGACCTGTACCGTACGTTTTTGACAGTTCCGTCACACTCTTAATAGTAACTGGTTCCAGAACAGAGGAGCATTCCCTTCGCACAGCTAGGCCAACAAATTTAATTAGCATCACCGTTCATGTCCACTGTAAGGTACAGTGATTGTCACAATCTATGTGTGAAAATACATCATTTTAGATGTTTCAAACGGGTGAATGAAGTCTAAATACAAAGCTTAACAATATTCAGGGCCAACATTTTAATCGGAGTCATTTGTTTTGCAGACAAATGACATATACAAATTACACTGAAATCGGCCTGTTCTCTCTCGCAGGCGAATTGTTTCTCGTACTGACTAGCCTCTAATCCGCATCGTGTAGCGTGTGCTTCACATACACACATTTACCAAAAGATGTGGGACATCCTGAGTAAAAAAATAGTCCGATCGTGCATGTGTAACGTCAGTCCCGGATGGCGCGTAAATATTTAAGCGGAATGTCTCAGCGACAGAACATGCAATTGCACGTCTGCTGGGATAAAGTTGGACGTTTTCAAGATGGCCGCCGAGTAAGTGACGCCAGAAACCATTTCCAGAAAGTTAAGTGATTTAGACAGGAATTTAATTTAGTTTAACGCCGACAACAAATTAAATAAGTGCATTAGTGTATCGTTTAGTCTTGCAGTTAAAGGTTTGACTTTTCTTTGCGTATTTTTTCAGAAAACACGAAAAGATCGTAACTTCGCGAAGTCGCGCTTAGGCTTAAATTTTGTAAACGTGTTTGTTTCTTGTTTCACGGTAATTTAACTAGTTTCTCGGTAACAAATAAGTAAACTACCGTAAATAGCGTATAACTTCATTGTTTTAATACAGATTTCAGAAAAACAGCGTAACTTTATATCAGAAACTTGCCTATATACATTTGTTTATAGGCCTAATTCTCGTAACGTTTTTGGAGAATCAAAGTTAAAGTATCTCGTTTAATTGTCCTTTTTTCATTCCATCGAGTGAAAGATATAATAAATAGCGTATACCTTCGTTGTTTTAATACAGATCTCAGAAAAACAGCGGAATTTTAAATCAGAAACTTGCTTATATACATTTGTGAATAGGCTTAATTCTTGTAACGTCTTTTTTGATTTTCGGTAATTTAATTGATTTATTCTAGCTAAAGTATTATTTTTGCCATGAGTGAGAAGTGCCTGACTTGCCGTAGAATTGTTAGTTCGGGGGTTTGGTGTGATGGATGCAGTAGTTTTTTTCACTGGGGGGAATGCAGTGGCGTGGGTGTTGGGAAAGTGGATCAGGCTCATCAGTGGTTATGCAGGATTTGCAGCAGAGATAGGAAGATAGTGGAACAGGAGGGGAAAATTGCTGCCCTTCAGGCTGAGCTAGATCAGGCTAGGGAAGATCTGGACAGGTTAAGGAGGGAGAAGGGCAAAGAGTGGTGGGAAGTGGCAACAGGTAGCAGAAGGAACAGGCCTAGAACTAAGTCTGACAGTTTTGTGGTGAATGTCAAAAATAAGTTTGACCTGTTGCTTCAGTTAGAAACTGATGAGCCTCAAGCAGAGGTAGGTGTAGACAGGACACAACAAACTTTCAATAGGAAATTGAAAAAGAATGTAGGAAAGTCATCGAAAAGGAAGAAAGTTTTGTTGTTAGGCAGTTCTCATGCCAGAGGTGTAGGCCAACTTCTGCAGGAGGAATTAGGACCAGAATACCAGGTCACAAATTTTTTCAAACCAAGTGCTAGTCTGGATCAGGTGACAGAGGATTTAGGTTCACTCTGTAGAGGATTTACCAGGGAAGACACCGTGGTTATTGTGGGAGGGCCAGGGAACAGCATCGACAGAGATCCTGGGTACAGTATAGAGTGTGACCTGGTAAAGATTGCGTCAGCATAGAGACACACTAATGTTGAATTTGTATCTGTCCTGAGACGCCATGACCGGCCTCATTTGAACTCTTCTGTTGGGAGAGTTAATTTGGAGTTGGAACGGCTGCTTGGATCGGGTGCGGGGGCTCATATTGGTGTGGTTCCTGTTGATTATCTCAGTAGGTGGGACTATACCAGGCACGGCCTACATCTCAACAGGAAAGGGAAGGGGAAACTGGCTGGGGTAATAGCAGGAAGTTTAAGGGGGGGAGGCACTGCCATGAATGGTAAAATACCAGTGGTTACAGGTGTTGGAGCAGCACCTTTTTTAGGATAGGTAAGACAGAAAGATGTCAAGTTCTACGAGAGGTCAGGATTGAAACAAATCTTCAGTTTAGGAAAGAAATTAAACAGCACAATTCTAGCGCATTGGATCACCAATCACAGGTATCAATTATAAATTTTCACCAATCACCAGAAATTTTATCTCCACCAAGTTGTATCTCAGTCCTAGGTAATTCCATTGATGAATTAAAGTCACCCAACCCAGTTGACACAATCTGCCTCTCTGAACACCATGTGACCACTGGTATAGGAACTAGGCCTAAGCACAATGAGAAACTCAGACAGGAAAGTACTGCAAATGTTAGAATAAGGAAAGGTTCTCATAAAAGTATAATTAAAAATAATGTAAGTATATTTCATCAAAATATTGGGAGTTTAAAGAATAAAGTAGATGAGCTTCTGGTTTGTTTAGAAGATTTAGAAGCTAAGAATGAAATAGATATACTATGCCTGTCTGAGCATCACATTGTTACTGATATGGATAAGGTAAATGTAAGTGGTTATAAGCTCTCTGCACATGTAATGAGAGAAAATATGGAGAAAGGAGGAGTTGCCATATATGTCAAAAGTTATCATTGTGCAAAAAGTATAGAAACAAAAAAGTTTTGTGTAGAGAAACATATAGAAGCATGTGCCTGTGAGCTTAAATTAAATAAAGGCACATTTATAATTGTAACTGTATATAGGTCCCCATCAGGAAATTTTCATCTATTTCTGAAAAATTTGGACTCCTTGTTGTGCTATCTGTCAGACAGGGGAAAGCAAATTATTATTTGTGGGGACTTCAATGTAGATTCTCTGAAAGAGGGTAATAGGAAAAATGACCTTGAAGTATTACTTGGTTCTTTCAATTTGACACCCGTTATTGATTTTCCTACTCGGGTGGTAAAGGATAGCAGCTCACTGATAGATAACTTCTTTATAGACCAAGATAAGTTTAACCAGATAAATGCTCAGCGTGTTGAGAATGGTCTTTCTGATCATGGTGCACAGCTGGTTACAATATATGACATAGCTCCATTCAGCAATACTAAACAGTCCTCCAAAGTAGTACGTTCAGTCAACGATTTAACAATTGCAAATTTCAGGGAAAGCCTACAGCAGTTAGACTGGGATGAGGTGTACCGTGAACCTGATGCCAATTTAAAATATAATTTATTTCATGACATTTTTGTAAATGCATTTGAAAACTGCTTCCCCAAGAAAATAGTTAAATATACTCGTAAGAAACCTTGTAACAAACCATGGCTTACTAAGGGTATAAAAATACCTTGTAACCGGAAAAGGGAAATGTATCTGACAGCAAGAAAGAGTAGTGACCCAGAAACTATCAAAAATTATAAAAACTACTGTGTTATATTAAGAAAAGTTATTAAAAAATCCAGGAGTATGTGTATCATGTCTGAAATCAGCACCTCTGATAATAAAATTAAAACAATTTGGAATATTATTAAAAGAGAAACAGGTCAACCAAGAGCAGAGGAAGACAGTATTACCATCAAATTGAATGAAAACTTTACGAACAAAAAGTCAGAAGTTGAAAATATTTTTAATAATCATTTTCTAAATGTTGTGGATATAGTAGGATCCAGGTGTTCATTAGAAGATGCTAGGCTGTTAATGGACGAGGCCATACCTATGCAATTTGATACAATTGAAATCTCACCCACTTCTCCCTCTGAAATTAGGAAAATAATAAACTTGCTTAAAAGCAAAAACTCACATGGAATTGATGGCATTTCCAGCAAAATACTAAAAGCTTGTTCTCAACAGGTAAGTAAGATTCTCAGCCACCTGTGTAATAGCTCTCTGGAACAGGGCATTTTCCCTGATAGACTGAAATATGCTATTGTTATACCGTTGCATAAAAAGGGGGATAGATCTGATGTCAACAATTACCGTCCAATCTCCATTCTAACAGCTTTATCCAAAATTTTTGAGAAAGTAATGTATTCAAGAGTAGCTTCACATATCTGTAAAAATGAAATACTAACAAAATGTCAGTTTGGTTTCCAGAAAGGTTTTTCAACAGAAAATGCCATATATGCTTTCACCAGTCAAATTTTGAATGATCTGAATAACCAAACACCTCCCATTGGGATTTTTTGTGATCTCTCAAAGGCTTTTGATTGTGTAAATCATGAAATTCTGCTAGACAAGCTCAAGTATTGTGGCATGAGTGGGACAGTGCACAAATGGTTTAATTCATACCTAACTGGAAGAGTGCAGAAAGTTGAAATAAGTAGTTCTCGTAACATGCAAAGATCAGCACATTCCTCAAACTGGGGAACAATCAAGAATGGGGTTCCACAAGGGTCAGTCTTGGGTCCTTTGTTGTTCTTATTATATATTAATGACTTGCCATTCTATATTCATGAAGAGACAAAGTTAGTTCTCTTTGCTGATGATACAAGTATAGTAATCACACCTGAGAAACAAGAATTAACTGATGAAATTGTCAATACTGTCTTTCAGAAAATTACTAAGTGGTTCCTTGTAAACGGACTCTCACTGAATTTTGATAAGACACAGTACATACAGTTCCGTACAGTGAATGGTATGACGCCATTAATAAATGTAGACCTTAATCAGAAGCATATAGCTAAGGTAGAATATTCCAAATTTTTAGGTATGTCCATTGATGAGAGACTAAATTGGAAGAAACACATTGATGATCTGCTGAAACGTTTGAGTTCAGCTACTTATGCAATAAGGGTCATTGCAAATTTTGGTGATAAACATCTAAGTAAATTAGCTTACTACGCATATTTTCACTCATTGCTTTCATATGGCATCATATTTTGGGGTAATTCATCACTGAGGAATAAAGTATTTATTGCACAGAAGCGTGTAATCAGAATAATAGCTGGAGTCCACCCAAGATCATCCTGCAGACATTTATTTAAGGATCTAGGGATATTCACAGTAGCTTCTCAGTATATATACTCTCTTATGAAATTTGTTATTAACAACCAAACCCAATTCAAAAGTAATAGCAGTGTGCATAACTACAATACTAGGAGAAAGGACGATCTTCACTATTCAAGATTAAATCTAGCTTTGGCACAGAAAGGGGTGAATTATACTGGCACTAAAGTCTTTGGTCACTTACCAAATAGTATCAAAAGTCTGACAGATAACCAACAAGTATTTAAGAAAAAATTAAAAGAATTTCTGAATGACAACTCCTGCTACTCCATAGAGGAATTTTTAGATATAAATTAAGAAAAAAAATATTAAAAAAATAAAAACAATAAAAAAATAAAAATAAAAAAACACAAAAAAGTAGTTATATTAACTTAAGTATGTTGTTAAATTAACCTAATTATGTCATGTATTGGAAAATTCGACTCGTTCCACATCATTACGAAATATCGTATTCATGATCCATGGAACTAGTATTAATCTAATCTAATCTAATCTAAAACCCATCCCTTAAAAGAACTGCCGTTGCGCTGTTTACTTCTGCATGGATAGTAATGACAGCTTGAAAGTCAGCTGATGTCATTGAGAGACTTGCTGCAAAAATAAAACATTACATGTATTAAATCATCCAGAGCACTAATTTTAACAGAGGTTGTTATCGAAGTAATGTTTAGTGTTAGTACATCGTGGGCTGCCATTAGATAGATGTAGCGTGCTCTGACATAACTGCGAAATTGCTGCGAGAGCGGGTGAAAATATCTTTGTAATACTGGGACATTAAATGGCAGCCGGACGCTGGTGTCTGCGATCATCACCGACTTTGGAACTGTTGAGTACAACTGGAGCAGTAATCGCTAAACAGTATTACACATTTTATGCCGGAAGTGATCGTCCTGATTTAGTTTCGGCCCCCCTGTCGTGTGGCCGGTCTTTTCTCCGCCGCCGTGGTCGGACCGCCCCTACCGCCTGCTCCCGCCCCGCCGCTGCTTCTGCGCATGCGCGGCCCTCCGCCGGATTCGCTGCCCGCATTCTGCGTCGCTCCCCCACCTGCGAGTTTCCCCTCGGCGACTGCGCCGGCCGTTTGCGCGGGCTGTCTGACGCCACCTGTTGCTGTTTGCACGTGAATAACAGTGTCGTAAGCGTTTCTGCCTTACAGACAAGACCGAATGTTTACACAGGCTTTCCTTACGTAGAGAGTAATGCAACATGTTACAGATGCGTTGCTTTTTCCAGAAACAACCGTTTCTTTGGCGTCATTTTCATCGATGAAATTCGGATCTCGGAAATTTCTTTGTTGTCTCGTGATCTGGCGTGCGCAGACGCGCACTTAAACGAAAACAAGTGCTGTAAACTCATCGCTGTGAAACTGGGCTTGAAACGCATTTGGTCGGTACACACCTGTCTGAAGCGTATTTCACGATGCTCTTCAACTTCTTCCACTGATACCCGCGCTGTTGCTGCTGCAGAGGAAAGGAAAGCTGAAGCCTGTTTCTCGTCGCTCTTGCTAAGCACAATAATATTCCCAACTTATTTTCTATTTATGGTTACGGTCGTATTCAGTAACACTGTAACGGTATTGTCATAGCTGATTCCGCGTTCTACCCTAACAGATTCGAAAAGTTCGGTTCTATTTGTCACTTGCAAGTCTAAGATGCTGCCTTCACGACCCGTTTCTCAGATTAATGGCCCGAGGTAGTTTTTGAGTGAAGCACTTGGATCAGTTTCTCACGATTCCCTGGCCCTGCCTTCAGTCTCAGCCACCTATGTCGCCCACTGCAGAGGTGGCAGGTTAAAGGTTCCACCTAAAACTGTAACATGGCGAGGAAATGCACGCCAGATGTTCTCAGGGTTTCTTACTTTCCATTCAGAGCTCTTAATAGACGAGTAGTCCAAAGATATTTCTAGCATCGCGACTGCAACAGGGAAAGGCCGGAACAGCTGTGGTACTCAAACTACCCTCCGCCACACACCACAATGTATCTGTGAAATTATCATTTCAGACTTTCCAAATCGGTAAATTATCTCAGAAAGGCGTTATCTTGTGAATTTTGGAGCAGTTTTGACACAATGCGGGATGCGTTACATTTTATCTTCATTTGCACAATACACACGACAGCAGATCTGGTGCAGTTATTGTTTACAAGTCTGAAGATAAGGATTTACGATATTCAGGACCAATATTTTAAATTGAGTTATCTGTTTTGCAGATAAATGGTATGTATAAGTTACATTGAAAACGACCTCCTCTCTCGCAGGCGAATCGTTTGATGTACCGGCTAGGCTGGATTTCGCATCGTGTAGCGTGTGCTTCGCATACTTCGGTACAAAATTTTATTTGTAGACTTTTCTGTCGCACTGGACTGATATTTACGTATTTCGATATCAAAATAAATTTTAGCCATTTCTCAGATACCAACCACACACTTACAAGCACTAGTTTAAATAAATGCGAACACGTTTCAAAATATATGACGTCCGTCTCGACAGCGGATGTCTGCCGTGAGTGCTATTGTGTTTGACGATGCGAAGAACACAGGTGGAGTTCTGGGCTGTTTTCCGTCTGCAGACGCGTGCCATACCGTTCCAAAGTGCCGTAATAGCAGAGTGCAACAGGTGAATGGCGTTAGGCGCGATCCGAATTTTGGGGAGTCACCGTTTTTTTAGGACGCCCTAGCGCGGTCACCACTCGTTGTCAGAAAATCACTGCTGATTGCTGCATGTTGTAGAAGAGTTTGTCCAATTTAATTTTGTGTTGGGTTGTCAACTTTGAGAAACATGTAGTCTTTGTGAAATAAATGAAAATCTGAGAAAAGTCGGAAAATTTTGAGGCTTTCGTTGTGAAGCCTACATACTACAGGGCAGGAAGCACGAAATTTGGATTTAGGACCCCAAAACATATGATTATGTAATCGCTGAGGAAAGATCTGCCGCAGTTTCTTACCAATTGGTATTTTTGGTCATTGCACGCAAGGTGGCTCTGGATAGTTACTGCTAGATATTTTAAGGTAGGTGACTTACTGTTTCCAGCAATTTGTGGTCAGCAGTGTAATTGTACAGTAGTGGATTTCTGTTCCTGTGTATGCACAGTATATTACATTTATTTATGTTGAGGATCAACTGGCAGAGCCTGAAGTATTCATCAATGCCGTGGAGGTCACTCACCAAGTCAATACTGTCTCCTGGCGCCGCTGCTTCCTCACAGAGAATGTTGAGGAGCTTCCGTGTGTAACGCCGCCACATGAGGGCCACAGAAGCTCTTGTTCAGAATGCAGTCTGCCGCTTTGGTCACGCATGCACGCACGGGGACGCCAAGTCTAATTGTATCACAGCGGACAGGGGAATGAATGTTCCAAATGTGGTCTGCTTCCAAAAACGTGTACAGAGACGCAAAAGTGTATTTTGGCGAAACTGCCGTATAATTCCAGTGATGGCTGCATGTCTCACGCGATTGAGTATAATTCCTCGAGAGATGGTAGTTTGTTCTGTAAGAGAAGCAAGGGAGGTGTTTAGGAGTGTAATGATTTTAGGTGGTTGTTCAATTCTCTTTATTTGAAGGTGAGCTGGCAAGAAGGCTGCAGATGGTGTGAGCATGATGTGGTGTGAGCACTGCTACCAATGTGACATTACAAAAAATGGTTCAAATGGATCTGAGCACTATGGGACTCAACTGCTGTGGTCGTAAGTCCCCTAGAACTTAGAACTACTTAAACCTAACTAACCTAAGGACAGCACACAACACCCAGCCATCACGAGGCAGAGAAAATCCCTGACCCCGCCGGGAATCGAACCCGGGCTGTGACATTACAGTTAAACATGAAAAGTACTTGTGCGGTACATGCACAGAAGTGAATTCAGTGTGAAATCTGAAGATACATTCTAAGTGAACAGCTTATATGGCAGTAATATGAGTATGGTGCAGTTTGCAGTGATGTGATGTAGCAACATAGACACTGCTAGCGAATGGTTTGCAGTAATTAGGTAATGTAGGAGACTGGTGCAAAGAACTAACATTAACGCACAACACCCGGTATTCTCGCATTTGTCTCTTGGAAGAGATTGGGTGTTTACGTTTCGAAATACAGGCGGTTGTGAAAGACGTCGGCTGTATTCTTGTAAGCTGTTTGAATATTGTATGTGGGACGAGAAACACAAGACAGAGAGGGAGAGAGAAGTGGAGTTTATGAATGATGGAGTATTTGTCAATTGTTGCTGAGCTTTCGCAGAAATTGCTTGTGAAATGTTTTACAGAGTGAATTCTCAAAAGGAAGGTTTGTCACGTTGGTTTACAGATATCTCCTGTTGTTGCAGTAGTTGTGGTGTTACTGGAGTAATTGTGTGGACTGCAAAAGGTAGAAATGAATAGAGAAAGCGATCTTTTTTTTCAATTTTTTATTTTAATATCCTGTACAATGAAGTACTACTGGCACGTATTAATGCTGTGTTAGCATCTCGACGAGCCGCTGCCGGTTTCGCTGCCTGGCTAAGTCCAGGGGGGTCCTCCCGTCAGTACCCCTCACCCCCCTGTCGGCTCCGGCCTGCAGCAACGCAGCCGCCGCCTCTGCGTGGCCATAGTATGCCGCAAAGTGCAGCGGCGTCTGCCCCCACTGATTCCTGGAGTTGGGGTCGGACGCCGCAGAGAGCAGCAGCCGCACCACAGCCGCGTCGCCTCTCCGTGCAGCCCAGTGCAGGGCAGTCCCCCAGACCCCGCCCCTCGCCCCCACGTCCGCCCCAGCCGCGAGCAACGCCCGCACCTCCTCCACCGCCCCCTCCTCAGCCGCCTCTATCAGCCTCCTGCCTCGCTCCTCCTCAGAAAGGCTCCTGCACAAAACATCGACACACTCTCTACTATCGAGACACACACACACCAAATGAAAGAAACTAACAGCCGCAAAACTGCCAACAATTCTGAATACACTTCTTCCGAGCGACAAGTCACAAATCTAGAAATCTTGCTTCTGCAATACGGGTTAACCAGCGTATTACAGACAGATCCACAGCACTAGCCCATAATCAAAAACTTCACCCATCTCCCATTAAAAATAGGTGCACTCCATCCTGTAACAAATACATTAGGCACATTCCCTCATAGTTCACTCCACAGATCCGCCTCCTTTCACCTCGGCATGCAGTTGCTACCCAATCCTTCATCTACATTCAAACACACCCCAAAACTACGTTCTCTGGGTACCAATTCCTTCAGTCACTTAGGAAGAAAACAATAGAAACTAAACGCATCTGTAAGCACTGAAATACTACTTCCTCACCAGACAGCTAAGTGATTCAGACTAGTAACATGGAAATTTCCTGACATACCAACATAAAATATAAAAGTCACTGCTTCGTACACAATAAGTCGGTCGACAGGGGCACCAGGTCGGCTCTCCCTGACACACACACACACACACACACACACACACACACACACACACACTACCCACTGCATAATAATCGTCACATGTGCTCATATAATCATGCATGCAACAAGAGATACATCCACTGGAACATTCATTTCCATCTGCTTACACACTTTGCAACCCACCATATGGTCTGTGGCAGGCGGCATCCTTTGTGCAACTTTTTGCATTTTCTGAAAATTCTGGACACAAAATAAATTACACACCACTACAGAAGGCGTAAAACTTTACATTTATACTTAAAAAGGTCTAAGTAAACTTAAAGTGTACACCAGCTACGCTGCTTCCGAGTAAAATTTCTGTTTCAGTAGTAGTACAAACACTTAAGCCGAAACTTTAGACCAGTCTCAAAAAAGTACTGTATTTCCTGTATCTAATGCAATGCATAAACTAGATCATGCCAGAAAGAAATCAGGTGCCTGTAAGAAATACAAACAGAGTGTTGATTCATTATCGCATGTTCACTTACAAATATCAAAATACTTGTATAGATCTGGCATTGCTGAACTTTAACCAATGTCGCGGGAACCTCTCCCCACAGCTGATGCAAGTTAAAGGCTAATCCCAAGCGAGAGAGCCAGTAAGAAGCTTCAAAGACAATTGAAATACTAACTAGAAACTACAGAGGTAATAAAACTGGTGCATTTAGTACAAAATAATCAATGTAGGTGGAGCAGCAACCATATGAAACAAAAGTAATAACTGGTACATATAAAAAGTTCTCAACTGACTGCAGTCATCTGCTTTTTCCGTTCCGCTCCCAAGTAGAGCGAGGGAGAAACGACTGCCTGTATGCCTCTGTACGAGCGACAACGCCTCTCACCCTATCTTCACACGCCTTGTCTCAAGTGTACATTGCCACAACTAGAATTGTTCTGCAGTCAGCCTCGAAAGACGGTTCTCTAAATTTTCTCAACAGAGTTCCTCGAAAAGAACGTCGGCTCCACTCCAGTGATTCCGATTCGAGTTCCTGAAGCTTCTGCGCAATACCTCTGCGTCACTCTAAACTACAGGTAGCAAATCTAGCAGCTCAGCTGTCAATCCTTTAGCTGTGTTCCTTTAATTCTACCTGTTGCTAATACCAAACACTCTAGCAGTACTCGAGAATAGGTCGCACCAGCGGCCTACATGCAGCCTCATCTACAGGCCAACCACACATTCCTAGAATTCTCCCAACAAACTAAAGTCGACCCCCTTGCCTTCCCAACCACAGTCCTCTCAACCTCGTTCCATTTCGTATCACTTCGCGAACTCTCGCTCAGACATTTAAGCGACGCCTCTGTGTCTAGCGGAACACCTCAACACTACGTGTCTGTTTTTCCTACTCACCTGCATCAACTTACAGATGGTTGCCATTCGTCACACCAACTAGAAATTTTGTCCAACTCGCCTTGTGTCCTCCTACACTCACTCAACGACGACATCTTACTGTACACTAGGGGACCACCAGCAAACAGCCGCAGATACCTGTCCACCAGACCATTTATGTATACAGACAGCAACAGCGGTCCCATCACCCTTTTCTGGAGCACTCCTGCCTCTGGCGAACACTCGCCACTGAGGACAACATACTGGGTTCTGTCACTTAAGAGCTGAGGTCCACTCACATACATGGGAACCTATTCCACACGTTTCTATCTCCTTCAACAGTCGACAGTAATCCACCGTGTGAAATGCTCTGTGGACATGTATGAATATGTTATTCAGAGGTGATCGACAAGCGCACCACATCACAGGAAAATCTGCACAATGCAAAGAATTGCGATCTTTGGGGTAAAAATGGCTCAGTCACCTCTGTTGCAATCACGGATTGTATTAAAGAGTCGGCACAGAGAGAACTGGGGGCTAATGTTGCCCGTCTCAAAAAGAAAGGATTGTAGTTTACACACAAGTCAGCCTTGCCGCTATTGGACGCATCAGAAAGGCGACCGAAAATAAACCACACAGTTTGCCAGAAACGCCAAGAAAGTGCACTACGAAATTTGGAGTATAAATCCATCACTGCAAGCAGCTTCTCAAAACAGGTAATTTGATCAACCATAGGGACTTTTGTATGGCTAAAAACTAGTGCTGACATTACACAAATTGGTTGTTGCCGTAAAAACAAAAAAATTATTTTCCTTGGAAGAAAGCTGTTTAGAGTAAGACACTGCATGAAATGCGATTTACTTGCAACAGACCTCTAAGTAAAGGAAAGGTCCCTCTAGAGAGAAGTCATTACTGACTGGCGATGCAAATACTTGATACAAGTCAGGAAATTAACAGAACTCTTTTCTATCGACGAAACTTGGGTGGTGAACCAACGACATTCCTCTTAGAAGACGATGACAGGGTCGTGACAGTGGCACCAAAACAGACAATATGATAGTCCAAGCAACAGCGGTGAATGTTGAATCCAATACTTGGTTTATTTATTGGTCTACATCAATGTCGTCTTCACCAAGATATTTCCCATTACATATTATACATTTATTCCAGTGCTTCTTCCAAAGCTTAAAACTATTCTGGAACAATCCTTACAGTAGCATTTAGTTCTCTCAGAGGTGCAGTTTGAATCTCATCTATTATGTAAAAGACAGCTCTTTAAGCTTTGTCTTTATTTTTGAGAACAAAATGTCACACATGGAGCGAACGTGGGGCCAAGGACATCACTACAGTATTGTTTCTAGCCAAACATGCACAAGCACGCAACGAACTGTGAGCAGGTGCGTTATCGCAGTGCAGAAACAATGAACTGTTCCGCCACAAAGCGGGACACCTTTCCGTGTTGCTTCAAGCCATCGGGGTTGAGCTGGTGAGAAGTACTGCATACTGGCCGTTTCATCTTGGGACAAGGAGTCGTGGTGCACTGTACTGTTAAAACCGAAGATTACTGTCAGACACGTAACA
Source organism: Schistocerca americana (assembly GCF_021461395.2). Classification (NCBI taxonomy): domain Eukaryota; kingdom Metazoa; phylum Arthropoda; class Insecta; order Orthoptera; family Acrididae; genus Schistocerca; species Schistocerca americana. The sequence goes on along the minus strand of NC_060129.1, from coordinate 137,370,548 downwards.
TTCACATTTCAGTGGTCTTGGCCATCTGTCACCGAGTCGATCGAGTGTTGGTTTATGCATCGTTTGGTTTAACTCTCAGTTAGTCTTCTATTATGACCTTCTCGTCATCCTCATCTTCTTCTAAAGGTTTATACCAGTCGTAAACACCTAATTCACTCGTAGTATACTCACCAAAAGCAGTATATAATATTTCTAAAACCACGATGCATTTTAATCCGTTCTCATAGCAAATTTTAGTACAAATGCGGTAATCCGTTTTTACAGTAATACTCATAAAATACCAGTAACCTTTCTGACACCTCACAACACACTAAATAACCGATACGCATAACGTTGTACACACAATGACAAAAAGGAAGTAGGAATCTGAGTAATAAAACGCGTGAAATGGCGAGTTTCCCGTTACTTCTGAGCACTACTCGTATCACAAGAATGGTTGCGTTTCAATCCACCCAATCAAGGGGAACTTTTACCTCTTAGAGGAAACACAATGGAAGAGCAAGTCTTCAGTTGTCCGGTATAATTGCACCACATTTCGTTTATAATCGCTTTGGAATATATCCATCCATTTAGGAGGGAATTGTAGATGAAAATGCCTTTAGATGAACAGGTATTCGGTACTGATGTATATTCGTAATTTATGTAGCAACCTTGGCTTTTGATTTCTGTTCCTGTGTTGATGTAATTTACTCCACAATGTTGTGTTTCGGGAGGTGGCTATCGTCTGCTGTCTCGCAGTGGTGCCAACTCATTTACCTAAAAATGAACACTGTCCGGATGGGTCTGCACAGTGCGTCGCCATCGATTTAAAGCGCGCGCCGCGGAATCGCCGGCACGGCATTTCGGAACCGAGGCATATAGGAAAAGCAGGCAGGCCATTCCAGCCCCAAGCGAGTAAAAAAACTCGCAGACGCCCTCGCGCGCCTTGACGTCACGGAGAGGAGAGGAGGCTGCAGCGCCGAGCATTCAGTTTTGAGACAGCCACGAGCAAGACTCGCTGTAAGTGTGCCGTGGCAACATTGCTTTAACAGTGCTCGGACGACGACGGACGCTACGTATCACGTTTTTCCCAAGGATGAGCACTTGCGACGTCAATGGATGGTTCGATGCAAATGCAAGGACAAAGTGAATGCGGAAACTGCACGTGTGTAGTCAGGTCACTATCGGCCAGAAGATTGTGAACGGGATTTGAGAAATGAGCTTCTGGGGTTACCTTCAAGAAAGAAGTTATTACCAGCAACAATCCCCTGCATAAACATTCCGAACTGGCGTGGACAAGAAATTGCGGAAAGCGGCGATGCAAACGAAAGGGTAAGACGTCTGCACATACATAACACTTTCAATAATTGAAACTGAAAAATTACCGTAATAAAAACGAATTCACATAAATGCGATGCTTTTTGACGCATTACTATATTGCTTTACGGGAGTGAATGACTCGCTATTTTGTACAGGCAATAAATAATGTTGCTCAAGTGTATTTGCTTTCCCTCCTGGATATAATAGCTACATTTGTCTTAGAAATAGCCGTTTTTTTAAGTATTCTCGATATGTTGACTATTTTAAAGCTAGTATATAGTTAAAATGACAAAATCAGCATATTTCGCGTAATTTGTTTACATTTACTTCTGTAACAATAGCTGATGCTGACCAGTTGACTTCGCAGCGTAGTGGTATGGTTTCTGACTCCCATCTTGGAGGTTATGGGTTCGTATACCTGTATTTCCTCTTACATTGTATTTTTACATTTTATCAAACTGGGCTATTGCAGCCACTTATGCCACTCATATTTAATCGCTTTCGTCAACTGATCTGATTTTTAGTGAGAAATTAATGCAGTTGCATAGTAATTTTTAGGAGTAGTAGGCCTACTCGGTAAATAATTTTACGAATAATAAAATTAAAATTAAATTTATGCTTTAGAGATCCGGAAGACGTGCACAATGCTGTGGAGTAAGAAGTTTGCAAAAGCTATCTCTGACAGCTTTAGAAACTGTGCCACCGAAAGAAAGTCGACCGAACCGCATGTACAGACTGCGTTCATGAACCCACTGAAGTAGTGAATAAGGATTTGGAAATTAAGGAACTGAGGGCCGAGACTGAACTTTTAAAAAACTGAATGCACAGAAAGAAGCGGCAATAAAAAATGTGATGCAGCCTTACAAAGTAAAACGAACTATCTCCGACGTGTTCTTTCGTCGAAGCGGGCAGAAAAGTCATCTGACGTGAAAGCAAAAGTCGTATTGCACAAAAGTGTAAATAGTGTATTGTCAAAATGTTTTACACCGGCACAAATAAGATGTCTATTAAATGAAAATAAAAGGGCAAAGTGGAATTCAGAGGACATTGCCCATCCATTAACTTTAAGAGCTCCGTCACCTAAAGCATACACTTATTTGCGAAAGCGAGAAATTCCTTTGCCTTGCAGGGCAACCCTTCAGAAACGGACGAAGGAATTTAAATGCAGAGCGGGTATTCTTTAAGATATCCTGTGTTCATTGAATGAGGGGTCAGCAGACGAGTGTCTCTCGCACCCCGCATTTACATTGATGCCACCCTTACCATCTGACACTCCACTGGGAACTCCTGAGGACGTGATTTTGAACGTGGCTCAAAATTTTGTCTTTCTGCGCTGCAGTGCATGGCAAACGATTCTGAAAATGTGCGCTCGCTTCCTCAGGTAGAATACTAACGGTACTGAATTACCAATGTATGATTTGGCACGATATGAAATTATACTGTGGGACCTTACTTCTTCCACGGGGCGCTTAAATGGAAATACGTATGCACATATTCTTACTAACATCGAGCCTATTCTTCTGGAGGTAGTTCCGTGGACAACCGACAGTGTATGTGGATCGAACACGACCACTGCCCAGACTCTTCGCCTGCTCCAAAGCGACCAATGAATGGAAAGTTTCCTGGCCGTTGTATGGGACGGAATGCTGCAGTACAAAGGCCAGCCAGGTGCCCTGATATGACTCAAATGGATTTCTTTCTACGGGGAGCACTGAAAGATAGAGTCTGTCATGAACCCCAGGTATGTCAGATGATACGCGCCAGACCACACGACAACGTATCATCCAATGTAGCTTGTCCAGTACATCTCTCTCGCTCAAACAGCGATTCCAAATGTGTCTAGCAGTCGATGGTGTGCTATTTCATCATATTGTTCATTAAAATGTGAAACCACACTTCACTAAGGAAAGTATTTAGTTTGTGGATGACAAGGCATCAGTTGTTTTGAATAAATGTTTAGCTTATTTAAAATCTATTCCGTCTACGTACAATTTCGAGTAGTCTCTGATTTCTAATTGACAGCAGGTCTTTTGCGCTGTAGAACCACCCGGGTGCTTCCAGGCAGAGACAGGCTGAGCTGACAGAAGGTCATGGGATAGCGATATCTACACATACAGATGGCAGCAGTATCGCGTATACAAGGTATAAAAGGGCGGCGGGTTGGCCGCGCTGTCACCTCTACTGAGGTGGCTCCTGGGAAAGGCTTACCGACGTCTTGATGGCCGCACGACGGGTTCTAACAGACGTCGATTGCGGAATGATAGAGCTTGCCTATGACTTGATATTTTTAAAATGTACAGTATCCGATGTATCGATATTTAGTAAAATACCGTTATCTGCTCCCCATGTATCGAGGAAAGTATGGATATATCAGCAGAAAATCATCAACGTGCCTGCCTATAAAAATATGGGCTGCACGTTGTAAGTACACTCCCGGTTTTAGAGCTGTTCGTTGGAGTATTGATTTATTATTGGATACTCTGTACATCAACAAGCTATCCCCCTCAGAGCAAGAACTGAAAGGAAAACGACGGATGTTCACGCCTCCCGACAACCACCGTGCAAGCTGCGGTAACTGCATGTAAGTGGCACACTGAAAGGTGTCTCGTGGGTCCATCGTTCGGTATCGTCACGTATCGGATTTGTCCGCAACACTTCACGTCGACTTCCCTGCTTTTTCATTTCTGCAAACGCCATCGACCCTGCAGCTGTAGCGCCAGAACTGGGTCGTGAATCTGAAAGTTTGCCGTTTCTGTTGGTAGCGCTGGGCGCCGATTACGCCAGCAGTTCCCTGAGTCCACTGCAGCGACCAGTTTTGTCGTTTAGATTTTTGTTCATTTTCAACGTCTGTTTTTGAAGAATGTCGATGTGAAGAAAGAGCACACTAGTTCCGATAAAAATTGTGTAACGCAACAGTTGTCCTGTTTCTTCACATTTGAAATCGTCTTATTCCATTCAAACCGCCCCTCCCCCCGGGGCAATGGGTGTCACATATACTTGCCTCACATAATCAAAATTACACACTGGACCTGATGAAAGTTCAAAAAGCGACAACACTCCTTTACACAGTGAAAGTAAAATTGTGCCTCAGTACAAATTCAAAAAAGCAACTTCAATATTTTCCGGAAACTGTGAAAAAAATCTAAATTAGAGAGACTGTTTTTAGTTGCCGTGGCGAGAAGACTTATTTCTAGTGATGCAGAATGTTGTCTGAATAATACACCACTGGCCATTAAAATTGCTAAACCACGAAGATGAAGTGCTACAGACGCGACATTTAACCGACAGGAAGAAGATGCTGTGACATGCAAATGATTAGCTTTTCAGAGCATTGACACAAGGTTGGCGCCGGTGGAGACACCTACAACGTGCTGACATGAGGAAAGTTTCCAACCGATTCCTCATACACAAACAGCAGTTGACCGGCGTTGCCTGGTGAAAGGTTGTTGTGATGCCTCGTCTAAGGAGGAGAAATGCGTACCATCACGTTTTCAACTTTGATAAAGGTCGGATTGCAGCCTATCGCGATTGCGGTTTATCGTATCGCGACATTGCTGCTCGCGTTGGTCGAGATCCAATGACTGTTAGCACAATATGGAGTCGGTGGATTCAGGAGGGTAATACGGAAGGCCGTGCTGGGTCCCAACGGCCTCGTATCACTAGCAGTCGAGATGACAGGCATCTTGTCCGCACGGCTGTAACGAACGGATCGTGCAGCCACGTCTCCATCCTTGAGTCAACAGATGGGGACGTTTGCAACACAACAACCATCTGCACGAACAGTTCGACGACGTTTGCAGCAGCATGGACTACCAGCTCGGAGACCGTGGGTGCGGTTACCGTTGACGCTGAATCACAGAGAGGAGCGCCTTCGATGGTGTACTCTACGACGAAACTGGGTGCACGAATGGCAAAACGTTATGTTTTCGGATGAATCCAGGTTCTGTTTACAGCATCATGATGGTCGCATCCGTGTTTGGCGACATCGCGGTGAACGCACATTGGAAGCGTGTATTCGTCATCGCCATACTAGCCTATCACCCGGCGTGATGGTATGGGGTGCCACTGGTTACACGCCTCGGTCACCTCTTTTTCGCACTGACGGCACTTTGAACAGTGGACGTTACATTTCAGATGTGTTGCGACCCGTGGCTCAACCCTTTATTCGATCCCTGCTGATCCCTACATTTCAGCAGGATAATGCACGACCGCATGTTGCAGGTCTTGTACGGGCCTTTCTGGATACAGAAAATGTTCGACTGCTGCCCTGGCCAGCACATTCTCCAGATCTCTCACCAATTGAAAACGTCTGGTCAATGGTGGCCGAGCAACTGGCTCTTCACAATACACCAGTCACTACTCTTGATGAACTGTGGCATCGTGTTGAAGCTGCACGGGCAGCTGTACCTGTACACGCCATCCAAGCTCTGACTCAATGCCCAAGCGTATCACGGCCGTTATTACGGCCAGAGGTGGTTGTTCTGGGTACTGATTTCTCAGGAACTATGCACCCAAATTGAGTGAAAATGTAATCACATGTCAGTTCTAGTATAATATATTTGTCCAATCAATACCCGTTTATTATCTGCATTTCTTCTTGGTGTAGCAATTTTAATGGTCAGTAGTGTATCTTCCAACGGAAATCGTAGGGTCAGTATTGCCTCATATTCCTAGACATCAACAAAACCCAAACTGATATTCCCCGCCATCAGCTTCTACGAGTTTTTCCATTATTCTACAAGGAGCTGATGTTCATACTTTGCAACCCAATGACTTAACTGGTATCTCATTAGTGCTCACACCTGTCACCAACTGCTTTCTTTGGAACTGAAATCTCATATTTTTGAAATGTGAGGGTATTTCGCCTCCCTCATACATCTTGCACACTAGATGGGAGATTTGTGTCATACCATATGGGAGAGTTTTGCCATGCCTTACTCTCCCAAAACTGTTAGTAGCTCTGAGAACACCACACACACACACACACACACACACACAGTCCTCAGCCGTTTTCCACTTCTCGTCAATAATTTGTTAAACATTCATATTTCCTTTTGCCTACTTTATTTGCTGAATTTTTATAGTTTCTTCTTTTTACAGTTGAACTCAGTATCTCCTGCATTAACCAAGGATTTCTATTTGGCCCTGTTATTTACCTATTTGATCTTTTTCTACCTTCTCTGAAAGCTACCAATTCATCCCCAACAACTTTATTCTTTGTTTTTCATTGTCCTAGTTTGTTATTGTGTGTGCTGTAAGTCCATTGCTTCCTTCTCTAACAGTAAGTTTCTCACTTTTTTCGTTGTAACATAACCTGTTATGTTTGCATCCTAAACATTTCCCCACTTCTTACCTTTCCAAGTCTTGCATCTCATCCTGGCGTTCTATTTTTTTCTGCTTTGTTTCACATTCTCTACGGAGCATACTGATTTTGATATCAGCATGTGCCGCATAATTATTACTATCATCCTGGACACTAAGTATACAATTCGACACTATCAATGATGTTTTCAGTGTGCATGTAATACATGTAGGTGTGTGTCATCTTATATTTAGCGTTTTTAAATTTTTTTTACTTGTAGCTATGTACTTCCTGTGCCAAATTACGCATTATTACCCACATGATTTGTATGCACGAAAATTTAAAAATTTATGTTTGTTGCCTGGCAATTGAAATTTCGTAAACAGATCTCGTCACAAAGAAAATCGCCTTTGTTTCAGTGACTGCCACACCAACTCGCGAATCATGTCAGTGACACTCACCCATATTGCGCCATAACACGAAACGAACTGCCCTTCTTTGCAATTTTTCGCTGTCCTCCGCCAATCATACCTGGTAAGGATCCCACACCGCCCAGCAATATTCCAGCAGAGGACGTACAAGTGTAATGTAGGCTCTCTTTGGTAGGTTTGTCGCATCTTCCAAGTTTCTGCCAACAAAGCACAGTCTTTGTTTCGTCTTTCCCACAATATTATCTATGTGGTCATTCCAATTTAAGTTGCTCATAATTGTAATTCCTAGGTATTTAGTCGAATTGACAGCCCTTAAATTTCTGCAATTTATCGTATATCCAAAATTAAGCAGATTTCTCTTAGTACCCACGTCGATGACCTCGCACTTTTCTTTGTTTGGTGCCAACTGCCACTTCTCGAATCATAAAGAAATTCTCTCTAGAACATTTTGTAATTGGAATTGATCGTCTGATGATATTACTGGAAATTACAGCATCTTCTGCAAACAGTCTAAGGGGCAGCTCAGATTATCACCTAGACCCTTTATGTAAATCAGGAACGGCAGAGGGCCTATGACACTACCTTGCGGAACGCCGTATATGACTTCTATTCTACTCGATGATTTGCCGTCTATCAGTATGAACTGTGACATCTCTGCGAGGAAATCAAGAATCCAGTCACACAACAAAGACGATACTTCATACGTATCAAATTTGATTAATACTGGATGTATACGTGGACAAGGAAAAAAATTCCCGGATTTCCCGCTTAAAAATACACTCTCCCACATGAAAACACTTTTTCCGTCTTAAGTGACGGTATATTATCCCTCGGAAGTGCAAAACTTATCAATCCTTTGAATGGTTATGGACATGGGCGTAGAATTTCCTGGCACTTTAGAAAACGAAACTCAGGGAAAAAGACACGTTTTGGAAATATCTTTGACGTGCAGCAACATGTACGTTGCGTATTTTCGTATTACGACAGCACACATTGAAATTCCACCAAACACCGCATGTTACTCTCCGAATCACTGAAATCGAGATTGCGATGCGCTTTTGTAAGCCAGTCACAGCTCATGTCACGTGATCTCGCCAGCTCATGACAGCGAGTATTCAGAGCATAGGGCGCGTGATGTAGTCAGCCAATGGCAACATCCCTGCTAAGCAGCTAGCGGTAACACACGAGTTAATGGCTTACATTAACATACATAGTGTTGCTACAAGAAAAGCAAAGCTTCCACATATAATATTGGTCACTAAGGTTAATAAGCTGCAAGAGAAGCTTATCTTTCGAAATGATGTCGATTTTTTGCGCGTGTTACACTTTCAGATACATCACACAAATGTGGCAGTAAAATTTCTAATAATGACAGAAATGTCTGATCTCCAGGGTTCGAAATTCTTGTAAATGGCTTGTCATCAAAGAGTTGATTTTTAAATGGAGTGAAACACACTGTGATTTAAGAATTTCATGGTACATCCTCGCGCATAGTCCAACTTACGTTAAAGGATATTTACTTTGAAATTAACGCTTGTCAAACCAGCATTAGCAATATTTTTCCACGACCTGCTGGAAACAGGTTCGTTCCAGCAGCTGCCGGAGAGTGCCAGGTAAGAGGCGCCCCGAGCTTGCGCAGCTAACATGACGTAGGAAGCCCGTATGTGCGTACGTGTAAAACATTGAAAGATCTTACATTACGTTGTAAAAGCAGTAAGACGTCCCAGGGTACTCCAAGAGATCAGAATTTCGTGAACCATACTAAAATGTGCACATTTAAACTGCTACTTAAAGCGCACATTCGTATGTCCAGATTCAGATGTAAATTTTCTTGGAGTACCAGTGCTGCATTATCTCATGTTTGGTTCATTATTATGGAATAATGCCATACGTGCTAGAAGATGAAAACTTGCACTTGAAATGCAGCGAACAGTTGAAACTAGCCAGTACTGTGGAATTAAAAATTTCGTTTCAAATACATTGGATGCCTCTGCAGAAAAGGTTAATAAAAGCCAAATTTCTTTAGCAAACAGACAAAAATAGCTTATTGTTCTGCAAGGCGATTAGTGCTTGACTGTCAGAAACTTGGAAATAAAATAAAGTCTGAAACTAATAATGTATATCAGCCTTCAGTAATTATGTGAATGTATTTTAATTCACTTGATACCTCCCGGCCAAAGATATCCGCTTTGCTTTCATTTGACGCGAGAGTAAACGGGAGGAGAAAAAGCAAAATCACTGAACGTTAACACGGGCCATGTGGAGACTGCCCACTATAAATCAGACTTCTATGCGCATCGGCCTCGGATCTACTATATTTGCGAACCGGTGAACACTAAAAAAATCGAATTTTCAAAAGTACCCTATGGCATCTTGTAAAACACATCATTCTGAAAAATTTGAAACAAAAACATACGTGTTCGAGAAAATATAAGACGCGTTATTTGGTCTTAAGTGTGCCGAAGTGCAGTGACACGCCTCTTCACACAGCATTCTCTTACTGCACTGCACATCACTGCACTTCGCACTGTGGGACTCAAATGTCTATTTTGTAACGGATGCCATCGAACTACATTCAGGACAGCGAAAATTGAAATGTCCTTTGATTTTAAACAAAATAAGCTCGCAATTAATACTGGATGGAATTATTTGTAACCGGAAGAAGAACTCTTCAGAAAATCTGGATTCTTTACTGCCTAATAGCTAATAACTTTCTGTTCTGGGTGACAAAATGAAATATAGGATACACAAAACCAGATAAGACAAGAGACAAGCAAGACAGTACATATTTCTTCAATGCTTGCGTTCTTTTCTGACTAATCTTGCTCTAGCTTTACATGCCGTGCTTTCCTTTCTGCGGAAGAATCTGTTACCTCATCAAAATTCGTCAAATGTTTTGCTACGTGAAAATGTACCAAAGACTGGTGTGGTTTCTCGATCTCATTACGTCTATTGTCACTGTTTGCAGGACGAAAGAAAATAGGCCTTACTAATATTGCAGCAACTGTAACACACACCAAACAAGCGAGATTGTTTTGGTAATAATGGTCGTTTTTATAATATGGCAGAATATAACTCGCCAAGTACCAATATGAAATGCCTGTTTGGCCTACCACAAGCGAAAGGCTTTGTGTTAGGAAATAGTTTCATGTTTCATTCATAAGCTCCAGTTTCTTAAGCATGAGCTCGAAAAGTACAAAAGTAGTAGTACGAAAGTTTTGTATAAATTTGGAACCGCCCCGTTTCTTCTCCTTCCTCATTCTAACAAAATCTTCTCATCCCTAATTCTGTAACTATTCCTATCATTGTCAAAGCTCATTCTCCAGTTAACTCTACTAACTCTGCCAGAATCACCGGTTTAGTAATTATCCAGCGATTATTCTCCGGTTAGGCGTTATTACGTGTTCGTACAACGCGTTTTCCGCGCTACTCCCAGAATGGAACTTAAGCGGCTGCTAACCAGGAAATGTACAACTTGCCCTCTCTAGTGTAGTGACCTGGTCAAAAACTTTCTGTCAAACTTTCATTTCCTGTGATACAGCGACAAGATAATACGTTAACATTTCGTATCTGTTATTCCTGTTGGTCGTTCATTACCACTCTGGTAGTCTGAATCTATGGACGTAGCTATGCGCTCGTAATCTGCATACCAGTCAGTCACACACACATACTACATTCACCCGTGCGGCTTTACTCCACTCAGCTCGTGTAGCCCCGTCCCCTTTTGTCTGCAGGAAAGTTTATTTCCAGATGCGACGAGGATTCCCCTGACAGGTACATCACGTACACTATGCACGCATTCAAAAATCAACTTACGATTCATTCAGAAATCAACTTAGAATGTGATCCAAAATGTTCACAAATCAACAGCGATGAGCTTCAAACTCTTTTGAATAATCGAAAGACCAATGTGCTCTAGACGCTAGGTCCTTTGTGAAACAAGGTTATTTTTCCTCAACAATACGAATTTTCCCCCCCTTGCCACAGAAATTGGAGCCCGGTTCAGATACTCTGGTTTGCTGCGTGCAGAACCAACAGCGACATTTGTTTCCAGAAGCGGGAGAAGGTACTAATCAGAAGCGACTCAACTGCGCATGCGCGTGATTCCGCTCGTAACTGCTTAAATGAATCTAATGTAAACAGTTGTGACTTAATGCTCATCAGAGGTAATTTGTTGTTACGAAGCACTGCATTGTCTTCCTACACCCTTTCACACATTTTGCTGTTGGCAGACACTTGTATGAGCACTGTTTCGTTTATATATAAAGCATTCCCTCGTTCATATTTTGTTGCTGCAGTATTATTCTCCAGCAGCGGGATACAGTAATGTCCTTAGTTAGAGTATCGGTTATTAACAGTCAAAATGACAAAAAATTAACTGAAAACTACATCAATGAAAAACTCCCGGGATTCTAGAAAATTCCCGTTTTTCCCAGTTTTCTTGCGGATGAAAAAATTCCTGCGTCTTTCCGGGATCTTCCGGGCCGTATACACCATGTAATAGTCTCTTGTTAGGAATGGTATCAAAACCCTTCTGGAAATCTAGGAATATGGAATCGATCTTAGATCCCTTGTCGACAGCACTCATTACTTCATGGGAATAAAGAGCTAGCTGTGTTTCACACGAACGATATTTTCTGAATCCGTGTTGGTTATGTATCAATTAAGTCATTTTCTTCAAGGTGAGTCATAATGTTCGAGTACAGTATATGCTCCAAAATCCTACAGCAAATTGAGGTCAGTAATATGTCTCTGTAATTCAATAGGTTACTCCCATTTCCTTTCTTGAGTATTGGTGTGACCTTTGCTACTTTCCAGTCTTTAGGAACAGACCTTTCGCCAAGTGAACGGTTGTATATGATTGCTAAGAAAGGCACTATTGTGTCTGCATACTCTGAAAGGAACCTAATTCGTATTTCATCTGGACGAGAAGACTTGCCTTTCTTAAGTGATTTGAGTTGTTTCACAACACCTAATATATATAATTTTTCGTGAAGGAATTAAGGAAAACTGTATTTAGTAACTCCGGTTTAGTGGCACCATCACTGAGGAAACTGCTGTTGGGTATATATAAAACTGAAGTATAAAATGGTCCATACTTGATACTGAAATCCACAGGCTATGAAGTCATCTTGCAAATGTATCAGTTCACTGTGAGATGTCAATATATTTTTCAGTAGGACCAACTATCTTTGCCCACGTCAGTTGCTCATTTCTGAAACTAGAAGTTTACTATACCATGCAATTATGCAAAACTTCTCCTCTGTGAATCAAATCCACTACTCATCACACCTGGTGACCTCCATCATCCATCGAATACAGGAGTTTGTTTACGAGTGACGAGCCATACAGTGCTGTACGCATCTCCACTCAGCCACACCCACTGCATTTCTCACTTCTCGAGAGCAGATACCTCAACCATTAGACCAGCTGATGCGTTTGCTGGCGTAGATGGAATTACCATTGTGGATCATGTTTTTTACCCATGGTTTGCAAACACTACCGCCAGAGGTTCTCATGTACATCCTCTGCAGTAGGGTAACATCCACCGATTCGATTTCCCTTTTGCTACTCTTCCCACAAGTCCCTCGGGATAAACTCTAGTGCAAGTGTCGATGAGACACTGAGTCAGAAGTGGAGGTGTGCTCAGGCAGCCGACTGGTCAAGGAGACTGCCTGCAATAAGCAGCAAATCTGGGTTCCTGTTCCAGTGCGGCACAGATTTCCAATAGTCACTACAGATGTAACTCACTAGGGAACCATTTAAGGAATATTCAAATTACATTTTAAGACAAACCCGAAACAAGCTGCATCCTCATACCGGTACTAAATAATAACTTTGTAATTATTACTTTTATTTCTGTTTACCTTTCTTTCGTCATTTCTTCCTGAGTGTCTTCAATAACTTATATCTACAACCATTCACGTAAGTTTTGTTGAGTGGAATTGTGTGAAACATCCCGTTTGCATACCCATTTAATTCAGAATCAATTTGTAAGAGACACAATCATCACTAAAAACAAAATCTAGATTCAACACATCAATATATAAAGAATCTTTGGAAATGGGTATGATTTGTATGTGACACTTCCTACGTAGCTAAAGTTGAGCGACTCTGAACTGAACTTAATTCTCACGGCAAATACAGAGAGCGAGAAATCTTCTGCACATGTGCTCAATCTTCAAAATATCATAGCCAAAAAAGTGAGAAATAAGTGATGTTTAATGGCAACTGTAACCTCTATCCAAAAACTGAAGGAATCTGTATTTTATTTTATTTACTATATCGGCTGGTTAATGCCAAAATAAGCAGTACTCTGAGGGTAAGACTTGGGGACGTGTGGCAACAACTCACCGGAAGCGAGAGACGGCTGCGTCATCAGGTGGAGGGGTGTGTCGGGCAGACGTGGGAGGCGCAGCTGCAGCAGGAGACCGGCTGTGGCCGCTGTGGGGTTGACTGTCAGAGTTGGGGGTGGACCCGCCCCCTGTGGCGGTCGGCGAGCTGCACAGAGAAACACTGTGTGGGTGGGCGTGTTCACACAGGGGCTCACTGCAGGCGATACAGCTGAGGGACTGTCCACCGGGGCAACAGAACACTCAGTGCCAACAACACCATCCTGTCACTTAAGGTGACTGTACCACCAATTAACTGATCTTTTTCTGCACTACTTCTGCTATATACCCCAATGGCATAGCTTGAGATGCAAAACAACAAATTGTTCACAATGAAGCACAAACCAAATCCCAAACATCAGGGCCAACAATTTTGCTGCCCTGACAGAACAACTATCAGACACAATTTAGAAGCAGTTAAAGTCATCTGGCTGCTACTTTTGGTTGTGAGGTGATTTAAAAACTGATATATGGATGCTGAATTATATCACTGGAGGAAGAGAGAGAGAGAGAGAGAGAGAGAGAGAGAGAGAGAGAGAGAGAGAAACTGGTAAGTTGGGGTATCAACTTACTGTTTAAACTATATGGTCATGGATATGCAGGCGCTCTGATGTGAAGCCCGAGGGAATGAAGAAGATGGACAAGAATTACAAGAGCTATGCTATAAAAGTTATCGAGAGTATATTCAAAATTTGCATTTCAGTAAAGCAAATAGAACTGTATATATGCATGTAATGTCTCCACAATTCGATTCCTTGAAAAGACAGCAGTGGTGATGTGTTTCATAAACAACAATTTTCGTGTTGAGCAGTTTGCAGTAGAGGCCACCATTAAAAGAAAAAAAATAGATTACACAGTGTATGCAATTTTATCTGATGGACAACGTTTAAAACTTGCGAAGTAACCTGTAGTCTACTGAATATGGATTTTTTTTTAAATTTAAAAAGAAACAAAATAGACTTGTCTGGAGCATATGTATCCGAGAGAGAGAGGCAACAAATGATAGCTGGATGAAAACGTCACATCAATACTGACATTGTGGGAGATATGTCGTACACCTGTAGATGAACAGCGAATATAATCTGCTGTATGCCCGTAGCAGGAAACCTGATAGGATTCCCTGGACGACCTCTGGTAACGCCACAAGGAACTTCAAAAAAGACAGGGGGACAGAGATTTCCTGTCTGCTTTGTTAAAGGGAATGCACGGAAAATATTCAGGGCGATAGCTGAACAGAGACGAGAAGGAAATGTGATTGTAAGGCACTGCATCGAGTGTGACAATATTACTGTGCTGGCTGGAGTATTCTCTTCTTGTTTGCCCCCAGTGTGCATGAGTAGCTCCAGTGCTCATAGCTCCTGCTTTACTGGATATCTCAGGGAGACATACCCTGCTCTTTGGGGCCAGTCACTTAGGGGTAGCGTCTTTTTTAGTAATCAGGAAAATCCTCAGTCCCAGGTTTGAACCTCAATATCAGTTGAATTTTGAATAAGAATCATCAGCATTGGTGTCTGAAGACTTCCAGCATCAGGTGTCGCCCTCTTTCAGCCAACAGCCTTTCCAAAGAGGGCGGAGGGGCCGACAGAGGTTCAGGGCACTCTCTTTCCCTTGAGGTCTGAAACTGCTCCTAAATGAGGAAGAATTGGCAATGATCAAAGGTTGAGTAACCAACGAAAGGATAACGTTCTATGATTCTGGAGCTGGAAAGTTAGGAGTTCGAATGTGGTTGGGAGCCAGAAAATAAGAAACGGATTTCTGGTCACATGAGACTAGGGTAGTAGCAACAGCAGTAGGATTCAGTATCAATAGAAAGGCAGGGCAGAAAGTGAGTATAGATATGTTCTCATGAGAATCAAAAGCAAACCAACAACATGCATAGTTCAGGTATACATGATGACGTTGCAAGTTGAAGGTGGAGAGAGAGAAAAAGTGAGGATATTGAACAGGTAATTCAGTACTATGTAATAGTCATGGAGGGACTGAAACGCGATCATAGGGGAAGGAGTAGAAGAAAGGGTTACACGAGAATATGTACTTGATAATAGGAATAGGAGAGAAGAAAGGCTAGTTAAGTTCTACAGTAAATTTATCGTAGTAATAGCTGGTATAGTCTGTTCAAAAATAACTAGACGAGGAGGTATACTTGGAAAAGGACCGAAATATGGGAGGTTTAAAGTCACACCATATTATTGTCAGGCAAACATTTTGAAATCAGATACTGGACTGTAAAGCATACCCAGGAGTAGATATAGAGTCATAACAATTTAGCAGTGATTAAGAGTAGGCTCAATTTTACGAGACTCGTCAGGAGCAATCGATGTACAAAGAAGTGGAATACAGTAGTACTAAGGAAAGAAGAGATGAGATTTATGTTCTCTGAGGCTACAGTTACTGCAACAATAAGCAGCTCAATAGGTAGTTCAGTTGAAGAGGAATGGATATCTTTAACAACGACAGTAACAGAAGTTGGAAAGAAAAACGTAGGTACAAAGAAGCTAACTGCGAAGAAACCATGGAAAACATAAGAAATCCTTCCGCTGATCAATCGAAGATATAAGTTCAAAAATATTCAGGAAAATTCAGTAATAGAGAAATATGTCACTTAGGAATGAAATGAATAGGAAGTGCAGAGAAGCTAACGTGAAATGGCTGCACCAAAAATGTGAAGAAATCAAAGAAGAAATGATTCTTGGGACGACTGATGCAGCATATAGAAAAGTCAAAGCAATCTTCCACAGAATTAGAAGCAAGCGTGGTAATATTAAGAGCACAATGGGAATTCCAGTGTTAAATACAGAGGCGAGATCAGATAGTTGGAAAGAGTACACTGAAGGCCTCCCTGATTGGAACAACTTGTCCGATGGCGTGACAGGAGAACAAGCAGGAGTCGGTATGGAAAATATTGGTGATTAGAATCAGAATTTAAAAGCGCTTTGGAAAATTTAAGATCAAAGAAGGCAAAAGGTATAGACAACATTCAATCAGAAGTTCTAAAATCATTGGGAGAGGTGGCAAAAGGTCTATTCTCACTGGTGTGTAGAATGTATGAGTCTAGCAACATACAATCTGACTTTGAAAGAAATATAATCATCACGATTTGGGAGACTGCAAGAGCAGAGAAGTGTGAGAATTATCGCACAATCAGCTTAACAGCTGAAGCATCCACGTTTCTGACAAGGATAATACACAGGAGAATGAAAAGAAAATTGAAGTTCCGTGACGTTGATAGGATTTGTGGTCTTGGAGAAAGCGTTCGGCAATATCAAGTGGTTCAAGATGTTAGAAATTCAGACAAAAATACATGTACGCTATAGGAGAAGTCAAGTAATTAGCAATATGTACAAGAGGCAAGAAGGTAAAATAAGAGTGAAAGACCAAGAATGAAGTACTCGGATTAAAAAGGGTGTCTGACAGGGATGTAATCCTTCGCCCCTACTGTTCAGTCTATACATCGAAGAAGCGATGACGGAAATAATGGAAAGATTGAAGAGTGGAATTAAAATTCAGGGTGAAATGATATAAGATTTGCTGATGACCGATTCTCTCAGTGACAGTGAAGAAGAATTACAGGGTTTGCTGAATGGAATGAACAGTCTAATGAGTACAGAATATGGAATCAGAGTAAATCAGAGAAAGGCGAAATTGATAAGAAGCAGTAGAAGTGGAAACAGTGAGAGACTTAGCATCGTGACTGACGATCATTAAGTAGATGACGTTAAGGTGCTATGCAATGTAGGCAGCAAAGAAACCCATGACGAACAAAGCAAGGACGACGTCAAATTCACACTAGCACTGCCAAAAAGGGAATTTGCTTACCAGGCTTCTGCTGGTGGCCCTCCGACCATACTGCTGACTTCAATGACTTCTTGCGGGTACTCGAGCACAGCGTCCGCCCAGCCCCGCGTGGCCATCACCTGCAGGTGGTCCTTTATGAAGGCGACGGCAGCCCTGGTGGCGTCCGGGCACGAGTGCCTCACTGCCGTGACGGCCGTCGCCGCTGCGGTCTCGACGGCCAACTGCGAGATCAGCTGCCGCTCACAGGCAGCCTTCAGGGCCGACAAGCCGTACTTCTCGGCCACTGCCAGCAACTGGTGGGCCGTGTCGGGCAGCTGGGGGGCCTGCAGGGTATACGCGTAGGCCACCAGGAGCCTCAGCACCGGGCCCTCCACGTCGTCGATGCTCACCTGGCCGCAGCTGGCCTCCAGCATGTCGTGCGCGAACATCGCTGCGAACACGGGGCTCGCGGCTGCCAACACGGCCCTGTGAGCCGCCACCCTCGTCTCGCCCGCCACCAGCGTCACCAGGGCGCCGTCACCCCCGTCTAGCAGGGCGGCCAGGGCCTCGGTTGTGGTGTTCCGAACCTCCGTAACTGCCGACATGGTGGGTGGTCCTGAAACACAGTGCCACTGAGCAGCCCTCACACTGCACCCTTAACACTTGTACGAGGCGCATGCATACCTGTATGAAACAGCAGCTGTGAAAGTGTTGTCCACCCTAAATCAATTGCAACGTCACCAGTTTCCTTAAAATGACAAGGGCCCGTACTGCTTCATGATCACCTAAGGTTTGTAACTACCACTGCGGTGCTACGATAGACTGCTTTCACCTTCTAAAAATGTTATCGTTCTCAGTCAAAAGATGGTTTATTTATGTCATAGCAAAAAAATTAGCAAAGCAACAAACGTGTTTCAGCCATAAAGTTACACGACTTATATTTAAATCCAAGTTGGTGGCACCTCTAACTAGGAAAAATTTTCTTCCTCCTTATCTCAAGTTCCTCAGATCCGTGACACCTGATCAGAAGCAATGTACATCTAATGCAGAAATCAGTTTCCTCGGTGAATGTCTCAGGGTAGGCACGATTAAACTTGACCGGCCACCGTGGCCGAGTGGTTCTAGGCGCTTCAATCCGGAACCACGCGCCTGCTACGGTCACAGGTTCAAATCCTGCCTCGGGCATGGGTGTGTGTGATGTCCTTAGGTTAGTTAGGTTTAAGTAGTTCTAGGTTCTATTGGACTGATGACCTCCGATGTTAAGTCCCATAGAGGTCAGAGCCATTTGAGCGGTTTTGAACCACTAGTCTAAATTCATTGGTATGTTTAACTCTCCTTTGAACAGATTGATACCTGCGTCTTCTTTCTTCAGAAAAAGATGCAGCGCCCACCTCCGTGGTAAAGAATGCTGCATAATACAATCATAAATCATGTCGCCATTTTATCCGATTGTTGCGAGCTATGGTGTGTGTACCCAGGTATTTCCAGGTTGAGCAGTTTAGGAATGAAACTCGTTGCCTCCATTTCCAGAACGTGTGTTGTGGAACTTTCGCACAAATATAAATTTGCATCTCCTTTTGGCGTGGACGTGTTTGTAGAGCATCTTTGCCCCACAGAACGTTCGGGTACTTATTAGATGACACATACGTCATGGCTAAACCAAAGTAAGCTCCATCACAGCTCCGACATCACTCTTGACTCTCCTGGTCGTATGAGGGGGCAAACGACGGAGTCAGTGAAATAGTTCCACACCCTACAGTGTAAACTGGCTTCCGAAATTCAGACAAGTGGGTTTTGCGAGAACGGCGTCCACTTTTTTCGAAAAGTGCCGAATCAGAATCTCCATTCCACCAGCGTAAGACGTCTGCCGGACCGTTACGGTGCTAGCAGAGCGCCTAAGAATTCGTCCGAAGGCTTCTGTCGCGCCCGCCCGACTTGGATCGAGACGCCGAGGCAGTGCTGAACAGAGCGTAGCGCCGGAGGTCAGCGCAGGGTCGCAGGCCAACACGTACACTGCAGGCTTCTGGAAGCCACCCGACCAACCCAAGTCTTCCTTTCCCATCCCTCGTTAGTTAGTTGTACATTTGTTTCCGTTTTATGTCGCTTTGTGGTTTTTTCGCCTCCCCATACAAAGTATGCACTCAATGTTATAGGCTCAAAAATTTGGACACTGGCGTTGTAATCGCATAATGAACGACTTTTTACTGTTGTTTAAAGGCGTTGTTACTGTATTTTCCTACACCCAAGTGGTGTTGCATGTCAATAAACTAAGTGGTAAAAGCTGTAAAGCCGTTCACATTTCCATACGGTCTTCGAGCATCGACATGTTCCTCGTCTAAGAAACAGACGTCATTGTCTTATAAATCTTTAATGTATCCCGAGATCAGTGGTGTAGTTTTCTACTTTATTGTGACACTCGCAATGCGACTGTAGTTTAGACTGAGCTTTCGCAGATTCTTTCACTCAAACGGTTTTCTAGGTAATCACAAACTTGCCAAGATACTGAGCGGGATCGCGTCTGAATTATTAGTAGACAGAGAGCCATGGTCCCGATCACCTTCAGCATATTTTGGAGACACAATCTTCGTACGTGTCTGCGCCATGTAACTGGCAGAGAAACGTGTGTGAAATGCAAGTAGTGGCCTGCAGGAGGAGCTGGCCACTGTTCGCGAACAGCTGAACGTGTTGATGGCCGTGGTCAGCCGTCTTCAGGCTGCTGCCTCTGAGTGTAGCGGCAGTGGGGAGTCTGGTGCGTCGCAAGGTACACCCCAGGTGTTACACATGCGTCACCCACTGACCCTGCTGTCGAGACATCTTCGCGGGTACAGGGCGCGGTTGGGCCACCCTCTCCCCAAGGGGAGCGGCGGTTTCAGCGTCGTTCGCGGCGCACGAGGCGGAGGGTCAATGTGGAGGCTGGCCGTGTGGCAACGCCCGATCTGCCTGTGAGTGGACATGTGGCTGCTCCTTCAAGGTCCGAGCAGGCACACGGGGGGAGGGGTTTATTAGTTATTGGGAGCTCCAACGTTAGGCGGGTGATGGAGCCCCTTAGGATAGCAGAAAGGTCGGGGAAGAAGGCCAGTGTTCACTCTGCTTGCCGGGGGGTCTCATCCGAGATGTGGAGGAGGCCCTGCCTGCGGCGATAGAGAGCATTGGGTGCACCCGATTGCAAATTGTTGCTCATGTCGGCACCAATGACTCCTGCCGTCTGGGTTCAGAGGTCATCCTCAGTTCGTACAGGCGGTTGGCGGAATTGGTGAAGGCAGAAAGCCTCGCTCGCGGGGTAGAATCAGAGCTAACTATTTGTAGTATCGTTCCCAGAACCGATCGCGGTCCTCTGGTTTGGAGCCGAGTGGAAGGCTTAAACCAGAGGCTCAGACGATTCTGCGGAGATTTGGGGTGCAAATTTCTCGACCTCCGCTATCGGGTGGAGAAACGTAGGGCCCCCTGAATAGGTCAGGCGTGCACTACACGTGAAGCGGCTACAAGGGTAGCGGACTATGTGTGGAGTGCACATGGGGGTTTTTTAGGTTAGAGAATTCCCTCCCTAGGCCTGACAGGATGCCTCCTGAGACGCGGCAAGGTAGGAGTAGGCAAAATGCAACAGGGAATAACAATATTAATGTGCTAATAGTAAACTGCAAGAGCGTCTATAGAGAGGTCCCAGAACTGTTCTCATTAATAAACGGTCATAACGCCCATATAGTACTAGGGACAAAGTTGGCTGAAACTAGACGTAAACAGTAATTAAATCCTAAACTTTGATTGGAATGTATACCGCAGAGACAGGCTGGACAGTCAAGGGGGGAGGCGTGTTTATAGTGATAAGAAGTGCTATAGTATCGAAGGAAATTGACGGAGATCCGGAATGTGAAATGATTTGGGTGTAGGTCACGGTTAAAGCAGGCTCAGACATGGTAATTGGATGTCTCTATAGGCCCCCTGGCTCAGCAGCTGTTGTGGCTGAGCACCTGAAGGATAATTTAAAAAATATTTCGAGTAGATTTCCCCACAATGTTATAGTTCTGGGTGGAGATTTTAATTTGCCGGATATAGACTGGGAGACTGAAACATAGATAACGGGTGGCAGGGACAAAGAATCCAGTGAAATTTTTGTAAGTGCTTTATCTGAAAACTACCTTGAGCAGTTAACAGAGAACTGACTCGTGGCGATAACATATTGGACCACCTGGTGACAAACAGACCCGAACTATTTGAAACAGTTAACGCAGAACAGGGAATCGGCCATCATAAAGCGGTTACGGCATCGATGATTTCAGCCGTAAATAGAAATATTAAAAAAGGTAGGAAGATTTTTCTGTTTAGCAAAAGTGACAAAAAGCAGATTACATAGTACCTGACGGCTCAACACAAAAGTTTTGTCTCACGTACAGATAGTGTTGAGGATCAGAGGACAAAGTTCAAAACCATCGTACAATATGCGTTAGATGAGTATGTGCCAAGCAAGATCGTTAGAGATGGGAAAGAGCCACCGTGGTACAACAACCGAGTTAGAAAATTGCGGAAGCAAAGGGAACTTCACAGCAAACATAAACATAGCCAAAGAGCCTTGCAGACAAACAAAAATTACGCGAAGCGAAATGTAGTGTGAGGAGGGCTATGCGAGAGGCGTTCAATCAATTCCAAAGTAAAGTTCTATGTACTGGCTTGGCAGAAAATCCTAAGAAATTTTGGTCCTATGTCAAAGCGGTAGGCGGATCAAAACAATGTCCAGACACTCTGCGACCTAAATGGTACTGAAACAGAGGATGACAGACTAAAGGCCGAAATACTGACTTTTTCCAAAGCTGTTTCACAGAGGAAGACTGCACTGTAGTTCATTCTCTAGATTGTCGTACAGATGACAAAATGGTAGATATCGAAATAGACGACAGAGGGATAGAGAAACAAAATCGCTCAAAAGAGGAAAGGCTGCTGGACATGATGGGATACCAGTTCGATTTTACACAGAGTACGCGAAGGAACTTGCCCCCCTTCTTGCAGCTCTGTACCGTAGGTCTCTACAAGAGCGTAGCGTTCCAAAGGATTGGAAAAGGGCACAGGTCATCCCCGTTTTCCAAGAAGGGACGTCTAACAGATGTGCACAACTATAGACCTGTATCTCTAACGCCGATCAGTTGTAGAATTTTGAAACATGTATTCTGTTCGAGTATAATGACTTTTCTGGAATCTTGAAATCTACTCTGTAGGAATCAGCACGGGTTTCGAAAAAGACGGTCGTGTGAAACGCAGCTCGCGCTATTCGTCCACGAGACTCAGAGGGCCATAGACACGGGTTCACAGGTAGATGCCGTGTTTCTTGACTTCCGCAAGGCGTTCGATACAGTTCCCCACAGTCGTTTAATGAACAAAGTAAGAGCATATGGACTATCAGACCAATTGTGTGATTGGATTGAGGAGTTCCTAGATAATAGAACGCAGCATGTCATTCTCAATGGAGAGAAGTCTTCCGAAGTAAGAGTGATTTCAGGTAAGCCAGGGGAGTGTCATAGGACCGTTGCTATTCACTATGTACATAAATGACCTGGTGGATGACATCGGAAGTTCACTGAGGCTTTTTGCAGATGATGCTGTGGTGTATCGAGAGGTTGTAACAATGGAAAATTGTACTGAAATGCAGGAGGATCTGCAGCGAATTGACGCATGGTGCAGGGAATGGCAATTGAATCTCAATGTAGACAAGTGTAATGTGCTGCGAATACATAGAAAGATAGATCCCTTATCATTTAGTTACAAAATAGCAGGTCAGCAACTGGAAGCAGTTAAAATTATCTGGGAGTACGCATTAGGAGTGATTTAAAATGGAATGATCATATAGTTGATCGTCGGTAAAGCAGATGCCATTCATTGGAACAATCCTAAGGAAATGCAATCCGAAAACAAAGGTTACAGTACGCTTGTCCGCCCACTGCTTGAATACTGCTCAGCAGTGTGGGATCCGTACCAGATAGGGTTGATAGAAGAGATAGAGAAGATCCAACGGAGAGCGGCGCGCTTCGTTACAGGATCATTTAGTAATCGCAAAAGCGTTATGGAGATAGATAAACTCCAGTGGAAGACTCTGCAGGAGAGACGCTCAGTAGCTCGGTACGGGCTTTTGTTAAAGTTTCGAGAACATACATTCACCGAACAGTCAAGCAGTATATTGCTCCCTCCTACGTATATCTCGCGAAGAGACCGTGAGGATAAAATCAGAGAGATTAGAGCCCACACAGAAGCATACCGACAATCCTCCTTTCCACGAACAATACGAGGCTGGAATAGAAGGGAGAACCGATAGCGGTACCCAAGGTACCCTCCGCCACACACCGTCAGGTGGCTTGCGGAGTACAGATGTAGATGTAGATATGCAGGGCGCGGGGGTGAGACACTCTGGACTCACATTCGGGAGGACAGTGGTTCGACCACACACCGTGCAGCGGTCTGCAGCAGGTCTGCAGACCAAGGACGAATGAGTGGATGTGGCTGCTTGTCATTTGTGTCTTCTGCACCGGTTTTCTGTTTGCTGTCCACCCACACAGGTTTTTCTTCATAGAGTGTCTCTCAATACGAGTGCCGTGATGGTGCCCTAGGAGAGGCATGACCTTTAAGGTAGCCCTACCGGTCTTCATTACCGAATGTTCCACAAATTGCAACAGGTATTTACTTGTCGGTGTGTCGTTTCCCAGAAAAACCGTGAGGAAGTGGTCTCATTTCGTCCATCATTAAAGTTGTTTACAAGCTTTCCAATGAGTACGACTTGCATTAAACTACTTTTCAATATTATATAATTTCCAATGGTGGTCATGTTTTCTTCTACAGAGTAATTTCCGTGTGTGGGTCTCACAAGTCAGAAACGATTTCACGGTGCCATCAATTTGGAATCTTTACAGTTGCCTCATCAGTATGAATTGCAGACTTCTTTATTCTTTTTCCATCCGAATTAGAAATTAATCAGCGAAAGAACTACGCCCTCTTGGTTTATTAATGACTAAACATTTGGCTGAGCTTTTGATATATTATCAATTTCTTCCACCCCTGAGAGGCGTTTTTGATGTGATGGGGCTTCCACTGTAATTCCACATGTCTGATGGCATCTGGTCTTTATCAACCAACTGGTCTAGAAATAGTCAAATAATCGACGAAACTAGTTTTTCAGACAGTATTTTCTGAATAGACAGCCAACCATGGTCCAATATTTCTAAGACAATATATCGTAGTCCGGATAGATTGTTAGGTAACAATGTCTTTCTTAGTTTTTCTTAAGAGGGGACTTCTTTCCACGTTGATTAAAATGAAAATTGCAACTCGTAATCTCTGGTTCAGGAAATAATTTTCCAGCTGATGGGAATGGACATTAGCAACTTCCAGAGTCGTTATGAGAGAACAAGGTTCGATCCGAGCACATTTTTATTTGCCAAATAATAGTAATTATTAGGACTGTATAGTATGTCTCAAATAGTGAGGTGCATTCTGACTCCTAACGTGTACACAATTATCTTTCATGATTCAAACCAACTGTTAGCAGTGGTTAAATTGTGCTCTGTGCAAAATTCTGCCAGGCAGCTTCCCCTTTCATTCCCTTAATTCAATTCATTTTCCTCCAACTTTCCTTCCACTTCGTATTCCGACTATCAATTTCGAGTGCCGCATCACAAGTTTTCATCTCGCTTAAAGATCTGAGCAATTTCTCCTCTCTCAAAAAGCATTTCCTTAATCTCTTCGTCATTTTCGGAACTAGTTGACGTGCAAGCCAGTACTTCTGTAACTGGTTTGGCTGTGTGTCTGTCCTGGCTGTGGTAGCGACTTCACTGTGCTGCTCAGATAGCAGTAAGATGTTAGTGTTTTCGGCCGAGAACGATATTAGATTTCCAGTGACCTCAGGGAGAAATCTAAGGAGGAGCTATTCTCAAACACACGCATTTCTTGCTACCAGATGCTGAGAAGAAGACAGGCATTGTGAAGAATCTAGCCACATCAAGATAAAGGACCCAGATTAAAATACATAAGCACAATCATCGTCCAACTGAGCTACTTATAAAATTACGGGGGCGTTCGATCTGCAAGGCTACACTTTTTTCTCGGCCAATTTCAGTTGGAAAAATGCGAAATTTTGTGAGACATCGTGGAACATTTCTGCTTCAGCCCCTACAGCTTCATAGAATTCCATCAGCTGACAGCACCATAAGTAGCCTCCAAAATGGCGTCTGTAAAGGAGGTGCGACCCAAGCTGAGAGCGGTCACCGAGTTTCTTTCGGATGAAAACCAGAGCATCGGAGATCTTCATATCCGCTTGCAGAATGTCTGAGGAGATTTGGCAGTGAAGAGAAGCACCGTGAGTCGTAGTGCGAGGTGTCTGTCAGCGTCAGGAGAGCTTACTGGTGATCCACGCCTGGCCTAGCAGCGCCATTGTCGCAGCAAGGTTGTGCACATCTGGCCGACCTCCACGTGTCGGTCAGCTGCAGACGGCTGTGACTCCTGCGATGTGGGGACGTGCTCTCATTCAGGGTGACCGGTGGATCACTCACAGCTGAACAACCCGCATCTCGCACCTTCCGACTTCCGTCTGTTTGGTCCAACGAAGGATGCACTCCACGGCAAGCAGTACACGGATGACGGGCAGGTCACTGATGCAGCAAGACGTGAGTGGCTGATCAACTGTTTATTCACTCTGTCAGTTGAATGAAACAACCAGATGAAACTGGGCATGTCAGCTATATGAACACTTTTTCAACCACTCTCTGGGTTTGCAATGTAGCTAATTATTACGAATTGTCATCTTACATCGAAAGCGTAGCTTACCACGGAGCTGGGAGGAGAGCAGAATTTTGGTTCTCACGCTGGAACAGCTGATTTCAAGTGAATAACTTCAGTACTTTCGGAGATATAAATTTTTACCTAAGGGACAACTGATGAATTC
Source organism: Schistocerca americana (assembly GCF_021461395.2). Lineage (NCBI taxonomy): Eukaryota > Metazoa > Arthropoda > Insecta > Orthoptera > Acrididae > Schistocerca > Schistocerca americana. Next base: position 137,344,433 of record NC_060129.1, on the reverse strand, counting down.
ATCTATAGCATCAATTGAAACTACAACCAGAAGTACAGGTCCATAAGATCTAATTGTCTGGAATTTTCTTTCGTTTCATTACCACAGATTTCTGACTAAATAAAAAGTAGTTTGGAAAATAATTATTTCATCGTGTTTTGGTTATTTAAGTGTTTTGCAGGGTCTGAGGAATGAAATGGCACATAATTTAAGGTCGTGGCTAGGTTCAATGAAGATAAAATAATCATGTTTTTCGTTCTAGTATGGATTAATTCACAATACGAAAGATGCAGCAAAATTCAATGTTAGATACAAACTGGAAGGCGCATAAAGAATCATGTATCATTGCCTATAATGGAGGTATTAAAGATAATTATAGATCATTCTCAAGTTGTGTTTTGTTTCATGGAAATTCCAATTAGTGACGTTGGATATTGAAAATCGAGAAGAGATTTGGCCTTTATGTTTCAGTTAATGTGTTTATTGGAAATAATAAATGAATCATCAAGTATAAATGTGATTTGGACGCTTGGGAGACAGAACACGTATAAATAAACCTGAGATCACTGGTGTGCAAGTCGCTGAGCGAGTCCCTCGCCTGTCTTCCCTCAGGACACCTCTTCTGGTTTGTATCTAACATTGTGTTCTGCTGTATCCCTCCTATATTCAGAGTTAATCCATGCTACATCTGAAGACGTATTTGCTTGTTCGACCTGCACTGAACCTTGCCATGACCAATAATTTATCCTTTTCCACGTTAAATGTTTCTAATCTTTACTCCAATATTAGGATTTCATTTTAAAAAATCACTTTAACCACCAAATGACGTTCACAGTTACGGCCATTAGTAGCAATGCGTGGCCCCATTTGACACATATAACTTGTATCTCAAACACCTAGCTATATCTAGTCTCTGTCCCGAGTTCTCCCCCCTCCCTCCCCCATGAACCATTGACCTTGCCGTTGGTGGGGAGGCTTGCGTGCCTCAGCGATACAGATAGCCGTACCATAGGTGCAACCACAATGGAGGGGTATCTGTTGAGAGGCCAGACAACAAACATGTGGTTCCTGAACAGGGGCAGCAGCCTTTGGTAGCCGCAGGGGCAACAGTCTGGATGATTGACTGATCTGGCCTTCTGACGCTAACCAAAACGGCCATGCTGTTGTGGTACTGTGAACGGCTGAAAGCAAGGGAAACAACAGCTGTAATTTGTCCCGAGGGCATGCAGCTATACTGTGTGGGTAAATGATGGCGTCCTCTTGGGTAAAATATTTCGGAGGTACAATAGTCCCCCATTCGGATCTCCGGGAGGGAACGACTCGAGAGGACGGCGTTATCAGGAGAAAGAAAACTGGCGTTCTACGGATCGGAGCGTGAAATGTCAGATCCCTTAATCGGGCAGGTAGGTTAGAAAATTTAAAAAAGGAAATGGATAGGTTAAAGATAGATATAGTGGGAATCCGTGAAGTTTGGTGGCAGGAGGACCAAGACTTTTGGTCAGGTGAATACTGGGTTATAAATACAAAATCAAATAGGGGTAATGCAGGACTAGGTTTAATAATGAATAAAAAAAAGGAGTGTTTGTAGAATACTACAAACAGCATAGTGAACACATTATTGTGGCCAAGATAGACACGAAGTCCATGCCTACTACAGTAGTACAAGTTTACATGCCAACTAGCTCTGCACATGATGACGAAATTGATCAATTGTATGATGAGATCAAAGAAATTATTCAGCTAGTGAAGGGAGACGAAAATCTAATAGTCATGGATGACTGGAATTCGAGTGTAGGAAAAGGGAGAGAAGGAAACATAGGTGAATATGGATTGGGGGTAACAAACGAAAGAGGAATCCGTCTGGTAGAATTTTGCAGAGAGCATAGCTTAAACATAGCTAACACTTGGTTCAGGAATCATGAAAGAACGCTGTATAGATGGAAGAACCCTGGAGATACTAAAAGGTTTCAGAAAGATTATATAATGGTAAGACAGAGATTTAGGAACCAGGCTTCAAATTGTAAGACATTTCCAGGGGCACATGTGGACTCCGACCACTATCTATTGGTTATGAACTGTAGATTAAAACTGAAGAAACTGCAAAAAGGTGGGAATTTAAGGAGATGGCACCTGGATAAACTGAAAGAACCAGAGGTTGTACAGAGTTTCAGGGAGAGCATAAGGGAACAATTGACAAGAATGTGGGAAATAAATACAGTAGAAGAAGAATGGGTAGCTCTGAGGGATGAAGTAGTGAAGGCAGCAGAGGATCAAGTAGGTAAAAAGACGAGGTCTAGTAGAAATCCGTGGGTAACAGAAGAGATACTGAATTTGATTGATGAAAGGAGAAAATATAAAAATGCAGTAAATGAAGCAGGCAAAAAGGAATACAATCGTCTCAAAAATGAGATCTACAGGAAGCGCAAAATGGTTAAGCAGGGATGCCTAGAGGACAAATTTAAGGATGTAGAGGCTTATCTCACTAGGGTAAGATAGATACTGCCTACAGGAAAATTAAAGAGAGCTTTGGAGAAAAGAGCCACTTGTATGAATATCAAGAGCTCAGATGGAAAACCAGTTCTAAGCAAAGAAGGGAAAGCAGAAAGGTGGAAGGAGTATATAGAGGGTTTATACAGGGGCGATGTTCTGGAGGAAAATATTATGGAAATGGAAGAGGATGCAGATGAAGCTGAAATGGGGGATATGATACTGCGTGAAGAGTTTGACAGAGCACTGTAAAACAAGACCCTGGGAGTAGACAACATTCCATTAGAACTACTGACAGCCTTGGGAGAGCCATTCCTGACAAAACTCTACCATCTGGTGAGCAAGATGTATGAAACAGGCGAAATTCCGTCAGACTTCAAGAAGAATATAATAATTCCAATCCCAAAGAAAGCAGGTGTTGACAGATGTGAAAATTACCGAACTATCAGTTTAATAAGTCACAGCTGCAAAATACTAACGCGAATTCTTTACAGACGAATGGAAAAACTGGTAGAAGCCGACCTCGGGGAAGATCAGTTTGGATTCCGTAGAAATACTGGAACACGTGAGGCAATACTGATCTTTCGACTTATCTTAGAAGAAAGATTAAGGACAGGCAAACCTACGTTTCTAGCATTTGTAGATTTAGAGAAATGCTTTTGACAATATTGAGTGGAATACTCTTTCAAATTCTGAGGTGGCATGAGTAAAATACGGGGAGCGAAAGGCTATTTACAATTTGTACAGAAATCAGATGGCAGTTATAAAGAGTCGAGGGTCATGAAAGGGAAGCAGTAGTTGGGAAGGGAGTGAGACAGGGTTGTAGCCTCTCCCTGATGCTATTCAATCTGTATGTTGACCAAGCAGTAAAGGAAACAAAAGAAAAGTTCGGAGTAGGTATTAAAATCCATGGAGAAGAAATAAAAACTTTGAGGTTCGCCGATGACATTGTAATTCTGTCAGAGACAGCAAAGGACTTGGAAGAGTAGTTGAACGGAATGGATGGTGTCTTGAAAGGAAGATATAAGATGAACATCAACAGAAGCAAAACGAGGATAATGGAATGTAGTCGAATTAAGTCGGGTGATGTTGAGGGTATTAGATTAGGAAATGAGACACTTAAAGTAGTAAAGGAGTTTTGCTATTTAGGGAGTAAAATAACCGATGATGGTCGAAGTAGAAAGGATATAAAATGTAGACTGGCAATGGCAAGGAAAGCGTTTCTCAAGAAGAGGACTTTGTTGACATCGAGTATAGACTTAAGTGTCAGGAAGTCGTTTCTGAAAGTATTTGTTTGGAGTGTAGCCATGTATGGAAGTGAAACATGGACGATAACTAGTTTGGACAAGAAGAGAATAGAAGCTTTCGAAATGTGGTGCTACAGAAGAATGCTGAAGATTAGATGGGTATATCGCATAACTAATGAGGAGGTGCTGAATAGGATTGGGGAGAAGAGACGTTTGTGGCACAACTTGACTAGAAGAAGGGATCGATTGGTAGGGCATGTTTTGAGGCATCAAGGGATCACAAATTTAGCATTGGAGGGCAGTGTGGAGGGTAAAAATGGTAGAGGGAGACCAAGAGATGAATACACTAAGCATATTCACAAGCATGTGGGTTGCAGTAAGTACTGGGAGATGAAGCTTGCACAGGATAGGGTAGCATCGAGAGCTGCATGAAACCAGTCTCAGGACTGAAGACCACAACAACAACAACAACAACAATCTGACTCCCTTCGGGGCTGCATTTTCAGCAAAACAGAAATACGTATTTTTTTATTATTTTCTGACTGAGAAAGCAGATTCCAGTTTTCAGAACATTCTTCATTCCCTTTTCACCCCCTTCCGGGTTGAAATTTGGGGCAATACCTTCCTAGACGACGCGTACAGTGTAAGGTCCGCACCCCCTGAAGACTTCGAGTTCCTCACCTTATCTGACCCGACCCCGTCTAGCAGGGAAGAAGCGAGGAGCGTCCCACACTGCACATCCTACAGCGACTCATGTTCACGGTCGGTGCTGCAGTGTCTGCAGTCTGTGGTTAGCGTCCCAGGTTCGATTCCCGACAGAGTCGCTAGTTTCCTTCTCTCGGGGTCTGGGTGTTTGCGCCGCCCCCGTAACTTCGGGTCATCTCCACCGCCGAGCAGATCGGCCAAGTTGAAGGAAACGGGACGGCTTTCTCCTACAGGCCGAACAACCTCGGGTGCAAATCTCCCGGCCAACACCGCCACCTCAGTCTGTTTCCATGGTTCCGCAGCTCAGTCGGTAAAAACTAAAGCCTTGTAGGACCACTCTAATAAGTGTGTGTGTGTGTGTGTGTGTGTGTGTGTGTGTGTGTGTGTGTGTGTCCGCGCCAGTCCACAGAGAACTTTCACTGTATCTATACCGGAACGAAAAATTTATACAATTACTGTTGTGAAATTATGCCAACATGTACACTTCTGTATGATTTATACAAGCTGAAGGAAACGTTCTTCTGCCTGAAAACTTCATGTGGCGTACACATTTTTTACGCGCCAGTCTTTTCCGACTCAGCGTGAAACATCGCTTCCAAACGATATGAAGCACACGAAATGCACTGTCATGAATGTAACTGTATACCCTCATGTGCATAACCGTAATACGTTATAGTGCTCTTTTCCAACACAGTTCTCTAGTATGAACCAAATCTAAACCTAAATCACCACAAAATTAATATCGTGATGGGGCATGCAGTAAAACTAAGTAACCACCTACAGATCCAAACCTGAGACGACTTTGCGGAATGTGGTGGTGAGTACTTTGTTCAGCGAAGCCGTTCTTCGCTGCGCCGTGACGTTAGTGTTGCTGCTGCCGCCGTCGCCCCCCCCCCCCCCCCCCCCCCCCCGCCACCCAACCTTGTGCTCACAGCAGCCAGTTTCCACCAGCCTCGCCGCGTGACGTCACCGCTGACCCTGGACTGGCGACCCGCAGTTGTCTGCACTGCGCGGACGCCCGCTTCCCGCCCACAAACCGCTGTTCCGCAGCGCCAGCGCGTCTCCTCGAAGCTTCCAGGCTTGCAGCGAAATGACGACGACGAGAAAAATCGAGAAACTGCGGCCAATACAGACGCCTTACCGAGGATCACCCTACCCACGCGCCATTCGCTAGCGTAACAGGAGTGAAAAGACAATATCAAGAGAAATCTTGTCGAGATCAGTATTTTAGTTGGCACTAATGCCCGCTGTGATACTATCCGAAACCGACAAGGTCCCCCCTCCGTTGGTAATTATTGCAGTATTACATCGGCTGCATTCTGGGGCAGGACCAGAAATACGAGGGTATTTTACTCAGTCAGCACGTACTCCAAACTGTGTTACCTATTTCATCGTCAACACTGTCATAGTTCGACTTCTTAACATACAATAACATCTGTTTCGTAAAAAAGCATTTCTGAGGGAAGCCATCATTCTGTCTCGTTTCTGCTCTGCCACTTAATAGCAAGCTGAATCTATCCTACCTACATCATGACCTGTATAAAGGTCAAAACTGCATGTCGCTGCCTTCAGGTATCACCAAAACAACGAGAAAACTCGTTCGTTCTGAGATTAAACTGAGCACATAGAATAGTCGCCCAGAACAAGTTTGCAACCCTCATTTTTACAGAAGTTGGGTTTTACATGGAAAAAGGTTGTTAACAGTAATTGGCGCAAGGTAGGGATACCGGAACTGTCTACTAATTCTTGTGTTGGCGTCAGATTGCCAAGTTTGCGTTGGGCAGAACGATGGTATATCCGTACGTAAGATGGCGGACACAACCAGTACACTTCTTACAGCCAGTGCTCAAAAACCGGTCACCTCTACACGACATGATTGAAGAAGTCTGGTCTCTGAGTATAGAACTGTAGCGCATCTGCGGAATTATGTGCTTTGCATCGTCCGCCATGTTGTAGTTCGGCAAACGTATTTCCATCGGTCCGTACGTGATAAAGAATTGCAGACCCATTTCTTGTTTTGAACTTGATGTCAACATGTGATATAATAGCCTGATGTGGGAGCGAACTCCGGAAGTATTTTCTTTTCGTGTTCTAGTGACATTTCCTAGCAGCCATGTTGCAGTTTGGCAAGAAACGAAATACGAGCACCTACGGCTGTCACGACCTGACAGCTGAAGTTCAACATGGAGGAAGTACAGAGATGACTGTCAGGAACACACGAACAGAGGCAAACAGTGTAAACAACGTGTGAGTCGGTGGCGTTACGTGAAGCGTAAACGACTCACGGCTGCTGGAAAACAATACACTACTGGCCATTAAAATTGCTACACAAAGAAGAAACGCAGATGATAAACGGGTATTCATTGGACAAATATATTATACTAGAACTGACATGTGATTATGTTTTCACGCAATTTGAGTACATAGATCCTGAGGAATCAGTACCCAGAACAACCGCCTGTGGCCGTTATAAGGGCCTTGATACGCTTGGGCATTGAGTCAAACAGAGCCTGGATGGAGTGTACAGGTACAGCTGCCCATGCAGCTTCAACACGATACCACAGTTCATCAAGAGTAGTGACTGGCGTACTGTAACAGGCCAGTTGTTCGGACACCATTGACCAGACATTTTCAATCGGTGACAGATCTGGAGAATGTGCTGGCCAGGGCAGCAGTGAACATTTTCTGGATGCAGAAAGGCCTGTACAGGACCTGGAACATGGGGTCGTGCAGTATCTTGCTGAAATGTAGGGTTTCACATGGGTCGAATGAAGGGAAGAGCCACGGGTCGTAACATATCTGAAACGTGACGTCCACTGTTCAAAGTGCCGTCAATGCGAACAAGAGGTGACAGAGACGTGTAACAAATGCCACCCCATACCATCGCGCCGGGTGATACGACAGTACGGCGATGACCAATACACGCTTCCAATGTGCGTTCACCGCGATGTCGCCAAACATGGATGCGACCATCGTTATGCCGAAACAGAACCTGGATTCATCCGAAAAATGACGTTTTGCCATTCGTGCACCCAGGTTCGTCGTTGAGTACACCATCGCAGGCGCTCCTGTCTGCGGATGCAGCGTCAAGGGTAACCGCAGCCACGGTCTCCGAGCTGATAATCCGTGCTGCTGCAAACGTCGTCCAACTGTTCGTGCAGATGGTTGTTGTCTTGCAAACGTCCCCATCTGTTGACTCAGGGATCGAGAGGTGGCTGCACGATCCGTTACAGCCATGCGGATAAGATGACTGTCATCTCGACTGCTAGCGATACGAGGCCGTTGGGATCCGGCACGGCGTTCCGTATTACCCTCCTGAACCCACCGATTCCATATTCTGATAAAAGTCATTGGATCTCGACGAAAGCGAGCAGCAATGTCGCGATACGATAAACCGCAATCGTGACAGGCTACAATCCGACCTTTATCAAAGTCGGAAACGTGATGGTACGCATTTCTCTTCCTTACATGAGGCATCACAACAACGTTTCACCAGGCAACGCCGGTCAACTGCTGTTTGTGTATGAGAAATCGGTTGGAAACTTCCCTCATGTCAGCACGTTGTAGGTGTCTCCACCGGCGCCAACCTTGTGTGAATGCTCTGGAAAGCTAATCGTTTGCATATTACAGCATCTTCTTCCTGTCTGTTAAATTTCGCGTCTGTAGCACGTCATCTTCGTGGTGTAGCAATTTTAATGGCCAGTAGTGTACAGAGGTATCAAAGAAGGGGTGTTAATAGTCGCAAAATCACCAGATGAGGTATGTAGAGCAAGATTATTTTTCAAGTACTTGTTTTTTAATCTACATGTGACCCTTACAAGTGCTTGTTAGTCAAATAACGAGGTCAGTACACTTGTTTCATTGTAACTTTGTCATTCGCGGTATAAACCTGTGTGCAACAGAATGTTTCCTTCTTCCTGAAAAAGGAAATTAGTTTTGTCTGTTACAACCTTGTTCTGGGCGGCTATTTAATTGTAATAGTAGTCTCTACTTTGCCGCTCTTTATACTGAATTCAAGGTATTACTACCGGCAACAACTGCAAAGTAAAGCTTACTCACTTAATAGAAAAGTACGTATGTCACTGGATACGCGATGTTCTGTGGCTGCAGGTCAGAGCGCGTTTAGACGAGCCTCGAAATAAAACACGACGCTGTCTTCAGCTTTAGAAATGACTTCCACAGCTCAGGGACATTACACAGCTGAGTGTACCTGGCGTCAACATGACAGCGACTACATTCTTAGACCCAAATCCTACGCATTAGATCGCATGCATTACGACAATTCCAAGCGTAAGAACTAGGAAAAACAAATAAAAGGTAATTGTCATCGTCAAACAGGAAAGCGGGACTATGACATACGACATATTTCTTTTAACGATAGCTTACTCATGACCATTTATGCTTCTGCTCTCTCTCTCTATCCCTCTATCTATCTCTCTCTCTCTCTCTCACACACACACACACACACACACACACACACACACACACACACACAGCATTAATAAAGTAATTATACAACAGTCTACACAAATGAAGTAGTGGTCGGTATTATTTCGAAAGTACGAGTATCGTGAAAGTCTGTGGTGATTTGATGTATTTAACTTGTTGAACTGTATTGCCAATGAAGGCAGATCTAATTACATGGCGATGTCTTTCGAACGACGTGATCTCTTCCTCTCACAAAGCACAAACGGCCAGCTGCCGTATTCCTGTCGCGCGCATTATTCTCAGCTCACTGAGCAATGTGTTGTCACCTTATCAACTGTTTACTTTTCTCAGCAACAACCGTTTTATTCGCGAATCGCATTGTCAGTAACCAGTATACGGCGTGTGCGTCTCGTATTGCCCGACGGCTACGCTCGTCATTAGTTTTAATACTCGTCAGATGAAGAAAAGGAATAAAATACTTTGTAAAGTTTCCATTCCAGTCGCTCAGTGTTAAAAATACGATGGGTTATGGGATTCAATCACAATTCCAACAGCATTGGCGGTTTATTTTTGTGTCAATTGCTAACCTTTCCTAATTCGAAGAAGCATCACTATTTTGTGAGTAACGGTCACATTCCTCTTGTTGACCGGTTTAATTGTACTTCTTGCCAAAACACACTATAATTTTAACATTCATTTTTGGAACAGCTACTGTGAAAGAATTCTGAAAGTGTCTCATTAAACAAGTAATTGGCGACCAGAGAGCTCAATAGCTTACCAAGAACCTCATTGTGTCTACTTGTGGTATAGTTCAATTCTTTTATCTCGGCGGTTCGCGCATACCCGCCCAGACGCGGGAGATTGCTGCGTTGCCAGTTGTACGCGCCAAGAGAAGCAGCGCCATAGTATAGTATAGTTCGCAAACTTACGTTTAGGGAGAGCGCGCAGTTTATGAAGTAAAGCCGCCACAGCCGCATTAACCCTTTCGCTGCTGCAGACACGTGCTCCCCGCATTCCGCGCTGTGCGCGATTTTGTCATCACTGCACTGCTCGCCTGTGCAGACACATGGTGTTCCGACTGCTTTGACACACTTATTCGATTTCACATAATCTATCTGGCCCAAAAATTTGATTTTAACACATCATCTTCACTGATAACTTCCCCACATAACTGACGATTTTGTTTCGATGTTCAACGCAGTTATTGCGCAGATTAAGTGTAGTAAACCATTGCACGAAATTTTGAAGTGTTTGCAGAGGCAAAAGTCCACAGCGTATACTTTCCGTATAGTCGATTTTAGTTGCCACTAGAAATTTCAAATAATTACATTCAAACGAATGAAATTCATGAAGACACTTCGATATTGTTTTTAAATAAAGGAAATATTAAACACCGCACAATGTTTGAACTCAGAACCTTTTGCTTAGCAGCCAAGCACCTTCACCATTACGCTAACGCAGCTCGTCATTCAACATAATTCCTGAAGGACTTTAAAGTATCACGCAAAATACCGTCAAACACTATTGGTATGACTATGAATTATTCACGTTTCATCCAAGTACAATAGGAAATAGCCGGCCGTGGTAGCCGAGCGGTTGTAGGCACTACAGCCTGGAACCGCGTCAGCGCTACAGTCGCAGGTTCGAATCCTGCCTCGGGCATGGATGTGTGTGATGTCCTTAAGTTTGTTAGGTTTAAATAGTTCTAAGTTCTAGGGGACTGATGACCTCAGAAGTTAAGTGTCATAGTGCTCAGAGCCATTTGAACCATTCTGTAATTTGTGAAAAAATGTGAAGTCACTTTAAAGCAAAGTCAACAGTTAGCAAGCTACTAAAGCTACCTTAAGATTTAATTGAAACAAAAATAGCTCTTTTAAGCAATGACACAGCTATATCTAAATTTCACTATCGTTTATGACGAACATGCTTCGTCGATGAACTTTGATTCTGACACGACATTCTTCATCTAGCAGTACAAAATGAGTCCTGAGCTGGAGTGCGATCCAAAAATAAAAAGAACAGCTACTTCCGACCACTTTACGGTGTGTGGCGGAGGGTACTTGGGGCAGGAAGGCCATTCTGCGGTCCGTCGCCGCGTCAGCCTCGCTGCCGCACACTCCTCTCCCCCACAGCAACAGGTACTTTTTTTCCGCGGCTGTGGCCGCACTGCGCCAGCTGCCCGGGGAAGTCCCGGCCTCTGTGGAGCCTGGGCTGGCCGCGGCGGGCGGCCGCTCCCCGGTGGCAGACCGCTCTCTCTCTCTCTCTCTCGCAGTGGCTGTGTGTCTCCTCAGTGTTTCAGCCTCGCAGCCGGAGTATCTGCTTCCGCGCCTATCAGCAAAGCGTCAACCACACCCGCGTATTCTGGCTGTTGAGACGTTTACGCCCCACATGAGGTTGCCAACGTGGAAGCTTCACTCTTGCCAGCTGAGGTATCCGTCCACGCCTTACGGCACAAATTTCAACGTGTCTAGATACGCAAGCTTCATCCATCGTGCTTTACAAAACCAAAGTGTCAGCAAGTTTTACAATAGTATAAGCAACCCGGCAGTGGCAACGATTCACTTTAGGTTATCTCCTTTATACGGAACATATGCAAGCCTAACATCTGACACAGTAATGAAAAACTTACGAAATCGCCATTTATTCTGATTTTTTTCCGATATACAAGTTGTTAGGGCTTGACAAACATATCCCTATATATAACGGTAGGTTCGTGTAGATGGGAAACAGTTTCACATTTATTGGGTACTGTATTAGAATTTCGCGATTCCGGACTGACCGCCGCTGTTTGCGAAACACGAAAATTTGGGCCGGATCTGAACTCTAACGCGAATGCCGCAGAAACTTCCACAGCTCACGTCAATTCGGGTTCGTAGAATGCGAAACAATTTGGTAATGTTTACCACAGCTGCAATCGTGAGAAGAGTGTGTCTGCATCTCTCAAGGGCACTGAAGTGTGATCCGGAGATGGGATTAACACGTACACTGCCAACATGGAGTTGAATTTATTTCAGAACTACGTATCACTGTATTTCGATTTAGAATCTCGTTGGGTACACGGGAATATACAATTGGAATTATCGTACATTGACGGAGACTAATCGGTTACGATTTCCCACAATACTGTTGTCACAGCGTACACAAGAGACTGGATCTATGGCTTGGCCCAGTTTAAAAGTATGCTCTCTTCTTTATCAGCGTTAGGATTAGCTTTCGTTTTGTTTTGCAAAGACGCAGTTGTATTTCTTGCACGGAAGGACGTTTCTAAGGGAACCTGTTTCTTTCATTTCTATTCCGAGCTCATCAGCGAACTGCAATAGCGAGTGACGTCGGCACGAGTTTCCTGCAGCACATTCCTGTCTTCTGTTATCACGAGATCTCAAAACGACGTCGTCCTTATGTGTAAAACACAGCCGGTATCGGTAGTTCTGAAATTTGTCTGTGCCCGTACCTCTTCAAACTGATGTCTGCATGTATCTACCAAAACCAGGTATCACGTTTTTGTGAATAAAGCTAACGCACTCCAGAGAGCAAGACGGGCTGCATGTCGTGCAGACAAATATGGCCGCCGATATGCGGCAGTCTGTGTCGGCAGCCTTTAGTGCGCACCGCGAATACGGCACGACGCTGCTTTCAGCTGCAGGGACAATCTGTGTGCGCCTCACGCCGCCCTGCCCGGCGTGTGGAGCAGCCACCAACGACGCTCTTAAAGCCCAACTCCAGAAAATAAGCTGCTTATGTATGAGCAGTAATGAAGAGGAGATGAGGTTATTATAACATTTTCAACATTTCGCGGCCCTGTCCGCAACTGTATAAATATTAATTTGAAACTAACAACAGCCCCAGTTGCAATGTTTACCTAGATTTACCTAGGTTTCAGTTGGGACAACCCAACCTTCTTCAGAATAAAAGGAACTACGATTTCTCCATACTGGTCAACGTCAGAAACTAAAAACTATAATACAGAAATACGTCGCCACATTGTAATAACTTACCCGGGAAACAGCCACGGCCCCACTCCGCGACCGCTGTACGGCAGCAACGGACGTTGTACTGGTACTGTCCACAGCCTCGAGAGCGCATGCGCGACAGTGTGTGTTGACACTCGTACCAACGAGTACTCCTGAACTTAAAATTTTATGAATAACCAGGTGCGGCTAACGAAATTGACGTACACGTTGTCCAGTAAGGAGCACAGACAAAGCGACTGTCTTAACATTTGTAATAATTTGTTGGACGTCAAAAGTGAAGGGACCAATGCGTTTACTATTTTAAGCCAACCTAGCATATTTGAGCTAAACATCGAACTTGACCGCATGGGGATAACTACGGGTTTGAAATACCGGATAATCCCAGCTATTCGGCAAAACGGGAGTGCTAAAACATGTTGATTACTCCCTACGATTATGGCGGATGGAATAACGGTTGAACACCTTCAAAAAAGTTTTTGCTTCGCAGCTGTAGCTGGTCGTTAAGGTTATTTTTTGTCATGTAGTACGGGAACTTCGCAATGCAAGAGCTGAGCATTATTAGGAGGGTTGAGTGTGTGAGCCGTTTGCACCAAGTGTTCAGCGAATGTCGAACCACGCTTGTCATCTGCAACTTTAGTAGGGATAGGCTCCTTGTATCTCGTTAGTAAGGCTCTTCCTGTTTGGCCGATGTAAAATTTCGGACAATTGTCACATGCAATCTTGTAAACTCCGGATAATGACAATTTAGGCTTTTTCAAAGTGTGAATCAGGTTCTTCTGCAGCCTACTATTAGTAGGCAAAATTGTCTGGAACCCCGGGTTCTTTAGAAGACGCCCTAATTAATATGAAACTTTACCTATGAAGGGACTGACTTCCAGCACGATAACCTAACGTGGAACTTTTATTATTATCTACTTTCCTGTCTTAGAGCCGTCTCTTTATTTCAAGCTCGTAGCCATTATTTCGGGCTGTTGTTTCCAGGGTTGCCAGTTCGTGTTCCAAGGCTTCTGCGGATGGGGGAATGGATATCGCTCTATGTATACTAGAACGAGAAAGTGCCATTTTATGCGCCAGCGGGTGTGCAGAATCGGCAGGTATGACATTCTCAGAAAAACTTATGCTTCCTGGAGATGAAGATGTCACATTCTATGTGATCATCGACTATACATAACTTAAGATCTACAACGTCATACTGGGTGACTCGTTTTCAAGAGTAAAAATTTTCTCGTGGAGATCGTTGAACAGTGCAAGTATCTGATCTATGTCTTCTTGGGATGAGTCAATTACCAAGAGAATATCATCCATGTATCTCGGCATACAACTTTATTTTCTCCGCCATCTATATATTACTAACAAAAAATTGAGATTCTATCGTATCCATGAATATATCGGAAAGAATCCCTGCTAGAGGGCTACCCAGTGCTAACCAGTACGGTTGTGAGTATATTTTGTCTTTAAAAGAAAAGTAATTGTATTTCAAAACAATGCGCGGGAGATTCATGAGCACATCAATTTCAATATCTGGTAATTTCTTATGGAAGTGTAAGTCCGATCTACAGGTACGTTGGTGCGGAGGCTGGAAACCTCGAAGGGGGCCAGCTCGGATGTGGCATGGCAGATTACGTTATTCAGTTCATTTACCATTCGACAGAGTTTCTGAAAGTAATTTTTCTGGAAAGCGAAGTTGTCCTTAATTTTGTAATGTAAACAGGCAGCCAGCTTGTGGTACGTACTATTTGTACTGTCCATGATCGGACGTATCGGATGGAAGTTTTTGTGAACTTTGAATTGTCTCGTTAGTATGGGAGGCTTCGGGTTCATATTCAGGAGTCATTTCTTTAGAAACACTCCTATTAATTTATTGGTTTTCTGCTAACTTGTTCTTATCTCTTTCTGTAACGCTTGAGTAGGATCTGATTCGATGGAAGTAATGCCATTTTGATCGAAAAATGGCTGTTTTTCTATGTATTCCGCTTTGGAAGCTATAATTAACGAGTTCCCCTTATCGGCTTTCGTAACTAGGGCGCCATTATTCTCCAGTTTACCATTAATACTTTTCACCGGTCTATAACGTAATGCTTTGATTGAGCGACAGATCATTTTCTAAGATTTCACAGAATTCTTAGCCTAACCGCGTTTGAACATTCTTTGGCGTTTTGGTGCACTCCAAACCTAATTTAAGGCCTGCTATGAAATTGTCTACCACGTGTGGTTCTTTGATCGCAGGTGCGATATTGAATTTCAGCGCTTTTGACAGTAACTGGGTCTTAGCTGTTGAAAACATTATAGAAGTTTTATTAATAACACGTTCACAGAACGTGGGTGTGAATCCTGTATTATTGGAACATCCTTGTTGGTTACCTCTGGTAACACCGTTGGACAAATTTGACAGTTTTTTCGCATGCCTTGCAGCGATTTCTTCTTTCTCTTTACCAATGAAATCATTATGTATTCGATAATTTTAAGACTTCGAATAGTGCATCGATATTTCAAGATACAACTAATAAGCTTTCTCGTTTAACCAACCTTTCTTTGTATACAATTCCGCAATTCTGTTATTGAGGATCTGAGCTATGAATTTCTTTTTGAAAGTAGGAGATTTGTAATATAATTTTCCTACACAATTCGGAGTACTAGCGTGGCCATTTCATTTATAAACAAGTGTAAACAGAATAACGTGACCCCGAAGTTTGTCAGCGGATATTCCATGCCGGAAAACACAATCGTTGTTTCCGTTGAACGGACAGCACGGCTCTTATCAGAGACCCATCTGAGAAGAAATTCCTATGTTCTAGGTCAAAATGCGAGTAGATTTTTGTTTTGTAGAACGTCTTCGCATCCCCCCCCCCCCCCTCCAGAGAGACAAAATGCGACGTTGTGAAGGCGGTAATGAACGGAAGAATTTCGAAACAGACTACTTCTAGCAGGAAAGGGGTGGTGAGCCCTACACAGCGCATCCCAGACCCAGTCGTGTTCACGGTCGGTGCAGCAGAGTCCGCAGTCCGTGGTTAGCGTCCCAGGTTCGATTCCCGGCCGAGTCGCTAATTACCTTCTCTCAGCGTGAAACATCGCTTTCAAACGATATGAAGCACACAAAATGCACCGTCATGAATGTAACTGTATACCGTCATGTGCATAACCGTAATACGTTACAGTGCTCTTTTCCAACACACTTGTCGTGTATCAATCAAATCTAAACCTAAAGCACCACAAAATTAATATCGTGATGGGGCATGCAGTAAAACTAAGAAACCACCAACAGATCCAAACCTGAGACGACTTTGCGGAATGTGGTGGTGGGTACTTTGTTCAGCGAAGCCGTTCTTCGCTGCGCCGTGACGTCAGTGTTGCTGCTGCCGCCGTCGCCCCCCTCCTCCCCTCCCCATCGCCACAAGTGTGCTCACAGCAGCAGGTTTCCACCAGCCTCGCCGCGTGACGTCACCCGCTGACCCTGGACTGGCGACCCGCAGTTGTCTGCACTGGGCGGACGCCCGCTTCCTGCCCACAAACCGCTGTTCCGCAGCGCCAGCGCGTCTCCTCGAAGCTTCCAGGCTTGCAGCGAAATGACGACGACGAGAAAAATCGAGAAACTGTGGCCAATAAAGACGCCTTACCGAGGATCACCCTACCCACGCGCCATTCGTGGGCGGAAGAGGAACCTAAATTTTCCCTGTCTGTTCCCTTGTGCTGCGCCGAGTACGCTGGCCGGAACTTATTCTGTGGCGGCTGTTTTTTTCTGCAGTGACCCTTATATATTAGGGCTGGTCACTTTCAACAGTTCCCAGTAAGTGGCTGTTGTCTGCGCTCTGATTCGTTGATGCAGAAGAGACTGACCGGTCGCCGTATTCGGTTTTATACTACCGGAGCACTGGTGCCACATTTAGTGGCTTTGTATTGAACCAGGAGCAAGGAAAAAATCCCTCGAAATCTCGTAGCTACAGGTACGAATTCTTACAATATAACCGCGCAAAATATCGCTATATGACGTCATCCCCGCAAACTGCACTTACTTTAGATTCAAATACCAAGTTCAATTTCTGACGCTTCAAACTAAGCACAGTAAGAAACTAACTACAGTAAGGTCCGCACTGTGGATCACCACACAAAAACTGGTAAGAGTTGACGCCATCGTTTTCTTTAGTCCTGTCTGAAATATTTCGGTCGAGAAAAGCCACGTTAATAAAGCTTTGCGTGAGTTTATAAAAACTGCACCGTCCATGATGTAATTAATATATTTTTGAAGCACCTACAATAAAGAGGCTACCAAGATGGTAGTAATTATCTTTTAGCCAAATTAGAGACTAACCGTCCATAGATATAATTTTCATGTTTTACGTCCGTCGAGGTGGTAATGATTATTTGCATATTTTTATGTAAATAAGTAAAAAGAGGAAATAATTTGTACACGCAGTAAGTATAAGTAAATACGCAATACTAATTTCTGTAGGAGAAAAAGAAAGAGAAACAGCTGTTTGAAACTCCTAGATAAGGAGACAAAAATCCCTGACTTGCCGGTCGTCTTGTTTCCTTGGAGTTGGCAAAATTTACACGACAGAAGAAAGAAGGCATGAAGGTCGGGGACATATTTTGATAAACAGTAAGGAGAACGACATTTGCTATCAGCAGATTTGCCCAAGTATTAAGCATTTTAATCGTAAATAAACTAGAGACGGAATTATTCGTGAGTGGTAACGAAAATTCATTGTATCAGCTGTGCAACTCAGAGACAAGCAAAGGTCCTGCAGTGCTTTATAGAGGACGTTACTTCACCTACTGTGGCATTTCGTAACTTGTAATCGCAGTTTTACGTACGGAAAGGAACGACGCTTCAGTGATACTGTAAGTGAACTAAGGGTAGGTAGGGCGTGAATTACAAGTTAATGAACAGCAACACTGACAGCTCACCATACACTAGGTATTTAAGCGTTAGAAAGCACTTGTGTATAAATTTCTCAGCATTATTTTGAAAGAAGAATAAAGCCATTGATGCAGTGGTTTTCCGTACTTGGCTCTCCACGTAACGAACTTCTACATCCAATTTTAGAATTCAAACACTTACACTCGACGTATTAACGATACCTGCGTCTTTGTATACGTCAGTTACACGCGGAGCCGCATCGGTTACGTGTACGTACATAATTAACTTGTGTACCAGAGAGGAGTAATATGGGTTCAGTAGAAGTAGGCATGTTGTTGTTGTTGTGGTCTTCAGTCCTGAGACTGGTTTGATGCAGCTCTCCATGCTACTCTATCCTGTGCAAGCTTTTTCATCTCCCAGTACCTACTGCAACCTACATCCTTCTGAATCTGCTTAGTGTATTCATCTCTTGGTCTCCCTCTACGATTTTTACCCTCCACGCTACCCTCCAATACTAAATTGGTGATCCCTTGATGCCTCAGAACATGTCCTACCAACCGATCCCTTCTTCTGGTCAAGTTGTGCCACAAACTTCTCTTCTCCCCAATCCTATTCAATACTTCCTCATTAGTCATGTGATCTACCCATCTAATCTTCTGCATTCTTCTGGAGCACCAGATTTCGAAAGCTTCTATTCTCTTCTTGTCCAAACTATTTATCGTCCATGTTTCACTTCCATACATGGCTACACTCCATACGAATACTTTCAGAAATGACTTCCTGACACTTAAAACTATACTCGATGTTAACAAATTTCTCTTCTTCAGAAACGATTTCCTTGCCATTGCCAGTCTACATTTTATATCCTCTCTACTTCGACCATCATCAGTTATTTTGATCCCCAAATAGCAAAACTCCTTTACTACTATAAGTGTCTCATTTCCTAATCTAATTCCCTCAGCATCACCCGACTTAATTAGACTACATTCCATTATCCTTGTTTTGCTTTTGTTGATGTTCATCTTATATCCTCCTTTCAAGACACTGTCCAATGCATTCAACTACTCTTCCAAGTCCTTTGCTGTCTCTGACAGAATTACAATGTCATCGGCGAACCTCAAAGTTTTTATTTCTTCTCCATGAATTTTAATACCTACTCCGAATTTTTCTTTTGTTTCCTTTACTGCTTGCTCAATATACAGATTGAACAACATCGGGGAGAGGCTACAACCCTGTCTTACTCCCTTCCCAACCACTGCTTCCCTTTCATGTCCCTCGACTCTTATAACTGCCATCTGGTTTCTGTAGGCATATACTTATAATTTACGTACATTATCTTTCGCTGCTTACGGAAAGACTCCCGACACTAAGGTACACAGTGTATGTACTAGGATTAAAGTCAGCACGTGAAGTGTAACCACGGGTGTTCAGAAAGTACCAGATTCTGTGAATTAAATATTAGGCGCTGCAGTGGTTAATTGTAAGAGCACAGAAGTACTTTGATGATTAACATTTCGCGGGTGTTCCTGGAAGCACATTATGTGTACAGATATTATGTACGTTATTGAAATAATCCGTAAATGCAATGTTGTCAACCAGACTGACTAAGAATTTAAAGACTTCTTGGCCTTGTGTAAAATTAGCAAGGGGATAGAGATCATGAGTTGGGCCGCTCAGCACCGTACTGGTGCAGAAACTAAGGACGACGGGTAAAAGGCGAGACAGAGGGCTACCATGAACGATTCACTCGTTTCCAGAATTCACATTTTTCCGAAGTATTAAGTGTACGAATATGATTGCATGCCATTACGAATTCAGCGCCTTGCCAAAATGCCGACAAGGCAAGACTTTTCATGTGTTGGAACATGCGAGGTATTTGACCAAATGTGGCAGCTGCAAAAAACTGTGTAAGGGGGTGGGGGGCTAAACAAGATTTCTGTACGCAGTCCACACAAGTCAACAGCACGCAGAAGCCACGAACTCTGAACACCGCAGCAAAGTGTGTGGAAGACAGTGCGTCGGCGGTTAGACTTCAAACCGTACCGTCTGGATCCCTTACAACAATTAAAAGCGGACTGTTACGGCCGGCGCCTTCAGATTTGCGCCAAATTGGAGGCAGCAACTGAGGATGGACATTTCGCCCCCACGCTGATATTCAGCGACAAAGCAACTAACACTTTTCTGAAAAAGTTTATCTCCGCAATGTGAGCGTGTGCCGTACTGAAAATCCTCACCAAATTTCGGTGCATGTAGGAGATTCGCCGAGGGTTAATGTATCCTGTGCAGTGTGACAGGCGAAGCTGAATGGGCCGTTTTAATACTGTGAGACAACTGTAGCGGGTACATCTTACCTCGATATGTTGCACTTGTGGTTGTTTCGACTACTCATTCCTTCAGGGAGCATCGATGTTTGTTGCTACCTAAACGACGAAATTTCGCATCGCTGGATTGGCCGTAGGCGGTTAACGCTAGTACTGATCAGCTTGCAAAAGCACTTAACAATGGATGTTTGAAAATCTGAAACTGGTCACGGGTTTGTGTAGTTAAACTGTGTGTGTCGTGATTGCGGTTGTCTCCTATATTTAAGTCATAATGTTTATAATTCTACTACAGCCCTGTTTCTCTTAATGTTTATTTTCGAAAATCTAGCGATTAAAATAGGGTTTCATTGCACTGTGGCTGACTCAAATGAACTTGAAATATTAGCAGAAGGCCACTCGATCACTGACTACACAAAATAGAGGCCATAATGGATGTTACCGGGAACTCGCGTCACACGTATGTATGCACGATGATCTTCAGAGCCATTTTGTTTCTTTTTAGACCACTCGGCCAATGGGCTTGCGAAAATTTGAAAGGGCGCGAAACACAGGAACGTTAACAGTGAGACGCAGTACAAAAAACAGACAAAAAACACCGTGCACGGGAGAGCGCGGTCTGTACTCGTCCGGAGAGTGGGGGCTGCCGCGGGGCGCCGTGCTCACGTGTCGGGGGCATGCGCGGCTGGCCGGCCGGCTGCACAGACTGCACAGGCTGCGTGCGTCTCTCGCACACGCAAAGTTGCACAGGTGTAAACCTGCCTCCACACTAGGGACAAGCGGTGCCCACCACTGAACCTGCCGATTCCAACTGTGCGTCACCAAAACACTCTTCGAAAGCTAACATGCGTGAAATACGTGCCACACAAAAATTGTTACTGTAACATTTCATTTCTTTGGCTCCGCTGACTGACAACCACACTGTAACCTGACAACCTGTACCAGAACTCTGGCCAAGCAACGGATCACTATTCCACCACAACACTTTACAGAAAATAATATAGCAGCCACGTGTTCTGTTGTATCCGTGAGTGTGTGTGTGTGACGTCACGCAGCACACCATTACGCCACGGGTCAATGTCGACGGCCGCTATCAGCAGCTGCGAGCTGCTCCAGTTTAGGCAGCCGCCTGTACTGGAAATACGGGTACTTGCAGAACCTTGATGCTTTGAGGAAAGTGAAACACACGACGGAAGTCTGAGAAAACTGCAGATTTTTTTCACTCATTAACTACTAAATGGTTTATGACCACATGGGCCACCAAGGCGACAGCGAAATTTTCACGAACCTTTTTTTTCTCCGTCTGAGACATTCAAGTACCGGGTGCTTGTGAGTAAAATGCAGCTACTGACCCAAGTCCACTGTGGTCTGAGTATGGTAAGGCAGCGAAATACTGTAGACATGCTAAAGCGTTAACGCGAAACCAGTTGGCGCCGGAGGAAATCAATTCCAATACCAGGTGCGAATCTGTCACTGTGCAACACCTCGCGGAAGTCTCCGGTGCTCATACTGAACAAGTTCTGCAAGTGGCGGCTAATAATATCGACATTCTGCCTTTCTCACTTGTTTGTCCCTTCCTGTCCACATTCCGTTCCCAATGCATTAGATATGGGAACATTTCTTTGCGGTGTAAATCGGTTCCGCAAGGGCGCATTAGCATACCAAGTTTCGCCGCCATACAGCAGTCACAGCCCACGATGGACCTCTGCGAGTGGCTCAACTTGAGACTACAAGCAGCCAGTGGTACAGCGAATGACGGACATTTGCCACGCCGGACATTTGCCACACTGGCCCCTTCGCCAGGTAGCTTGACTAGCGATCCCTCAGGTTAGGGGCGCCCTTCCTCATACTACTTCTGTCCGCTTTCAAACCGCCGTCTTCACGTCTTACTCGATGCAACCAGTACGTAAGGGACCTCCATCGACATCTCGGGGAAATACAGAGCTGCTTCTCCGAAATCGAAACATTTATAACATTTGGGAAACGAAAGGAATACCGACGACTAAGTCAGTATGTGATTAGTTGTGCCAAGTATAAATGCAGATCCCTCTGTCTGTACGGTAGCTTCCTTTCACGCTTACTTATTGAGATGGAAACAGTATTGGTATGGGAACAACAAGAACGGAAAGATGTAAAAGAGAGTGCGCATGTACGCTAATCATTTCTTTTTGGTCACTGCAATGTGCCTACTTATCTCTTGCGGCGAAACATTAGTTAATCAAGTGTAGCGGGACAATGTTCAGAACATGACTGAAAATACGCTACTAAATAGAGATAAGAACTTCTATGATTGACATGTCATCTAAAGTCTACGTACATTTTTAAAAATGTTAGAGATAAGGAACTGTAGTAATACAGAATGCTATGCTTGTAACGTACGTTGTTCTACATTGTTTACCTCTGGTATTTACAGAGTCACAGAGAAAACATCCTAGGTTTTGGAGGGAAAAGCCGTAATTATAATGATCTGCACTGCAACAGAAACAAGAAGCACCACGTAGGGAAAAATAATGTAATGCCTGTTCCAACTCACAAGTTACATTGAAGCAGATAGTTCCTGTGACTAAGTGTGGGCAGAGGTTATATTCGACAACCTGAATAAATTAATAACTGGCTCCTTTTGCCGACCCCCGGTATCAGACGAAACAGTTGCTGAACAGTTGAAAGAAAACTTGAGTCATCACAAATAGGTACGCTACTCATACAGTTATAGTTGGCAGTGACTTCAAACTACCTTCCGTATGAAACTTCCTGGCAGATTAAAACTGGTGCCCGACCGAGACTCGAACTCGGGACCTTTGCCTTTCGCGGGCAAGTGCCAGGAAGTCCCTCACGTGTGACGACAGTCACTTTTCCGTGACGTCACGCGTTCTTTGCTGGCAGTGGATCAGGGGAGCACACTGAACAGTCGTCGTGTTGATCTACCTGTTTCCGAAGATAAAATTGTCAATTTTATGGTTTTGGTATTCAAATTTGCGTTTTACGACGATGTGCAGTCTAACTGACACATGGCATTTCTGAACTCTTCAAGACGGGTCGTGTTCAGTACTTTGTCATGCCGAAGTGTCTGTAAATGCGAATTCAGTGGCCACCCACGATTCCGAAACTGGGACTTACCATCAATAACGGGTAAGGCTTCTGTAACAGTATCTGGCTAAACGAAATAATGTTTACTGTAGGTTTCTGTCAAACATAATTAGCAAATGCCCCCACAAATGTTATAATTCTGACGTGATTCAGCCCTCTGACGGAAACTAACAACAAGTCTACCTCGACTCTCGCAACTGTTGCACTGGAAATGGCACAAATTAAATCTAGGTTCTGCCGCCGTTACAGGCTGCACATAGAAATCTACACTGCACTTTAATCGTGTAATTTGAACGTGAAATGAAGAAGCTGGTAAATGACGGCGTCAGAATCACCGACATTCATTCCTCCCTCACATAATACACGACTGAAGCGCAGGCCGCACACAACACGGCGCGCCTCACAGATCGCTGACGCGTTGCTTTGTCGACACACCGGGCTCTCTCATCAGACAAATAGTAACACGAGAACAGCCCAAC
Organism: Schistocerca americana; assembly: GCF_021461395.2. Classification (NCBI taxonomy): domain Eukaryota; kingdom Metazoa; phylum Arthropoda; class Insecta; order Orthoptera; family Acrididae; genus Schistocerca; species Schistocerca americana. The sequence continues at coordinate 137,320,874 of NC_060129.1, read as the reverse complement.
AAAGCGATGCAGCGTTGCAGAGTGCTAAAAAAAATTTCATCAGCAAATCACAAACGAGGAGACGTGACAGAGCGATAAAAATACGAAATGTTTATTTCGTGAAGCACAAACATTACGATAAATTCTCAAGAATTCGCCAACTACTACGCAGATGGTCGCCTGTTTGTAATGAGGGTGTTGGGGAACGCTACAGATTGCTCGTTGACCATAACCTTAATTCCAGAAAATTGTGAAAATACGCAAATGAAGGCGAGTGCTGCGTCTCATCGCCACAAGCGTGTCGGCGTCACGCCACGAGTTGTGATTCGCGAACGGATTTCAGGATCCGCAACGCCCACGCAGGAAACAGCTTCCTACGTCTCATTACTTTGCAGACGAGTTTACGCGTGTAACATCTGACGTTAAGCATGTAAGCGAGATAAAGTTTAGAAACGGTTTGAAATTGTTCTTAATGTGTGTTCGAAAGCAAGTGCTCATTCTGAAATACTGGGTAAACACAGTCTGCTTAATTTGCGCTGCTTTTTGAAGAAAAGCCCGTTTATCGCGCGTCTAAATTTTTGACACGTCATGTCTACTGATGTGTGGGCCGTACGACGATGTAATTTTTGCATATACCCTACGGGGTGTGGGGATACTGTCTGCAAACTGCGTCGCGAATAGGTAGGTACTGATAAATTACAACGATACGTCTGATGCCCAAGTTGACTCCATGAACAGCGACAACGTGGCCGGAGTAGGGGGGTAGCGGAAAAATCTCTCCAGTTCTCGTAGTCTTGCGTGCAGTTTCTTAGAAGTTGGTAACGGCCCTCATTCTGAAATACTGCCTGACTAACGTCCGCGTATTTCAGCGCCCTTAGTCACGTTACCTCGCGACGCGCAATGTTTCCAACTTCGGTACTCCTCTTACTGTGTGACAACCGCAATTTAAGATTATACCTCTGAATGAGTACATCACGACAACATTTTAGATGTCTGAATTCGGCCACATTACGCGAAACATTAAAAAATAAATTTCTGCCACGCCTGCATGCGGCTACACGCCTTGTCGCACTGAAACACGCTTACTCCAAAGTTCTGCGTTTGATGGTTTTCGTAAACTTGCGTCCTACGAACATTATCAAGAACGCGAGGTTTTCATTTTAAATGCCTGTTGTACGTGAATTCCGTGAAAATCTACACTGGCACACCGAAACACTAGCCGACTGAATGTGGCGTTATTTTCCATTCGTTCCACGTTATTCTCGCTCAAGTTTTCATAGACTGGAGCAATACCACAAGTAACGACCTATAAAGTACTGAACACTCAAAACGGTAATTTAACACACTATTAGCCACCCCCTTTGTTCGTAGCGGTCGTAATTTTTCAAATTAAGACAAAGTATTAGACAAGAGCAGTAAGTGAGTTACGCGATAAAAACCACACAAAAGCGTGCAGAATATCCGCCGCTCCCATAAATTCCTGCCTTACCTTTCTGACGTATTCCCGTGCAGACACAAGATACACGAGCTCTGTCTGGGCAGGCAGGACAACGTGGCACGCTGCTTCCCTTCAGGCTGCTGCGTCACAACTGGACCGCACAGACAGCCCGCTGCCCCACCCAGCGCTGACGTCACGGGGCGGCGTTGCCAGCTCGCGCGGCAGGCGAGGGAACGGCTGCAGCAGGGCGTCTACGTCTGTGTCGGCACTGCCGGACCGCCTGCGTCCCACCCACGCCGCAGTCAGTTATCTCGAACCGCGCTATACAGCTGGCAACACCCCCACCCCCCCTTTCGCCTGGCGCCCCAAAAACCGGATTTCCTAAACCGATTTCCCAGTACCGCTTTTGGTGAACGCAAAGATGGAACAAACACGCTGCATTTTGGTCACGGGACGAGGAGAGGTGTGAACACAACATCTTCCGTCATCGTGCTGAGTGCCAGTGACTTACGCGCGAGCTTCGCGATTCGTATCGATCATTTCCTACTCCAGAAATGACGGACGAATGTGACAAGTTGTCGTTAAAGAACGTTACAGGGATATCAATGCTGATATCGTCGGTGCCTGGGCTCACGTACTACTTGCTCTAACTTAAAACAAGTTACACTGAGCACGACACACATTTACCCTCAACGTGTGGACCAACTGAAATCTTTCTGTGATTTCGTTGATACTGGATACGGGAAAGTTCTTGGTAGTATTAAAACTAGATGGTTGTCATTGTTGCCAGGAGTTACAAAAGTTATTGACATGTATGAACCTTTGAAATCTTGTTTTCTATCTCAGAATACATGTCCCACGTTGCTGAAACAAATTTTCGAGAACCGACAGTCACTTCTTTGGCTTCATTTCACACAATGCCCATTGAAAATGTTTTTTTAAATTCAATCCAAAAGTTGGAAATAACCACAGTTTCAGCTTGCTTCAAGAAATAATACCATTTTAATTAACTTGGAAAAGAAGGTACTTTCACTCAGTCAAAATACGAGCCTTTTACCAATTCTAAGACACTTTTGTGACTTGTTCGGAAAAGTAGAGTTCTCCACCTCAACCTCTGAAATCATCTCATTGGATAACGCAAAAAAAAAAAATACTGTTTCTTGGGCTGAACTTTTAAATTTTCTGATAATTCTTAAGGCAGTAGACTAATGTGCAACATTTCAGACGAGATACGATGCGTGAACATTGTATCCCAGAAATTTGAGGAATTGGAAAAAGCTAATTTGGAAACAGTTAAGAGACTGTGTGATATATTCCACACACTTAAAAGTACAGGTACTTCATGTAAAAATATAGACACGCTTGTGAATTTTGCTCCTGCTGTACTATACACAAATATTGTTGTGGAAAGAATATTTTCAACTGTGAAGTCCCTTTGGAGGGTGGAATGTGTAGTGCTAGAACCACTTCATTTCCCCCACACGAGTTGTGTGTCTCATATTAGAGGCCAAAAACGAACATAAAATTCTTTGTCAAGTACAGAGTAGAGGTGCTCTTATTCAGTAATTGTACTGCCTAATTATTGGATTTATAGTGAATTCTTGCAATGGGCCTTTGTCCTCAGAAGTTGACTGCCGAAAGTAGTTGCTCTCTGTCCCAGTGTACTTAAAAGCAGAATAAGCAAGCATTCTTCAAAACTATATAATGTATGGATGGTCAGTGTCTGCATCAAGTAAATCCTACCCCATATTTAGCAGATTGGGTTCCGCATTTGGAGGCTGCATTCGAGAGAGACGTACCATATGTCGAAGTTTAAGCACCATTTAATATTTTCGTGTGTTTTAATTCAGACAGAAATGTCGAGTGGCTCTTTACATACCACCTCATAGAGCCACTCTGCTTCCTAGTCAAGCTCCCTCAAATCATTCAGTTCTTATCTTCCCTTAATAGCGATCAATCTATAAAATTGTAATATGTTGTCTTGTGTATCCAGTACGAGGATATTTCATTCCTTAGCTCATACAACAGCCTGACACGTGGTGGTTTTCTCGGCTATTTTTCCAGTACATGAACGAATTTCAGCCACAATCTAAGTTTGTGTGTCTGGTGCGTGCTCAATGAAATGAAAATAACCTCTGTTTGCCTGGTGGCTGTTGGTATTTGAAGTCAGCAACAGGTTTCATTCGGAACACTGACTTTGCCATTAAATCTGAATTTTGCGGACAACAGGTAGCCTTCATAATGGCGAGACCCTTTTGCACAGGATTTCGGTCACCCCAGGGATCTTATGTCGATGCTGTGACATTGTTAGGGTGTACTAACATGTAAATTTTATTTTCTACAGATCTCACACAATTACTTCATTGTGGTTGATCAGCGTTGTTGCTTGCTTTATGAAACAGTGTCGTCTTTGATGCCTGTTTTGAATTTTGTGTGAAGTGTGTTTATGGTACTTTGGGAGCTTTTCGTCGTAATCCTTTTCATTGGGGAGTTTTTTAAATGTAATTAATCCTCGGTGTGACAATGATTTTGCGCTGGGAATTGCGTGTGAAGCTCATTTTCATTCTATCAGGTTGCTTGTGATGAATACTCTTGTTTAGCCAGTGTGATGAACTTAATAAAAATTCAGCATGTTATTTAAGTGTGTTTCAGGTAGTGTTTTTTCTGTATAAGATTTTCATTTGCGTTATTCGAAAATAGTTACGTTAGTCGCTCCAAAAGCAGTACGAGGAGAAAAGAAAAAAAGGTGGTGAGTAGTCAGTATGCGAAATGCCCAAAAAAAGAGACTGCGAAGGTACAGAGACGTGTAGGAGATAGATTCTCCCCAATTTTAGCCACGAAAATGTGCAAAATGAAACAGTAGGTTCCTCCGATGCGAGAGAAATGAGTGAGCCAGACTTCAGTGGTGCAGCGGAGATGTTTAGATTTAGGACGTGCACAGCCTGTTCCACTCACAGCTAGCAGTGTTTCGGGTCGAGTGCACAATTTACTAAGTGTGAGTGCGGGCGAGGCTGAAGCAACGATAAGTGAACAGAGGGCAGCAGAGCATGTAGCTCTGAGCAGAACATGATTGGCCAATTTGGCCACGCTGATAAAAAGAATAAGCACACAGCGAAGAGTTAAAGGCAGACTGCAGACTTGCTGGCGTCAAAGGAGGAGCTGAACTGAGATTTAGTTGCCGAATATGGCACCTTAACGACTACAGTAGAATCACTGAGCTCAGAAATTGATGATGATATGGAAGAAACGTTCAGAACTTAAAATCAAGGGCGACACTGCGCAATTTGAAGAAGCTAAGGCCATCGGTCTCTAGACTTACACACTACTTAAACTAATGTAAACTAACTTATGCTAAGAACACACACACACATGCCCGTGGGAGGATTCGAACCTCCGGCGGGAGGGGCCGCGCAATCCGTGACACGGCGCCTCAAACCTCGCGGCACTTGGAGAGGCAGGATACAGGTTAAGTGGGATAGAAGTAGAACAGAAAAGAGTGAGCGGGAAAGGCTGGTTGCCAGGTGGCTAGAACAGGAGCATGGGGGATGTGACTGATGGTGATCATAGGGAATTCTTTAATCTACTAAAACGAATGCCCATGTTCACTGGCAACATACAGGGTGGCGCACGAAATGTGTTACCATTTTGTTTTTGAATATGAACTTTGTCATACGATCTGAAAGGAACATATACTACAATGAAGAGCCGCCCATGGAGATTTGTTCTAACTCAGCGCATACTGAATATGTCCGCCAGTTCGTTTCCGACCTTCCTTCAAACGAATACTGAAGTTAGTGATTACCTACGGCACATGTCTTCCGCAATTTCAGTGCAAGCTTGAAAAATAAGTTTTCTGAGCTCCATTAAATCAAGTGGACGTTTCGGGGAAATTTTTTCCTTTAGGTACCCCCAAAGAAGAAAGTCACATGGATTGAGGTCTGGACTATGAGTTTTTACACGAGCATTTCGACGTACAGATCATTTCACTCAGGCTTCCAGCTCGCTTCAATGACGGACAAAATTGGCTCCACAATGGCGGACATATTGAGCATGTGCTCAGTTAGAACAAATCTCCATGGACGGCTCCTCATTGTAGTATATGTTCCTTTCAGATTGTATTGACAATAAAGTTTATATTCAAAAACAAAATGGTAACACATTTCGTGCGCCACCCTGTATGTAAGCCAAGTACGGACATTATCGAGACACTTTGGAGGGAATAAACAGCAGGAGTTTTGGAACTGGAAAGTACAGTTAAGGAAACGCTCGATGATGCACAGAAGCCTTAGGCAAAGCATAACAAATAGCTACAGGCAATCCACTTACACTGGAATCATTAAAATTTTATAGGAATCCACAGTACCTGCGAGCTGAAATTAGAAACAGCATTCGGTAATTTTGAAAGAGAAAATGGGAGCTCAACTTGGAATCGACCGAAGTACAAGTAGGCACAACTGTGGATGAATAGGCCGGCTCGAAAAAGTGCAGAAGAAATCTGCAGCAGAAATCCTGCGTCTGTGATGTAACGAAAACTAAGATGCAATGCGATGAAAAAAGAAAAGAAAATGAGAACGAGAATTACCCGAAACTACGGAAGACGCTGTGATAATACGATGCTAAACAGCATCTTCTACATTTGCATCTACATCTACATCTACATGCTCTGCAAACGACCGCGGCAGAGAGTAGGTCCCACAGTACCAGTTGTCAGGGTTTGTTCCTGTTACATTCACGTATGGAGCGCGGGAAGAATGAATACCTCTGTACGCTTAGTGCTTACTGTAATCTTATCCTCACGATCCCTATGTGAGCGGTACGTAGAGGGTTGTAAGTATATTTCTAGCATTACCATCTAAAGGCAGTTCTTGAAACTTTGTTAATACACTTTCTCGGGATAGTTTGGGTCTGTCTCAGTCTGGAAGTTCAGTTCCTTGCGTACTTCCGTTACACTCCTACGGGTCAAACAAATCCATGACAATTCGTGCTGCCCTTCTCTGTATACGTTCAGTATCCCTAGTTAGTCGTATCTGGTGCGGGTCCCACATACTTGAGCAATATTCTAGAACCGGTGGTACGAGTAGTTTGTAAGCAAAGTCCTTTGTAGGCTGACCGCTCTCCACCAGTAAACTGAAGTCTGTCACCTGCTTTACCTACAACTAAGCGTATGTCTTCATTCCTTCTCATACCAGGTACTTTTTATGTGTCGGCCAACTCCAACAGTGACTCCATGATATAGTCGTAGAATATTACTTTTTAGTTTTCTGGAGGCACAGTTTTACATTTATGAACATATAAATCAAGTTGCCGTTTTTTCACCGCTCTGAATTCTTATCAAGATCTGACTGAATATTTATGCAGCTTCTTGCAGACAGTACATTACAGATAACTGGATCATCTGAAAAACTCTGAGGTTACTATTATTATTAATACACTACTGGCCATTAAAAATGCTACACCACGAAGATGACGTGCTACAGACGCGAAATTTAACCGACAGGAAGATGTTGTAATATGCAAACGATTAGCTTTTCAGAGCATTCACACAAGGTTGGCGCCGGTGGCGACACCTACAACGTGCTGACATGAGGAAAGTTTCCAACCGATTTCTCATACACAAACAGCAGTTGACCGGCGTTGCCTGGTGAAATGTTCTGATGCCTCGTGTTAGGAAGAGAAATGCGTACCATCACGTTTCCGACTATGATAAAGGTCGGATTGTAGTCTATCGCGATTGCGGTTTATCGTATCGCGATATTGCTGCTCGCGTTGGTCGAGATCCAAAGACTGTTAGCAGAAAATGGAGTCGGTGGGTTCAGGAGGGTAATACGGAACGCCGTGCTGGATCCCAACGGCCTCGTATCACTGGCAGTCGAGATGACAGGCATGTTATCCGCATGGCTGTAACGGATCGTGTAGCCACGTCTCGATCCCTGAGTCAACAGATGGGGACGTCTGCAAGACAACAACCATCTGCACGAACAGTTCAACGACGTTTGCAGCAGCATGGACTATGAGCTCTAAGACAATGGCTGCGGTTACCCTTGATGCTGCATCACAGACAGGAGCGCCTGCGATGGTGTACTCGACGACGAACCTGGGTGCACGAATGGCAAAACATTTTTTCGGATGAATCCAGGTTCTGTTTACAGCATCATGATGGTCGCATCCGTGTTTGGCGACATCGCGGTGAACGCACATTGGAAGCGTGTATTCGTCATCACCATACTGGCGTATCACACCGCGTGATGGTATGGTGCGCCATCGGTTACACGTCTCGGTCACCACGTGTTCGCATTGACGGCACTTTGAACAGTAGACGTTAAATTTCAGATGTGTTATGACCCGTGGCTCTACCTTTCATTCGATCCCTGTGAAACCCTACATTTCAGCATGATACTGCACTACCGCATGTTCCAGGTCCTGTACGGGCCTTTCTGCTTACAGAAAATGCTCGACTGCTGCACTGGTCAACACATTCTCCATATCTCTCACCAATTGAAAACGTCTGGTCAATGGTGGCCGAGGAACTGGCTCGTCACAATACGCCAGTCACTACTCTTGATGAACTGTGGTATCGTGTTGAAGCTGCGTGGGCAGCTGTACCTGTACACGCCATCCAAGCTCTGTTTGATGCAATGCCCAGGCGTATCAAGGCCGTTATTACGGCCAAAGGTGGTCGTTCTGGGTACTGATTTCTCAGAATCTATGCACCCCAATTGCGTGAAAATATAAGCACATATCAGTTCTAGTATAATATATGTGTCCAATGAATAACCGTTTATCATCTGCATTTCTTCTTGGTGTAGCAATTTTAATGGCCAGTAGTGTATTTCGTCTTCCGTAGCGCTGTGGTGTGATCTCGGAGCTGTGTTAAGGGCAACTTGCAGTTCACAGGAGTTTCTGCAAACGTGACGTTATTTTGACGCCATAAGTATTGCATTCACGTGGACCGGGCTGTGGATAAGGGAGAGATGTTGGCAAGAATTAGCTCCGAAACTTACTGAAAAAGTTGTGCCAACTGCTCTTGCTAATACGCCTTCATCAACACCAAAAGTGAGACCACTTGCTGATTTACAAGCAAAAAGAATCTTAAGCCAGCCAGCACATATTGCAATAACCTGCTCATTCAAGCTTCTCAAGAAAATAAACTTATTTTTAAAACATCCGAAAACTGATGTGTGGAGTTGGTCCGTAGTCAGAAAAAAAGGGGAGGGGCAGTCATTCTAACAAGTGAGGTAAACGATCAGCTCACTTACCTTGTGTCCAGTAAGTAAAGCCTTTTCGAAACCTCAACATAGCTAGCATCTCTCGAAAACACGCCACTATCTGTAGCATTTTGTGTAATAAAATCAAGAAAAGCGTAATATAGGTGGTTGAAGAGAGCCTTTAATGGGAGATTTTTGTCTGGGAAAGAAGTGGCCTAGAAAAACTAGCCCGTAAATTGTATTTTGTACACTTCACATATGGCTAAATTTTATGTATAGCTGAGACAACGTTACCTTTTTATTCTGTGGCAAATGTGTCGTTCAGTTCTATGCTTTTTATTTTGAATGGCAATTTGCTTTTCCAGATGATCAACGTGTGAATATTTATTCACATTTGCGAGTTTCACACTTAATATGTAGATTTGTAAATTATTGACAATGACAACCCAGACCTGAGACGCACGCCTCCAGAGAAAGGGAACTACTGTATGTACACAATGTCTAATATCTAAGAACTAACTGCAATTAACTTAATAAAGAAACGTGAAGGTGAGATGGTAGGACGCGAGTCACCTCCGTAGCTACCCTCTGCTTTGTAACTCAACGCTTACAACCGCTGCCTCACAATCAACCGCTGGAAGATCAGCCCCCGCACCGTAAACTGAATGTAATGAAGGCTTTAGCAGCCGATACGTCCTTGTATGACGTCTGATTGTAACACATCAGAAAGGAAGTGTCGTGTTTTAAAAAATCTATGTACAGTTGCCTTGAAACGGTGCTGTTTCATAATACGGAATTTAGGACCTCATATCCAGTAGGAGCCATGGCAAATGATTACATTTTTTGATGCATAAATAATTATAACGGTCACGTGCAAATGTCAACTCACGGGGTAACAGTGTGGTAAGTTTCTTTTTTTAACCATTCTTGACGGCCCACATGAAGTCTGGTCTTCCGCCATTTCCTTTTTTTGTCTTCACAGGAACACAGCCGACCAATCGAGCAGAACCGTTGTTCCAGCTCCAAGTACTGGAGACGCTGTCCAATGCTCGTACTGCATGCCTGGACTGCACACTTGCGAAGGGCGTTTCACTTTTCCAATACCTATGTACCCTAAAATGTATCACAGAGTTTCGTGGTGTGCAACTTAATAAATAATGACTCCGAAATGCACCACTTACGCTTCGCGGAAACTGAATATAACCTGGCGTCTACTGCGACTGCTGTTTCCCACCAACCACAACACGGCACAACTGAAGTCATGAGAAAATTTACTGACTTCTAAATGACGGGAAAATTCTCCGTACAACTTCGTATGCATTACGTAGCTAAAAATGAAATTTCCATCCCGATGAGAAATTTATTACTGTCTTCATTTGCATACTGACGAGTGAACCATCATTTGAATTCTGAGTTCCGTATAACACTTTACAGGTTTGCATCAGAAGATCACGTGATCAGAAACACCTAAAGAGTGAATAGTAAAGATATTGTTTTCCGACGCAGACTGAATGCACATTTAACACCACATGACTAATCTTGCTGCACGAATTTCGTGAAAGGAAATACGGACCAGTACTGTACGAGATGTGTCCACACTAGGAATAAGAAAATACCTCATCTGTTGCTACCGCTGCCCATCTTTGACCGACGACGAAGGTGCCGGATAAACCACTAACCAAAACGCAGTATGCGTAAAATACGTGTAGTAACAAGGACTATTTAGTTTGTTTCCATCACAGCACATTCATACACTTCACCAAATCACAAACTGCCCTTTCAGTCTCAGCTGCAGAGAAGTGTCAGCACACCCCGCCTTCCAAGCAACAATGTGGGAGGGAAACAAACGTCAGTGTTGTGTTCTGCCTCTGCACACAGAGTAGAGAGAGAGTCCCGTGAAACTATGGCACAGGTCAAAGACAGTGTGTGGCGTCGCTGGGTCACTCGGTGGGGAGTCTTGTTTTACGGTACGTGGTTGTGCCCTAGCAGTTTTAAGATTTTAATTTGGAAGGCATGATATATACGGCGAAGTGCGTTGAATGTATTGCAAGTCTGGACATCGGAATATACTCCGTTCATCACATTAAACTTCATGTAAACATTACACTATGTACTCTTCCGCGTTTGCTGGAACCTCTTTGGATTTAGTTTCAGGTGGAGCGGAAGCCAAGCGGTCACAAGTGCAATCAAGTACGATGATGAGGGTTCGTTTTATGCTGTGCCTGTCGACTTGTGCTGTAATACGGGACAACAGCTTTACCGGCGCGTTTAGCTCTGACAGCGCTGGCCGGGCAAGTGGTCCAGCTAACGTGCACTGGTGTGAGCAGTGGCGGTTCAGACGTAAACAGAGACGAGCAGAGGACAATACAGCTTTGGATGTGAATTTTTAAACAGAAGGAAATAATATATGGCAAAACTCAGGCGATTTTCTCTTTACGTGACCGGACGGAAAATATAACGTGCCATCGTTATTAGCGAACATAGTATTTTAATTAAAAGCAGGAGTGATGAAAATTCGTGACTAACGAGGGTAATTTTTCCACATGACCTGCGTGTGGCGTAAAAGCGCAGTTTAGTAGCGCAATGTAGTAAAATACGTAAGCCACTGAAGGTATCGGAGTCAGTTGTCGGTAATCTCTGAACTCCTACCACATCGGACACCGCTGAACACACTTCAGTACAGCTAGGTTGATAACGAGTCTATCAGAGACAGAACCCCAAGCCAGAAAAATGTCCACATTTCCTCCTCCTACTCTTTCGTGACGTGCTGTTCTGCAGTTCGCCATCGTTAGGCAGCGACGTGTCACAAAGTTTCGCGCATTAGTTGCAGTACGTTTGACAGCGTAATGTCTTGTTATTTCTCGCGACAAATCCCATAACTTGGCTCCATATCAATTCTGTCGGGTTCAGACTGCAGTGTTACGACCACAACTCTAAATATAATTAATTTGTACAGCGTGCTCGACGCCATCAAAATTGTCTTCCATCTTTCTGCGACATTTATCACTCTGGCTCTTGTGAGACCACATCTCTCCTACAAAACAATGGGCATATTCAAACAGAGTACTTTTCAATTTTTTCCAAAAAATTTAATCACGTAATGTTTTATCTTCAACGATATTTTGCAATCTTTTATAATATATCTGTAATTAAGAATGTATACTTGCAATGAAAACCAGAAATTTTCGTGTGATATGTAATTGTAAACTACAAGATGTGCATTTTTCTTAAAATTGGTGACGAACAAGTTAATTGCCATATATGGCTCAAAACCATATCAACCAAAACCACTAAAAATAAATGCAAAATATATCTATTTAAAACAGCAGATAAAAATTCTGCTTGATGCCTTCCTAAGAGAGTCTCCATTCCTCCCAAGCTAATTATGTAAGTGTAGACCAGATATGGTTCAAATTCAAAGATACAGTATCGACAGCAATAGATTCATACCATCTAAGTTAATAAGAGACGGGACTGATCCATCACGGTACAGAAAACACATCAGAACACTGTTGCAGAAGCAACGAAAAAAGCAAGCCAAAATCAGAAGAACGCAGAAGCCCCAAAACTGGCTAAGTTTCACGGAAGCTCGAAATTTAGTGCGGACGTCTATGCGAGATGCTTTTAATAGTTTCCACAATGAAATATTGTCTCAAAATATGGTAGAAAACCCAAAGAGAATCTGGTCGTATGTAAAGTACACCAGTGGCAAAAAACAGTCAACACCGCGATAGCGATGTAGAAGTTACCGACGCCGGTGCCACTGAAAAACCACAGCAGCTGTTAGCAAGAGTGACATAAAAGTAGGTAGCTTAGGTGTTGCGACACAACTCTAATCACTTAAGAAAGGCAATTCTTCCGGTCCAGATGGTATACCAATCAGATTCCTTTCAGAGTATGCAGACACAATACCGCCTTTCTTGGCAATCACATACAACTGCTCACTTGGCGAAAGGTCTGTTCCTGAAGACTGAAAAGTAGCACAGGTCACACCAATACTGAAGGAAGGAAATAGGAGTAATCCATTTAATTACAGACCCATATCACTGACCTCAATTTGCAGGATGATTCTGCAGCACATACTGTACTTTAACATTATAAATCACCTTGAAGAAAATGACTTATTGATACATAATCAACACGGATTCAGAAAATATCGTTCTTGTGCAACACAGCTAGCTATTTATTCCCATGTAGTAATGAGTGCTGTCCACAATGGATCTCAGATCGATTCGATTTTCCTAGATTTCCATAAGGTTTTCGATACCGTTCCTCACAAGCGACTATTAATCAAATTGCGTGCATATGGAGTATCGTCTCAGTTGTGTGACTGGATTCGTGATTTCCTCTCAGAGAGGGGTCACAGTTCTTACTGATAGACGGTAAATCATCGACTAGAACAGAAGTGATATCAGCCGTTCCGCAAGGTAGTGTCACAGGCCCTCTGCTGTTCCTGATTTACCTAAATGATCTAGGAGATATCTGGGCAGCCCCCTTAGATTGTTTGCAGATGACGCTGTAATTTACAGTCTAGTAAAGTCATCAGACGATCAATTCCAACTACAAAATGACCTAGAGAGAATTTCTGTATGGTGCGAAAAGTGGCAGTTGGTACTAACAAGGGAACCTCCCCATCGCACCCCCCTCAGATTTAGTTATAAGTTGGCACAGTGGATAGGTCTTGAAAAACTGAACACAGATCAATTGAGAAAACAGGAAGAAGTTGTGTGGAACTGTGAAAAAATAAGCAAAATATACAAACTGAGTAGTTCATGGGAAGATATGCAACATCAAGGACACTAGGAATGCAGGAGCGCCGTCTCGGTCTCGTGGTAACGTGGGCAGCTGCGGAATGAAACGTCCCTGGTTCAAATCTTCCGTCGAGTGAAAAATTTTAACTTTTTATTTTCGGTTTATGTGACAAACTCTTATATTTTCATCACTTTTTTGGGAGTGGTTATCACATCCACAACACAACCTAAATCGGGCAAGGTAGAAGAATCTTTTTACCCATTCGCCAAGTGTACAAGTTAGGTGGGTCGAAAACATATTCCTGTCATGTGACGCACATGCCGTCACCAGTGTCGTATAGAATATATCAGATGTGTTTTCCTGTGGAGGAATCGGTTGACCTATGACATTGCGATCAAATGTTTTCGGTTCCCATTGGAGAGGCACGTCCTTTCGTCTACTAATCGCACGGTTTTGCGATGCGGTCGCAAAACACAGACACTAAACTTATTACAGTGAACAGAGATGTCAATGAACGAACGGACAGATAATAACTATGCAAAAATAAAGAAAGTAACATTTTCACTCGAGAGAAGACTTTAACCAAGGACCTCTCGTTCAGCAGCTGCTCACGCTACCACGGGACCACAGCGCTCCTGAGCTCATGTTCTCCATGATGTTTCCTATGTGGTCCATGGACTACTCAGTTTGTACATTTTGCTTATTTTTTCACAGTTCCACACAACTTCTTCCTGTTTCTCGATCTGTGTTCAGTTTGTCAAGGCCTATCCACTGTGCCAACTTATAACTAAATCTGAGGGGGGTGCGATGGGGAGGTTCCCTTGTAAGCAAAGAAAAGTGCGAGGTCATCCACATGGGTACTAAAAGAAATCCGATTAATTTTGGGTATACGATAAATCGCACAAATCTTAGGGCTGTCAATTCGACTAAATACCTAGGAATTACAATTACGAGCAACTTAAATTGGAAAGGTCACACAGATAATATTGTGGGGAAGGCGAAACAAAGACTGCGCTTTGTTGGCAGAACACTAAAGAGAAAGCCTACATCACCCTTGTCCATCCTCTGCTGGAATATTGCTGCGCGGTATGGGATCCTTACCAGGTAGGATTGACGGAGGACATCGAAAAAGTTGAAGAAAGGGCAGCCCATTTCGTGTTATCGCGAAATAGGGGTGAGAGTGTAACTGATATGATACGCGAGTTGGGCTGAGAGCCACTGAATCAAAGGCAGTCTTGATTGAGGAGAGATCTATTTACGAAATTTCAATCTCCAACTTTCTCTCCCGAATGTGTAAATATTTTGTCGACACCCAACTACGTAGGAAGAAATGATCATGATATTAAAATAAGAGAAATCAGAGCTCCAACGGAAAGATATAGGTGTTCCTTTTTCCCACGCGCCATTCGAGAGTGGAATGGTATAGTATTAGTATGAAAATGGTTCGATAAACCCTCTGCCAGGCACTTAAGTGTGAACTGCAGAGTAACCATATAGATGTATATGTACATGTGATGAGTTTCATATTTAAATGCTTTAGGTATTCAAACCTAACAAAGAAAATTTCGCACCACGTGGAGTGTAGAGCCACCGCCCGCCGGCACACACGATGGTCAGTCTACGACCCTGTCTATCAGGCCACGCATGTAGTTAACACCTCCCTTATTTCTGATACATGGTCCTACTCGAAAAAAAGTCAAAAGCTGATTTTTGTCTGTAATCTTGTGAAGAACATTAACTACTTGTTTCTCGCCATTAACGGTGTTCCACGCGCGTGTTTCACTACGAAGCAGGAAGCAGGAAGCAGTGTCGTCCATTTTCGCGGTACGTATGAACAGCGAGACAATCAGAGCACACGTACTGGTTACAGAGACTGTGACTGTACACAATTTTGAAGATAAAAGTTACGTAGGTAAAGTACGATTAAGATAGACGTTGATGGCTGTTAATACGTCAGAATGTCTGAAAGGTTCTTCCGCACTGACATACTAATAAGCTACCGAACACTTAAGTTGGACCTACTTCCAAGAGCGGAGCACCACCAGTAGTAAGAGAGCTACGGCTGCTGACCAATCATCCCGCTTGCGTTTGTTTACATCTGGTTCGCTCTTATGATGAAGTACATGCTACATACGAACCCCGTAGCCCCACCCTTTATTTCGCATTCACGTTCATTGTCCTACCCGTCTCACAGCCATACCACCTTACTCCACACCAACCTAGACCTCTCGCTGTGCTACGGAGTACTGAAAGCTTGTTCCCAACAAATAAGTAGGAGTCTCAGCCAGATATGTATTTTTCCTCATAGACTGAAATACGCTGGTGTTCAAAAACTGCGTAAAAATGAGGGGTCGATAGAAGCGTCCAATCCCACGCGTCGGCTTTGACCCGTGACGTAAGGGTGTTGTGTGTCACGTCACGACGGCGCGGAGTTTGGTTTGTGAGTGTGGCATGTTTGTAGATCTCGTCGTGTTGTGGTTTGTTGTGCTCTCTGGTGGTATGTTCAGGGTTTTCGTTCGTGTGGTGTAATGGGCTCAGTTTGCTTTTGTTCATTATCCAGAATTGTTAGTGTGTCAGCTGTGTTTGTAGTGGAATTCGTTTCAGTGAGTTAAAGATTTTGTGTGAAGGTTAATTTAGTGTTCGCTGTACATCGTATGGTAATTTTAGTAAAATTAATCGGTTGTTTTTGTTCAGGAATGCATATGACGGACAAAATTAACAGTGCGCAGGTCAAGGGAGGTGTTCGATCCCAATGTGTGGCTGTGTATGTTGGTATTGGTATCGGGAGATGTTTTTGAGCTATATAGGCCAAGGAAAGGGTTTGATCCTAATTTATGGGATCGGGAGCTGCTGTTGAGCTATATAGGTCAAGGGAAGTGTCCGATTCCAGATGATCTTGTGTTTAGTGGTATTTGGGGAGTTTTGTGATGTCTGTTTTTTTCGTCGTTTTGTGTTTTGTATGGGGGTGGGCGTCCAAATTAGTTTATATTTAGTTTGCCCCCACCCAAAAACACCCCATTTCCCGCACTTGTCCCGTTAGTGTCATTAGGCTTTTTGTGGAAAGTGTGTGTGTTTGTTTTTCGATGTATTTTCGCCCTCATAATGTGTACGTAACGACTTTACATGCGCCATATTGGAATCGTGGTTTACGGTCGTTTCCGCCATATTTGGAACGTCAAAGCAGATGGGCGGGATCGGACGCTTCCGTATTTCCAAAATGGGGATAGGTCTGATGCTAACAACTACCAGCCAGTCTCACTTCTAATAGCTTTATTCAAAAGTCTTGAAAAAGTAATGTATTCAGGAGTAGCATCACGTACCTGTAAAAATGAAGTACTAACAAAATGTCAGTTTGGTTTTCAGAAAGGCTTTTCAAGAGAAAATGCTATAAATATGCTTTCACTGATCAAATAGTAAATGCACTGAATAACCAAACATCACCCATTAGGATATTTTGTCACCTCTCAAAGGCTTTTGATGGTGTGAATCACGAATTTCTTCCGCACAAGCTTAAGTACTGTGGCATGAGTGGGACAGTGCACAAATGGTTTAATTTATATTTAACTGGAAGAATGCAGAAGGCTGAAAGTAGCACTACAGATTGTCTGCAAAAATGGTGTCCCAGACAGTTCAGTCTTGGGTCCCTCACTGTTCTCGATATATATTAATGACTCGTCACTCTATATTCATGAAGATGCAAAGCTAGTTCTTTTTGCTAATGATACAAGTACAGTAATCACACCCAAGGAAATTGTAAATAATGTCTTTCACAAAATTACTAAGTGGTTCTCTGCAAGTGGACACTCATTAAATTTTAAGAAAAAACAGTGTATACAATTCTGTGCAGTAAATGGCATAAAAACATTGATAAATATAGGCTATGAACGCAAGTCTGTTGCTAAGGCAGGGTATTCAAAATTTCTGGATGTGTACACTGATGAGAAATTGAATTTGAAAAAACATCGATGATCTGCTGAAATAGGTTGAGCTACTTACGCCACTGCGGTTATTGCAAAATATTGGTGATGAACATCATTAAATTAGCCTACTATGCCTATTTTCATTCACTGCTTACACATGGTATCGTATTTGGGGGCAATTCGTCACTAAGAGGAAAAGTATTCATAGCATCAGGCTAACAGCTGGAGCCCACCGAAGATGACCTTGTGAACATTTATCCAATGAACTTGCGATATTCACAGTACCTTCGCAGTACATATATTCATTTATGACATTTGTCAATGACCCACCCCAGTTCAAAAATAACAGCAAAGTGCATAGCTACAACACTAGAAGAAACCATTATCTTCACTACTCTGGATTAAATCTCACTTTGTCACAAAAAGGTGTGAATTATGTTGCCACAAAAGTATTTGGTCATTTACCAAATAGCATTAAAAATCCGGCAGATATCTAACCAACATTTAAAAGAAAATAAAAGTATTCCTGAATGACAACTCCTACTCAATAGATGAATTTTTAAACATGAAGTATTAACTATAAAAATATTTACTATTTTGTGCAAAGAAAACTTATGTTCAAGTGACACATCCCACATCATTACGAAATGTATTAATGCTCTATGCAACAAGGATCAATGTATGTATGTATGTATGTATGTATGTATGTATGCAGACCAATTTGTCAACACAACCCATATTTCAGGGAGGTGGCTATCGTATCAGCCCCTCTTTGTGGAAGTTTGTCTACAACCACCTGCATTGCTATTTTTCATTTACTTACACAAAAGACGATGAAATTACTCTTAACGTATTAATGTCAAGAGATCCGCTTGCAATGATATAAACTGTGTATTCCTTTCTCTACGCAACACCAACACACTTTATACTGTAGGCAACTACAGATGTAACAATGCGTTCTTCTTAAAGCCACAACAGTTTAATAATTCTTTGTTTGTCGTAATAAAGTATTACTCAGGAGCACCCGTTTTGTTTGACAAGAACATGTATGTGAATCTTCAGTTTCTCCCAAATTATTTTTTGATGGAACAGTCCACAGGTGGACTGCCTGTTCGTAGTGTCCAGCGTGCACGCTATGAACCGAAAGTACAGCTATGGACTGTTCCATCTAGAATATGCATAATAGTAGAGTTCTGCAGTGAGATTTGTAACTGATACTCTGTATCTTGATATCGTTCTGAGCATTGACAAACACTTATCAGAAGAGATTCTGAGGATGGCTGGTTTTACTGCCTATGTGTTTCAGTACTGGTCCATTACGTGGGATACTGCTTCACTCGTCCAGATACCCCCTTATCAGAAAACCGACTACTTTTTTGGTAAGTGTACGGCACAGTCACTGCCTGGAGATGCACGATTATTAACAGAAGTGAAGACTAAGCCCCTAACGCCGGGAATTTTGACAACTTTTCTAGCAAGAGGATCAATTTTAGGTCAACGTAATAATTCATTCATTTCTGCACTTACACATATAGAACAAAGACGAAATGGAGGGTAACATTATCTGTCTTACTGACTACCCAACAGACTACCTTGTCACCAAAAACATTTCTCTAGAAAAGTGAAGATATCGAAATTCAATGGAACAGCGTTCTGTACTAAAACACATTTGCGTGACTTAACGTGCTGACGATTGCTAATGCAGGACTGGGGGAAAGACGCGAACAGATTAGTTGTACTAAATTCGGCAGTTTTCGTGGAGCCGACTGCTTCGGGAAATATCTGATTCAATGCTCCACTATGGAACTGTCAAAATGCGTCTAGCTTGGTTTGATTTCAAACCATTAGGAATAGGATCAGACTGTCCCAAGGTCTACGCAGTATCCTGACGTAAAGTAATTGTTTAATTCCTCAAGAGTCGAAGTCGCCATAGCATCTTATCTACTTGCAGAAGCAGTGTTCCGTCATTCTGTTCCGTTATTCCTAACACGCACAATAATCCTTTTATGGATCACACGTGTACAAATACGAACCTATATTTCGGAGGAAAAAAATTCAACAAAATGGCGCGAATACGAGTACAAATCTCGTCCGAGCCTATGCTTTTCACTCATGCCTAAAGTCCGTAGAACAGCAGAATTTATAGGAATGTCGGTAGGACTTTAAAGTAACAAGATTTGTAATACGAAATTCGTTAGTATTCTGAGAGCGTAATAAACGAACGCGGTTTGCTTTATACGCTGTAGTCTCCATAGTGAACCTAAATGAGACCTTACAGCTACCGTGACTTTGGAAAAACAAACCAAATGAAAACAAAGAAAATAATTCAACACTACAGGAACGCATGAAAACAGTCGTCCTTACCTTATTAAGGGTGTGGGTGTAGCAGAAGAAATTCTCGGCGCAGAAACAGCAGCACGAAATCCCAACGCAGAACGTCGCACTGGACACGACTCGCTACAAATGCGACAGACGCCTGAAGCGGCAGGGCTGTGGCACGCAGTCAGTGCTGCCAACGGCTGCGAGGCCGGCAGGTACCAACTGCAGTCTGCTACGGGGGCCTCACACAGCGGGCAGCGTTTCCAGGGGCCGCGCGCAGAACATGCGAATGTAATACGAAGACTGTCGCCCTAATTTTGTTATTGCGGACAAGCTGAAAAAAATAAAGTAACATGTTTGTGAAACTAATTTTAAGGTAATTTAATTCAATTCTACGCTCTCTGTGACACTGCTGTGGCCACTGGAGTACCTCTCAGAAAATTATGCCCGCAGCAGAGTCCAGGGAACTAGGGTTATTGTGATACCGACGCGCTACAGTACTGTTTATTGTCAACACATGGCTGTTGCCCATGCATATATTCGGTTCATTGCTTCTCAGCCCCTGTCCGCGCCATTTCTACTCATTGCTGTGGATAACAATGAAGCATTACATCCCACTCGTCAGCAGGTTGTTTCCCACAGAATGATTGTTTTATTGTCGTCAGTTGAAACATATGCCTGCCGTACTTTCCCACTTCACGTGTTGTGTGTGCACTGTGTGTCAAGATACAGTGTTTTTCCCTGTCCTGTGGATTTCAAAGTGCCAACAGGGAAACCTTTCCTGAAAGGGACAGATTTAAAAAATACGATTCATGTATTCAAAAGATCAAGAAAAAGCTACAACTGAACAGTTTTCGAACTCACAAAAAGGCGCTTCCGGAAAATTTCTCCTACCAACAACGTCAGACAGTGAGAGTTAAGCGTGCTTAAAAGGCCATGCCCCTAACAGCAGCCTCTCATCGTGTGGTGCTTCAGATGCAAGTGAACACAAGCACTGGAACACGGATCCCCAGCTGTCCCACATTCGGGTAGGCCTACTGCTAGCAGTTGTGAAGCAGTCACGAGTTTGGACCCAGCCACTTGGCCTAATAGGTTAACATCCACAATGATAAGTGAAATTTTACATAAAGGCCCTACTAAAATTGTAAGTTTTGAGTATCCTTTAAACGAGAATGAAAGAAAATTTTCAACTCATTTTTAATATAAGAAGTTTACCAAATTGAGAAAAACAATGATCGTAAATGGCTTATGTATTCGAAACCTACCGACAACGTTCTTTGTTTTTATTGTAAACATATTCGATCTCCTTCAATCTAGACTTGGCCAGTGTTTCTGTGTTTCGATACAGTGTATCGATACGTGGAACTGTTTCAGTGTTTCCGAACGGCTGTGGTTCACAGTTTCGAAACAGTGGTGTTTCATTCCGCCCCTGTCTCGGATAACCGGACCAGATTCGATGTCGAACAAGACTCAGAAACTGTATCGTTGTTTCAAAATAAGGCTGTTTCAGTCCACCTGTGCTTGGAACGGACTAATTGTATCGAAACAGTGATGTTTCATTCTGCTCTGTGTCGGACGAGATTCGGGCTCGGCACAGGTACTGAAACACAACATACCACTTCATGAAACACTTTCAAGAGCGTCGAAATCTTTTTGCAGCAAATAGCATGAAGCTTAAGATATCCGAAAATAAAGGTTCGTTTCTAGCTGACTGTCCTATTCCGAAATGGCGTAACATCTGCTTTATAAACATTAACCAAACAATAAAACAACGCATACTATTCACATTCAAAATAATAAATATGTGAAAATCATTCAGTTAAATTACACTTTTTTTATAACAAACCCTTCTCTGTTCATGTACAGTAATCATATTAAGAAACGCAAGTAAGACTACAACATTTTGAATAAAAAAAAGGCGTAGAGTGACAGTTATTAGACATATACATAAATTTGATGTAAGTATAATTGCAAGCAATCTGTTTGACATATCACTTACAGTGTAATGGTGAACGGGAAGGGCTGGGGAGCATGGTGTATTTATAGTAACGGTTCGAAACACCTTGAAAGACAAAATTTTTTTCTGTTATATCTTGTTATTAATTCTAATTATTTGGCGTCATTTGTGAGTCTATAGTCACTGTGCCTATTATCCACAATGATTCCCTTTGTGTGCATGGAAATTAACAGGATGGGTATATTACCCATAGTAAAGGAATGTGGGACTCCCAGTAGCATATCCGTAGTTTCTGCAGTTTGCTCCCACCTCCAGTTCCGTTCGTGGTGGTTCTTGTATCTTCAGCTATGGCTGTCCTCAGCCATTTGAAAAGCATGAAAGTCACACGACACGAAAGCAGCGCATTTGCTGCAGGAAATACGAAACTGCCAAGACGCCCAAGTGATAGTTACATACTTCCTGCGATATGATTAGCGCTCTCGCACCTCATTTGTGTTTATATGTACATACTTATACAGTAGACATTCAAGATGATAAAATGTGTAGGTTTATTAGATTACAAAACACAAACTGTTTCACTGTTTCGAAACAGCGTATCGAAACATTACATTGTACTGTTTCATTTCTTTCGAAACAGTTATGTGTTTCAGTTTGCCCATCTCTACTTCAAACAAGATATCAGGCGATGGACTCCGTGGCTGGGTTCATTTAGAAAATCGGATTCAAGAGCATGAACAATAATTTAACAACATAAACAGTACAAGAAAGTGGACAGAATGCGAGGTAATTTGAAACAACAAAGTGGTATTGATCATACTTACTTTGAACTACTGGAAAGAGAGAAGGAACATTAGCGTCAGATTCTAAACTGAATTATACTCACCATCAGATACCTAGTTCAACGTAAAGGGAGGCAGTGTCAAGCTCTATCAAGAAAATAATGTTAGTTTTCTTGGTTTGATCGAAATGACAGCAGAATTTCACCCTGTTTTGCATGAACATTATAGGTGGTAAAGACCCAAGAAAATCATGACCATTGTCTTGGAAAAAAAAACATTCAAAACGAACTCATAAATTTGCTTCCCAACAAAGTAAAAAACAGCATTGTTAATTCTGTAATCGAAAGTAAATATTTTTCTGACATGCTTGATTGTACTCCTGATACATGCCACAAGGAACAAA
The DNA here is from genome assembly GCF_021461395.2 of Schistocerca americana. Lineage (NCBI taxonomy): Eukaryota > Metazoa > Arthropoda > Insecta > Orthoptera > Acrididae > Schistocerca > Schistocerca americana. Next base: position 137,298,122 of record NC_060129.1, on the reverse strand, counting down.
TGACATTGATTCTTAGGTCTGTAAATTTATCAGAAGACGCAAGGACTGTAGAAGAACACTTCCTCGACTTTCTGAACGTCACTTCAACAACAGGGGAAAGTTTGACTGGAACCGTTTTGTCGGAACTAGATAAACTAGGACTCGATATTCATGACTGCAGCAGCCAACGTTATCGATTATAAAAGGTTATCGAAGTGGTGTTCAAGCCAGAATATCAAGGTGCAAACCAAGAGCATTTTATACGCCATGTGACAGCCACAGTCTTGTGTTATTAGATGCGGCGAAATCTACTGCAAAAGCAGTCACATTTTCTGGTGTAATTTAAAGAATATACATTATTTTCAGTGCATCCACTCAGAGATGGGAAATCTTATTGCGCAGGGCGCCAACTTTAACAGTGAAGAATCTTTCAGATAGTTGATGTCAAAGTAGGGTGTAGAGTGTCAAAGCTGTTAAAGTGCCAGACGAGAGAAGTCAGAGGCGCCCTTCCTGAGGTGAGCGACGCCGCTGTTGAATCGAAAACAAAGAGCGGAGCTCACTCGCTTGCTGTGGACGATTTGAAAAGCTTCGAGTTTATTGTAGGCGTTGTCGTATAGTACGGTCTTCTCTTTGCCATTAGCGCAACAATTAAGGCAGTTCAAGCAACAAACGTTGACGTGAAAGTAGCAACTAAATCTCTCGAAAGTCTAATTACGTTTATTGGGAATTTCCGCGAAGGAGTTTTCGTTAATATGCAGTTAACAGCGAAAGAGATAACTGAAACTTCGCAGACTTGACCAAAATTTGGAGAAAGGAGAACTGGCAAGCAGGCGAAGCAATTTGATTTTGAAGGTGACGACATGGTTTGCAGAGCTCAACCGTCAGAGGAGACATATAGGAGCGATTTTTTCTACCCTGTCGTTGAGACAGTGTTAAAAAGTTTGAAAGAGAGGTTTCGCCAAATGGCTAAGTATTCCGGAGTACTCGGCTGTTTGTTTTCTCTAGACAGTTTAAAATACATACAGGATGAAGAATTGAAAATGCTGTCTACAAACCTTGAGAAAGAGCTAAGTGTAAACATTAATTGTGAATGTTCGAAAGACGTTGTTGCTTCAGCTGTCTTGACAGAAATTAATGTGCTCAGAGAAATGGCGCCCTATGACGTGAAAACTCCTACGTTAATACTGAAATACTCGAATGATTCTGCAAACCCGCTTCACGGGATTTACATCGCCCACAGTATTTTGCCAGCCGTGCCAGGAACTGTCGCCTCCGCTGAAACAAGTTTTCCACGTTCAGAGCTCGTCAAGAATTATTTCCGAAGCAGCATGTCGGCCATGTTGTCAATAGAACACGGCGTGGTTGCAAAATTGAGTTCTGAAGATACTATTCATGAATTTGCTCTTCGAATAGCGAGGAAAAGATGTTTTGTGTATACCCTTTGTGTTTATAACCTACAACTCAGTTAATTTCTTGTGAACACACAGCACAGTCGAGTGATGAAAACATTGAAGCGTATATCCTGAACAAAATTTGTGAACCTTACCTGATTTTGAATTTCATTGAATTGGAAGGATTCCCGTAGCAGTCTTATTATTAACATTTTTGTAATAACTATAACTATTAAGATTTCTTCTCCAACTAACTATTTTCCTACAACGACAGTAGATCCCCTGCGGTAACAGTCTACTGAAGCACTGGTACTACGTTAATGACGGAAGTTAGAATTCTTTTGAACGTCACGGAGATATGTGAGCTGTGTTGGTGGAGGGACTGGGAGGTTGGGGGGGAGGGTGTGGGAGAGCCCCTCGCAGAACTTGGGCACACGTCCCCACGCCGGCTGAGCCCTGCTCACCCACTGCTGGCCCTGGAATTTCCTGTAAGTAGGCTTTCACGCAAACACTACTTTGCCTATTCGCACTACCCTTCTCTGTACGCGTTCAATATTGCCTGTTATTTCTTTTTGTAATGGGTCCCACACACCCGAGCGATAGTCTAGGATGGACCACACGAGTGTTTCGTAAGCTGTCTCCCTTGTAGACTCACCGCATTCATCCAGTGTCTCGTCCACTCTGGCATCCAGTTTACCTACAACTGAGACTATGTGATACTTCCATTTTATATCACCACAGTGTGCCACACCCATGTCTTTGTATGAGTTGACTGATTCCAAAAGTGACTCATTAATATTACAACAACCACAGAATACATGTTTCAGCGAGTTTTTAAGTGCACAATTTTGTGCGTAATTTCTCTGCCAGACAGACTGAAGTGGATGGCAGGGTGTTCGTCTAGCCACCATCACACGATTTGCCTTACATTTCTTCCCGCTTACAGTAATTTGTCGAAGCCTCTTTTACTTTGAAATCATGTGAACATATGAATAAATATTTGTACAGCTTCTTTCAGACACTCCTTCATTATAGAGAATGTATCATCTGCACAAACTGTAACCTTACTGTTAACATTGCCTCCAAGGTCATTAGCATACGACGTGGACAGCAGTGCATGCAACACACATCCCTGAGGCGTGTCTCAAGCTACTCCCACACCTGTTGGTAAGTCTCCTTCCGAGATAACATGCTGCGTCCTCCAGATACCTAGACAGATAGACAGGCAGATGGACAGAGACGGGGAAAGCGGGGGGAGGGAGGGAGAGAGGCAGAGCTGGAGACAGAAGCGCCTCATTCGCGTGCAGGGGGCGGCCCCCGCCTCTTCCACCTCGTGGTGGATGTCCCCACAGTCCGACACACACACTGCCGACACTCCTTCCCGCTCTCTATACACCCCTGACGGCAGCGCTCCAAGCGGACACTAAGCTATAGTTCTGAATGCGATATACGAGGAATGCGAATAGCATCATTTATATTCATTTGTAACACAGTTTTTCAACAGGGAACGTCTGTAATGCTGTAAAAATCTGCAGTAACTAAAACATTACACCTCATTTTTTTTGTTGAATTTCCTAAGGGCCGTGGGAGGTATGAAGTGGTACATTTCGGGACGTTTTACTTACGATTCTCTTGTAAGTAACATATATTTAATGAAGGATGTCGTTTTCTTACAAGGGAATCAAAAAGGCTAGTAAACAGCGGAAGACATGACCTTCAGCAGAAAGACGTCGTATATTTATTCGACGACGTGAAGTTTTGTTCACAACACCTCCAGTCGGATCAATGAACGCGAGACATGGGAAACTTCTATGGAATGCAGTATCTGCGTTACGTAAGGTACCAAATAAGCCAACACAACTGTTGATGAAATGAAAAACACACAAATGTGGTAATAAGACATCAAAAACAATGAAACTTTTTCCAACACGGATCACACCAATTCCACAATTGTTGCTACATCTCTGCCAAAAACGGGAAGAATCTTACAACAGATTCGGGCTTGAAGCAAAAACAATTACATTGAAAGAAATATTCGTCTATTAGAACATCGATAGAAGTGTGAGAATCTGTGAATCATTACGCTGCATACAAAATTGTTACGTGTCAAAGAGACTGTCCATCATGACAGGAACAGAGAGCAAACGAGATATATTTTCTCATGCTTCAAATATGTGTTTACGTTCTCTTCCTTTAAGAGGAGCAAGCTGCAGTTATACAAATTATTGCTTCACGTAGGTTACGTCACAGAATCACCTCGGGCGGCGCTTTGGCGCGAGTTTTTCAAGCTGGGCGACTGTTATTAGAAAATAGTTTCCAGCTTTCCACAATAACGATCTTTTTATAAAAATTAATATAATTTGTGTTTGTTTCGATATTCTGGAGTATAATATTGGTGGAATCAGTGTATCTGCAGCTTTGTCGAACAAATTTATTACAAATTAGATTTTGAATGATACTGTTCAAAGCATCGTGTTCCACAAACCCCAACTTCGCACTCTACACAAAACACACGTGCTTTTCTTCTCGCTTATTACCGACTGGCAACACACACGGCATTTTCGCGTCGGCGCCTGCTTTTACGCGAAAGACTGTGTGTGTTATTCTGGAAGATGTCGTCCCACCAGACGTGTCGGCACCGACACCTGTCAAGGTTCCATGCTGAGAGGATCAGCTGACATCGATACTGCCTCTTTCTGTGAGGTTCATTTGAAACTCAAGTCTTCCGCATTTTACCACCAAGTCGGTTCCTTGCCGTTAATACTAACAGTTCCAATGCAGCCACAGCTTTTAGAAACGAGAAAATGGAACCGCTGATTAATAATATAGAACCTGTCGGTAGACAAAGTATATCCATTGTTAAAACATCGGTGAAGCAAAGACTTTAGACACTAGAGGATATTCACTATATTGTGGCTTAAACACAATGTCTTTTCCACTGCAAGTTACAAAGTGTCACAAAGAAACGCTACCTGCTTTACACAAGCGAAACTATTTAATATCAGAGCGAGATTGATAGACGTCCCGCCCTTTCCACAATTAACAGCGATTTATGATGGCATAACTCATGTCCGGGAGTAAAAAGCCTCCTCAAATGTTTTCTATAGATGATAAATGACAGATCTGTATCTACACAATTCAGTGGGAATACCAGAGTCATTTTGAATAAACACTCTTGTCATTAAAATGAAGGAACCTCAAATAGTACATTTCAAAATTCAGTCTTTAAATAATCCCTGAGAGGAATAAGATATCGAATAAAGATTACAATTCCCCAATACTTTTTTCTACCCATTTGCGAACACACGATCGCTGTTTCAATGTGTCCTGCGTGTGCGTTTATGAACTGTTCAGCACATTTGTTCGTCTCGCTCGCCATCTTTGTTAGCAAGCTCCCATAAAGAAGTGATTGTGGAGGATCTCCAAAGAAATTCTTACATCTAGATTTCGTGTCGAACGGAATTTACTCCTACCTACACTGCAATTAGCGAATCACGAAATTGCCGAACCGGAACCATTGTAATCAGTTATCACTTCTTCTCTGACGTCCCCTTCACATCTTGACGTTTCTGAGTCATTGTCATTGGGTATCATCATCGCTCTCTTCACCACTATTCGACACTCCGTACTGTTTATTTATTTATTTTTTCACTCATCACTCTTCTGACTGCTGTGTTTGATGCGGTCCGCCACGAATTCGTCTCCTGTGCCAACCTCTCCATCTCAGAGTAGCGCAGACAACCCAGGTCCTCAACTGTTTGCTGGGTGTACTCCAGTCTCTGTTTTCCTCTACGGTTTCTACCCTCTACAGCTCCCTCTAGTACTGTGCGAGTTATTCCGTCATGTCTTTACAGCTGTCCTACCATCCTGTCCCTTCTTGTTGTCATTGTTTTCTCCATATATTCCTTTCCTCGCCAACTCTGCTGAGAACCTCCTCATTCCTTACCTCATCAGTCCACCTAATTATCAACATTGATCTGTAGCACCACGTCTTACATACTTCTATTCTCTTCTGTTCTGGGTTTCAGACAGTCCGTGTCTCACGGTCATATAAAACTGTGCTCCAAACGTAAACCCTAAGAAATTTCTTCCTCAAATTAAGGCCAACTTTTTCATACTAGTAGACAAGCCAACATCTCTTTTTCTCAACACGTACTAATCGTACGGGGGTAAATGAGGTATCGTTAGAAAGTTTTTTAACCGGCTTCTGTCATTGCATATTAGTATTGCACTAAAATTTTGCTACTTGCGGAAAATTTAACTTAAAGGAGACTTTCAAGTGTGACACGCAAAAGGGTATGGCGAGCGTCATACCTATAGTCTACGAAGTTATTAAACAGGAATAACAGTCTCCCTCTTCATACCACCATGCTACAAAAATAATTTTATTTGTTGTAAAGCACTTATTAACTGGACAGTTTGTATACAACACAGTAACAGATAATGTCTGTGGCCACTGTAGTTATCCGCTATATCTGCCATTGTACAAGTTGACTTTCCTAATCGAGTATACCTTCTGAAACGACAGACATATCTGCCATTGCCACCTTCAATTCTGATTTACCTAGAGCCACCATGATCTAACGTGCTCACCGTAACTGAAAATGTCTCTCGAGAGGAAGTTACAGGTTACGTGGATGCACTGACAGACAGTCCCTGACCTCTGCCACTCGTACAAACCGGGACAAACAGTCCGAATGCAAAACACATTTCTGGAAACATGAACGTATCATACATAATCCTCGATTATTATTTCACGTCGTTCGGTTAGTTTTTAAAAATGTTTCCTCTTGTTCCCGCAACTACCCTTACACCAATGACTAAACTTATTCGAAAAACTGACATTATTTAAAACTGTAACAGCGAGCATGTTTCGCACAGGTCCAGCGGTTATATTGTGTATTCCATCGTCTTTGACATGGATAAGTAGGGGATTTTCCAGTCGATTCCATATAGGTTTCCCAAGCTTTAGGGGACCTTTATAGCAATTCCAAAGTGTCTGAGATTTTAACAGGGCTGCATCGTAAAGTTTTTGTACGAGTTACTTTCAGGTATCGTCTTAGCCACAACCCTTTTAGCTATTTGGTGTAAATTGTCCGACCTCTCTCCCGCCTTTCTTCACTTCCTTTTGATGGCACTATTCTTTATCAGATTCAGGTACGGTTTACATTGATCAAACAGTAAAAATGTAATGTGTACTCAGAACTAACTGCCGTTTCTAATACCTAGGGTCATGGACATCTTCACTTGACAGGTGTGGTACCGACGTCGCAACACAGAAAAAACGCAAAATCGTGACTGGCGATGTCCTTACTGGAGCTGGAAATTTAGCGTGGAATTCTACGCGAGATCAATCTAATAGTTCCCACAAAGAAAGTGTGTCTCGAAAACTGGCAGAAAATCAGGTCGTAGTAAAAGTACACCAGTGCAAAGACACAGCCACCACCCGCACTCTGCGATAGGAATTCTGATGTTTCCTATGACAGTCACTAAAAGCGGTTTCCCAAATTCAGCGAAGATGATGAAGTAAATATTCCAGAATTAGAGTCAATGAGAAACTTTTAAGTCCAGATCCTCAGAGGAGTTAAGCAGTTTAAATCACTTAAAGAGGGCAGGTCCTCAGGTCCAGATTGTACACCAGTTAGTTTCCAGATGTAACAGTCCCGTACTTAGCAATCGTATACAATCGCTTGCTCGACGAGAGACCCGTAACTGAAGGCCGAAAAGTGGCACACGTCACACCGGTACACAAGAAGGGGAACAGCAATAATCCACTGAATTACGGACCCACATCACTGACGTCGATTTGCTACAGGATTCTGGAAGACACATAGATAATGTTGCGGGGAAGGCTAACTGAAGTCGGCGTTTATTGGCAGAACACTTACAAGATGCAGCAGGTCTTGTGAAGAGAATGCCTACACGAATCTCGTCCATTCTCTTCTGGAGTGTTGCTGTACAGTATAGGCCCCTTACCAGATAGGACTGACGGAAGACACCGAAAAGTTTGAGAGAAGGGCAGCTCATTTCGTGTTATCGCGATATAGGGCCAGAGTGACACGGATATGATAGCCGAAAATATTTTGTTGACGCCCACCTACACAGGGAGAAATGATCACCGTGTTGAACTAAGAGACAACACACCACATTTAAGTGGTCGTTTCATCCACGTGGTGTTCGAGAAGTGCACGGTGCAGACAGAGTGCAGACAGGCGGTCCGGCGAGTCCTCTGCCAGGCACTTAAGTGTGAATTGCACAGCAGTCGTGTGGGCGCAGGAGTGTATGTAGGTGGGACAGGGGTAACCAGGAAATGAAAGAAAAACAGTTAGAAGACATTGGTTAAATGCCATTAAAACATGTTAAATTTATTTTCATGCCAACACACAAATTGTAAGTTATTTTCATTTAAATTTTGCCAAGATACGGAAGAAGTACAATGGCTTTTATACAGTGAAATAACCGGTGGATTTAATTTCAGACGTATTCGTACATTGTTTGTGCTCATCAGGACCACACAGGTGTCCCTGCTGAATTGTTTACATTGGCCGAAGACGAACAAAAGGAAGTAATATCACCATAAGGACTCACCATTTCGAAACAAAGGTGTTCAATTTCTTTCCGTTTCCTCTTCCTATCTGACATCGTTGAAGCTCCAACAACAAATTAAACAACAATTTTGTTCAACAGTTCTACTTTACCCACCCTCTGAAAGACAACTATCTTGTTGACCGTGGACACAAGCACGTCCCTTCTCTTTGATGTCCCTGTATACTCGCAACAGACGGGCCAATAGAGGAAACTACACAACTCTATGTTGACTTGTTAACTGCCACTGCGCTTGGATCCCTGTATGCCAGTGGCTGTATTTAAATTTAATGTTTGTCACCATCGATTGTTCCCTCTGCAGTATCCAATACTATTTAGTTATTCAGATGAGCGACATATCTGAATTAAGGAGGGTCGGGTAAGTGAAGTTTCGCTGTCTCCGCACCTGTAACCACCTGCCTCCCTTGGGATAGGAATCGTTACGTTCTTCTTGAACTCTGAGGATACGTTGCTTGCCTCATATGTCTTGCACACCAGGGGGGGAATATTTTATCCTGGCTGGCGTAGCCAAGCATCTTAGTGACTCTGAAGGAATGTCATGTACTCCGCAGATCTTGGGGTTTTTGGTTGTCTTTTGTATCGTGAGGATTTGAAAGCAAAGTGCATAATACGTGTTAGTGATATTGCAGTGGACTTTGAAGGCCGTCTATGGTTCTTTCACTTGCTAGTGTAAACTGTGATAATAATTTATTTAATGCATGTATGTTTTTTATGTTGTTACTTTCTTTTCTGTCACCCCAATTTCAACAATGTAATTAATCACGTGAGCTGCAATGGGATGTTATTGTATGTATGTGTATTATCTTTCTTTTCTGAGATACCTTCTCTGGTTTAGGAATAAACCTCATTGCCTTCAGATGTCGCCTCTAAGTAGCGTCTGTGACTCAGATATGACGTCGGTCAAAGCCACAGAGTGGAAAAATCTCTGGAGTGTGAATCGCGTGCTACGCATGTTGTCAACATTAAACTGAAATTGTCACATGATCTCGGGATGACTCTTTTTAAGACCAGTTCACCTTGGCCGTCAAGTCGTGTAATGTCAAGTCATAACATTCCACAATGCATTTGAAATGGCGACTTTCAGACAAGTAATCAACAGACCGTCTCGTCACGTCACGGCAGGCCAAGGTTTCCCGGGAAGGAAGTGTCGACGGTATCATCGTCTGCTATCATCGTAAGTTAACCTATTTTGCGGCGCTCGCTCATCTTATAGTAGTGGATCTTGTGGTTCTGCATCTTCTTAATCTTCATTGAATTATTGTACTTCGTTTTCGTGGCAAATTGTAAATGTTTAGAGTTATTTCCACTAGATGTTTTAACACAAGGAATGTGAGATATCTGGAAGCAAATTATTTAGGTATGACAATAACAGAATAGACGCCCTCTTTTTCATAGCACAGAAATGTCGATGTTTTGAAATATTGCTCCACGTCTCAGCATTTCAACAAACATAACTGATCAAGAACATACATTATGAGGTTTGGTTTGGCCATTAATAACCGTAGTTTCTCAGTTGCAATACTACACTCTGACACGGACTAAGCGAATTGATGTTACATGACGTGAGAGACAGTGTGAATACAAGCTGATGTGACGGTGCTGTGACGTGATGCCAGCTCATCTTGCTCATCAAAGCTCTGAGAATAATTTATTCTAGGTATCAAATGCAAATTGATAAGGTGTCTACAGAACACCTGTCCCAAATACACAACACATACGAAGGGAATCTATCTGTACTAACGATATGGCCGCATTCACAATTTATAGGACGTTTTATGGAGAAACCTACGCCGCCCCAACATCATATGTCCGCGGTGGCAATGTATATCGACAACAGAAAATAAATTCTGTGCATCTGAATCCTCATTCTGTGGTCAAAGCCGAGGGTGAAATCGGACACTAGAATTTATTCATTGTTTTTTCTGTTAATATATCATTAAATGGGGCATCTTTATCGTCCTTGTGCCAATGTAATTCGTATCCTTAACACCAGTGCAGTACTGCACGTTATCTCGGCTTCTCATCTCGCTAGAACTGAATTAGCAGCGACTGCACGAATTCGAGCTGCTAATATGTTCATTCATTACACTATCAACTTTGACATTCAGGCCATAGGCCTGACACTATAGTGTTCTGCAACATATTGGTTACAACGAAAAATATTTTAATGGCAAACTTTCGCAATTTTCTGTAGCATGGTATGTATGACATATGGACGTGTTTCTCATTTATACCTGCATGCAACGTGGGTATTCCTTTCCAAATGATATCATATTCTTCTTCTACAAACATACTGTTTACACCTTGTGGTCACAGATAACACTGTTCTTCCAAAGATGTATTTATTTATAAATGTATTCACTGATAACATAGTTCTTCCAAAGATGTTTTATTTTATGTACCTATGATCTTCCTGTGAACATGGATTGTCCAACATAGACATGTTATTCCTCTTTGGCCATGTCTAACAGTATCCTCCATAGCATATTTTCAGATCAAATTCACTACACATGTAACTACTGTACTGATGTTCATTCTGTGGCTCGATTGTTTAATGACTGGACAACACATTTCCTACCTGCTGTCATAGATTTAGACGATTTTGCACTATCTGCACGATGGGACATCAATTTCAATAAATCTTGACGATGCCATCACATACACTATGTGGTCAAAAGTATCTGGATACCTGGCTGAAACTGACTTACAAGTTGGTGGCGCCCCCATCGGCAATGCTGGAATGCAATGTGGTGTTGGATTTGTTATTATTCACAACTCCAAATGGATTACGCGCTTTCTCTTTAAAGTACTTTAATCACGATGTGGGGTCTTAGTACCTTTGAAAATTAATTGTAAATGGTCTTGGGAAATCGTAAATTAAAAAACAGGAGATAATTTGTGCATAATTCGGGCTAAGCTTGGTAGAACTTACTTAGACATATTCCACCCAAAGTGGGAGGAGAGAAGATTAAAGAGAAATGAAACAGGAATAAACACGGAAGCACTATGTAACACAACGTTTCTGCCGATTGACGATACAGTGTTGGGCCCCATTAATTGAAAAGGCCCTAAGTAAGTCTTGGCACCACGCGATTCTGCCAAAAGCCCTCAGAAATTCACAGGTATAAGGTATAAACCTCGGATAAAAGTACACTGCATCATGTGGGGTAAACGTTGGTTACAAGCAGTGTTGCTGTATTTGGGATAGAATTATACATTTCGATTTGCAACTTCAGAGTGAATAACGTAACAATTTCTGAAACAGACTGTTGCAAGCCCAATATTTGCTGCCAACCAGTGGGAAAATTTCTGAGCCGAAATACCTCACTGAGTGTGCGTCATCATGGTTTGGTGCAACATACAAAATCGAGACCTTCGGTCGTACGAATAAAACGGAGAGTCTACTTTATATTCTAAATTTTGGAGAACACTCCCATGTTCGCACAAATAAAGCGAGTCGGAGGATACACTCCGCCTGAGAACGTCCTCAGCTTGAGTAAAGGGGTGGGGGAAGTCGCTCAAAACAAAGAACATGCTCCGATTTCGCATCAGTGAAACTAGAGGAGTGAATCACGAACTGAGAACATTCCCTGTTTTTTGAAGTGATCTCTGAATCATACATCGACCTGAGTAAGTTCTGTTGAGGTTAATTTTTACCGACTTTTTGGCAGTAAAAGCAGAGTTTACATTTCCTGGCAGGCAAGAAGGCATAAGTTACCCAAAGAAATACAAAAGAAAGAAACTGTAGAAGCTTATACGGGTTTTGCAATAAAAAACGGCACTTGCCTGTCGAATTTCCTTCGAGAAAATCATGAAAAAAAAGAGGGGAGACCTTCCAAACGAAGTGAATATTACATTTTTTCAAAGTGATGCACGAGAAGACTTTGGTATACACAGTTAGTTGTGTATTCCATTGATCAATAGCATGGAAAACCGTTATTATGTGGAACATGTGAAATGCATAAGAAATGTGCACAGGAAACAAGTCTTTTTATGTTTACATTGTAGTGTTATACTTAAATATTTCTATTATCTATCCCATTCCCTTAAATGGCACAAAATGCATATATTATATCTCCAGATTTATTTACTCATATTCAAGAATTCATCTATGGTATAGAAGGAGTTGTCAAGGAGGTATGATTTCAGTTTGTTTTTGAAACTACACTCCTGGAAATGGAAAAAAGAACACATTGACACCGGTGTGTCAGACCCACCATACTTGCTCCGGACACTGCGAGAGGGCTGTACAAGCAATGATCACACGCACGGTACAGCGGACACACCAGGAACCGCGGTGTTGGCCGTCGAATAGCGCTAGCTGCGCAGCATTTGTGCACCGCCGCCGTCAGTGTCAGCCAGTTTGCCGTGGCATACGGAGCTCCATCGCAGTCTTTAACACTGGTAGCATGCCGCGACAGCGTGGACGTGAACCGTATGTGCAGTTGACGGACTTTGAGCAAGGGCGTATAGTGGGCATGCAGGAGGCCGGGTGGACGTACCGCCGAATTGCTCAACACGTGGGGCGTGAGGTCTCCACAGTACATCGATGTTGTCGCCAGTGGTCGGCGGAAGGTGCACGTGCCCGTCGACCTGGGACCGGATCGCAGCGACGCACGGATGCACGCCAAGACCGTAGGATCCTACGCAGTGCCGTAGGGGACCGCACCGCCACTTCCCAGCGAATTAGGGACACTGTTGCTCCTGGGGTATCGGCGAGGACCATTCGCAACCGTCTCCATGAAGCTGGGCTACGGTCCTGCACACCGTTAGGCCGTCTTCCGCTCACGCCCCAACATCGTGCAGCCCGCCTCCAGTGGTGTCGCGACAGGCGTGAATGGAGGGACGAATGGAGACGTGTCGTCTTCAGCGATGAGAGTCGCTTCTGCCTTGGTGCCAATAATGGTCGTATGCGTGTTTGGCGCCGTGCAGGTGAGCGCCACAATCAGGACTGCATACGACCAAGGCACACAGGGCCAACACCCGGCATCATGGTATGGGGAGCGATCTCCTACACTGGCCGTACACCACTGGTGATCGTCGAGGGGACACTGAATAGTGCTCGGTACATCCAAACCGTCATCAAACCCATCGTTCTACCATTCCTAGGCCGGCAAGGGAACTTGCTGTTCCAACAGGACAATGCACGTCCGCATGTATCCCGTGCCACCCAGCGTGCTCTAGAAGGTGTAAGTCAACTACCCTGGCCAGCAAGATCTCCGGATCTGTCCCCCATTGAGCATGTTTGGGACTGGATGAAGCGTCGTCTCACGCGGTCTGCACGTCCAGCACGAACGCTGGTCCAGCTGAGGCACCAGGTGGAAATGGCATGGCAAGCCGTTCCACAGGACTACATCCAGCATCTCTACAATCGTCTCCATGGGAGAATAGCAGCCTGCATTGCTGCGAAAGGTGGATATACACTGTACTAGTGCCGACATTGTGCGTGCTCTGTTGCCTGTGTCTATGTGCCTGTGGTTCTGTCAGTGTGATCATGTGATGTATCTGACCCCAGGAATGTGTCAATAAAGTTTCCCCTTCCTGGGACAATGAATTCACGGTGTTCTTATTTCAATTTCCAGGAGTGTATTACTGCGGTCTGTCAGCAGAACAACTGTGTCGCTGACATTTCCGGATATTCCTCATCATGTCTTCTCACAGCATAAATCTTATGTCTTGTTACATTAAAAATATAGGCGGATCAGAAAAATTGATAGCTGGTTGATTACAAACCTGGCGATCTGTTTCTCGTAACGAACCCCACGGGCGATCGCTTGCGTCCTTGACACGCGAGCACACCATTCCGCGTCGTATTCAACCAAAATTATCTCGTGTTAGAAAACTCTGCCACAGTTCTGGTTTGGAGTAGATGAAAAATCGTGTAATTTTAAGATTTCATTCACATAATGTGTTCACCTAACTTCAGTAACAGAAGAGGTTCCCGCATATCGTTAATTCGATAAGATAGCAGAAAACCCATTTTCTTAAATTGTCATTAATCGTCTGAACAGTTCGTTGTCCCAAGTAAAGGTGAAATCGAAACATAGTGCAACTCTTTACAGAATACACTGAGGCCAGTCCCATCTTCGTACACTTAACGGTTTGCCTGTTTGAGCGAGCTGAATGAAGTCTGACGTTACGCGTGCATTCTGTGCGTGATACGGCAGGCGACACACACAGAGAACCTTCTCAGGGAGGTGGGGAGGAAGTGGGGAGGAAACTCTCTCGTCAGAGAATACGCTTCCAATTTTTGATTCATAGGAACCTGCAAGCGTTCTCAGAGAATATTCTTTTGCTCTGACAATCTGTTTTGGTGAATAACCTCTGTTTATTCGTATGACTCCTTATCCTCACGGTTTGTTCCCATGAATGTGATATCGAAGGGCGTACCCACGATATAAACTAGTGGAATTGGGTGGGGGAGGGGGGCAAGTCATAGTACTATCGACGAATAGGGTGTAGGCAAACCAGGCATTATTTCTTGATAAATAAAACGGAAAACTGGTGACACATGGCTTTCAACAAACATTTTAAACATAAGAATGCACTCGCATAATAATACAATAATTTAAATTCTTGGATCAGACTCAGATTTTTCTCATAATTCCTTTTCTAACATTCTGCCAGTAAGCGGACATGGGGGACATCATCCCAAGGCCGGCGTCGCGCCAAAGTAGGTCACCCCAGAACAGGACGTCGCCCCAAACTAGGTTACCCCAAATGACGTCCGTGACGTCACTGATGACGCAAGTGTCAGAAGCCCCCTCACACCCCCCTGGCAGGACGTTTGAATTTTGGCGGGGGAGTGCCACACTCCCCTCCATCACCAAAATGGCGGGAAGTTCAAATTAAAACAGGATAACTCATCAGACCACAGTTAAATCTACTAAGCTAAGAAAATCGCAGGAAGATAGGTCACCTGGGCTACCTCCAGTAACCTAAGCCACCCGACCGCCACCTCTTCCTAGGAACTGGTGCCAAGTTTGAATTTTGGCTAAGAAAATGATGTGAAAGAAAGGACACTTGGACTACCTTCACCAACCTCTCACCTCATCCTAGGAGCTGGTGGGAGGTTTGAATTTTGGCGGGAAGAGAGGTCAATTCGGCTACCTCTGCTACCATAAGAAAATGGCGTGAAAGAAAGGACACTTGGACTAACCTAAGTCACCCGATTGCCACCTCCTCCTAGGGATTCGTGGGAGAAGGAGTTTGGGGTCATGTCACACAGCCTACAGACACACGAACCACTAAAAGACTCTGCAAACACGCTCGCTAATCACCAAATGTCGAAATCCTGCTCCAGTCTTTACTTAATCAATTTGAGGCACTGTAACATTACGAGTCAAGATAGCTGTAACGGAAATTGAATAGCATAAAGTTATCATTAAAAACGCACGCCGCGCGATTTGTGACGATTTGGTTGGTCATAATAGTAGTAACATGCTTTTGAATACAATTAAAATATAACGGCGATACCTGTTTAGTGTTATTGGAAATAATATGTAGTAAATTAATGAGTAAGGTAGCCGATCCTATAAGAAGAGGTAAAATTGGGCATATTAAGGTGTTTTCCTTTATATCGACTAAGCCGATGATACGGCGTCTTTTTTTCCGTTTACTCTTAGGAAAAAAAAAAAAGTAGCGAAGTGCTAATTGTGCGCTGTGAGAAATATAGGGGCGAATTTTAAATAGCTACAGTGTATAATCAGACTAACAAATGGACATTCAGTTACGCGAAATAGCGGACAGCGAAGTGTGGTCATTAAATTGAGTACACCTACAGGGCGGTCAATTCCGGGATAAGTCTATTCGCATCTCACGAGGGACGCGGTATTGAGACCGGTTTTTTTGTTTTTATTATATCACGGAGAGCGGGCTTCAATTTATAAAAAGGAGAAAAGCTGTATCATTATCATTGACTGTAGGTGTTAAGCAACCAAAACTGTTCATCAAACGGTTTCGGTGAATGAGTGGTGAATGCGAAATGAAACTGTGAACGAAGTTATGTTAAATAAAACAGAAGAGACAATACAGTTTGGTCGTATCTGTTATTATTCCATCAACCGTAACATTTCTTCTCGTTGTACGAAGCCTTTATAGACGATCGTTATGACAATTTACTTTGAAGGGATCTCGTTACGAGTTAAGTTTTGGGGACCTGGTCAACAGGGGATAGTTCATAGATCTTAGCTACTGCAGCTATTCTGGAATCAGGTGCTACCGTGACCGTTGTGTGTTGTCAATGGCTTAAGGTCATCATATCTCATGCTCTAAGATCGACGCGCCTTTCCTCTTGGTATAACGGTGTCTCACGGTAACCACGAC
Organism: Schistocerca americana; assembly: GCF_021461395.2. Taxonomy (NCBI): domain Eukaryota; kingdom Metazoa; phylum Arthropoda; class Insecta; order Orthoptera; family Acrididae; genus Schistocerca; species Schistocerca americana. Next base: position 137,281,821 of record NC_060129.1, on the reverse strand, counting down.
AACGCCGACGGCGAAGGAAGATACGGTAGAGCACTACCGCCATCCGGTGTGTTTGCCACGAGGTCCAGAGCCCAACTGAGCTAGTGCACAGTACCGGCATCAGATGGCGCTATCATCCCTCCCATCTGTTCAACAGCTTTCTCTCTATCGCCATTCTAATGGGACACCTCTGACGCGTGGATACCGATGTCACAGATAGTGCTGTTCCACTGCTCGTGACGTGTGTGTATGACGCGCATATCGACGTGAGAGATCGTGCAGCAGAAACCTGAACGCAATTCAAATGGAACACTCGGGCACTGCTGCCCGCGGCCCCGACACCTCCTCGGCCGCGGCCGCCACAGCATCTCTGTGGCGTCCATGGGCCACCCCGCCGTCAGCTGTCAAACCACACACAGGTGTCCGTTTGGGCCCATATCACGTAAGAATCTTACGTGGTCTGGGGTTCGGGTCCCGCACGCATGACGTGGCAGCATCCCCATCGTACTTGACACACCTGAGAAATTTCTCTCCAAATGCGTGGTCGCCTAGGCGCCGCTGATGCTGCGATCGTACGGGAGCGAAGACCTATTTTCAAAGCACAGGCGCCACAAGGTGGCAGGCTTCTGAAAACACCCTTAATAGTAAGAGCGTTCTCCTTGTTTGGAAATACACTTCTGGAAATTGAAATAAGAACACCGTGAATTCATTGTCCCAGGAAGGGGAAACTTTATTCACACATTCCTGGGGTCAGATACATCACATGATCACACTGACAGAACCACAGGCACATAGACACAGGCAACAGAGCATGCACAATGTCGGCACTAGTACAGTGTATATCCACCTTTCGCAGCAATGCAGGCTGCTATTCTCCCATGGAGACGATCGTAGAGATGCTGGATGTACTCTTGTGGAACGGCTTGCCATGCCATTTCCACCTGGCGCCTCAGTTGGACCAGCGTTCGTGCTGGACGTGCAGACCGCGTGAGACGACGCTTCATCCAGTCCCAAACATGCTCAATGGGGGACAGATCCGGAGATCTTGCTGGCCAGGGTAGTTGACTTACACCTTCTAGAGCACGTTGGGTGGCACGGGATACATGCGGACGTGCATTGTCCTGTCGGAACAGCAAGTTCCCTTGCCGGTCTAGGAATGGTAGAACGATGGGTTCGATGACGGTCTGGATGTACCGTGCACTATTCAGTGTCCCCTCGACGATCACCAGTGGTGTACGGCCAGTGTAGGAGATCGCTCCCCACACCATGATGCCGGGTGTTGGCCCTGTGTGCCACGGTCGTATGCAGTCCTGATTGTGGCGCTCACCTGCACGGCGCCAAACACGCATACGACCATCATTGGCACCAAGGCAGAAGCGACTCTCATCGCTGAAGACGACACGTCTCCACTCGTCCCTCCATTCACGCCTGTCGCGACACCACTGGAGGCGGGCTGCACGATGTTGGGGCGTGAGCGGAAGCCGGCCTAACGGTGTGCGGGACCGTAGCCCAGCTTCATGGAGACGGTTGCGAATGGTCCTCGCCGATACCCCAGGAGCAACAGTGTCCCTAATTTGCTGGGAAGTGGCGGTGCGGTCCCCTACGGCACTGTGTAGGATCCTACGGTCTTGGCGTGCATCCGTGCGTCGCTGCGGTCCGGTCCCAGGTCGACGGGCACGTGCACCTTCCGCCGACCACTGGCGACAACATCGATGTACTGTGGAGACCTCACGCCCCACGTGTTGAGCAATTCGGCGGTACGTCCACCCGGCCTCCCGCATGCCCACTATACGCCCTCGCTCAAAGTCAGTCAACTGCACATACGGTTCACGTCCACGCTGTCGCGGCATGCTACCAGTGTTAAAGACTGCGATGGAGCTCCGTATGCCACGGCAAACTGGCTGACACTGACGGCGGCGGTGCACAAATGCTGCGCAGCTAGCGCCATTCGACGGCCAACACCGCGGTTCCTGGTGTGTCCGCTGTGCCGTGCGTGTGATCATTGCTTGTACAGCCCTCTCGCAGTGTCCGGAGCAAGTATGGTGGGTCTGACACACCGGTGTCAATGTGTTCTTTTTTCCATTTCCAGGAGTGTAGATCACTGTCTAAGCACAGACGGGGCGATCGTCGCAAGCGCATCTAACGACATTCTCAACCTTATACTCATGTCACATGACCATGTAAAAATAAGAACCGAGACGACCTCACGGAAATTGTATAGTGTCCCATAAATAGTTAACGCTCTCTTTCTTGATGTGTCAGCTTGTATGCACGGAAATTCTTGCCCTAATAGAACCTGTTTAGGAAAATAGCGCAGAATAACATCGAATGCAGTCTCCCTTGCGGACCTAATGAGGTTTCTCTTCCTGCTTTCAGCACACACAAACGTCCCCTTCGCTATGTAGAGGCTCCTATATCCCTGCACAAAGGATGTGAATGAATCGAGCATTATGATCGCATCTAATCGAATTTACTCATCGAATTAATGATGCCGCTGGTATCAAAGCACTGTCCACCCTTTTTCCTTCTGCAGTGGATACTTCCAGCCATTGTTTTACACAGTTCGCCATATTGTGCTGGCAATTAAATCTTACAAACTACCACACATATCATCAAATACAGAAAGACTCTTACTCATTCACACTGCTATCGCACCGAGGACAGGAGCATGAATATTAGAGCGTGTAGTTTTTGATAAAAAATTGTCAGAGTGTATTGTTAGTCTGTCTGTCCATCCTGCCCTGAAATTTTGGTTGTGATGAAAGACTAACCTGTAGCACAGCCCAAGGTATAGGTCAGTCTGGAAGGTTGTGCATTTTAACGTTGATGATATGCAATTGCCAACAGAAGAAATTACAGATTCCCCAAGTATATATTTTCGTCTTGTGAATTTAAAAGGCATGATAAATAATTGTGAAATACACTATGAGTAAATAATGATAATTCTTTTCTCCTCTTGTTTTAGCTGTCTGATATGCAAAATTTTTTGTCGTGATGTTACTGACAAATACTTGTCCGAGTGTTTTATTGGTCTGTCTGTCCATCCTGTAACGAAATGTTGGTTGTGATGAAAGACAAATCCGTAGCAAAGCCCAAGGTCAGGGTGAGGTTGGTAGGTGGTGTGTTTTGACGTTAATGTTGTGGAAAAGAAAGCACTAGAATTTACTGATCTTCCTGGAACAAATTGTCATTATGTGAGTTTAAAAGTGATGATAAATAAATGTGAAATACACTGTGGGTAGATATTGAAACTTCTGTACTCATCTTCTTTTAGCTGGCTCGTACCCCAGAATTGTCTGTCCTGTACTTACTGATAAAAATTTGCCCGAATGCTTTATTCGTCTGTCTGTCCATCCTGCTCAGAAGTTCAGGTTCTCATGAAAGACAAACCTATAGTGTAGCCCAAGGTCTAGGTCAGGGCCGGCCGGTGTGGCCGAGTGCTTATAGGCACTTCAGTCTGGAACCGTGCGACCGCTACAGTCGCAGGTTCGAATCCTGCCTCGGGCATGGATATGTGTGATGTCCTAAGGTTAGTTAGATTTAAGTAGTTTTAAGTTCCAGGGGACTGATGAACTAAGCTGTTAAGTCCCACAGTGCTCAGAGCCATTTGAACCATCTAGGTCAGACTGGGGTAAATATTGTCGTCTTGTGAATTTAAAAGCAATGATAAATATGTTATATCCTAGCCAGTAATGCCACCCGAGCCCGCTGCCAAAAGGTTGGCAGCATCAAAGTCCGGACGCCGTCCGCATAAGCAGCGCCAGCGAGACAGGAAATCGCCGAAAGTCTGCGCGCGCCACCGCTGGCTTCTGGGTTCTTAAGCGCTGGAGTCGCGAGCGCTAGGACAGTTCTGTATTCGCCGCTCAGTTGTATACTCGCCACCGAATTGTGTACTTGCTAGTCAGTTGTGTGTTCATCGCAGCAGAGTTGTTGTTTGTCGTCAGCCGACGCTGACCTAGCCGCTCCGACTCGAACTAGACAGATTTCTGTAGACACGGAGTTCACTATTGTGTTGCTGTATCTTCGTTAATAAAGATAAGTACCGACTTTTATTTAATCAGAGTGTTTGGGTTTTCATCTTTCTGTTCACTGTTCCAGCGGACCGGTCGGCCCGCTATTAAAAGTGTGGCGGTGACTTCGTAAGCCGTTTCTACAGCGAATTGTTTGTCGCTACGAACACCGCCACAAAACTGGCGACGAGGACTTCCGAACTCGTGTGCAGGGCTGGTTCAACTTGTTTCTGGTTATACTAATTATAGCGATAAAATTTTGGGGGCTGGTTTAATTTGTGTTCACTATGTCTGCCGAATTACAACAGTTGATCTTGTTACAGAGTCAGCAAATACAAAGTCTGGTGGAAGCGATCGCCAAACAAGCGGCTAATCCTCCAACACAAAAGGAACAAGCACAGGCAGCACCACCTTTCCGTGCTTTTGATGCATCCAGAGAAGAATGGCGAGAATATTTCGCGCAGGCCGGCCGGTGTGGCCGTGCGGTTAAAGGCGCTTCAGTCTGGAACCGCGTGACCGCTACGGTCGCAGGTTCGAATCCTGCCTCGAGCATGTATGTGTGTGATGTCCTTAGGTTAGTTCGGTTTAATTAGTTCTAAGTTATAGGCGACTGATGACCTCAGAAGTTGAGTCGCATAGTGCTCAGAGCCAGTTGAACCATTTTTATTTCGCGCAGTTGCAGGCGCACATGACAGTCTACAAAATCACGGGTACTGAGCGGCAGCTTTATTTAATTTCCACTGCAGGCGTGGAAGTCTATCGACTACTTTGTAAGTTGTTCCCGGAATCCAAGCCAGAAGCTTTAGACTATGACGTTGTTGTTAACAAGCTTGCTGAGTATTTCGAGTCGCGAGTTCATGTGGCAGCAGCCTGATTCAAGTTCTTCAGATTAAAGAAACTGCCACATCAATCTAATAAACAGTGGTGAACAGATTTACGTGGCCTCACCCGTCAGTGCCGATTTAATTGTGTGTGTGGAGCTTCCTACAGTGATGTCATGTTACGAGACGCTATTACTCAAAACATTGCAGATTCTCGTATTCGTGCTGCTATCTTAAAGTTGCCTGACCCGTCATTAGAGACTGTGATGAACATCATTGAAGCCCAAGATACTTTTGACTATGCTGAGTGTGAGTTAGATCAGCCATGTATTTCTCAAATTGCCTGTGCTAAGCAAGTTATGTCACGCCCGCGGCCCCACCGGCAGAGTCAGACTGTAAACACTAGCCGGCCGTGTCATGTTAAACACATTCGTCAGTCGCGTGTGCAAAATGATAGAGTTAAGTCTTGCCCTAAGTGTGTTCTTGCTCATCCTCGTGAACGTTGCCCGTTAAGAAACGCGGTTTGTCACTTTTGTCAAAGGAAAGGACACATCCAGACTGTTTGTTTGCGTAAACGCAAGAACAATTCTAGTGCTGCCCAGCCCATGGATATTCATGTTCTTTAAAGCCAGCCCGCCCAGAAGGTCGCGTTTAAAGCCTCTTCCACGGTTCGTGTGGGTAATAAACTTGTTCGCAATAAGCCATCCACCCAGCCCTCTGCTATGCGACCCAAGCGTAATTCAAACGCTGTAAAAAGTAATGTACAGACTGCAAGTGAAGCGGGAGTTGTTGTTCCACCCGCCCAACCCACGAGTTGTCGTAAGCAGCGAACACGCGCTAAACGCGCTGATTTTGTGTCTTCCGCCTCCACTGCACCGATCCAGAGACAGTGTAATAAACTATTTGTGAAGCTACGCATCCAGGATAAGACCCTCAATTTTCAATTAGACACTGGTGCGTCTGTGACTCTCATAAATAGTGCTACGTATGCGGCTATCGGCCGCCCTAAACTTTCAGCGGCAAAACATTCTTTGGCTACTTATAGTGGAGAACAAATTCCTGTGTTAGGTGTATGTAGCGTGCCAGCCACATTCCGTGGCAATACAAAAACAGTTTCATTCTCAGTGCTCCGCGCTACAGACAGTGTAAACATTTTCGGATTAGACTGTTTTGACTTGTTTGGCCTGTCTATCCAAGACAATGTGTTGCAAATTAATTCTGTTGCTGTTCCTCAAGACAGCATAACCGATTTGTGTAAACGATACAGTGACATATTTAAAGACGAACTAGGTTGTGCTGCGAACTTTGACGCTCATATTACGTTAAAAGATAATGCTCAGCCTCGATTTTTTCGTGCTCGTCCAGTGCCTCACGCCCTCCGGGCACCTGTAGCAGCTGAACTTCGTCGTTGTCAAAACAACGGTGTTATTCAACCCGTTTCAGCGAGCCAGTGGGCTTCTCCCTTAGTTATTGTAAAGAAACCGTCTGGCAAGTTACGTTTGTGTGCTGATTTTAAGTCGACAGTTAATCCTCAGACTGTCATTGATTCTTTTCCTTTGCCTAGACCGGACGAGCTGATGGATAAGTTAGGGGAAGCTCGTTTCTTTTCCAAAATTGATCTCCGTGAAGCATATTTGCAATTACCCCTCGACGAGCAATCACAACAGTATTTTGTCATAAACACGTCGTTGGGGTTGTTCCGTTTTCTGCGTTTGCCTTTTGGTTGTGCGTCAGCTCCAGCTGTTTTTCAGCGTTTTTTGTCACAACTTCTGGCTAATGTGCCATCATGTTGCAACTATTTAGACGATATTGTTGTGTCCGGTCGGACGCCTGCTGAACATTTCCGTAATTTGGAGTGTTTGTTTACAGTGTTGTCTCAGGCAGGCCTACGTTGCAACATCGATAAATGTTCATTTTTCCTTACGGAGATGGAGTATCTGGGCCATGGAGTATCTGGGCCATGTTATTAATGCTCAAGGCATTCATCCCTCCCAGTCACATTTAGCAGCTATTCGTGATTTGCAAGCAGTTCTTGGCAAATTGACATATTATATTAGGTTTATACCTAATGCGTCACAGATTGCTGCACCGTTGCATCGTCTCCGCCGTAAGAATGTTCCGTTTGTGTGGTCAGCTGATTGCCAATCAGCCTTTGGCTCTGAGCACTATGGGACTTAACTTCTGTGGTCATCAGTCCGCTAGAACTTCGAACTACTTAAACCTAACTAACCTAAGGACATCACACACAGCCATGCCCGAGGCAGGATTCGAACCTGCGACCATAGCAGTCGCGCGGTTCCGGACTGAGCGCCTTAACCGCGAGACCACCGCGGCCGGCTCAATCAGCCTTTCAGCAGCTTAAAGAGGCCTTATTGAATGATCGTTGTCTGGTCCATTACGACCCTAACAAGCCTCTGGTGTTAGCTTGTGCTGCCTCTTCTTTCGGCCTCGGTGCTGTGTTGTCTCACCGAGTCGGTAACACTGAACGTCCTATTGCGTCCGCATCTAAATTGCTAAACAAAGCTCAGTGTAATTATAGCCAATTGGACAAGGAAGCGTTGGCTCTTGTGTTCGGTGTCACAAAATTCCATCACTACCTCTATGGTAGACCATTCTATTTAGTAACAGATCACAAGCCCCTGACGTCACTGTTTCATCCGTCTAAACCAGTTCCTCAGCGGACAGCTCAGAGACTACAACGTTGGGCTCTTTTGTTATCACAATACCAGTATGAGATACTGTATCGCCCTACAGCTCAGCATGCAAACGCTGACGCGCTTTCTAGATTGCCGATTGCTGTGGATGATGTCTTCGATTCCTCTGACGACTCTTGCCATCAGATTGACGCCGATGAGCATCAATCCCTTCGGGATTTTCCGATTGATTATCGTCAGGTGGTACGTGAGACAGCTACGGATCCTCATCTGAGTTTACTATTACGTTTTGTTCAACGTGGTTGGCCGTCCAAGGCAAAGGACATATCGGATCCTGTGGTTCGTCGCTATTATCCGCAACGTCATCTGTTGTCTGTTTCGCACGGAGTTTTGTTGTTACGCACCGAGAATGACCAGCTTCGTGTAGTGGTTCCCCAAGTGCTCCAATCCAAGGTCCTCGACTTGTTGCATCAAGGTCATTGGGGAGTGGTCCGCACCAAGCAGCTTGCCCGCCGTCATTGTACATGGATCGGCATTGATAAGCAGATTACGCAGATGTCTACAGATTGTTCGACGTGTGCCGAACACCAAGCTGCTCCGCCTCAACGCTATTTTGAGTGGGCACGCCCTGCCGGTCCCTGGCAGCGAGTACATATTGATTTCGCTGGTCCATATTGGAATTCTCGTTGGCTCATCGTGATAGATGCATTTAGTAATTTTCCGTTTGTTGTGCCCATGCAGTCTACAACGTCTGCACAAACTATACAGGCGTTGACTTCAATTTTTTGTATTGAGGGTCTTCCAGAAGTTTTAGTGTCTGACAATGGTCCACAATTTACCTCTGCTGAATTTGGAAGTTTTTGTTCTGCCAATGGCATTCGCCATGTTCTTACTCCGCCGTTCCACCCTCAATCGAATGGTGCAGCTGAACGTTTTGTACGCACATTCAAGGATCATATGGACCACCTTCGTGCTACGCACTCTCGTCAGCAGGCCCTCATCACGTTCCTGTCGTCGTACCGGACCACGCCACGCGACGGCCCTTCGCCTGCGGAGCTTCTCCACGGCCGTCGTCATCGCACCCTACTACGGTTGTTGCACCCCCCGGATCGACCCGCCGCTTCTGGGCATCGCACGCGTTTTCAGCGCAACGACGCCGTTTTTTTCAGAGTTTATCACGGTCGCCGTCGTTGGGACCGTGGTACTGTGATAAGTGTCCGGGGTCGCGGTTTTTATACTGTTCAAGGTGCTACTGGGGTGCACAGGAGGCATCAGAACCAGTTGCGCCGCGCTGGCCGCCCGGATTCTGCCGCTCGTTCTTTGTCCACAGATTTGGTCCGCGGCGGGTTCCAGCCGCGCCTTCCGACTTCGCTGCCGCTCCCAGGGCAGCAGCAGCAGCCGTCGCCGCTACCACGCCGACAGCCCGTCCCGTTGATGCCTCCCGCGCAGCTTCCTCCGGGAGCGCCCCAGGTGGTCGCTCTGGCGCCTGCGGTCCCTCTTCAGTCGCCACCGCCTTCGGAGCTGATGGACGTCGACCCCTCAGCCGGGCCGCCTTCCCAAGCGGTGGCTGTGCAGCCTGTCCTGCAGCCGCTTTCCTTGGGCACCCCCAAGGAGTCTGACACCGCAGCGCCTTGTCCGGCGCCCTCTCAGCAGCCGTCGACGCAGCGTCAGGAGACGCTGCCTCTCTTCGTGGGTCCCGACGCCCCGTCGCGTCCAGTACCAGAAGCTGCGCCCGTGGTCACAGACGTGCACCCTGACCTCGGTTTTCAGTCGGTGTTTCCCGCGGCCCCGCGCAGCCAATGCTGGGGTGCGGAACGGGGACTGCCACCGACAACAGTCTCCGCCCCGGTCTCGTCCGCTACGCCTGCGGCCGGACCCCTCCCCCGTCGTCGACGCTCGCCACGTCATTATTTAGCGACGGTGCGGTGATTTGGGGGGGAGGAGTGTTATATCCTAGCCAGTAATGCCACCCGAGCCCGCTGCCAAAAGGTTGGCAGCATCAAAGTCCGGACGCCGTCCGCATAAGCAGCGCCAGCGAGACAGGAAATCGCCGCAAGTCTGCGCGCGCCACCGCTGGCTTCTGGGTTCTTAAGCGCTGGAGTCGCGAGCGCTAGGACAGTTCTGTATTCGCCGCTCAGTTGTATACTCGCCACCGAACTGTGTACTTGCTAGTCAGTTGTGTGTTCATCGCAGCAGAGTTGTTGTTTGTCGTCAGCCGACGCTGACCTAGCCGCTCCGACTCGAACTAGACAGATTTCTGTAGACACGGAGTTCGCTACTGTCTTTCTGTATCTTCGTTAATAAAGATAAGTACCGACTTTTATTTAATCAGAGTGTTTGGGTTTTCATCTTTCTGTTCACTGTTCCAGCGGACCGATCGGCCCGCTATTAAAAGTGTGGCGGTGACTTCGTAAGCTGTTTCTACAGCGAATTGTTTGTCGCTACGAACGCCGCCACAAAAGTGATGATCACAACGAGATTGGTGTTGGAGTCGGGTCAGCTGTGCTGGGAGAGCGGAACCAGGTCTGGCTGGAGGGTGGTGATGAACTGATGCCACCGTTGGAGGTTGGCATGAGCATGGCTGTGGATATTGAGGTTGGCAGCAATCACCTAGGTGCAGAAGGTGCAGTCAATGTAGGCTAGGAAATCATATGGGATGGGGGTTCGAGGGCAGACATAAATGGTGGCACAAGTGACGTTAAAAATGGGGAAGAAGAGGCTGATTGTGAGATGCACAGCAGGATTGTTGAGGAGAGGTTGGGGGCAAACAGAGATGGAGTTGGCCTATAGCAACCCCGCCACATGCCAGAGGGTACAGGTTTTTGGTGCAGTGAAAGTTGTAAGGGGCTGTGGAGGTGGAGATACAGAGTTGAAGGAAGGTTTCATTTAGGATGAGGGCATCCATGCAGTGCTGATGCAGAGTGTGGAGTATGTGGGTGGGCAGGGATACTGTAGCACCATGGGAGAGGAGAGTTAGAGGGTGGTGAGCGGGGTGATGGTGAAGTGGGCCTGGTTGTGGGAGTAGATGGCATAGGAGTTAAGATGGAGGATGGAATGGGCAGTGAGGGCTATTTGGAAAAGTGTGTGGGAGTGTTGGAAGGGGCAGATGTTTTGGAGTGCAATGGTGACGAAACAGATGATGTCCTCTGCAGTAGGGGGAGGGTGGAGCAAGTTGTTGTGGTGGATGGGGTCATCAACAGAATGGACTGGGAAATGAGCTCAGGGGTGACTGGAGGATGCTTCTCTTTACACTTCGAGGAGTAGGTAGGATGTGGTTTGTTACAGGTGTTGCAGGAGGGGGGGAGAGGTGAGGTTGGGCAGTTCTTTAAGAAGTGTGAAGCTTTGCGGTGGGGACAGGTAGGGGAGTTCTTGCAGGTGGAGGTAACATGGTCATTGTACTTCAGGCAGCATTGGCCACAATAGGATTGGACTCGGGAACAGGAGGAATCGACTATGTAATGGCAAGTGTATATGAGGGCTCCCTCTGTATGGAGGCAGTCAATGGAAGGGGAGGGTTTGGTGAATAACCACATTAGATAAGTCGGCCTAGCATCATTAAAGATGCAATGGGCAGAGCAGATTTCGATGTTGGGCTGGGAGTTGAGTTCTGGCAACACCTCAACCTCTGTGACTACAGGGCTAAGCTTCGTGGTCACGGAGGTGAAGATTGGTGGACGTCAGGAGAGGCTGGGATGTGGTAGGGTGGCTCATTGGCCAAATTGCATGTGTGGGATTTGGGAGAGGAGATCGGTATGGAAGGAAGCATTGGGGGATTTAATGAGCACTGAGTTCTCGGGAGGAATTAGAAGGGAGATGGAGGCATTGGGGTAGTATTTACAGATGGCCAGGGTGAGGATATGGGCATTGAGGAATTGAGGGTCAGGATTGGAGATACAAAGCTGTGGGTGGCAGGTGTGGCAGGGATGGGGGTCGGGTTCGAGTCCATGGGGGCTGCGTGGGTCATGGGGATCAGGGGTTTTCTTTGCGGGAGAGGGGTCAATATTAGGGTGTTCGGAAGGTTTTATGGACAGGACAGGGTGGAGAGGGGGCTGGAGGATGGTTTGCTGTAGGAGATGGCGTGGACAATTCCCCCTGAGGGGCAGATGGAGCAGAGGCAGGGGGTGTGGGGGCCACAGAGACCATGTACCGGCGAGCCGAAATCCGTGCTGGCTGGAACCCTGTTGGAGGTGGTGCAGGGAGCAGTGGGAAGTCTGCCGATGGCGATGGGGCGATAGCGGCAGGGAGAGGGAGAGTTGGGGGTTGTTACAGCTGAAAACAGCGCAAGAGTGGGGTGGACAGGGAGGGAAGGAAGGACGGGAATATGAGTGGCAGATGAGCTCCATGTGATGATGGTTGGAGCAGCTGAGCAGGAGGTGAAAATGATGTGATGAGGTGGGACATGGTAGAGGCTTGAGAGAGGAGGGTGAAGAAGGCGACGGATGTGATGGTGACAGTGATGGCGGCGGTGGCGGCGGTGGCAACATCGTCGGCGGCGGCGGCAACATCGTCGGCGGCGGCGGCTGCAGGAAACAAGAAACGGTGGCAGCGGCGAAGGACTGGGGCGGCGGTGGAGGAGCCGGCAGCTCGAGGGGCGGCAGCTCCTCCGGCAGGCGAAAAGCGGTCCGGCGAAGCCTTCCAGGCAGCGGTTGGACGTCGTCGGCAAGAAGGCGGCGGCGAACAGGCAGGCGGGCGGACCGACGGCTACTGCAGCAGCAGCAGCAGCAGCAGCGAGCACATGGCGGCGGCTCTGGCGGACTGGCGACTGGGGCCGGCAGGCAGACAGACGGACGGACAGACAGACAGACAGAAATAGCAACAGCAACAGCGCTTCGAAAATGGAGATTTTACCCTGAGTTTAGCCCAGGCTCTGTAATCTGCCGTCTTTGAACGAGGAGATCTAACCCTCTAGATGATGCATGTTTTGGGTAGTTATAATCCTTACAGCATTTACTACGAAGCACAGGAAGGAGTATTAAACATCTTCGGAAGAAGTATTGTAAGCCTTCGTTCGTTAATCTAAGTCATTAAACAACAAAGTATATGTACTTTCGAGATTACCTCTACTTCAGACACTATGTGACAAGACGTCAAAACGCGAATAAACGCGATTGCCAGCTGTTTGTTGTTACTGGTCGGAGGACGGCAGGCCACACAGCCATTTCCAGGCGTCGCTAAAAGATGATAGCGTGGTGCGAAATCTCTTGCTCCCTGCAGTACGTAGCACTAACACCTGTATGCAAGAAAGTAGATTTCTTTACTCATACTTTAGTTGCCCACTAAGGGGCAGGCCGACGGCACATAAACCGAAGCAATTTGCGAAATCATTGTATGTATTGCATCCGGTGTGTCGAAGTAATGGTTCTCGTACTCGTCTCCGACGATGGAAGAACCCCAGCGACAAGTAAACTCTTTCAAATACTAGGACGGTAGAAGGCGGTTCTCTGACTAATATACTCTAATACTGTCTTCTCGTCTCTGTGTTTTACATACGAGAAACGCGAACTCCCAGCCACAAAGACAGAGTTCAGATAATGTCTCAACATAAGTATATGCAGAGGAAGTGCTCTCAATTACTGAGCGCTGCATTCTCAACGACGACCTAACCCAGCGGTGAAGTCCAGAATCATATAGGTTCGCAACAGTACAGTGCCTAACTGTTCTAACTATAAACTCACCTGAGAGCAAAGACACCAAGTCTCTCTGTACCAACAAAGCAGATACTGAGCGACTGTCAAGCACGGGCTTTCATTATGGAAGACCTCGTCTCTCCACCGCTGGCTTCCCAGCAAGGTTCGGCTCCCCACCATCGTAATTCCGAAAACGAATCATATTCCCGAGACCACGGAATATTCTCCCCCTCTACAGAATCTTCCGAACGCTAGCCAACCGTATTTCAGTCTTTTTTCGTCCAGCGCGGAAAGTTTTCGAGAAAATTCCTATACTCATACAATGGTACGCTTCTGAGTAAAGATCTGCGGAAATAACCCAGCCTGCATGCTTTCCGAGGTGCCGCTTCTTCGTTCCTCTCACCTGCATCCAAGATTTGCAGAGTTTGGAAGTATTATCCGGTGATCCTCCTGGCCCTACTACAATAGCGGCCTTAGCGGCCGGCCGCCCCTGTGTTGTGTCTTCACGCTTAGGTGTCTAGACTGTCCGACGTGGCACTTCCTATGGAGCTGGAGCACCACACCCGTGTGGGCCTTCCACCCAGGGCTGGAATTCCACCTGTGGTTTATTTTCCACTGTCATTCCAACCTCTGCTAGTATAGGCAACCATTCATTATGCGTTTCTGTTATTAAAGAAATTATGTCACCTTTCATGCAATAAGCGTTAGCAGTTATTTACAAGGTGTACGTGACAATGTCAGTCTCGTTTATATATTCATATATACCATGTACAACCTGTCACATAATACCTAATTGTGTTTGAAGGTCACAGAAAATTATGTGGATGGGTGCTTGTAAGGTGCGAAATTATAGCCACCTTACAATACCTCCACCTAACGAACTATTTTGTGCTAGGCTGGGGTAATTCTTATAGTATTATCTCATCCAGTTCAAAGTCATATAACCATAGAATGTCTGTACAAGCGAACTAATAAGAATACAGGGGCAGAGGAACACTTGAATCATATGTTCTTCTACAATCATTCTGCATTCATTCATGGGTTTACTGCATAAATTTACTTATTACACATTTATTATAATCTGTCTACCTCTTTTGTTTGTAACACTGTTCCGATATGTGACTATTGGAATATACAATATCAAAAGAAATTTAACTAACATTAGTAAATTTTTATTCTCTTTCACAAATCGCAGTTCCCAGCTACCTTTAGACTTCAGGCCTACGCTCTCTGTCATCCATCCATCCGTAAGACATATGCTGAAGCTAGAAATATTAATGTAAAGTGTCCTAATCTTTTCAAAGTGGTCGTTCAATAAATTACATGTACTTATTTAGCCATTAATATGAAAAACAAGCAGTTATGTCAATTATTCAAGAGGTTATCTGTTGGTCTACGTAATTTCACTTCGTCATATTTATGCTCTTGGTTTACATTTTAAAGAAAAACTTCTTTTCACAAACTGATTGAAGAAGACTAGTGTTTCTCTAACGTGTATAATCTTTAAACATTTCCTAAATCTTATGTTCTAAAGCGTACTTTGACAAAATGCATTTACATTTACTGTGACAACTAATATTTGTAATAAGAATTCGGATCGACCACCAATTTTATCTAATGTGTTTGTTCAGTGTGTAAAATGTAATACATAAAAAACATTAAAATCCATAGAATCATTAACAAAGAAAATTGTAAACAATAATTTTACATAAATACATATACAAAAAAATCTGGGAGTACACAAATATATAAAAACAGTGGTGGACATCATATCATTATCAAAGAGAATGTCAAACAATACTTTTATGTGAATACGTAAATATTTTCTTAAGACTACACTGAAAAAAGTACAAAATGACAGGTACTGGAAAAGTGTTCAGCGTTCACTACATTATGTACCTTTTTTATGAAGAGTCACACACTGATTCGGATTTCACAACACACTTTCGTCTTCATTTGAGTATGGGAATGGAAGCTATAGTTTTTTTGTGAAGTTTAGATTGTTCGAGATGGGACATGTTGCCTTTACAAGTTGGTCTTTGGACCCTCAGCCCGTTGTTGATGCCATCAGGTTACCAACCTCTCGCAGAGTTGATGATGTGGAAGGGTCCTCGGAATATACAGCCAGGTAAGTGGGTGTATGTTTCGAAACAGCCAAGATTTTTGTCGAATTTGTGCACAGCAAGGGGAAGGTACAGTCAGGTAGGACCTTTATGGGCCATCTATAAATCTTCTGCATCGGCTAAGAGAAGTGTAATTGTACGTAGTCTTCAGTTCTTCGTGTTTCTTCTTTCACTATGTTTGTGATCCTACTCTTCTGTTCATGTCGTTTCTTTCTCTTGACATAACTGTTATATTTTGGATAAGGACATCAGCAATTGTGGACAGGTAGGTTATCTGTTTGGTGATACTACACATGGAACTTGAGTCATTGTGTGGGACTCAGATTCGTCAAAAGTCAGTGCTAGGTGACTGACTGACACAAATTACAATGTTATCAGCCTCTACCTGGCAAAGGACCACAGAAGAAAACCAAACATAGTTGACAGTAATATACAGTTATTAGCAGTTGCGATTCGGCCCTGTCTGACTACCACCCTGAAGAAGATCTTAGGATCTCTTAATAGACTTTAACATATACATTACAACCTGAACATAAATGAAACATTAAGGCTACTAATACTACTGAATGATAAACGTTGTTCCTGCTTATATATTTATTGCAGATTAAAAAGAATTATATTACAAAGTTTATATTTCCTAAGTAAAATTGCCCAACTCTACCCCTTTTTATGACCGCACCATCTAATATCAATAACGCGAAGTGACTGACATCATCTATGTACCAAACACTAGAAGACACTTCTTTCAAAGATGCTCTATTGTGGTGTGGAACCTCAGTGGAAATAAATTAACGTGACCACAGCTGTTTAGCTTTTATAGCCCTAATAAACCGAAGCAATTTGTGATATCACTGTATGTACTGCATCTGGTGCATCGAAGTGACGGTTCTCATACTTGTCTGTGATGATGGAAGAACTCCAGCCACAAATAACCTCTTTCAAACACTAGGACGGTAGAAGGCGGTCCTCTGACTAATATCCTCTAATACTGTTTTCTCTTCTCTGTGTTCTACATAGGACAAACGCAAACTTCCAGCCACAAGGACAGAGTTCAGATAACATCTCAACAAAAGTATAGGCAGAGCAAGTGCTCTAAATTACAGACCGCTGCGTACTCAACAGTGACTTCCAACCCAGTGGTGAAGTCCAGAATCGTACAGGTTCGCAACAGTGCCTAACTGTTCTAACTATAAACTCTCCTGAGAGCAAAGTCAGCAAGTCTGTGTGCACCAACAAAGCTGATACGGAGCGACCGTCACACATGGGCGCTCACAATGGAAGACCATGTCTCTCCACCACTGGCTTCCCAGCGAGGCTTAGCTCCTCACCACCGTAATTCCGAAAACGAATCATATTCCTGAAACCACGAAATATTCTCCCTCTCTACAGATTCTTCTGAACGCCGACCAACTGTATTACAGTCTTTTTTCGACCAGCGCGGAAAGTTTGCGAGGAAATAACTATACTGCAACAATGGTACGCTTCTGAGTAAAAATCTGCAGAAATGACCCAGCCTGCATGCTTTTAGACGTGCCGCTTCTCCGTTCTTCTCACCTGCATCCAAGATTTACAGAGTTTGGAAATATTGTCCACTTATCCTTCCAGCCCTACTGCAATAGCGACCGATGCGGCCCGCCGCCCGTGTATTGTGTCTTCTCGCTCAGGTGTCCAGACTGTCCATCTTGGCACTTCCTGTGGACCTGGACCACCACACCTGTGTGGCCCTTCCACCCAGGGCTTGAGTTTCACCTGCGGTTTCTTTTCCACTGTCGTTCCAACCTCTACTAGTATAGGCAATCATTCATTATGCCATTCTGATAATAAAGACACTCCGTCACCTTTCATGTAATATGCATTAACAATTATTTTCAAGGCATACATTACCATGTCAGTCTCCTTTATATATTCATAAATACAATGTACAACCTATCGCATGATACCTAATTGTGTTTGTAGATCACAGCAAAGTATGTGGGTGGGTGGTTGTAAGACGTGAAATTATAGCCACCTTACAAGTTTAAACTAGCCAATAGCGTAGAACAGAACACTTCGCTTCAAATAAGTTGACTGCTCGGCAGAGAAGATTAATAATAGCCAAATTTCTTTACCAAGCCAACAAAAATACGAGTAACTTCATTGTTCCGTAAAGCGATTAATGCTTCACTGGCAGAAACATGGAAATAAGAAAAACTAATGCATATTTTAACCTTCCATAATTATGTGAATGTATTTTAATTCACTTTATAACTCCCACCCACAGACAACCGTTTTGTGTTTATTTGCGAGAGAGCTGTAAACGAAGAGGAAACAGCCAAATCACTAAACGTTAACACACGTCACGTGGAGACATCCCCTCCCCGTACAACTCAGACTACTCTGCCCAAGCGCGGATCTGGCAGCTAAGGAGCACCAGAAAAATGTTTCCTGGTAGCATGTGACTGCTTGTTGCTACTGCCGATATAGCTTACGGCCACACTTTAAGTAATCAAAAGTGGGAGAAGGTACTGCTCATATGGTACTCAACTGCACGTGCGCGTAAGCCTGCTTGCAGCTGCTCATACGAAACTAAGGTAAACAGTTGTGACGTCACACTCATCGGAAGCAGTTTGCTGTTTAGTCTACACCCTATGTCTGGTATACAGAAATAGTCTTTGCTAGAGCGTCAGTTCTTACCGGTAAAATTACAAAAATTTCACTGAAAACTGAAACAATTAAAGATTACCAGAATTATTAAAAATTCCCGGAATCGTTAAAAATTCCCGGGTTTTTCCTGTTTTTTTTCTGGATAAAAGAATTCCCGTGTTTTTCCCGGATTTTCCGGTGTGTATACACCTTGTACAGAATGACAGTGGGGCAGGAGTGGGATCCTGGATCAGCTACGGTCGCAATAGGGTAACAGTTCATCCACTTGTTACATTATATTGCGATTATAGAAGACTGAGCTTCCATGAAAGATTGTTTAGTAAAGTATCGAATTTATGCAAACTGTGGGAGTTACAGTTTCTTAACAAAGCCATTATTGACTTTTTTTTGTTAACCCTTTCTGGTATTACCCAAATTAACTCAGTTTAAAATAGGAAAATTCGGAGGGGTCTAACAACAGTCAGCTGGGGCCCAGAAAGTCTAGTGCTGGCCCTGGTTCTCGGTACCTGTACGACATGGAATAGCTGCTCTTTTTTAAAAAAAATACAGTCAAATTATTCTGACTTAATATCTGCTTCAAGTGCAGTCACCAAGAAGAGAATTAATTAAGGTATTAGTGACTGACTTGATAGACATACACTCTTCATTACACTTATTTACTCGATGTATAAGTCAAACTAAATGTAATTTTATTACCTGCAGTTCCACGACTTGCGTTACCGCCTCAGCTGTGCCATTGTGACTGATGAGTGACGAGATTCGTGTGCGTCAGTGTGAGATTGCCTTCATGTGCTGAAATTTGGGCCTCAGTGTTCTGTCTCAAATACAACTAGAATTACTTTGGTTCTTTCAATCTTTTATGTCAAGTACACACAATGGTACTATGAGGATAGAATTTCCTTCACATTTTGTATAGGCATCGTTAATTTGCAACTACTTTACTGCTTCTGGTGACTTTTTTATTACAATCAAAATGGATCTTTTTTCTCTTGATAAACCAAATGGTCTACAGTGAAGGAACCGTAAATTTTGCAGCTAAATTCCCCAGGTTTCTGCCAGGTTTGTATTACATTGCCGCTGTATGAGAGCATTGAAGATATCTGTAGTTGCCATTTGGTTCTGAACTGTAATTCAGTGTTTAACCATTGGCACAGCTGATGGTACTGTTGTCTTATTCGTTTTCGCATATTTCGAAGTTCTTTGTACACACATAGTCTTTCCACAGGATATTATAGGCGCCATTGGTTTTGGTGCTTTGGTAGTGGAACATTCCAGTGTCGGTCACAGAGCTGGTGAGAGCTGTAGTTCTGCAGACTGACGACTGGGGCAGTGAGGGTGTTGCCAGCAGTGGTGCCTGGCTGAGGGAAGTGCAGTGCAAACTGACAGGAGGAGAATGTGGAGAGAAAGTGGGGAAGTTTACTGTGTTATTATGTTACGTCAGAGTAAAGCTGCACATCATCCGTTAGGTGGTGGCGCGTTTTGCAAGAGCTGCGTAACAGCCGTATGGGAATTGTGAGATTCGGGGTTGTGCTCTCATTGTGTTTACTTAAATGTGGATTGATTGTATAGTTCTAGACTATAGGCACATTATGTCATCTGAATTTGCAACTATTATTACATTGTACTTAAATACAGGAAGTACGGTAGTGTAATATGTTAGTTGAATAATCAGAAGAAAATTGAGTGTGATGATGGAAGTGAAAATTCTGGTGACAGAACTCGTAACAGTGATGTTGGTATGTTGCAAATTGCAATAGTCTCATGCCTTGTAGGCTGGTGCGAAATACTTTTCAGCAATGAGATATTATAGAATGGTTCTGTTCATCCATTATGAACTGTTGGCTTTAGGCAAGTTCAGTCTAGAAGTGTACTCTAGACGTTTTCTTTGAGAGAAAGGTTGCCTGTTTTTACCTGAATTACTTTATTGTTATCTGGCATTGTCTCAGTTTTGCCGCAGCATTGCTTACAGTATCTGCCTGCAGTATGCTACTTGAGGAGGGGCAAAATTAATGAGTGACAGTAGGATTGAGTTTTGGAATATTGTTTATTTAAGGATGCATATTATTAGTAGAGAAGCAGTTTCAGTTCTTTCTCTTGTGGTAAGTTTGTTGGGCTGGCTGCCTCATGACAGCATCTCTATCAGCCGCCTGTCGTCGTTCTGCCTGGCGATGTCCAACACTGTCCGCCCATTACCAGCTGCGGCCCCCGTGTCGGCCCCTGCCTCGAGCAGCGCGGCCGCCACTTCCGCTTGGCCACTGTATGCCGCCCAGTGCAGCGGCGTCCACCCATCGCTATCCCTTACATTGGGGTCGGCGTTCGCCTGCAAGAGCAGCCGCGCCACAGCGGCGCCGCCCCGCTCTGCAGCCAGGTGCAGAGGCATCATCTGCTCCCTGCTGCTCTCCCTAGCGTTCACATCCGCCCCCGCCTCCACCAGCAGCCTCGCCACCTCGACGTCACCCCTAACTGCCGCCCAGTGCAGGGCAGTCCAGCCCCACCCGCCTCTAGCCCCCACGTCGGTCCCTGCGGCAAGCAGCGCCCTCAGCTCCCCCACTAACCCCTGCACAGCCGCCTGGATCAGCCTCCTGCCTCTCTCCTCTGCAGGAAGTCTTCTGCACAAAAAACACAACACACACACGCGATAAGGAAAACTGACACACAAGGCAACACAACTGCTGTGAATACAAGTCTGTCCTGAAACAAACCTACTATATGGGGTTTGACAATAAAGTAATGACTGATTTTTCTTTGCAACATGTGTCAACCCTGCAGGCTTGTGTAGGCACAATATCTTTGACCTTGGTCAATAAGCTGCTTGTAGTCCAAGCGGCACATCAATGCAACTGCTCAGTCATGAGTTGTGCTGTAATAAGTTTACACGTGTTTGTGTCTCTCATCATGGAAATGGAACAGCATAATATTGTGCAACAGCATGCCATTTCTTTTTGCTTTAAATTGGACGAAAACGCGACGACAACTTACAGTAAGCTTCAGGCTTTTGGAGAGGAGGTTATGTCATGAGCTCAAGTTTGGCATAAAATGTTTAGTGAAGGCAAAACGAATGTTGAAGATGAATACCGCAGTCGACGACCATCGACCTCCCGGACAGATGCCAACTTGGCCAGGGTGCATGAACTAGTACGATCTAATCGGAGATTATCAGTGAAAATTATCGCAGAAAAACTGAAAATCAATCGAGAAACGGTTCATCTAATAATAACTGAAGATCTTTGTATGAGAAAGATTTGAATTCTACACGATAATGCGCCATCTCATACTGCTCTCTCAGTGCAGCAATTTTTAACCTCAAAACAAATTTCAGTACTACCACAGCCACCTTATTCACCAGATATCGCTCAGTGCGACTTTTTTCTATTTCTAAGAATTAAAACGGTGGTCAAGGTACACCATTTTCAAACAACACAAGATAACCAAAAAGCTGTGACGAGGGTCTTACATGATATTACAGAAGATGAGTTCCAGAAATGTTACCATCAATGGCAGAAGCGCTGGAAAAAGTGTGTTTATCAGAAGAGAACTACTTTGAAAGAGACAACACTAAACTTGACTGAAACAGTAAGCAAAATTATTTTTCACATCAGTCTCATTACTTTACTGTCGCATCTCGTATTGCCACTCCTACAATACAAAACAGTGCACAACCCTGCGTGCATTAAGCTACAGCAGATCTGTTCTACCGCACCTTCAAAAAAACGTTCACTCATCGTCCATTACAAATAGCGCTATACGACCTCTGAATAAATTACACTGTCACATTTTGTCACACTCATTCCTGGAAGTCACCTCCTCTGATCTCGGGATGCTACAGCTAATCAGTCGCTCTGCTCCACTACAACACAGGCTTGCTGCAGCTAATACTACCTCTCTGTCTGGAGCTTAACTACCAGAGATGACGCACTAGAAGAATCCCATCTCCTAGTTTTCAAACAGGGACTTTCCTCATAGGCAGTGAAAAAATTTCAATCGTCCTATCAGCTGATCTCTTGATGCAACCTCATCAAATACTTAAAGTTTCTGACACACACACACACACACACACACACACACACACACACACACCATTGTTCAATATATTTCAGGTATTAAAAACATCAGATTGGCAACTCCACCCACATAAAAAATTGTCTGTGTTTGTGTGTGTGTGTTTCAGGTTTAGTGTTCAAAAATGGTTCAAATGGCTCTGAGCACTATGGGACTTAACATCTTAGGTCATCAGTCCCCTAGAACTTAGAACTACTTAAACCTAACTAACCTAAGGACATCACACAACACCCAGCCATCACGAGGCAGAGAAAATCCCTGACCCCGCCGGGAATCGAACCCGAGAACCCGGGCGGGGGAAGCGAGAACGCTACCGCACGACCACGAGATGTGGGCAGGTTTAGTGTGCCTGATGGCATATGCACATGTATTTAACATGTACTATAATTCTCAAAACTTTCTGAACCACCAGAATTGTTTCACCTGCTTTGTATGCGATCGAAATAACACAGATGCTCTGCTCTCTTTTGTGTACACTCGTTTCACTATACAAAATGGTTACTGCAAGAGATCACAAAATTCAACTGCTCTGTGTGACTACCAGTTTAGAATACAAATTAACACTATGATAACACAAATACCAGAAGGCATGCTATTAGATATTACAAGGCCATTACACTTGTAAACGCAAGTTTATTACGATAAACGAAGTTTCAAAAAGCAACTTTCACCTTGAAATTGTATGGCGTACATTTTTTTTCTGTACTACGATCTCCAGATACAATGCAGCAGCTATTATTCCTGCTAACAATAACATAAAATATGATAAATATGGTTTCAGTCACAAGTGAGAAAGAGTGCCCATGTCTAAACTTGAAATGACATGACAGTCTCGTGCTGATTGGAGATTCTAACCCAGGCCTTAAACTGACAGTTAAGTAAGCACAATAAAACATTAGAAATCGTCATTTTTCACCGGTTGTGAGATGATAAACTGAAATGACGAGACGAAAAATTTCCCCTTAGCAGGATTCGATCCCTGCACCTATCGACATTGACGTCTAGTCACGTGTATACGTTACGTTTTGGTTTACTTCAATAGCAGCGGAATATGCACATGTCTGAATTCTGAATAACATGACAAAAATTTCTGTGCTGACTAGGAATCGGACGTTACACACATCGCTGTTGACTACATACAAAGACACGGTCACTATCAAATTCTTTTCCACCAGGAGCTAGAAGCGGGATGAACCTTTACAGCATTTCTTCATTGCAAATGGACATGGCACGTCGCTAGGATTCAAAAAATTGGCAGTCAAGTCATTGGGAGTAGAGTTCCAGTTACTGTGGCTAACTCACAGCTGTCTGATAATTCGCCAGATGTCGTTCACTTCGGCTCAAACCTGTGTTCTTCGGCGTCAATCAGACAGTAATTCTCGCTCGTTCACAAGTCTCCCAGATGGATTGCATTAAGTTTCGGTTTGGTTCCTACTTTCCTGTTTACTGCTCTCTACCAAGTTGTTTTCATATTTGTTGGTAGGTGACGGGTGCCGATGTTTTTCCAAATGACCTTACAGCTGTAGTGCGGATACTTTTCTACAGTCACATTTCTGCTTTCGTTTTCCGTTAAATCCACGTACATGTTCCTAACTTTTATCATATTTGACGGACGAACTCTGGTTTGAGTATAACTGAACAAGAATCAAAATTGTTCAAAATGGTAAAAGCCACTGGGGCGTGCTGTACATCTATGGGTGGGTTCAGGACAGTGCGAGTAATTTCGTCTGGTAAATGGGACTTGAGGGTCGTGGGTGTCTTCTTCCACAGCTCGTGTGTATAAAACACACGAATAGAGATTGTGACTTTCTCCCAACGTAGGTGAGATTTAATCCCCCCCCCCCCCCCCAGCTTCCGGCTGAGAGGGCCAACGTGTCGAACTTTATCTTAAAAATATGAACACGAGTTACAAAATGACCCAAAGCTGAGAGAAATCTTGCTACTATTACATGCGGTATGGGTAAAACTTGAGCCACACAGTTGATTTAAGAGATCATGTACATATTTGCAAAGTCTGCCCTTTGGATACCGTCAAGTCTTCTCGTGCTATGTTCTTTGAAGCTACCTGGCATGCTAGCAAGCATTTTCTTAGAGTTCACTGCTACAGTACGATTTATATTAGTCCAGACCGAGAACTTGGATTGAGGTCTCGCATGTTTTGCAAAGATATTCCACACCTCACATTCATGGTGCTTGATTTAGTGTTGCTCAGCTTCGCACCTGATGCAAGTTCGTATTTGCTGATGATCTGCAATGCCTTCTCCGAGTCGCCTTCACCGGTGATCACAAGACTACATCACCTGCGTATGCCCTACAGACGATATTCTGGCCGTGTGTGTGTGTGGTTGCCTGTGTGGTTGTGTGCGCATGCACCCCTCGTAGATGTTTATGGAGAGTGGCTGGTAGGGGCTCAGTGGCAATGGCCAACAGGGCCATTCACACAGGACAACCCTGCTGCACCAAATTCGTGAACTCAAATTGTCTGGTTAGCTGACCATTAATCATGATTTTCGAAGGGCAGTTCTTCAACATTCTAGAAATGATGTTGACAAAGCCCTGGGGAAAATCCGTTCTTTTCAGAAGACACTGGTGGCTCACCTTGTAGAAAGCCTTCTCGAAATCGAGACGCATTACAGCGCAATGAAACCTGGGAACATGTGCCGTATCTATGAAGTGTGTATAGTCACAAACAGTTTGGGTAACTGATCTCTCTTTACCCACACTAGTTTGATAAGAGCCAGTTACCTCAGTCATTATCAGTTTTACTCCGTGGGCAATAACTCGGAGCATAATTGAAAAAAGAAAAACAGGTAAGGAATTATTCAATGCCACACGTAATCAATGGAATTGCGTATTCAAAAAAATTGAGACGTGTGTGGTATAAGGAGGAAAATATAATTTCTAAAAAGGATGCACATTCACAGTTTCTTTAATTATTCAGCTTCGGATCAACTGCGTGATAAACTAAAATTGTGATTGAGACTTACGATGGTGACGGTACGATCTCCTCGATGGTTTTCGATCTGGAAGCCAAACAAAATGACTACTGGGCTCCTATCGCGACTAGAACCAACGGCTAATGCAGCGATCACCGCACAGAGCTGCCTGGTTGCCATTTAGCTGGCGATCCACAACCACTACTAGTGTGCTCCCACTGTGGTATATTTCGTCAATAGAGAGACGTAATGTTAGATGCGATATTAGCTATATATTGTAAGTGGAATAATATTTCTAGAATAAAGTAATAAATTTGACACCCAAGAGTTCAACCTGAAGTGAGAATCAGTCGGATTATATACCGGAAATAACAACGAAGTATCAAGTGAATTTAGCAGGACAAATCTGAAACACACTAGGACGTAAATCGACGATCACGTGGTTGGCAAATGTGTTATGCGATGTTGTCAATTCTGCATTAGTGACAGGGAGAATACGTTTGCACAGCTGATACGCTGTGAAGATGCGGAAAAGCTGTCTGCTGCAGCACTGACTGGCAGCCGAAATATGCGAATGGCGTCCCAGAGTTTCATTCGCGTTTCTGTAACTTCTATTTTGATCCGAAGCACTGTTACGAATAATATCCAGACTTACCGACTGTGAATCCTACGTCGTAAGTAAAGAGCAGAGGGAATTATTTGGATAGTCCTACTCTTCAGTAGCTATTCTGTCTATTTCTGTTTTTTGTGTCTTACATGTGCTGTAGAGATGCAGGTCATTCACCAGAAATGATTCGTTTTTTTTAACACCACCTGACACTATCTACATTATGACTTAGCTCTTTTTAATATTATTCACTTAAAGCACTTTTCCTTACAGATACATTCATTGCCATCACCTCTAACATGCAATAACCCAAATAAAAAGACAGCGTAACACCGATTAGAAAAGACGAACACCCACAAAGATTTATCATAACGCACGAATAACACACTGTTTCAAATCAGAGAAACAAATAGACCAAGAAAATCTTATCAATGACCAAAGAAAAAGCATTCAAAAAGATGTTAAGAAAATGAAACAGTCGAATGAATACTATGCAAGTTCGATAACGTAAGATAATGTGGGAGACTACATTCCTAATGGTATTTCTTACATGTAGCTGTCGTGTTCAGTAAACCAACAAAAAACCAATGAGGTATACGTGGTACTAAAACAAATGAATTGCAACTTACCATGTTAACCTTACAAAAAAAATATTCTACAGGAAAACAAAGTTCCCATAACACAAACGCCCATATATCCTCATGAGTTGGAGAGATATCTTACCCTTCCAGCGCAAAAACAGGCTTTCACTATGTGCAGCCCACAGTAATAATGAAGTTGCGTTACAGGACCACCACGAAAGTATGTATGGAATAGTAGCAATGTGTACAGACATATAACGAAATCAAGTTAACAAGTTTTTCAGTGGCCCAATTAAGTCACTACACTTGTTTCTGCATAAAAAAACTAGAAATTATGTCTGGAGAAGAAACAGCAGCGACTACGTTTTCAAATCCGTAAGTTTTTCACTTTTAGGCCTACAGTGCACTGAATCAAGATAGGAAAATACTTATGTGGAATAAGTTTTCTAAGGACTTCTTAACTGCTTGTGGGTCTGCCTGAGGGTACTTTTGTCACAGAAGAAATAAAAAATTCTTTCCAGCGAGATTTCAGCCTACATCTAACACAGTCACCCCTTTCGTGGGTCAACGCTTCACTCCTGAGCTATCGGACAACGGTGACATGTAGCTCTCTCCTTTACCCCATGATGGCCAAACTGGATAATGTTCGGTGTAAAAGGTTAAAGTGGTTGTAGCCTCAGCTTGGAACGAGCTTTCTGGACTCAGAAACATAATTTATCTAATCTATACCATCTATACTTAACAACCATTCATAGTGTTTAACGAAAATGACAGTGAAATATCAAGTGAATGTGTCACGACGATTCCCGGCTACTCCAGGATCTAAGTCGGAGGTCACAGTGTTGAAATGAAATCAATCGGAAATTTGAGGGAAGTAAAAGTAGGATGACTGCAGGAAGAATTAGAAGAGATCGAAAAGGAAAGGGACTTAGGAAGGACGCATTCAGCACATACAAAAGTCAGAACAACCTTCAGAAAAATTAAATGCAGGGATGACTACACTAAGCTTTTGTATGTCCATCCTTTTAGCAGGACATCTCTGGGACGACAGCAGTTTACTATCGTGATAAAAAAAGGAAAACATCTACAGCATCCTTAAAATGAAATAAAATCATAAGGACAGCTGTAAGTGTTTTCATTTTTTGTCACGACTACAGTAAGTGTTCGAAAAGAATTCCAGTCTTAAACGATCAGGAGAGAGCAGATGTCAGAACACAGTACGTTAAAGACCTCTGTGAGTGGGAGGAACTATCAGTGGACGTGACAGAAGAAGAGATGGAAGCCGAATTGGAAAACGTGGGGGACTGGCCATTACACTCCAAATTTCTCAAAGCTCTGGAAAACTTGCACACAAACAAGGTGGAATGGATAGTTAACATTCCTTCGGAACTTACGTGATCGTTAGGGAAGGTGTAAATCAAAGGACAATTCACGTTTGTCTTTAGAATCCATGACACAGGAGTCGTAACAGCAGACTGCCAGAAAAAGACCATCCAGACACTTCAGAAGCGAGCAAGGGTCGATAAGTGCGATAGCTTTGGCACAGTGAGCTAAAGAGCTCATGGATCCAAATTACTAACAAGAATACTTATAACATACAGAAGAATGGAAGACAAAACTGAGGACGCTAAATTTGGAGTATAGGATCGAGAGAGGCCGATCGGACCTTCGACTTGATAGTGGAAGGAAAATGTAAGGAAAATTGAGATCTTTATTGGATTTCTTGATCTTTAAATGACGTTTGACAACGTGAAATGGTGAGAAATGTACGAAACGTTTAAAAAATAGGTATAAGACATAGGGAACAGCAGGTAACGTAGAATATGTACAATAATCAACAAGGATTGGTACTCTGATTAAAGATGATTGAATACAGGGATGCAGGTAGTCTCCACAAATTTTCAGACTGAACACTAAAGAATCGTTGGTGCAACTGGAGAAACTTCCTGGAATTTAATTATAATTGAGGGTGAAAACGATTTCGTTGATAAAATTCACTGGTGATATTACTGTGTTCACTGAATGTGAGAAAGAATCACCAGAGTTGGTGACTGTAATAAATATGAATGGAAGAAAGAGGAATGTATTGGGGAGTGGCAGAAATAACACTGGTGGCAAAGTTTACGTCAGAATTAAGGACCACAAAATAGATGAATTGCAGCGATTCTGCTACCTGAGAAGCCGATTTACGCCGAGGGACAAAGCGAGGTTGTTATAAAAAGTTATGTAGCACACGAAAACAGGACATTCCTCGCAAAACAAGGCTACTGGTACCAAAGATAGGGCATAATTGGGGAATAAACATCTGAATCCAGAATGAGATTTTCACTCTGCAGCGGAGTGTGTGCTGATATGAAACTTACTGGCAGATCTAAACTGTGTGCCGGACCGAGACCCGAACTCGGGACCTTTGCCTTTCGCGGGGAAGTGCTCTACCAACTGAGCTACCCAAGCACGACTCACGCCCCGTCCTCACAGGTACTGGCAGAAGTAAAGCTGTGAGGACGGGGCGTGAGTCGTGCTTGGGTAGCTCAGATGGTAGAGCACTTCCCCGCGAAAGGCAAAGGTCCCGAGTTCGAGTCTCGGTCTGGCACACTGTTTTGATCTACCAGGATGTTTTAAACATCTGAATGTTTGTAGCACAGTAATGTATGAAAATGAATCGTGGAATAAAGGAAAAAAACAAGAATGAGATCGAAGCATCCTAAATGCGGTGCAATAGGAGCATGTCGAAATTAGGTGAACTCATAACAGAAGAACCCTGAAACGTCTCTCATGAATAGGTGAGGATAGCGATACGTGGAAAACCGTGACAAGAAGATGGGTCAGCGTAATAGATTATATGTGAAGGCATTAGGGAATAAGTGCCTTGGTACTGGAGGGTAAAAACTTTATAGGAAGACAGAGATGGTAATGCACACCACAAACGATTGTGTAATCTGGGTGCTCACAGCACTCTAAAGCTGTTGCTTGAGCAGATGGAAACATCATCTTCAGCAGGCAGAGTTCCTGATTTGCATATGTATTTTTACTGTTACTGGTTGTTACTCCATACTGCGGCAGAGTGACCAAAAGTGGTCCACACCCTGACAAGCTGAGGCTCTGCTGACATTTGCTTCTCTTTGGTTGTTACTAGCAGAAATGTCTCATTCCTGCCAACCGCCCCAAATGGTCTGACAAACATGTGTTTATCTGACCCCTGCTAGACCATTCCAATGCACCAAGAGTACTAGACGTTTATCTCTTTTGATGTAGAGAGTTACACATTCAGTGCAGTCATACTCTCTCCCTGTCACTAGTTTTTCAGTCTATGAAGTTGGCTTACATGCTTAAATTCATATTGGCATTGGTTTGTTGATTTTGATGACAGGAAATCACTGAACTGTTGACAACGACTCACTATTTTCCCTACCAAACCTCCTCTTAATTAACGTCTTTCTCATGATAGAAACTCCTAATCCTGTGGATACCGCCCAGTTACCTGACTGTATGTTCTGATTTTATTCCCAGTTCAAAACTTTGCTGATCCTCCTTAAATCCAGGCTCAGCATTTATACTTCGTCTTTCAGTATTTATATGTTATCTATCAGATAATGATCGTGTGTGTGTGTGTGTGTGTGATGAGGGAACTCACCGCATGAGAGAGACAGTGGCTTCATTAGGTGGTGGAGTTGTGGGCAGCACAGTAGCAGAAGACCTCTGGCGGGTTGTGCTCACAGTGCTACTGGTGGCGGTGGTGGTGGTGGTGGTGGTGCTGATGGCAGCTGTGGTGGTGGTGCTGGTGGTGGTGGTGGTGGCGGCGGCAGTGGCGGTGGTGGTGGTGGACCCCAGCTGTGTAGCAGCTGGTGGGCTGCACACACAGAGAGGGGCACAGTGTGAACAGGCTCCTCAGGGCGGCTCACTGCAGCCAGCGCTGCTGAGGGATCGTCCACACACACGCGCACACACACACACACACACACACACACACAAACACAGAACTCACGCCGACAGTGGGACTAGCGGACTAGACAGTGCAGACGACTTGCTAGTGACATAATCACATTCACCACCTGAGTTCCCCACAGCAGTTTATCACAATGCCGCACAACAGGTAGTTCAAAAGCGAGCTTGAACGAAATGTACATACAGTGCCCTACACTTACACATAACTTAATTACAGAGTTACTGGGCAGGTCAGCTCAGATACTATCGTCCTCAAAAGTATCCAAACGACCTGAGTTGTGTTCTGCCCATTTGTATGAAACCCACGTAACTTAGCTGACTTCCGGTTCATCTGCTCCCTTTCTGATATTGTTGATTTGCTATTCATAATAAACGCTCTAGTACTAAGTGGGTACCAATCCCTGATGTGTTGCATCTGAGACCAATACAGATCAAACAATGTTCATCAGGTACAGGCATTCATGTGTGTCTTTCTTTATAGCTGTTATAATGGTAACAATCAGTCAAATAGTAAGGACAAGCGACATTTCAAAACTCTGGAAAGTACCATGATTAACACTTCAAGTTGCTAATAAATATCTTTATTCAACAACCAATTTTGAAATATGTATCACCTATAGGACAGCACCTCCAGAAAAAATTACAAGATGTTTGGCTTATCATGTACTACCATTACTGAAGTGTCCTCAGTGGGATTTGCTCATCAGTTAGCAGCAGGTTCTCTCCACACCGCACCCTCTGTAAGAAGCCCCCTGCTCCGTTCCAACTCCTGTTGTTAATGGCGGCGTTACTGCATGTCTACACTCTGTATTCTGTGATATTCGTATGTGGGTCTGGCCTTTCAGAAGGTTAAGGAAGAAGGCAGTGGCATACTTGGTAATGACCTGAAGGTACTGGAAAATTCCAGCTGTATTATATCATGTCCAGACAGAGAACCTGATGAATTGTTTGATCCAGGAGTAGATGCTGATTCAGAGCACAATTTAGTCATGCTGTTGAGTAAACTGAAGCTTAAGAGAATTGTCAGGAAGAATCTGTGTAAATAAATTGTATACTGAAGTACTGAGGAAAACAATGGTTATTTTTAATTCTATGAGGCTGTACATAAATCGACAATGAATGCCAAATTTTGAATTTCAGGTGAACAGCAAATGATGTCTCTCAAAACGCCAAACATTAATGTTGAAGAGACTAATGTTGGTGCAAGGAAAGCGAAAGCGACTCTGAAGAAATCTTAGCATATATATATATATATATATATATATATATATATATATATATATATATATATATGATGACTGATGATAGAAAGCAGTACAACAATAGACAGGGAAAGCCAAGAATACAGTATTGCAGTTCGCTAAATAATGTCACTGTAAGTCTGAGGTGCGATAAAGTAGAATGTCTGTAGAAAGGATTAGATTAAGTAAGTAAAAAGTGATCATAGGATGGACAGATTCGGCATTCGTAAAAGCCTAAAGATCCTTCAGTGAAATTGTATACAACGATAAAAACACTAAGAGTTGGCAAAGAATTCCACTGTTAAATGCAGAGGAGAGAAAGAGAGAGAGAGAGAGAGAGATCAGATGGCTGAAAACAGTACACTGTGCTCCTCCATGAGGGAATGAACTATCGGATGACACGATATTAGCATAAATGAAGGTCAAGCATTGGAAAACATAGAGGATTGGCCATTTGACTCAAAGTTTAACAAAGCTCTAGAAGTCTTGCACAGAAATAAAGCAGAATGGTTAGAGAACATTCCTTCAGAATTTATATGGTGCTTGTGGAAGGCTGCAGTCAAACGACTATTCAACTTGATCTGTAGAATCTATACGACTAGAGACATACCACCAAACTTCAAGAACAATATCATCTGCACACTCCAGATGCGACAAAGGGCTGATAAATGCGATAGCTTTTGCACAATGAGTTAACAACTCATGAATCCAAATTGCTGATAAGATTAATATACAGAAGAATGGAAGGAGGAAACTGAGGACCTGTCACAGGACGATAAGTTTACATTTATCAAAGATATTGGCTCCAGAGAGGCAGATTTGACCTTGCACTTTATAAGGGAAGCAAAGGTCTAAGGAAAATCATGGAACCTTCACTGGATTAGCCTAGCTTTCAAAAGAGTGACAATGTAAAGTAATGTGACACACGTGAAATTCTCAAAAATACGTGTGAGATATAGAGGGCAAGCAGATTATATAAATTACTGTATGTACACTAATGCACAAGGAACAGTAAAAATTGAAGAAAGAAGTATTATGATTAAAAAGGTGCAATATAAGGATTAAGGTAGTATCCTCAGCTGTTCAAACTGTACATCAAGGAATCGTTTGTGGAATTGAATTTAAGTAATTTCAGGGTGAAGGATTTCACTGATAAAATTCACTGGTGATATTACCATGTTCTCGAAAGTGAGGAAGAATTACCAGAGCTGTTGAATGCAGTAAACAGTAGGTTGAGCACATAGTTACGATTTAAACAAAAGAAAGACAGAAGTATTTGGGAGTAGCAGAAATAACATCAATGACAAACTTACAATCAAAATATAGTGGCCACAAAGTGAAGGAATTTAAGTGATTCTGCCACCAGGGAAGCAGATTTACACAGAAGGGCAAAGCGAGATTGTTATAAGAAGTAATGTCGCACACGAAAACAGATCGTTACAGGAAAAACACGGCTATTGCTTCAATTTGGGGCGCAGTATCTGAGAATGTGCATTAGGAGCACAGTAATGTACGGAAATGAATCATCGATGATGGGAGATACAGGAAGAGAAGAGAACTGGAGCATTCAAAATGGGTGGAAGAGAAGGATGTTGAGAATTAGGTGAACTGATAAGAAAGGAACTGTGGAACGTAGGATATATCTGAAGACATCAGGGAATAAACGCCATGGTACTGGTGGGAGCAGCAGAGAGCAAAAACTGTAGAGGAAGACAAAGTTTGGACTACATCCAACAAATAACTTAAGACTTTGGATGCAGATGCTGCTCTGTGGTGAAGAGGGCGACCCTGCACCCTCTCTTCCCAGAAATAAATGAGTGTATCTCAGCCCTCTAAATGTGTTGACAGACAGAAATATGATCTACAGTAGGCAGAGTTTATGCTTTGCATGTCTGTTGTTACTTTGACTACCTGTTTCACCAAAATAAAGTGTTGCAAACATGTTGGTTGTAGCCCTGAGGAGCGTAGGCAGAACAGGCCACCTCAGCAGACTGTTGCTTTTGTTTTCATTCTTGAACAGAATGATTCTTGTTACTAGCACAAACTTAATCCAGAGGTCTAGGATCCTTTCTCCTTTTTTATTTCTACCAACAACCTTAAATTGTCTCATAAATCTGTCTTTACTCGCCCCTTGCTACAGCATTCCTATACTCCATGATTTTTAGATGTTTATATCTTTTTAAATACATTGTTATGCATAAAGTGCTCTCATAATCCCTCTCTGTGACTGGATTTTCTGTGTGTGACGTCGCCTTAAATGCCAGAGATATTGTAGGATTGGTTTACTGATTCTGACGGGAATATATCACTGAAATGTTCACAATAGATTTTAGATTGCCCATTCTCTCATAATACAACTTCCTCATTCCGTGGATACCACCCCATTATACATCTGACCATATGTTATGATTTCCTTTCCATTTCATGTTGCTAACCCTCACTAATCTAGACTGAAGCTTTACATTTCCTTTTTTAGTCTTTCTACCTTCTGAACAATGTAGTGCTAATGTGTTTGTGCGTGTGTGTGTGTAGTGAGGGAACTCACCGCGTGCGAGAGACAGTGACTTGTCCAGGTGGAGGAGGCGTGGGTGGTGCAGCAGCAGCAGGTGGCTGGCTGGGTGTGCTGGACGTGGTGGTGGCGGCAGTGGTGATGGTGGCGGCTGGTGCGCTGCACATACAGAGAGAGGCAGAGTGAGAGCTGGCTGGTGTGTCCACATGGGGATGTGACATGGCTTACTGCAGCCAGCCCAGATGAGGGACCATCCACACACAGGCCACCAACAGACGACATGTGCCGAACACTGTGATAGCAGTCCAGTTAATACAAATGAATTGTCGGTGAGCTAATGACATTCAGATGCGCCACCTGAACTCCCTACAGCAGCTGAACACACCACCATACAACAGGTAGTTCCACGCACAGGCATAAGGTACATACAGAATTACTGGACAGGTCAGCTCAGGCACCCTTGAAATTATCCAAACGACCTGAATTCCACTCCACCTGTTTAGTATACACCCATATGAAACGTCCCCTTAGAAAAATTATACAGGACTGTGCTTAAACTGACACACAATATTTTTAGCACAACGCAATCTGACTTTCAAAAATCCCTACAAAAGAATGGCCCTGACTAACATTAAACTATACCTTTCAGAAATCACTTACCTCACAAAAATCTTCATTACTCGAACTACTGCAATACAGCGAGCGCCACTACTGCCAGCTAAATAAAAGATTCAAACTACGGAAGGCACTAACTACTGTAGGGATAGTTAGCAAATGAAAGATATTAATAGAGAACAAACAATGTATTTACCTTAATAGTCGTAATATATATAGCAGTTCATGACAAATTACAAAACTCCCCCATCTCTCTCCCCATATCCACCACTGCTGGCGGCTCACCTCCAACTGTGCAACGCTATGCGCTGTTCACAGCCAGCTGCCTAACACTACAATGGCGAGTATTACAACAATGCAAAGCAGCCACAGACTGCACACAACACAGCCAGTGATTTTCATACAGAGGTGGCGTTACCAATAAGAAAACCTAAACAGCCTACTTACATAGCCACATGCTCCCCACAAAAAATTTTACAAATTGTTTTGGGCAGTGGCCAATAATGATTTGAAAAAATTTTTCATAATTACAATAACAAAGAAATCAAATGCACACACTTATTGATAGAATGTTGGTCAAAAGCTAAAATTTTCTCACAGTCCATAAAGACAGTCCTAATCGTACATAACAGTAGAATAGCAGTGTTTTTCTCAAAGTCTGAGCAGTAAAAGAAAATGCACACGGAAGTAGTGGATTTCCATGCAGTCTTGAAGAAGTAGCGTTGTCCTTCCAACAGAAAGACAGTGCTGACTCTTGACATGCTGACAGATAATGGGCCACAACAGAGCAAACCCACAGCAGAGTCATTCGACGTTTTTAAGAATATTGGTAGGTAGGTCATCACAGAGTAGACCCACTGTAGTCCTGGTAGAGAGTATGGTATTGGTGGGCCACCAGAGGTGCAGACCCACTGTAGTCCTTGTAGAAATAATGGTATTATGAAACGTCCCCTTAGAAAAATTATATAGGACTGTGCTTAAACTGACACACAATATTTTTAGCGCAACGCAATCTGACTTTCAAAAATCCCTACAAAAGAATGGTCCTGACTAACATTAAACTATACCTTTCAGAAATCACTTACCTCACAAAAATCTTCATTACTCGAACTACTGCAATACAGCGAGCGCCACTACTGCCAGCTAAATAAAAGATTCAAACTACGGAAGGCACTAACTACTGTAGGGATAGTTAGCAAATGAAAGATATTAATAGAGAACAAACAATGTATTTACCTTAATAGTCATAATATATATAGCAGTTCATAACAAATTACAAAACTCCCCCACCTCTCTCCCCACATCCACCACTGCTGGCGGCTCACCTCCAACTGCGCAACGCTACGCGCTGTTCACAGCCAGCTGCCTAACACTACAATGGCGAGTATTACAACAATGCAAAGCAGCCACAGACTGCACACAGCACAGCCAGTGCTTTTTATACAGAGTTGGCGTTACCAATAAGAAAACCTAAACAGCCTACTTACACATATAGTGTTACTGTCTTGCAGTCCCTCTGCTCTCTTTTCTGGTATGGGCGTTTCATGGTTCAAATTGGTTACTGCAAGAGGCCACTTGGGGAAATTGATCTGTAAGGCTGTCAGTCCACAATCAGACCCATATCACAATAACGTCAATGCCAGAAAAAATATTATTATTAGATTACAGTAAACTCAAGTTTATTGCAATAAATAACATTTCAGAAACTAACTTACAGCTTGAAATTACGTGACGAAGACGTTTGTATATACTGACATCCTGGACTCAGATCGAACAACCATTGTCTCTGTTAACTAAATACCAAAGATATTAAATATCGTTTCAGCCACAGGTAAGCCAGTGTGCACATGCTGCAACATTGAAATCTTCCATTGACGTTCCATAAAGTTTTGGGTGTATGGAAATTTGAACCCAGCACCTAATGGGATTGTTAACTAAGAACAATAATACGTTATATATCCAAATATTACGTTGTTAGCGAGATGACAACCTGAAACGGCGAGACAAATAATTTTGTTCCTTTACTGGAATTGAATCCAGCACCTATCATTGTTTTCTAGCCACAAATACACGTTGAACATCTGCTTAGTTCACCTGTAGCGATATGTGCACATGTCTGAACTGGATATAAGATACCGAAAAGTTCTGTGTGACTGGGGGAATCTAAGCCTGCACACAGCATCTTTAATCACTGCACACAAGGAGACATTGATTGTCGATTTCTGTTTCGTCAGTCGCTAGGAGTGACATGTTTTAACCTGAAATCATGCCTTGAAATGTCGGGTATGTGGCGAAGTCGAAACCAACACCAACCGTCGTTGTTGACAAGACATGCACAGACAATAAGAATCATAATTACTTTTCTCTTTTCGTTTGATGTGCACATACTAACCGGCCGGAGTGGCCATGCGGTTCTAGGCGCTGCAGTCTGGAACCGAGCAACCGCTACGGTCGCAAGTTCGAATCCTGCCTCGGGCATGGATGTGTGTGCTGTCCTTAGGTTAGTTAGGTTTAATTAGTTCTACGTTCTACACGACTGATGACCTCAGAAGTTAAGTCGCATAGTGCTCAGATTTGAACCATTTGCATATACTACTAGTTCAAATGACAAGATGAAAACCTTTGCATCCAGCCACGATTACGAAACATGCTAATTACTATGGGCATACCGCTTGGAAGGATTTCTTAACGCAAAACACTTTCGTCACACCAGATGCGTGATGCTACATTCTGAGAACTCACATTAACCTTTGATTGTACATTTTTTGACAGGGCCAAACAATTTCCTTGTATGAAGTTAAGGCCCAGTGGTTCAGTTACCCTCCAGCACATCCTGATTTACGTTTTCCCTATATTTCCTTAAATCGATGGACGCAAATACCGAGACCTTTCCTTTGAAAGGGAACTATCAGTTTCCTTCCTCGAGTTTGGGAGCTGTAAATTCTGCTTTGACCATAATGGTCTTGCAGTCAATAGGACTTTAAACCCCCAAGTTACTCCTTTCTTTCTTCCTAAGCGTTCCCTATTGAATTCAAGTGTTGCACGAAGATTAGACGGTCGCATTTCATCATATTTGCCAGTAATTGATTGGACCGTACTCGTAAACTGCCTAATCAAAACAATCCTAGTCAAAATGACAAAACTGTTTTCTGATGTGAATTCTTCGCTGCACTTACCACATACACGCACAAAATGTTTCGTGCAGCGTTTTTAAATATTAATCCCTATAACCTTCAAATGTACAACTTTCAATACATCACTGCAAAAACAGTTAATAACTCCAAATAAAAAAAATGACGATCGATGAACGTACTTGTAGATCCCTGTATGACAACACATCAAACAAATTCTCTATGGTCTTATGAATAAATCTACTTGTTTCGGTTAATTATGCTCTTTAGGCCACATGCATCAATGTTGAGTGCTATGTGAGAAAAAATTAAGCACTTTCCTGAGCAGTTGCATGATACTTTCTTTAGGTCTCTTTCCACTCCCCTACAGCCTTTGGTAAATTTTTCCACATCGAATTTATCCAGAGGGATCACCTATGCTACATAAGCTACATTTACTGAAGATATGCCTCGTCTTTGCCAAGATGAATGGTGTAAATAATAACAGAATAATAATGAACGACCTCTTCAAAAAACTATTATATTCGATAAACAAAGCTGCGTTGCAGCTTAATACCACCTCATTGTAAGAAATAAATTCCTTTTTGAAATTGTAATTAAAGTACGACACTTCCAGAATAACAATGGACCCAGTGCCTGAACACAATAATGACTGTGTATGAATGATGTCCTTATAAACCAAATACACCTATTCTATTTGTAAAAATATAAACCTCTAACACAAAAATAAAGCACTGTAAAATAATTAACTACTCTTGACACGATGACACACTATTGCAGCTGTAAATGTGACAAAACTATCTTGAGAACTTTCTGGAAATTTGACTGATTTTGGTCACCAAGTTTATTTTGTATGATCCAGTGTTAGTGTAACCATTAACTCGTACAAGATTACATCTTCTCAGCTGGGAGACAACACTTCCTGCAGAGATTTCTGCATCATACCATAATGCCAATAGTGCAGCTGATTGTTATGTGATTTTATTTCAGCGACTACAAAATCAAGTCGAAAGTACTCATTTCACTATTGGAGCAATCGTCATGTACAGTTACAGCGCATGTATTTGAGCTTGAGATGTTGAAAATGTTGGCGCTGACCTGGGAGAGACAAAGCAGTAGTAGTGAGGTGTGAGTAGCGATTACTCAAGCAGTCGAACTGTTCTGTAGTTCGCTACCTTACTCGAGGTGTCGGTCAGAAGTGACATAGTTGGTCGCCATGTTTATTCAACGTCACACTATTCAATGGTGCCTCATTGTCATCAGCCACAGAGGCACTGAACTACTTTAAACGCTACTTCATGAGAACAGGCTTACAGAGACTTATACAGGATGCACAAATCACTGTGCTAGAGCCTGTGCTGGCAAATACAGCTTTGTGTCAGCAGCAGAATGGCTCATGCTGTATTCACACAGTGAATGTAGCCTTTTCTTCCGACACTTGACGCCAAAATCTAAAGAACCACTTTTTTACACATTGTTAGACAGAATAATGTCTACAAATTGGTTGTTTGATGATTTTTCTTAGATAACGTACCTGTCAATGAACTGGACTCAGTTTAGGGACTCAATAAACCTGCTAAAGGATGACAATGGCAGCCATTTCCTGATGGCTCAGAATGTTGTCTATGACTGTGTATTTTCCTTACACATCTAAGGAAACTCAGTTGCAAAAATTATAGACTTGTAAATACACACACACACACAGATACACACACACACACACACACACACACACACACATATATATATATATATATATATATATATATATATATATATATATATATCCAGAATTGAAAGACACAAATGAGTGGGTTATCTCATATTTACCTGGTTCGTGGTGGTGGATCATACAGCAACCGGCTCACTTTGATCAAGTCTTTTGGTTGATGAAGCATCGCATCTGTCCACCCCTGAGTGGCCATCACCTCGTGGGTACGAGTCTTAATAAATTCGATGGCGGTGCGCCTGAGGTCACTGCAGGAGTGGCGGACTGCGAGGACGGCTGCGGCTGCCGCGGTCTCAACAGTCAGCTGAGCGGCCACCTGCCTCTCACACTCCGCCTTCAGCCCCGACACCCCGTACTTATCCGCTGCGGCCAGCAGCTGGGGGGCCGCGCCGGGCAGCTGGGGGGCCTGCAGGGTGTACAGGTACGAGACCAGCTGCCTCAGCACCGGGCCCCCCACGTCTGGGATCCTCACCGCGCCGCTGCTGGCCTCGAGGGTGTCGTGGGCGAACATGGCGGCGAACACAGGGCTCCTGTCCGCCAGGACGGCCCTGTGCGCCAACAGCCGCGTGTCGCCCGCCGTCAGCGTCACCACAGCGCAGTCCCCGGCGTCCAGCAGGTCCCCCAGGTCCACGGCCGCCGTCTCCGTGATATCCTTAATTGCTTCCATTGTGGCCGATTCTGAAACACGGCATCACGGAGAAGCCCTTTCACCTTACAGGCAACTATCGATACTTCTGCGAGCGATAGGCAGACTGGTCTTGAGAGACAGTGAAGTGGTCAGTCACCAACCAGTTGCAGTACCGTCATATCCTTGCTGTGTGAGACTCATGCCATTGCTGAATAGCCACAAATCTTTAATAATGCCATTTTAAATAGTTACTTTTTTCGTTCAGCACATTTTATTTGCACAACAAGCCTCAGAAGGGGCGGAGGCATCATTTCCATTATTTTCTCTACAAGGCGATTTTACTTGATCAGGAAATCGTTCGAAGTGGACATCTACCAAAATACTAAGAAGGTTGTCGAGAACTGTAGCAGTACTTTATTGAAAGAGATATTCCCTACACTTCTCCTGTTATTCAAGAAAACATTATTTTATGGCTGGAATCTGTATTATTCGTCATTTAACCAATAGTTGTGCGTGTATCCTTGCAGGAGTTGTTTCACACAGGGGATCAACCATCTACTAAAACCTGAAGGGTTTTTCTGGGAAACATTATCTATGGGAAGCTGGCCTACTCAGCCTGCAACTCATTCTCAACGCCTCTCAAATAGTCGAACACAACAACATCCGACAACAACACAGAGCACAATATGTCGGAGCCAGCCACAGAGAATGTGCTTTCCCTTCAACTAACACGTACACAATCATTTTGTAGCTGAAACCACGATAACTCGGCATTGCAGATGGTAATGGTAACAGTAGATAACACCCGATGATACAGTTTCTCAACTACGAGATCTGATTTTCGCTGAAGAAGTTCAGAGTTCGCGCTTATACTGACTGTGTAGACTGTGTGCATTAGATGCCGAGACTGGGCCTTTGAATTAGATGGGAAATCACTATCTGTTTATTGGATTTACATTATTTTATTAGTAAAAGTCGCCGAAGAATCCATTTTAAAACAGGCATTCGAAATAGTTATGTAGAAGTCGAGAATTAACATGGACCAGCCATTCGAAATAGTTCTGTAGAAGTAGAGAATTAACATGGACCAGGCATCGACAATGTTTCTACTGATCTTCTCAGGGTGCGAGCAATGAAAGTGAAAGGTTGGCTCTACATTCTTATGTGTTAAATCAGTGAACGAGGAACACTGTCCACGAATCTTGAAAGAGACATTTGGATTTCCATCCATAGAAAGAAGAATGAATTGAAAAGGGAAAAGTTAGTGAACGTGTAAGCTAGTTGTCCAGCCAGCGGAAATAGTAACTTTATTTCCTTAAAAAGGTGAAGCCACATTTCAAGAAACTCACTTCGGATAAAAAAAAGTGCGGGGTTGGTGGTATTTACACTGACCAGAGACACGCCACGCTGCCATCACACTGCTCCAGCGACAGCCGGGTACCTCCAGACTGGAGGACAGCGGCCGCCAAAAGCGGCCACGCCCTCAACACAACCGAAAGTGTTCATCCGTGACTGTTTAAATGTCGATAGACGTGGAGATCTGGAGGGTGGGGGGGGGGGCGGAGGAGCAATCAATACTGAAACACTGCCGCCGAAGCCTCACAGATGCAGCAGGGTCATACCTGCACCACATCATCAGGGTGCAAGAAGCTATGTAGCTGTGAGCGAGGTAGCTGTTCAGGTGGATGAACAAATGTCATCTTGACAGAGAATGATAAATACCTTATGTCCGTAGTTTTGCCTACTTGACTACACCAACATTCGAAACAAAAGTGTGTGAATTTTACCCACACAACCACATGACTTTGTGCTTTTAGTTTAAAACGTCGACCCCTTAACCGCCACCTACAGCTGCAGACAAAACATAAACCCAGGAGGAATGTTAGTTCCCTTATCTGTTGAGACATAAAGGGGTCCTGGAAACAATAACAGGTGAATCTGTGAATGGGAAAAGAACCAGAGGAACACATCGGCTGGAATGAGAGAGTCATGGTGATTGGAGATTCACTGTCAAACAATCTCTGGACAGCACATTATAAAATATAGCAAATTGTTTCTGTCTGTGTCAGATCACTCGTTCTTCAAGACAGCCATAAGGATCTAGCAAACTTGCGACTGGTGAAAATTTTCTGACTCAGCATCTCACAGTTTCCAGTAATGTGGTACGCCTGCTCAGGAACAATAGTGCTGTAATGCAGGTCCCAGTTCACTGACTGAACGTCAGAACGTGTGGTATAGTGCACTGGAGGTAATATTAGCTCTATTAGCATGGGACGTTCGCATTTAATGTGATGTTGGACTAATTTCCATATCAGATAGTTGTAACACACATACATTACACACAGATGAAAATACTTCTGAGACATGATTAGTAGGTATTATACAAGATTCTAACTTTGTTGTCCATCTTGTGTGACACCCTTCAGAGAGCCAAAGTCATACCACATGACAGGTTTGTTTATGTTTGACATTTTCTTTTTTCTACACTTGTACAACTAATGCTTTGATCTGGGACTGTGGTTATACTAACAGAAACGACATATATTGAGAGGCACCCACATGCCTTGCTCATACTGTGGCATCAAGCAGTCAGGCCTGCAAGATGAGTGGTCTGCCAAGCGAGTGGATTCATTCTTATCTGTCGAGTAACATGAACTCTAGTACTCACAATAAAGATACAAATTATCCTCCTGTATGAATAATGCGCAACGGAAACGCTCATCTGACTATCAGCAATTTACAGAACTCTGACTGTTCACTACGGACTGGCGATACCACATTTTCTTTTTTTTTTTTTTATTTAACGGCTTTTATCAACATGTGGTCATCGGAATAATATGAGTGGTGCACACATTAAAATTCTGGATATCATGACAACATGCAATTCGAAGGAAAAGTCCACCAATCTTTTTCTTTTCACTATCTTATTTATTCCGATAAATTCTATAACCTAAACACACAAATTCTATAACCTACAACAATAACACATGAGAAATTCCGCCCAGTGGGCATGGCTTTACATTGGTGATTCTCTATCTTATGGTCTCGTAATTATTCAACGCTACAGTGCACTTTCTGGATGGGATGGTGGATCTTTTATTGTTTCTCACACTTCGACTCTCACAATCATAATCACGAAACTTCCCTCCAGACCGAGCAGTACGAAAGGAACACGCATAACCCACTACCTCTGAAACTACCTTGCTACTCTCCCATGCAAACTACACATACTTAAATTACATGACATACTCCACACTACAACATGAAATACTACATAGGGAATAGTCACAACATTATCACTTTCAGCTTTCCCACTTCAATTAATATTTATCCCAGTTTCACACGACACTGCCCCACTTCGTAATTCTACTTTCCCACTATGAACTCTGGAGATATATGCACGTCTTCCTGTGCAATGCAAGCCAAGTGGCGTTGCTGGATAGACGGCTGACTCACCTTGTTTCTCTCTCAGAGTGTTGTAGTTTGAATTAAGCGTCACACGGAAACATATCTCGCAAAGTAATATTAAGAACACATTCATCACACACACGAGTCCTCAACTGATACCATGGACGAGTACTTCTCTTTATCCTTTGTCTCATACACAGATTGAGACTCACACAGTACTCACCACGTGGAAGTACTCGCCTCTAATTTCAAGTCCTGCACACGCTATTTCTTAAATATTTCAACTTATAGTACACACGCTATTAATTCAGCTTAACTTAAGCACACGGAAGTATTTCAACTTATTGCTACACATGGTTTCATTGTGACCGTTGGTCACTTCCGAAGATTACTACGATCCCATTAATATTACCTGCCGGACTTTAATTATCCCCACAAAAGTTCCTGAAATAGAGAAATTATTATTTCAAACTACTCTTAAATATTCCACATGCATACCATGTCTCCACTCTTTTGTCTTTACGGAGCACAACTAAGACAGGTCTTAACAGCACAAGATCCAGCGGCAGAGTGCTGAAACATGACCGTTCTTCAGGTCATCTCGCACCTCTGTCGAGGTGGGGGAAGACCATGCTACCGTATTGGTCTGCCACATTTCAGGCGCTCAGAGCTCAGGTAAGTTTCATCTCTTTGGTCCCACCAAAGGTGGCCAAAGGATCGTCTCAAAGATGATCATATATTCACATTCACTATCTGCGGTTAGCAGACGACCATACATCCATTCATTTCACAGATCTCACCAAACTGGATGTAGGGATTCACTTTGTGTGAGTGCACATGTGATCAATTAAATAAATAAATTGTCATTCTTTCCCACACTGGTATCCGGCTTCGCTGTATTAATTGAAATTGAGTTATTTTACAAAAAAATGTGTTGTTCTGACAAAAATAATGAAGTATGTTGTACCTATTTTCAATGTCAGGCGGTACTGTACCCTTTCAATACGTCTGAAACATGGGAAGGTTTGCAAGTGGTTAAACTTATAGACTGATTGTCAGTTTTCTTATAGTTTTGGTGTTACATTTCTAATGTTCTGTAGTGTGTGTCATTCTACAGTCCAGACGTATTCCGACAATCTATGTAACTCAAATTTGTTTTTCTTGGGAATCCTGAAAACAAGCATGTAATTGAAAAAAGTCAGCATTTGTGGCGTGTGTTACCGCTTTTCCCGTTTATATCACCCCAGCCCGTGCGAATCATCAACTGTAAAACGATAAAAGTATCTAGTTTTACATACAAATTTCTCGTGCATGCCTTACAATCCATTCCAGAAAATTTATGAGACAGTGCTGAAAAGCAACATCTCCGTATATTTCCATCTGTTCTCAACATCGGCTGAGGTATCACACATCATACGTGTCACTCGGTCGACTTCCCCGCTTCGCTGACGCATGTAACAACCGTCTGCCGCTAGAGGGCTCTGATTCGTGGCGTGTGACACGACGCTGTGCAACCTAGCTACGTTAGTGCGTGAGAAACAGTGTGGCGCCAGTAATTCAGTTTCGGACCGTAGAAGAGTCCGTCCACACGCGGAGAACCGTATCCTCCAGTGCGATGCTGCCAGACCTCACACAGGCGCTGCGACATCGGCGACCATCCGACGCCTTTGTTTCACTCCGTACAG
Organism: Schistocerca americana; assembly: GCF_021461395.2. Lineage (NCBI taxonomy): Eukaryota > Metazoa > Arthropoda > Insecta > Orthoptera > Acrididae > Schistocerca > Schistocerca americana. The sequence goes on along the minus strand of NC_060129.1, from coordinate 137,236,890 downwards.
CCCCCACTTTGTTCCATTCGATTTTCACCTGTTCGTGAAATTTAAAGAAACGCCGTCGAGCACTTCACTCTGATAGTTATGTTTGGTGATGAAGTTTTGTTGTGTTGGGCGCACAACTGCGCGGTCGTCATCGCACATACAAAGTCCCAGTATTTCACACAGTCCAATTTCTTTACTTAGCCACTGTCACGAATGATAATGATGATGACGAAATTATGAGGACAACACAAACACACTCCCCAGGCAGTGAAAATCCTCAACCTGGTCGGGAATCGAACACGGAACCCCATGATCCAGAGGCAGCAATGCTAGCCACTAGACCACGAGCTGCAGACTCTGGTAGTGGGGAAGCAGTGCGTGGGGAGGTGAGGTTGTGGGCTCGTCAACAAAGTCAAACATTCTACAGTGACAGCACCGAGAAACTGGTGTCTTGTCGGGACAAACGAGTTGGTCGCAAGCGTGGTCGTGTCGATTCAAATGGCTCTGAGCACTATGGGACTTAACACTGTGATCATTAGTCCCCTAGAACTTAGAACTACTTAAACCTAACTAACCTAAGGACATCACACACATCCATGCCCGAGGCAGGATTCGAACCTGCGACCGTAGCTGTCGCGCGGCTCCGGACTGAGCGCCTAGAACCGCTAGACCACCGCGGCCGGCTCGTGTCGATTAATAGATATGTAGAATGTGAATGAACTTGATTTACTTAAAGTGCTTTAAGAGTTTTCGGATAAGAAAAATTCGGTGGCATTACTTTACAGCTAGCACAAATATTTGCAATCTCAAATTTTACTTTCACGTTAGTGTTCATGCGTTTTATTAAAATATTAATAAATACGTTGTCTGGAGTATTATTCCGGTTTTTTCGCTGCGTGACATATAAAATGAACAAAAGTAAAATGATTGGACGTAGAGCCTCGACCCAAGACCTGTGGATAATCGCTCTGAACTCTTTCTGGTGCGCCAGCCGCTAGCTGGGAGTTTTGCTGACATAGATGACTCATTCCTCGCCCGACCCGCGCCAAAAAACCTAACGTTTGCTAAACGCTTGGCGTTCTGCAGCCCCCATTTAGTAGCGCCGCTACTCACCCTGTAGAGTGTAGGCGGACCGGAGCAGAGTGACGTCAGACGAGGGAGCGCCGTCGGCAGCGCAGGTGGCGGCAGCCGCTCTTATACACCTGCTGCGGCCGGCGCGTGACGTCTCCCGCGGGCGGCGCCTGCCGGCTTATCTGCCGCATTCGATGTCACACGTGTCACCTGCCGCGTGAGCGCGCTTGCGCAATCCGCCCGTCCGTTCGCAGACAAATGTTTTATTCCCCTGGGATCTGATATGTCGCAATGCACTCGGTAACTCGTTTAAATTCGATAATCCGTAATTGAAAATTTTGTCGCATTTTCAGTTTGAACGACGTCAAACGGTAACTTTTGGCACTGGATGAAGAATGGCCGCGATTGTACCACAAATGATAGTCGGTCAGTTGTCTTTGATTCCAGTCTGACGGACTAAACAGGTCACATGTATTTCGCAACTATGTAGCAGTTTTTGACATAAAATTAATTACTCTGGCACTGCCTGCTAATGAAATTGCAACAGAAGCAGGAATATCAATTAACAATACTTGCTGTGGATACTACAGCGTAATACCGAGGATGCACGATTAAGTTTTGTAGGTGATTCGGGGTATACAGGGTGCGACATTCAGTACTCAAAGCTGCCATCTCTGGCATCAACAGTCGCTCTAATATGGCTGCCCATCAAGCTGAACCGGGCTCAGACGACAAATACACGTATGTGCCTCCATGCTGCTTCAGGTGTCTGCCAGAGGCCACCATACTGGCTGCCAAGTGGTGGCGTCCCTGCCTCCCAGCAACAAGCCACCAGAGGTCTCCACTGGCTGAGGGATCTGGAGAATGGACTGACCAGGGAGACTGTCCAGCGCCCTCTGTATGGCGGCATGTCAGGGAGGCACTGTCAGCATGTGGTCTTGCGTTATCTCGTCGGAAAACAGTATTACGTAGACCTCAAAAGTTGGGCACATCAGTCAGCCTTAGCACATCAGAAATGTACCCAGCAACATCTATGTTATAGGTTAAGTGAACTAGATTGTTTCACGTACCAAATGGCACCCCATACCACCACCTCTGGTGGTAGGCCTTCATGCTGATGACAAATGCAGCCTGGATACGTTTATTTCCTATTTAGCGACCACACGCAGATATGTCCACCGTCATACGGTACACAGAAAAGGAACTGATCTCTAACGATAATACGGCGCCAGTCCCGTGTACTGCGCTGTTGCTGCACTGTTGCTGCACACACCACTGTCACTGCGCCCGTCTCTGCTGTTGGCGTCGAGGGAAGTCTCGGCAGTGCCCGCCGTGCTGGCGGCCTGTGCTGCACACCAAAAGTCGTTGTGCTATATAAGAAGACACTTGCCTTGCTGCCAACCTCTACACCTACATGCACATCTGTGCCCTGCAGTTCACCTTACAGTACATGGTGCAGGATACATTGTAAGTCACTGACACTTCCCCTTTTTCTTGTTCCAGTCGAGAATGCTTCAAGGGAGGAACGGTTGTCAGTAAGCATCTGTGTGTGTTCGACTCTCTCCAATTCTACCTTCACGGTCTTTTGCGAGATGACTGCAAGTACATTCTATGAACTTTAACATTAAACCACGCAGTGCTGCAGAATGTGTCTCATGCAGCGTCTCCGTGATGCTTGTGTAACGGAACAAGCTACTCTTCTGTCGATCTTCGTTAATTCCTCTATCAGTCCTGCCTGCTCCAGATCCCAGACTGATTAGCAATAGTCGGGTATTGGTTGAACGAGTGTTTTGTGAGCTGCCTCCTCTGTGGGTAGACTACACTTCCTAAGGATCCTTCCAGTGAACTTTGGCTCTGGCTCTGAGCACTATGGGACTTAACTTCTAAGGTCATCAGTCCCCTAGAACTACTTAAACCTAACTAACCTAAGGACAGCACACACATCAATGCCCGAGGCAGGATTCGAACCTGCGACCGTAGCGGTCGCGCGGTTCCAGACTGTAGTGCCTAGAACCGCTCGGCCACCCCGGCCGGCTCCAGTGAACTTTAGCCTGGCTTTTAGGTTACCTGCTGTTGCTTTTAGATTGCTCTGTACACATACAAGTAAATATTTTATGGATGTAATTGCCTCCACTGATTGCTCTGCAATGCTGTAGTCATGTAGCAGTGTGTCTTCCTGCCTATTACATAATACGTTACATCTACTTATCTTGAAGATCAGTTGCCACTCCATGCAAACAGTGATAAAAGTGGGCCTATAATACCCCATTCATTGTGGTACATCTGAAGTTACTTTTATGTCTGCAAACTTCAGCCCATTGAAAATCACTTTCTGTATTCTGTTTACCAGAAACAGTTCAGTCCAAACACACAGGTGGTCTGCTATTCTGTACGCCTGTATTTTCTTTGTAAGAGCAGCAGTGTGGAACTGTGCCAAACACCGTCCAGAAATCAAGCAGCACGGCGTCTACCTGTCGTGTGCATCAACCGCCTTCTGGGCCACGTGGACGAAGAGAGCAAGCTGCGTTTCAAGAGACCGTTGTCTCTAGAACCCGTGCTGGTTGCTGCAGAGGAGATTTTGTCTCCAGAAATGTCATCGATAAGGGTGAATAAAACCTTACAAGTGACCAGCATGGGAGGCACGGCCCTGTAGCTTCGTGCGCCTGTTCTATAAACTTTGGTGTCGGCTGCAGCTGCCGCCTCCCTGAACCGCCCCCTCCCCCCCCCCCCCCCCCCGCCACCTCCAGCCGGGCCTTCCGCCAGCGGCTGACGCCAGTCCAGGTGGCCCTGGGCCCCAGACAGAGGGGCAGCGCTCCACAACAGCGCCGCGTTGGTCGGCCCCAACAGTCGCATTGGATTCTCCCAAAACCCGCCCAATAGGTGTGGTTTCTGTGGCCGTGCTGTCAGAGTTTACAAATAGTGACTATGTTTAATAATTTGCCACCAGTCACATGTATATATATATTTTATGTTTAATTTAAAACAGGTGAAATGTGTTGCAGTCTTGAATTAAACTTGAAACAAATACAAGTGCCTTGTGGGTGAAAAATGGAGATAATTAAATACAGTTCTACCACTTGCTCCTCAGCTTTTAATTTACATCTCCTTTCATTTCACAGCTATGCACGGTATTACTCCCACGCTCATGCTGTTCCTCTGTCAGCTCCATAGCACTGCAGGCAACGGCGCTCAGGTTAACGCCGCGTTCTTTGGCTTTAGGAAGGCATTTGACACCATCCCACACTGCCGTCTAGTGAAAAAAATGCGGGTTACCCGAGTATCGGACCAGATTTGCGAGTGAATTCTAGAGCTCCTTATAGATAGAGCTGAACACGTCATTCTCAGTGGAACAGAATACACAGATGTAAAGGTAATGTCTGGAATACCCTGGAATACCTGCCAAAAATGGAGCTGTTTCTCTCCAGTTCGGCCCTCGCTATTTCCGAACGACGCAGAATCACAAATTACTTGCCCAACTGCGCAAGTGTCGATATCCGATAACGGCCACTCGCTTATCAGCTTATCACAGTTTTGGAGTGTTGACTGCTAGGCGCCCACTTACGTTTATAGATAAGTGTCGGCCGCACAGCTTGAGGTCAAGGTCTCTCTGACCTGTAAAGAATGTGACTCTCTTTATGTGTAAATATTGTAGAATATTTTCACATTAATTTCGACTTCTTAAATATTTACCAATTTATTGTTGCACATCATCCCACCCACCTATCGCAACGCTGGAACTGCCCTCCTTTTTAGGAATGCGATATGTCGGCAGGCTTTCACTGGCCGTTCCAAACTTGGGGGTGCCTCTGGACGTCAGCCGCCCAGCCGCAGCCTCCACTGCACGACTGCCGTGCTGGCAACTCTGACGTGGCACCAAGTCCCCTTGGCGTCTCAAAACACTCTCGCACCAAACTGACACAACAGGGCGAACCTTTCCTACAAATAATATACAGTTTTCTGACATTCAATGCGAAGGTTTCAAAATTTACAGGTATTTTATCGCATCGCTACGGTGCAAGAATTTTGCGAAAAAACACGACCCTTCTGGTTGTACTTCTAATGACTTTCAAGTCGCTCCTTGAAGTGATCGAGAGGCAAAATTCGGAATGACAAAATACTTGAAAGTGCTATGGTTTGCCGCGTCTATCGGTTTCGTAACAGACTCAAATATGTAGCTCACAGCATACATCTACATTGATACTCCGCAAGCCAACGTACGGTGCGTGGCGGAAGTTACCATGTAACACTACTGGCCTTTTCTTTACTGTTCCACTAGAAAAGAGAGCGAGAGAAAAACGACAGTCTGTATGCCTCTGTAGGAACCTCAATTTCTCGTATCTCATCTTCGTGGTCCCTACGTGCAGTGTATATTGGTGGCGGTGGAATCGATCGGCAGTCAGCATCAAATGCTGGTTCTCTACATTCTCTCAACACTGTTTCTCGAAAAGAACGCCGCTTTCCCTGGAGGGATTCCCATTTGTGTTCCCGAAGCATCCCAGTAATTCTCAAGTGTTTTTCGAACCTAGCGGTAACAAATCTAGCAGTCCGCCCCTGAACTACTTCGGTGTCTTCCTTCAATCCGACCTGGTACAGATCCCAAACACTCGAGCAGTACTCAAGTATAGGTCGCACCAGCGTCCTATTTGCGACATTGACTGTGGGCGCTGAAATTTTCACGTCTCAAAATCCACTCGCGAACCGAGACAGCGCTTTGTCTTCTTATCTACATCTACATGGATACTCTGCAAATCACATTTAAGTGCCTGGCAGAGGGTTCATAGAACCACGTTCACAATTCTCAATAATTCCAATCTCGTATAGCACGCGGAAAGGATGAACACCTACATCTTTCCGTGCGAGCTCTGATTTCCCTTATTTTATCGTGGTCATCGTTCTTCCTATGTAGGTCGTGTCAACAAAATATTTTCGCATTCGAAGGAGAAAGTTGGTTATTAGAATTTCGTGAGAAGATTCTGTCGCAACGAGAAACGCCTTTCTTTTAATGATTTCCAGCCCAAATCCTGTATCAGTTCCGTGACACTCTCTCGCATATTTCGCGAAAATACAAAACATGCTGCCTTTCTTTGAACTTTTTCGATGTACTCCGTCATTCCTATCTGGTAAGAATCCCACACCGCGCAGCAGTATTGTAAAAGAGGACGGACAAGCGTAGTGTAGGCAGTCTTCTTAGTAGGTCTCCTACATTTTCTAAGTGTCCTTCCAATAAAACCCAGCCTTTGGTTAGCCTTTCCCACAACATTTTCTATGTGTTCTTTCCTATTTAAGTTGTACGTAATTGTAATAGCTAGGTACTTAGTTGACGTGATGTCTGGGTGTTGTGTGCTGTCCTTAGGTTAGTTAGGTTTAAGTAGTTCTAAGTTCTAGGGGACTGATGACCATACCTGTTAAGTCCCATAGTGCTCAGAGCCATTTGAACCATTTCAACCACTTAGTTGAATTTACGGCTTTTAGATTAGACTGATTTATCGTGTAACCGAAGTTGAACGAGTTCCTTTCAGCACCCATGTGGATGACGTCACACGAAAATAGCTAAATTATTCTTTAACCACCAATATCACGTTTTCGAAAGTCTTATTACAATAAATCGTACCAATAACGATACCTTCCCCAGACATTGAACGTAAAGTTCTCCAAAAAAATATAGTCAGCTACAGGATGTACAACTTCTACTTTCACATGCCATGTAAAATCTGTAACACACATTCTGCCTTGGGCAAGAATGTGTGTGATGTCCTTAGGTTACCTAGGTTTAAGTAGTTCTGGGGGACTGATGACCTCAGATGGTAAGTCCGATAGTGCTTAGAACCATTTGAACTTGATTCATTTTCTCATTTCATGACTTTAAAATTTATTCTTTTTCGTTTGATTTTTGATTTGTTTAAGATCGTGTCCCATCCAGGTCATCCAACGTCGCTTGCTACACAAAAAATACTTAATATCAAACACGCTTACACAAGTGAAGAGTTTATAGCGTACAGAAGCCGCGGCAAACTTTTCCACGTACTGCTGTCCTCGTGGCGCGAGCAAAGGTCCCTTAAGATAAAATTCCACCTTTCTGGTATTCGAGATACTTGATGGATGGCCCGATAAAGTTAGCGAGCACTTGTTTTGATTGCCACACACAGCTGACACAAGTCACGTACGAACACTCTACAGATGTGCCGTGTACTAGATAAATGCGTGGGAAGTCCTGGTAAGAGCATCGTATTTTTTGTACTTTAAACGAGCTAAGCGCTGATCGCAAGCATAAACGCAATCATACACACTTTCTTGAGCTGTTGGTCACTCATGACATTGCAACAGAAGTATTTCGAGCTCGTATGAGTTACACGATTTTTCTGTTTATTGTGACGTGCACCAGATTTCATGACAAGAAAACGAGAAATGGTAGAAAACGTTTTGCCGAATTTGTGAAGAATAGCAAAGAATCATACCGTCTAAGTGAGGTTCAGAGAAAACTGCGGGTTCATTCAGTACCTATAGAGCTAAGTGTGGTCTCAAGGTGTTTGCTTCGTGTAATGCTAAATCCTTGTACGCAGGTAACATGGGAAGTTATTGTGCATGGAGTCAGTACAGTCCATTAATCCAGATTCACCCACACAAACTGTACGTCCATTGTTGGAAGATGTAAAACAAAAAAAACTTATATGTCAGTTGTGAAAACTGTTATTGCAGCGCTGATTGTTTGCTGAACTACAAACCGACATACGAAGGAACTCTGAATAAGCGGGTTCTCTGCTTTTGCATTTCGAAATGTTATTATTCTCGTATCCCATTTACCAAAGAAAGGGAAATAGAGTTTTCTGCAGTCAACCATGTATAGTGATGAATTTTGAATCCAGAAACATACAGAAGCCTAACATAATAACCTTTCATAATTCAACCAAAGGTGTCGTGGACACAGTTGTCCAGTTATCCAGAAATTATTCCGTTTCCAGAAGAACAGGAAGATGGCCCTCATATTTTTCCAGCCATTGGATACAGGAAATATGTCCGTTGAAGAAACACCACGAAAATTCAAGGGCCGCTGTTACCTACGTACAAGGACGAAGATAAAGGAAACGACCGTTACACGTATTTCGTGAAATAAACTTACTTGCAGAGAGCAGAGACCAGTTCAATGCAACACGTGTTTTGAAGTCCAAAAGGACAACAGCCAACATTCATATACTCTTCAAACGCACGCGGGAGTTGTGTTCTGAGTTGAAAATAAACGTTTCGATTTAAATTTACCGCTATTTCTTATGTTTCATTGCGGAACCATTTTTTTACTGAATCCTTTTTTACAAACTAAACTCATTTTATGTCTCCAGTAGGCTACATACCCTTAGGCCCCAGACTACCAATGACGAAGAAAGTGTGCGCAGTGCGCCACGCTGGCAATGAAGGAACGGACAGGCCGTGGCTGCCTGGGGCCCCCTGCCGGGCTGGCGCCGGTACGCCCCCACCTGGCGCAGCCGTGGCTGTCCGACAGACGCGGCCGCCTCTGGTAAACTTCGCGCCTCTGCCCACCATTAAGTTCAGCACTACAGCCGCCGCCCACCCTGTCTGGCAGCCCCACTTACCACACAGCCTGTAATTCTCAGCTCGACTGAATAAATCGAGTGGAAGGAAGACAGGCTGAAAGGATCTCTGCCTTTTGTAATTTTCGTGGGAAGTTAGCCATTGCTGACGGCCAGAATGGGATCGAAAAGATCATCACGGAATATGATAAAGAGCAATTTACTGTCTAAAAATTTGAGTTTTGATCGGTTCAGGAAAGCGGAGTGCAATTTCCAGCCGACTGGTTAAGTTTTGCAGACCTCACTTAAAAATTAGCTAGAATTTCGTGCTGCTTTCGACGAGACATTCAGTAACGATTACGATGTTGAACATCCAAGCACAGTAGTTGCCAACGCGAAGTACATTCGTAGTTTTGAGGAAATTTAGAGTGGTCTGTTGGTGGAAACAGAACTAAGGAAAGATTATGTAAGGAAAGTGCAGCCTATTATAACTGTTGTTGTTAGTAATGTAGCGGTAGTAGACTGTCTGGTCGATACAGAAGGCGAGATGTGTTTCGGAGCTGTTTCTTAATCACGTAAATAATGACAACGTTGATGGGTATATTTGGCTGGCTGTATAAATGTTAAGACGGCTACTGGAACCTACACTGGGCCGATCGAAAGTGAAGTGACCTCTGATGTGAATGTGGGCGGAGTGACATACGCGTTCACATTATTTTAGTGCCAAATCAGTTTACAGATATTTAGTTGGGTACAGGTTCTCTATTCAAATATACTGGTAACGTTAGTTATGGGAGCACGTTGATTGATCTGAACCCTGGCGCAAATCAGAAGCGCATTCGTTTGAAAGATTCATTCGCTGGTGAAAAGCTGGTAGCCAGTGCGTGTATGGGTAGAAGTTTTTGAACGTTTTATTTGTATGCATGCTTATTATGTGTAATTTTATTGAAATTAATCCTGCGGAGCCGGCCGCTGTGGCTGAGCGGTTCTAAGCGAATCAGCCGGGAACCACGCTGATGATACGGTCGCAGGTTCGAATCCTGCCTCGGGCATAGATGTGCGTGATGTCCTTAGGTTAGTCAGGTTTTAGTAGTTCTACGTTCTAGGGGACTTATGACCTCAGATGTTAAGTCCCATAGTGCTCAGAACCATTTGGACCATTTGGATTTATTTCCTCTAACAGTTCTACAAATTTATATACATAGCTTCTCACGTCCTGATCATGTCTGCAGTAGAAACATAAATGAAACATCTCCAGAATATTGTGGGAGCAGCAGAGAAACCCCAACGATTGTAGAGAAATGCGTCGACTATCTCAAGAACTACATTCAATATTACAGAACGATCAAGTGATATAATGGAAAAATAAAAGGTATTGCCGTCCTGTGAAGTGACAGAATGGCATAGCAAACTGTGTTAGAGGTTGGAAGGTCAGATCTACCCCGAAACTAAATTGGTTCAAGAACGGTGATGCTCAAACTTTCTTGTCCGTTTCTTTCGATTTCATGTTGGACATGTATCATCTTTTACTTCTCGTCAGAAATTATTTCAGTGTTCTGTTTTTTTTTAACCTTCTTGTAAAGCTGCTGAAGTGTTATGGTGGAGACATGCCACTACTTTCACGTTGAAGCTTTCTGAATTCTACGTATCCAGCAATGTGTAAAGATTCGCTATGTCTCTAGTGAGACGAAGATGATGCTGTCATTTGCCGTCTTGTAAAGTCATCAGATGACCAAAACGAATTACAAAACGATTTAGACAAGATACCTGTGTGGCGTGAAAAGTGGCAATTGACTGTAAATAACGAAAAGTGAGAAGTCATCAACATGAGTACTAAAATAAATGCGCTAACTTTCGGTTACAGGATGAAACACACAGTGCTAAAGGCTATAAATTCTATTAAATACTTCGAGATTACAACTACGAATGACTCAAATTGGAAAGATAGCATGGATAATGTTGTAGGCAGAGCAACCCAGGGACTGCGACCGATTGTCAGAACACTAGGAAGGTGCAACAGTTCTGCTAAAGAGACTGCTTACAATACGCTTGTCCACCTGGAGCATTGTTGCACGGTGTGGTGCGACTGACGGAGGACATCGAGAAAGTTCAGAGAAGGACAGTTCGTTCTGTGTTACCTCGAAATAGGAAAGAGGGTGTCACTGACATGATACGTGAACAGGGGTGGCAGTCATTCAAACAAAGGCGTTTTACGTTGCGGCAAGATCGTCCAGTCAGATTTCAATCACCATCTTCCTCCTCCGATTGCGAAAATATTCTGGTGGCACCCACCTACATAGAAATACGTGATCATCATGATAAAATAAGAAAAATCCAGGTCGTACGGAAATATTTAAGTGTTCGTTTTCACCACGTGGCTTTCGAGAGCGTAACAGTAGAGAAATAGCTTGAAGGTGGTTCGATTAACCCCCTGCTAGGCACTTAATTGTGAATTGTAGAATAAATATGCTGGTGTAGAAGTAGATTTTAGACTTTACAGTACCTGTGTCGACTTTACGGAAGTCATTGCAGACTACATTTCTGTTAGACATGGCTGTGACCAGGGAGGACACATCTGCGTGAACTATTAGATGTCTAGATGTTCTAGTTGAGTATTTCGGTCACTACTTGCGGTAAAAAAAGAAAAAAAGTCCTCCGTCTCGCAACCAGGAGAGTCAGAGGCGAAGTATAAGCTAGAGTTCCTGTCGCTCGTTCCAAACTTTTGAAGCTCTCTAACTTCCCTAGTCTGGAAGAGTTAGTGTGGGAGGGAGTGAGGTGCTAAACTACTGAGGGTCGATGGAATGCCTTTCAAATTCCCTAAGGCTAGAGATTGTGCGACAGTGAATATCACAATAGGCAGTACTGTTGAAGAGCAAGGGACCTGTAAAAAAAGGCAGCCACAGAAGCTAGATTTACAAACATAGGTGCAAGGAACTCAACAGCAAAGAAACTTAATGTAACATAAGAAATATTTCAAATGAGCGAAGAAAGAAGACAGTACAAAACTCTTCAGGAAAGGACAGGAATACGGCAATAGAAGCTTTTTGGAATGCAATACATGGGAAGCGCAAAGAAGCCAAGACGAAATTACTGGGATAAATGTGCAAAGAAATCGGAAACGATACAATCGTCGGAAAGACCGGTTTAGCACACAGAAAAGGCAAAACAACCGGTTCTCGAGTAAACTGGCGTGGATCATTGTTGATCTTCATCAAACCCCGAAAGTCGTCCTTAACGTGGAGAGTCACTATTGTCGAAAAGATCCTCCTTGACGCGAGGTAACCATTTTCTTGCCGTGGTCTGTCCAGTATCATTATCCCCAGACAGCTCAAATGTTTCTGGCTGCGTACACTGCTGTCGCCCCTCCATTGGTCTCAGAGGAATATGTTGGGTATATTCCGATTTCTCCACTTGGCTATCTATTTTGTAGCGTCCACAGCTCCACTCACTGACTCCAAATGACAAAGTGACAGTGTGTAAGCTCAAATACCAACAGTGAACTGCAAATGAAAACTGTAAATCAAGAAATAAACCCATATCAACCGGAATACAAACATTCAAAACCAAATCATTGCGAACTTATGCACCAAGCTAGTAACTTCTGGCCTTGTAGAGAGAGTGTTGAAAACAGCAGCGCGGAGAATGGTCCATTGAGATTCCATTCTTACGAAATTATCGACACATGATCCTGCAGCAGGATTTCATCCAAGCCGTTTTGTAAGTTTATTCACCTCAACCGTTGCCTGCCCAGATAGCCATACCCACTTTCGGGATGGAGATGAGGGGTGGAGGGGGGGGGGCGGGTCACGTTGGCCCCGGAGTCGAATCCTCCTGGAGGATTAACGATGGGGGTCGGCATTCTGGCCAGTCTGGATATGGTTTTTAGGCGGTTTTCCACATATGACTGGGTAAATTCTGGGCTGGTACCTGTGGTCTAGGGGTAGCATCTTTGATTCATGATCAAAACGTCTTCGGTCCTGGGTTCGATGCCTGTCACTGCCTAAATTTTGATAAATAATCAGCATTGGCTGCCGAAGACTTCCAGCATAAGAAGTCAGCCTCATTCTGCCAACAGCATTGTCAAAGAGGGCGGAGGAGCGGATAGAGGCTCAGGGCACTCTCTTGTCCTAGGGGTGGGAAATTGCCCCTAAATGCGGAAGAATCAGCAATCATCAACGACATGAGGATGCAGAAGGCAATGGAAACCACTGCATTAAAGACACGTAACGTGTATCCACAGGACATGTGGCCTGTAATTGAAGAAGTGCCATGATGATCTCTCCATTGGCAAAAGACTCCGGAATAGTCCCCCATTCGGATCTCTGGGAGGAGACTGCCAAGGGGGAGGTTACCGTGAGAAAAAGATTGAATAATCAACGAAAGGATAACGTTCTACGAGTCGGGACGTGGAATGTCAGAAGCTTGAACGTGGTAGGGAAACTAGAAAATCTGAAAAGGGAAATGCAAAGGCTCAATCTAGATATAGTAGGCGTCAGTGAAGTGAAGTGGAAGGAAGACAAGGATTTCTGGTCAGATGAGTATCGGGTAATATCAACAGCAGCAGTAAATGGTGTAACAGGTGTAGGATTCGTTATGAATAGGAAGGTAGGGAAGAGGGTGTGTTACTGTGAACAGTTCAGTGACCGGGTTGTTCTAATCAGAATCGACAGCAGACCAACACCGACAACGATAGTTCAGGTATACATGCCGACATCGCAAGCTGAAGATGAACAGATAGGGAAAGTGTATGAGGATATTGAAAGGGTAATGCAGTTTGTAAAGGTGGACAAAAATCTAATAGTCATGGGCGACTGGAATGCAGCTGTAGGGGAAGGAGTAGAAGAAAAGGTTACAAGAGAATATGGGCTTGGGACAAGGAACGAAAGAGGAGAAAGACTAATTGAGTTCTGTAACAAGTTTCAGCTAGTAATAGCGAATACCCTGTTCAAGAATCACAAGAGGAGGAGGTATACTTGGAAAAGGCTGGGAGATACGGGAAGATTTCAATTAGTTTACATCATGGTCAGACAGAGATTCCGAAATCAGATACTGGATTGTAAGGCATACCCAGGAGCAGATAAAGACTCAGATCACAATATAGTAGTGATGAAGAGTAGGCTGAAGTTCAAGACATTAGTCAGGAAGAATCAATACGCAAAGAAGTGGGATACGGAAGTACTAAGGAATGACGAGATAAGTTTGAAGTTCTCTAACGCTATAGATACAGCAATAAGGAATAGCGCAGTAGGCAGTACAGTTGAAGAGGAATGGAAATCTCTAAAAATGGCCATCACAAAAGTTGGGAAGGAAAACATAGGTACAAAGAAGGTAGCTGCGAAGAAACCATGGGTAACAGAAGAAATACTTCAGTTGATTGATGAAAGGAGGAAGTACAAACATGTTCCGGGAAAATCAGAAATACAGAAATACAAGTCGCTGAGGAATGAAATAAATAGAAAGTGCAGGGAAGCTAAAACGAAATGGTTGCAGGAAAAATGTGAAGACATCGAAAAAGATATGATTGTCGGAACGAACAGACTCAGCATACAGGAAAGTCAAAACAACCTTTGGTGACATTAAAAGCAACGGTGGTAACATTAAAAGTGCAACGGTAATTCCACTGTTAAATGCAGAGGAGAGAGCAGATAGTTGGAATGAATACATTCAAAGCCTCTATGAGGGTGAAGATTTGTCTGATGTGATAGAAGAAGAAACAGGAGTCGATTTAGAAGAGATAGGGGATCCAGTATTAGAATCGGAATTTAAAAGAGCTTTGGAGGACTTACGGTCAAATAAGGCAGAAGGGATAGATAACATTCCATCAGAATTTCTAAAATGATTGGGGGAAGTGGCAACAAAACGACTATTCACGTTGGTGTGTAGAATATATGAGTCTGGCGATATACCATCTGACTTTCGGAAAAGCATCATCCACACAATTCCGCAGACGGCAAGAGCTGATAAGTGCGAGAATTATCGCACAATCAGCTTAACAGCTCATGCATCGAAGCTGCTTACAAGAATAATATACAGAAGAATGGAAAAGAAAATTGAGAATGCGCTTAGGTGACGATCAGTTTGGCTTTAGGAAAAGTAAAGGGACGAGAAAGGCAATTCTGACGTTACGGCTAACAATGGAAGCAAGGCTAACGAAAAATCAAGACACTTTCATAGGATTTGTCGACCTGGAAAAAGCGTTCGACAATATAAAATGGTGCAAGCTGTTCGAGATTCTGAAAAAAGTTGGGGTAAGCTATAGGGAGAGACGGGTCATATACAATATGTACAACAACCAAGAGGGAATAATAAGAGTGGACGATCAAGAACGAAGTGCTCGTATTAATAAGGGTGTAAGACAAGGCTGTAGCCTTTTGCCCCTACTCTTCCATCTGTACATCGAGGAAGCAATGATGGAAATAAAAGAAAGGTTCAGGAGTGGAATTAAAATACAAGGTGAAAGGATATCAATGATACGATTCGCTGATGACATTGCTATGCTGAGTGAAAGTGAAGAAGAATTAAATGATCTGCTGAACGGAATGAACAGTCTAATGGGTACACAGTATGGTTTGAGAGTAAATCGGAGAAAGACGAAGGTAATGAGAAGTAGTAGAAATGAGAAAAGCGAGAAACTTAACATCAGGATTGATGGTCACGAAGTCAATGAAGTTAAAGAATTCTGCTACCTAGGCAGTAAAATAACCAATGAGGACGGAGCAAGGAGGACATCAAAAGCAGACTCACTATGGCAAAAAAGGCATTTCTGGCCAAGAGAAGTCTACTAATATCAAATACCGGCCTTAATTTGAGGAAGAAATTTCTGAGGATGTACGTCTGGAGTACAGCATTGTATGGTAGTGAAACATGGACTGTGGGAAAACCGGAACAGAAGAGAATCGAAGCATTTGAGATGTGGTGCTATAGACGAATGTTGAAAATTTGGTGGACTGGTAAGGTAAGGAATGGGGAGGTTCTATGCAGAATCGGAGAGGAAAGGAATATGTGGAAAACACTGATAAGGAGAAGGGACAGGATGATAGGACATCTGCTAAGACATGAGGGAATGACTTCCATGGTACTAGACGGAGCTGTAGAGGGCAAAAACTGTAGAGGAAGACCGAGATTGGAATACGTCAAGCAAATAATTGAGGACGTAGGTTGCAAGTGCTACTCTGAGATGAAGAGATTAGCACAGGAAAGGAATTCGTGGCGGGCCGCATCAAACCAGTCAGTAGACTGATGAGAAAAAAAAAAAAAAAAAAAAACCTGAACCGAACATCAGTTACATGCTATGCAGGGAACATTCGTTTACTTTCTCACGTTGATAACACCTCGTGCCGGCAGCTGGGTACTCTGATGCCCTTTTGGGTGGTAACTAGGTGGCGACAGCACAGGCACCCGGCTACCTGTCAGATCAACCACGCCGCTTCCGACAAATAGCCGTACCGACCCCGCGTAGATGCGGAACAATGGCAACACTAAAGTCTAGAAAAATGTACATTCAGTTCAACCATCCCACCTCATTTTCAGCTTATCTGCAATGAAACAACAGTTCGCTCCCTGGTATCATGTTGTAAGGAAAGTGGCCGAGAATAACCTTGTTGTGGTGAGGGAATACTGATGTGGACACCATGTGCCATGTCGGTCCCACGACATCAGTGAGAATCGGTTTTCCAGCTGGAGAATATTCCCTGCCTTCCGTACTACGTTACCCACCTGATCATTACCCTGTGTTCCTCAGTTCTCTAGGGGTGACATACTGGATCTGCTTTTTGAATCACGTTGTAAGTAACAGTAGTGTAAAATGTTTACTCGGGTACTGCGTGGTAATACTGAAATGAGCAGGTAGAATAACGCTCATTCAGAATCCGTCCCTACGCGTTATCAGAACACAGTATGTGAGTTGAGAATACCACATTCCTAACTTACGGAATCATTCAGCCGGGCCATGCTTATCTTTCAAAGGTTCTCTAGAGTCACATACAAACCATTTTCTGATATTATTTTGAGAGGGAAGTGGTGAAAAATAACATACGGGATTACTGAGTAGCATGATTGAATCTCGTTTATATTTCGTTCATACAATATTTTCAGGTCATGATCTTCTAGCTGGACAAATGCCCTTTCCCTACTTACGCAGTTATTCAGCTCGGCCATTCCTTATCTTCCGCAGGTTCCCTATAGTGACATGCAAGGCCACCTTTTGGTATCATGTCGCAAAGAAAATGGCCTGAGATGATCCCTGGGTGTGTTGTGGGAATACTGAAGCAGCTGTCACGAGTACTTCCCACTCAAATTCCGTTCCCAAAACATTAGTATGAATTGGTCTCCCAGCTGTCTTTAGGCATTCAGATGTGAGGAGTAGTGTTCTAGAATAATTTTTGGCCTTCTTGATAAAATATTAAAGTGAGCAGGATGGATGAGGCTTTACACTCCGTTGACACGAAATCATCAGTTCATTATCTTCGAACTGGACAAATACCTGTTCCTTACTTATGGTATCATCCAGCTTCCCTGCAGTTTGATCCATGACCACCCTCTGACATGTTGTAAGGAATGTCTCCTAGAAACAGCTCTGCCTACGCTGAGGAGAAACTGAAGTGGACTGCATTAATAATGTAAATTCAGCTTGTTCTCCCAGAACGTCTTCCAGCTGGCCCTTTCTCCTTAGTTTTGGGCAAGCTGCGGAAATTTTGAAGGGAGTACCAGGGTACTGCTCATTGAGATTCTGTTCCTGCATCGTCATCGAGACACGACGTTCCACTGGGACAACGCTGAGCTACTTGCTGGCGTCCAAACGAGTCCCACCCTCCCTCTTTCTCCTGAGACTTCTTCTCAATGTCGTACGATCATAAATGAACGAAACTAACATCTGGCACACAGGACGTGAATTACGAATGCGGAATAATTTGAAATTGTCGATATACGTGTATTCTTTCGTACAGTTATTAAGTGCAGTGGCGAGAGCAGTTAGTCTCATGTGACTCTGAGCGAGATGTGTTGGCGGCAAACCTGACGTGTTGCCTGCTGGCAATAACGACACTGACGCACACAGCGTCAGCTGTGCTCGCCGACTGACCGTTGTCCTGCTCGCCGTCGCAAGTTTCATCTGTAGGCCGGAGTAACCATCTGGAAAAACCAGAGATGCAATGACGACATACAGCAGAAACAGTTACCACGCTGAGAGGAAAAAATGTGTAGGAAACTTAATTCACGCACGAAAGAAGTGGCTAACAAAACACTCGTTAGGCGGAAAATTTCCGTGAACTGTTTTAAGTCTATAAGCAGTATGTAGTAACAAGAAACATCATATAAACTACTACACCGCAACAAGGAAATCGGCTGCAATATTTTTGCCAGTCTGTGCGCAGGACGTACAATGACGTGACTTTGCGAGATGGGATGCAGCGCCTATCAGCTGTAACAAGAAACGTATTTCACAAGTCCCGCTAAAGGAACGCTTGCATTCTGTTCTACTAGCGTAAAGCGAACGCGATACATATGTGCCTGTATATTTAAATCACGCAATAAGAAATAGTCCCCCGCAAAGTCGTGTCTACCTAAAATTATCGGCAGAACTAATGAGAGCTAATTGGCATACTTCAGTTTCTCGGAAGCAACGAAAGCGGTCCAGGAGAAAAGTGTCTTTTGTTTCATTTCTGAGAGATGAGAGTGATTTTAGTTTTTCCACGTGGATACTCACCACTGTATCTACGTCCTGCCCGCAACAACTAACACACTCACCAAGTGCGATGCCGTAGCTAAGCCTTTCCTTGACCTCAGCGTACCTTAAATTTCCCTTACGGAGCAGTGTAAACCCAAAGCAGACAGACTGCACAACTAGTCTACTAAAATCGCGACGGGACGTTAAACACTAATCTCCTCCTCCTCTACTAAAATCGATCACACTAACTTAGTGGACCAAAAACTCTAAATCAATAACTGATCGAAGATATTTGCGATCCCGACTAGATACACAATCAGTTGTCTTTCCCTGGGTGACTGTTATATGCTATGTCTAGCTACAACTTTCACAGAGCAACTCTGGCGCAGGGTTCTTGTGTACAACTGAACTTCTAACACACAGTAACCATAGGGAAACCAATATTTGACAAACTCAGGATTCCTCTGCTACTTCCAATTACCTGTTTATTCTCCTGCTGACTCCGTTGCGTCGGACAGTGGCCAGCTGGCTGGTACGGCACCTCTGGCGCGGAGAGCTGTCGGCTTCGGATGCCGGCGCGTGGACACTCTTTGCCGCCAACTTGCCCCAACTCTCAAGCGCGGACGTATGCTCCATTTTCTACAACAATTTGAGACACAAAGACTCTAGTTACAGAACATTATTACATTTACAACCATTCTTCAAGTACTGACAACTTTACAGCCTCTAAGAGGCTAAAATATCGTGACGGCACTGGAAAAAATCCCATAGCAAATTGTCATACTAGCACACGAAATAAAAATCTAATTTTATAAACATCCGTGTTTCTGTACCGAATGAAAATTGGACACATGTTATATGAAATATTTTGTTCGAATTATTTTATACACTCAATAATAAACAATGTTCTATGGAGAATATTTAGGAGTAGTGGTATTACAAACTTGTCAACGGCCATGCCGCTGTCGTAGGGGCGGTCCCCACATCATAAATGGTATGCGCTGTCCGCCTTGGCTGGCACTCGGGTGCCTAAATATTCGGGTCTGCCAAGTGCTGTCGGCAAGTGAGTAGCACCTGTCGACGGTGAGACAAAGTCGAGCAGCCACTTGGCTAAGGAGTAGCGGCTCTGGTCTCGTAAACCGACAACGGCCTGGGGAGCGATGAGCTGACCACGTGACTCACGTTAGATGCATGCAGTGACGCCTGTGGGCCGAGGATGACATGGCGGTCGGTCGGTGCTGTTAAAGCTTCAAGAACTGTTAGACCGAAACTCAGTTTAGTTTATGTGTTCAGACTTGCAGAACACATTTACAAATTTTAGGAAGAGCTAAGACTGGAAATAAACAGGTAAAGTAATATTTTAAATTTTTTGTGCTGGATGGAAGTTTACTAACAGACCTATCCATATATGCGAGATTATAAAAGGGTCATAGTAAATCTGTGCTGTATTGAAAAACAGGAGTTCTCAAATAGTTAAGATAACCATTAACGCTACATACACATTATATTACAATGCATCTTGTTTATTCTGCTAATGACTTAGCATGACTGCAAAATTATACGCAATATACTGTGTTTGTTCTGTATTACACCAGACAATCTATTGTGGCCTACATTCTGGAGGAAGGTATTTTTCAAAATGGCTCTGAGCACTATGGGACTTAACAGCTGTGGTCATCAGTCCCCTAGAACTTAGAACTACTTAAACCTAACTAACCTAAGGACATCGCACACATCCATG
The DNA here is from genome assembly GCF_021461395.2 of Schistocerca americana. Lineage (NCBI taxonomy): Eukaryota > Metazoa > Arthropoda > Insecta > Orthoptera > Acrididae > Schistocerca > Schistocerca americana. The sequence goes on along the minus strand of NC_060129.1, from coordinate 137,216,912 downwards.
CTCGAGGCAGGATTCGAACCTGCGACCGTAGCAGTCGCACGGTTCCGGACTGCGCGCCTAGAACCGCGAGACCACCGCGGCCGGCCAAGGTATTTTTATTGGCGCGGTCGTAACGAAAGCAGCATTACGCTCTCTGGCTGCCCCACGGCGTGCTGGAAGTTCTCTGGACTCCAGCTGTGACGGTGAGTGCCCATAGTGCACGACATCCTCGGAACCTCTGAGTGTCATCCGTCTTACCGTATGTAGAGGTTGTTCACACATCTGTATACACTTTATGTAAAGCACTCAACCACAGAAGTCTGTCCTTGCACGTGAGCAACGCTATACTGCATATTTCTGAAAATTTACAAAAACGGGCAAGTACGTTTGGTTCGGAAAAATAATAAGAAAGCAATTGCCTAGCTATCTGGTTCTAATTTTTGTACATATTCTTTGTATAGTGTGGCCTAAGTAGAACTAATAGCGGTTTCTAAGGGTATCTTTGTGGTGAGTTAGTCTTATTTTGGCGGGATATAGTCGAATAGCCTTAGATATACTGCGGTCTTCCACGCTACGGGTTTCTTTTATTGCACTGGCAGCATAATATTAAGCAGATACTACGATCACAAACGCAATCTGGCAAACTCAAATGGAATAAGGTACATAATTATTGAGGTTTGATTTCATTCAGTATCATGACATGCTCATGTATTTTTGGGTAGTTCTCAATGATAAGACATTCGCTGCATTGTTGCCAGTTTTTTTTTACCTAAATCCATCGGTGCTACGTTCTCTTTAGTAGCCTACATGTCCGTCTGCAGGAACATCCTGTATCCTTCACACGCCAAACCGCACCAATCTCTCTCATCACTGACACTGCTCAGACAGGGAGCAGCTCGTAGAAGGTGTTGTCCTGCCCACTTTTGTTGGAAGTTGTTTTACCGAAACCAGGTTCTCCTCCCTCGATGTGAAGTCCATTAATTTTTTCACTCTTTATGCTTCTGTGTAGGTCGATGTTAATTTTCCTCCATCGTAAGTTGTTTACTCAGATCTGCTGTCAGCGATGTTTGTGGTATATGGCGTCACAGCACTGTCCCTGGACGGGTACCACGTTAACTGTTACCACTGTTACAGGACGTCGTAAATAGCGTTACTCCACAACGAACATGACATCTCACACCTGTTCAAATGGCTCTGAGCACTATGGGACTTAACTGCTGAGGTCATCAGTCCCCTAGAACCTAGAACTACTTAAACCTAACTAACCTAAGGACATCACACACATCCATGCCCCAGACAGGATTCGAACCTGCGATCGTAGCAGTCGCGCGGTTCCACACTGTAGCGCCTAGAACCGCTCGGCCACTGCGGCCGGCTCACACCTGTATTACATAAACATGCAACAGTTTTAACCAACTGTGTACCGTAAAACAGCTGAATGTTGTACCTCCTTACGCAATGCTAGCATTTACAGCTTCGCTCCCTTGAACAACACCGTGTTGAACCAGAAAATATGCTGTGTGGTCAGTTTTGAGTAGAGGTAAAAAATGGATAGAGGAAGTAGTTCAGTATAAAGTTCGGAAAACAAAATGCAAGCCGCACAATAAATAGAACAGGATCACAATTGCAGTGCATGGAAAGAAAACTTAATTGCAACAGCACCCCAAAGCTTTTATTTTTTTTATAGTATGGTTTGCAACAGCACGGAAAAATTAATAACTCGCTAAAACAGTTTGTTCGCAAACAGTAAATTGTGCAAACAGCCCACATCTGCCCATTCGCCGTCTCAAGCGGTGCGCGTACTGAACCGGCAACCGGCCACACAGCTGTGTTGTGCGGCGTGCATCCCGCAGGGGACAGCTCGGCTCTGCAGACAGCAGACGAGGGACGGCCGGGTTGCGCCAGGTCAGCAGGCGGCGGGCCGGGCTCCGCCAGTGCTCGCTGGCCCCGCACGCCTTCCCTCCTCCGGGCGGCACGTGACCCCAAGCAGCGCCTGCTGTATCCTGGTTAATGAGCGGTATTTAGGCCATTGCCCAGGCTAAGCTCGACCAGTTAACTCCGAGTGAGCTTCCTGGGCCAGGCGCCGGCCGCGAATGCATTCCCACAATCGGGATCTCACTCTGGAGCCACTGCTACGTCGACGCCGCCCGCGTCGTCCTTCTCCTCCAGGAGCTGCCAGCTGTGGAGCTGCACCGTCGTGCCCTCCACACCGGAGAGACATGTTGGTAGTATTCGTGTTTGTTTTTCATCGGTAACATACCAGACAAACTTTTGTGGGGCCCTTCGAGACATTACTTACACTCACCCATTCAGAACTTTAACTTTTGCACATCGCTTCCGGGCTTTGATTGTGGCTTTATTTGTGTAGGGACATTGCATTCTCGAACCTTCAGTTTACTGTGATATCGTCAGGCCTTCTGTCTACAGGTACTACTATTGTTCTTTCAGTATTGAAGAAGTGACTTGTTTCCAATGATTTCATTCCACACTGACTCCTGTTTGACAAACTTGTTTATTTGTGTTATAATAAAATTCGTATTAACTTTTTACTTTGGTATTTTGCCTGTGCCACCTTTCGCCTGACATGTGAGTTACCAAACACAGCGGGAGTCTGATGACATTCTGAATAGACAAATGGAGAATGGTGGCCATAGATTCCTGCACAGGTGTACTCATGTACCATAGATACTTTGCTGTTATTGGTGGCAGATGAGTGACGTCTGTTAGGAGGGAGTTGGAGAATGAACAGTAAGGTTAGGCAAACGAAACTTGTGATTCCTCGATACTCCACAGAGATCGACATGGTATCGAGTGCTTTCCCAACAGCCATGTGGCATTTGACTGCAAGTGTAAAGATAATATGGAAGAAACCCTGAGCCGGCCGGGGTAGCGGAGCGGTTCTAGGCGCTACTGTCTGGAACCACGGGACCGCTACGGTCGCAGTTTCGAGTCCTGTCTCGGGCTTGGATGGGTGAAATGTCCTTAGGTTTGTTAGGTTGAAATAATTCTAAGTTCTAGGGGACTGATGATATTAGAAGTTAAGTCCCATAGTGCTCAGAGCCATTTGAACCATTTGAAGGAAAACTCTGAACTATGTAAATTACATGAATACAACGACAAGATAACGCTCCGCTTTAAATTTTGATGATTACGTGAAACGCAGAAGAAAGCAGCATCAAATACTATAGCTGTACTAACTCCGGTTGGATTTGAACAAATATGCAATACGAGTTGTGATAGGATATGTACGAAATGCAATTATTTATGGGGATTTTAAAGTACAGCTAAGACGAAAATGTTGTTCTCGTTATCGATAGAAGGCTGTATTACCCCTAGGATAAAATACCAGTGTGTAAGACGATTGTTTCCAAACTGACTACACAGTTACGTCGCCACACTTGTACTGATATTTGAAGGCGGTTTAATAATAATAATAATGCACTATATTCACGTGTAATGATTCACCACACCCTTTTAACTCTTTCAGAATATAGTTTTTGATGTTTGAAGTTTTCAAAAATATTTGCTTTGATAAGCTGCACTTTCTTTCAGATTCCGTATCTCGAACTCGTCTTGCCTTCCCAGTTCAATGTATTCTGCACTTACGTAACATATGGTTTCATCCTATTGACACAATGTGTTCTAACTTAGCATTACTGTTATGATTAATGAACTTAGTAATAGCAAGTACTCTCTTTTCTTCTTCTTCTTCTTCTTCTTAACTTCCTTCCATAGTGTGTTACAGCCTTTTCGGATTGTCAGTTAAACGTTTCCGCTACAGATGTGTGTTGCGCTAGTATTAATCTTAACCGTATGAAAGAGGAAATTTTATTAAATCAATGAACGCGCGGTTGGACGATGGAATCTGGGGTCGCTCCCGGAGTGTTGCTGGTTCAAAAATGTTCAAATGTGTGTCTTATGGGAGTTAACTTCTAAGGTCATCAGTCCCTAAGCTTACACATTACTTAACCTAAATTATACTAAGGACAAACACACACACCCACACCCATGCCTGGGGAGGACTCGAACCTCCGCCGGGACCAGCCGCACAGTACATGACTGCAGCGCCACAGACCGCTCGGCTAATCCCGCGCGGCTGTGTTGCTAGTAGGCCAGGCAATGCAAACATGGCACTCGCAAGCGCAGTGCTGCGATGGCGGTTTGCGCTCTCGATTTGCTTTGTGTGAAGTAACAGCGAGGCCGGGAACCGCAGCATTGCTTGAACTTATTGCGATATGGGGCGAGGTACTACGCCAGAGCCAAGTGGCGATTTGTAGATGGCTGACGTGTGGGAATTTATCCTTGCCATGGTTTCTGTCTCTCTGACACTATGTCAGAAGCGAGGGGAAAAGCGATTTAAATAGTCCTTGGGAGGGAGTGTGCTAGGCCAGTCGAGCGTTGGGATGGACCTGTACTGGTCTACGCTTATAGGGGCCAGTTTGGCAGCGATTTCGTAAATATTCTGTGTATATCTGTACTTTATTTCTATGTACTTGTTCGGGCTGTATTCCACCTCTGGGGACACAACACCGGTGCAGGTTGGAACGGCAGCCGGGTACTTGGAGATTGCATGGTCTGCCTAAAGGAGTGCAGTAACAGCGGTCTGCAGCGGGTCCAGGACGGGCCACGTTCGCTTCCTACCTGGCGTACCGCGATCCGGGCGAGGCATACGCTGCTTGAGGCGCCGCAGCACTGGAGCAGCGCCGGAGTCGGCGGCAGGTGTTGCCATCCGGCAAGTACCACTGGTGGCAAGTTGCGGCACAGCGTCCAGGAGGGCGCGGATTCGAGTCCGGTCCTATCCTGGGAGCAGCAGCGGGTGAGGGCCACGGGTGACCAGTACAACCACGTTCGTCCCATGGTCGGACAGAGCAGGCCAGACTGGGAGGTGGGCGGCGAGGACCGGGGACTCTAGCAGCCTCCGGAATAGCGGGCAGCGCAACGTCCGGTGGGCGGCGACCGGAAAGAGCGCGGCCGACTTACAGCGGCGGGCGGCCTTGCTGACACCAGCAGCGGCGCCGGCATAGCAGGACTTGCTGAGCCGGCTGGACTCGCGGCACAGCGCGCGGGCGGCCGCCGACACTGCGCTGCACTCTTAGAAGCACTGTAAATTATGAGAGTGAAGTAATGCCACCAAATACCGCTGCATCACTGTGCACTGACCCTTGACGGTATTGAACTTGCTCGGCCTCCTGACGAAAGACGGCGCGGTGGGTCCCGGCTTCAGCTCGCCCATCTGGAGTTCCGGGTTCGACCACCATCGACGACATCACAACAATATATATATACTTTAAGACTTCGGCTGATGATGGGAGTCAGGTGTCTTTGCTATTGCGTTGTCACATACACGCATATCAATTAGTTTTGTGTTGACTTTTTCAGTTTTCTCATTGACGAGTAGTTCACATTTCTGTATTCTAGCATTCACGACCTCACCATTTCTAGCCACTGCCTCAATGAAACTTTCTAGTTCCATTTATGTAGCTCTGATTGCCTCGATTTTCTGTTTTGCACCCTCCAAAACCAGCGTACAACACACGCATATTTGTCTGTGGTCTACAGAATACTGATACAGTTACGTTTTGATACACTGCCTTTTATGCAGATTCTCAAGAAGTTTCGTCCATATCGGCCCTCATTGAATTTTCCGTTTTTATCTATAGCCAGAAAGCCATACTGCGAGTTACCCCATCAGTCTCCAGATGTGGTAATGAATTAAACCGTATGACATTTCGGTACCTACAGGTGCTTGGTAAATACAGTTTGAATTCAGATTGTTCTGTTTGAAAGCGATAATAAGTTTTGCATTATCCTAGACCACCTGCGTCTGTGTCCTTGAGTATGCTTGGCTGAAATAGGATGTATTGACTTGTATACGGTTGCCAGAGCAGAAATATCCTTGGATATCGTCCTGATTAACTTCTGCAATGTCGTCAAATCTGAATACCTGTTTGGTTTCACTTTTCCAGGTGGTGTAATATCACGTCTTTTGCTGAATGTCTGGTATGTTACTCCTTCGATGCTATACAAAATTTCCTGCAATAGCTGATATTTCGGTTTTCGATTAAATATATACATGCTCGAAGCAGACATCCTCAGGACGTGTTAACAGCAGTAGATTAGCTTTCCCACATCTGAAGACCCGATAATTAAAGTATGTATGTTATTGGGAAGGAAAGAGTCGTTTTGTGTTGTCCTTACGGTTTCCAGCACCACCTCTGGAGTACCAGTCGCTTAATAGAAGATCCTTGTCTTAAGGTTGTTTAGTCCTCTCAGTCATGACGGTAAATATTCGCTTACATTACAATGCAGTGCGTTTTACAGTGCAATAATATAACAAATGTATGGCCCCTAAACTTTTTAAGCTGTTACATATAACTGGATATATAAACATGTGTAAATGAGATCGTAGTTCTCTGCCCACATTTGGTAAAGTTGAATCACATTCTAGACCTCCGTCGACGCACAGCATACGTCGTAGGGTTGAGCTATGGTTTCTTCAGAAAGGCAGACAGTTTGGCGAGATGACTCTGGCAGATTGCTCCACAATGTCTCACAGAACTTGAGAATGTGTGACTGTCACCTTAGTTGTCACTCCAACTTATTCTGTACTCCATATCTTGTATACATTAAACTCTAAAAAGCCTCCTCCTGTGGAGATGTGCGCAACCTGTCGTTCTGTGGTTTGACTACTTCAGGGAACTGTCCGAAAGGTACTACATGGTCATTCAGTGTCACCGACAGAGAGTGATCATAACTCAGGAACAAGGCTGAAATGTGCATGGCCACATCGCATAGTCGACGCCATTCATCCGTGTGTGATGGTTGGTTCAAATGGCTCTGAGCACTATGGGACTTAACGTCTGAGGTCATCAGTCCCCTAGAACTTAGAACTACTTAAACCTAGCTAACCTAAGGACATCACACACATCCATGCCCGAGGCAGGATTCGAACCTGCAACCGTAGGGGTTGTGCGGTTCCAGGCTGTAGCGCCTTTAACCGCTCGGCCACTCCGGCCGGCTCATCCGTGTGTGGTATTACTTTGATGTTACCAGAGAGTCAGTTTTCAAACACTGCCACTGGGCAGAACTCCCAGTGCGATCTCATACCGACACTGACGTGCTTACAGCTATTGGTCTTAGGACAGGAGGTTTGATTTTACAACGTTATGTCCACGTCAGGTGGTTGCAAGCACTTACTATTAGCAGAGCTTGCTTTTTGTTTCGTCTGCGATCCCACAGTCAAAACTTACACCGCCATGAAGCAGGGACGACTGATGACCTCAGAAGTTAAGTCGTATAGTGCTCAGAGCCATTTGAACCATTTTTTTGAAGCAGGGAGTGTTGATATGCGTCTTGATGTCCTCACACTCTGACATTTCTCCCACAAGTAGGTGAATTGTTTACTGATCGCTGTAAATATATACAGCATTCGCAACCTTTACTCTCATTAATATTATCTTCAGAACTAAATTAACAGTTACCTATGTCTGTGGACCAGTGGTTGAAACATTGAGGATGGTATTCCTGGCAGCATGCTGAAGTCTCGTCTGTAGCGATGGCGTCATGAACGTCACGCTGTGTGACTGATACGTGCCTCAGAGCCAGGGGCGGGCAGCCGTATGCGCCACTTGTAATCTCCCTCCATCCTAATTCCGTCTATTGCCCACATTAGTCTTTTATGAAGATTTGAGAGCAGTGAAAGTTACATTAAGCTTTCTAGTTCACTTAGCTTTTCATGTAGAGTTGGCTCCAGTTCCTCTTGTCTAGGGGTCTCATTCTTGAAGCTGAAAATGTCACATTTGTAGGTCCTCATAGATGCATTGATCTAAATAAATTAAATGACTCTTGTTGCAGAATTTTTATTTTTACGTAATATAGTTTCTTTAATTTTAGTATATCATACAGTCTTCTTTTGATTTTTCAGGTTAACAAACCTAAAATTACATTTTTCGCATAAAATAAAAAAAAGTCCGCTCACATCAAAGGCACGCTTACGACTCCCACACTGTGTGGAAATAACAATGCTCTGCTCTAAAGGGTTTACAGTTTTTCTTAACAAATGAATATCTACTAGTTTCTGTTACATTATTGCTTTGGATTATTATTTCATAAATCAATCCAGTCATAAAAATAGTAACTAGTCCAGTATTGCGTAATTAATAATAGAAATTATAAGTGTACCAATAGTTCGTAATTTAAAATGAGTCTACAAAATAATTTTAACTGCACATTCAGAATTAGTATGTATCAGTTATAACATGGAGACTATTATTATTATTATTATTATTATTATTAATATTATAGGTAGATGACTACTAATTGCAATTACTTACCCATCTTGTGTGGTGGGAGAACAGATAGGCATTTTTAAGACGGTAAACAATTCCAATATGTGCGGCATGTTCCACTGGTGGACCCAATCACGTAATGCATCTTCTAGCCATCCTGCTGTATAGCCATTATTGGATAAACAACATCCCTCCTGTCTACTGTCCTATGCACCTTCGCCATCGTGCCTAATCCAGTCTTGATGCTGAAAGATGTTTATAACAAAGAGACTTGTCAAATTCTTCTTCACTCAATAAAGGCGTCTCCTCAATTAAGCACATGGGATACAGCCATACAGACAGGGACGAAATGACGGCATTAGATGTTTTACATGAGCAGTTAAGGACTCTGACGTCACACGTGTGTGTGATGTCGTCAGATCGTTCAGAAATTTTTTTTCTACTCATTAGTGATAACATCCTGCAAAGAGACTCTAGACGATGTCAAGCTTGTGTGCAAAACTATACATGACGTCACCAGGTCACAGCTTCTCTGCTGCGTTGTGTGCCATTGGCTGCTGAGAAAGGGTGCGCTCGGATCGGGCAGCTGGATGTTGAGGGAGGAGGGGAGGGGGGCGGAGCCTCAAATCCTAACACTAAGCAGTAGCGCGAACGAGCAGTGGGTTGCACGGACTTGTGAACTACAGTCGACTCTCGCTCCCATAAGAACGTGAACGTAGCAGTATGTGCAGGTGTCTTCTATACGTATAACCTTCAGTCGAATAGTGGGTGCTGGCAGTGCTTCATGCCGGACAGCATACGACAACACGCGTGCAAGTTAAAAACTGCACAGCACTGGCTGCCGAGCAGGGTTGTGGGGTGGGAGGTTCTCCCCTTCCCCCTCCACAGCATTGGGATGTGGACAGGTGCTATTCCTGAAACTAGCCTAGAGACAAGGAAGCGCTGGCGCTGACGTCACTGAAATATAACAAGCAAAATTGTGTCTGCTGTTATATGACTTAACACATAAAGAAAGGGCTGATGCTGGTCACGGCACTTTACTGCCCAGAATGCCTGGTGACCTACTGCTATGGGGGCTTTGAGGGACTGTTAGCGATTGTTTACAACCTGTTCAAACAACGTACAATATTTTTAGGTCATGAACTTCAAGCTGGACGAAGGCCCAATCCTTACTTAGGAAATTATTCAGGTGAGCCATTCCTTCTCCTTGTCATCTTCTCTGCTGTTTCATTCTTAGACACCATCTGATGTTACGTTCGAAGGAATGTATCATACAAAAAGCTCTGCTCGTGTTGAGGGAACACTGAAGTGAACTGTGTGAATAATGTCCATTCAGTTTCCGTTACCAGAGCATTAATGGGAACTGGTCTTTCAGCTGGCCATTTTTTCTCACTTTTGGGCAGTTTGCGGAAATTTTGAAGTCACTGCAAGAATAAAGCCCATTCAGATTCTTTCTCGGATCTCTATCGAAATACGATGTTCTAGTGGAACAGTACTGCACTACTTACTGACACCCAAACTATTTGCACTCTTCCCCTTTCTCTTGAGTTTTCTTGTCAATGTCATACAAGCATAAATGAAGGAAATCAACAATTGGCACAAAGGACATGAATTACGAATAGAGAATAGGTTTGAAAATCGCAGACACAATTTATTTGAAACAGCTAATATACCTGTATGCTTGCACAAAGTAATTAGGAGAGATCTCGAGTGCAATCATACAGCTGTCATTAATTTACGGTGGCAGCAAAGTCGATTTGTTGACTACCGACAGTAATGACACTGCCATAGAAGGCGTCCCTCATCCTAGTCGACTGGTTGCTGTCGAGCACGCTGTCGCAAGTGTTGTCTGTTTATTAGGTGATTAAGTCAATTACTGTTCAAATACACTATTGGCTATACATTGGCAGAGGGAGTAAATACGAGCAACAGCCGGGAATAACCACCCAGAAATGTGATTCTGACGTAAAGTGCTCTGTAGGAAAAGCAGATGGCAGGGTGAGGTTCAGTAGAAACAATATGAAAGATCTTTGTCCATCCACGAAAGAAGTGGTTTACAAAACAATCGATCGGTAGGAAATAGCCATGAACTGTCTTCAGTCTGTAAGAATATGTTACCACGGAAACAATCGTCTAAACTGTAAGGGACGGTCGAAGAGTTTCTGACTCAGTGCACTGCTGCAGCATACATGCAACGTAGCGCAACACTCCGATGCAGGTATACAAGCACCGAAATATAGCCAAGGGATTAATGAGGCATTCGTGTCTTTCCGACGAGCGTCCTGTAAATTCAGAAACGGGAATTCTGGAGAATCCAGAAATGCGTCCAAACAGATTCAACGTACCGTTATTCTCTTCTTGGGTGCTCAAGGAGAAACGCCTGTAGACATCCATTGGAGAATGAATAATGTGTACGGGGCAGCATGTGTGTCGGAAACCACCGCTGAAGAATGGTGCGCCAAGTTCCGTGGTGGTTGCGATTCCACACAAGACTCCGGTCGATCTGGGAGGCCAACTCTTTTCGTTACGACTTGTGGGAGACAGTTGGGCAGCCGCACTGTAGTCCTGGTCTCTCCCCGCGCTGTTTACACGCCGCCACTCCCTTAGAAAAGGCCCTTGAACGGTCGACTATTCCCGTCGGAAGAGGATATGCAGCAGGCAGTTTCGGACCTCTTCACACAGCAGGGCCCAGTGTTTCAGCAGACGGGTGCGTCGGTGCGATAAATGCCTCAGGGCTGACGGCGATTTTGCCTGAGTGGCGTACCGATTCTGAACTCTTGTGTGCTTCTAATGGGAACTTCTTGATCACCCCTTGTGCTACAACTTCTCTACAGCTGCCGTTAATGACGGCCACAACTAGAAAATCGGTCACCATATTTTACCAGACTTCGCGTGGGACAGACAATCAGGCGACATTCCCAAGTGGAATGGTATCGCATATAGATTCTAACAAGAAATAGATGTCCCAGTCCCACTAAAGGAACACTTGCATTTTAATAGTGTATAGCAAACGCCATTCCTATATCATGTCGTAACAAACATTTCGCACAAAGCAGTGTACGTTCCCAACTATCAGCAGTATAAATGAAAGATAAGTCAGACAGTCCGATGTCTCGGAAACAACGAAAACATCTTTTCTTTCATTTCAGAGAGAGGAAAGCGATTTTAGTTTTCGTGGTTGGATACTTTTAATTGAAATTAGTCGTAGCCAGTACACTCTGATACCATCTCCTATTCCCGTACAATTTATGGTCGATATGTCACTCTGGCTGCAACACCTCTTTTTTGTACTAAACTACTTGAGGGCAGGTTTTCCTGGATTTGTTTTTCGAATCACTAACATATTTACACACTAGTATGTGGGGCTCATGCACAACAAAAGACAACGAAACACAGAAAAGGTGAATGTGTAACAGTGACAAATGTAACAAACTTTGTTGCGATGCTCAAGAAAACACATAAAAAGATATATGCGTGGTCTGACAAGCTATTATTCAGCAACATAGAATTCATTTGGTATCTGCAGTGTCTCATGGAGTAAATTAGATATTAGTTCACTTGTTAGCAACGTAAAAGTTTTATGCTCTTAGGCTAATAAGCTCTTCACCACGAAGTATCTACATCTACATGGCCACTCAGCAAACAACTTTCGGAATAATTCTCTGTTAATCCACTCTCACTGCGTGGAAAAAAACCAGCAGTTAAATCTTTCTGTGCGAGCTCCGATTTCCCTCAGTTTATTGTGATGATCAGTTCTCCCTATTTACGTAGCGTCAACAAAACAATTTTGGATTTTCAGAAAAAAGTTGCTGATTGAAATTCCGTGAGAAGAACCCGCCGCGACGAGAAAATCTTTTGTTTTAGCAGTGTCCGCCCCAAATCCTGATTCATGTCTGTGACACCTTCTGCCCTACTTCTCGATAATACAAACGTGCTCCCCTTGCTTGAATTTTCTCGATGTGCTCCGTTAATCCTATCTGGAAATGTTTCCACACCACGCAGTAGTACTCCTAAATAGGAAAGGCAAGAGAAGTGTATAAGCAGTCTTTAGTAGATCTGTTGCATCTTCTAATTATTCTGGCAATAATACGCTGTGTTTGGTTCGCCTTTTCTCGACAACATTTTCTACGTTTTTTTTCCCCAATTGCAGTTGTACATAATTTTAATTCCTAGGTATTTAGTTGAATTGCGCCCTTTAGATTTTTCTTGATTTATCGTGCAACTAAAGTTTAACGGATTACTTTTAGCACTCGTGTGGATAGTCTCACACTTTCCATTATTTAGGATGAATTGCCAGTTTTCGCTCCATACAATATCTAATCTAAATTGATTTGTAATTGGTTTTTTGTCTGCTAATAACTTTGTAACCGAACCCAGCAATTCCACGTATGACAATTTCACCTCTATTTTAAATGTCCGGATCGGGTGTAATAGAACCGTTTTTTAACATTACGCCGCAGGGAAAGGAAAAGTTTGTAACTATGAACTTGACAATACTTAGGCGTGTGGCCCGCTAGCATTGTTTAAACTAAAATTAATAATGCGCAGAATAACTTCTGCAGCTGTCCAGAAATGACAATAAGGCGTTGGCCACGCTACGGCGAGTGAAGCCCGCTGGAGCCCCAACGTACTGCGCCGCACGGCCTGTACCGAGAGGTACGGCTCTGAGGTCTCCCGGTGGAACGTTTCCATTGAGACTGCTCAACGCTGCACTGTTATTACTAACACTAACCAGAATCTGTAACAAAAATTTTGCCACTGTTACCCAACACAACACTATTACCAGCAACGCACGTACCTATGATATAAACTACGTTCCAAACCGAGCTATCGATAATGGGGCTCGGTTTTCGGGATTGGTACGCCGCACAAGCCACTACACACACACACAACACTGTATGTGGCCCACCTGGATTCGGTCTTATCCGCACCCCTGTAGCAAACAGCTTGCTCCTGTGCAGCCTTACCATACGACAGACCCACTGAAGGAAAGACTGTGTGTACGAACGTCGCTTTGGTCGCGAGCTCTGAAGGAGCAATTTAGATACCTTCTCTCAGTTTACGTTCTCGAATGTGCCAAAAGTTAATTAACGTTAATGACTTTTGTGCCATAAAGTTAATATTCTGCTGAAGCATATTTAAAGGGAAGTAATCTCACAAAATTGAATTTTACAATGCCATACCATATATGACACAGAAAGATTGTTGAAATACCAAAATTAATTATTTCCGATCATTCGACCGTACAGAATTAGACAAGACTTACATTCAACAAAGATAGGCAGTGAACTAGTGCTCGATTTATGACTTTGTGACAATGATTCTAACAAATACTTTTCATGAAACTATATTAAAACTTTGGCAATGTATGACGTTGACTGTAACATCGTGATACACTGCTAAATACGGTTAATACAAAAATGTCTTGCCTTGGTGGCTGCAGTCGTATCGGTGTTGAAGTCGTTGCTTGCTGAATGGAAATTTTGACAGGCTCTTCACGTCTCCAGTGAAGGAATTAATTTATAACTACCATGCACATGCGGTAGGCACGTTAACTTGCTGCATCATTGGCTCCATATTCCATCATATAATACCAGTTGCTGTCCAGCACCAAATAAACTGGAGACGACTGCAGGACCTGCGGGCCAGTGCCACACCAAATATTGAGCTCTGCCGCACCGAATGGCTGCTGTCCGAGGCTCACGTCGCCGGACGCGGCTCGCCACGGCACGTGCACTGCGGGGGCGCGCCTGCAGCTGCCTCTGGTTCTTCGTTCTCTTCCCTCCCTCGCGCTGCTCGCTCCAACTTCAGTCAAAAGACTGGCTGTCGAGAAAACGTAGTGGATCCCCTGCCTTCATGATTTCACTTTGTTTAAATCAATTACATGTTATAATACCCTTAGAATCTTACAGTCAGAGCGTTTATAAGTTACATTAATTTCCATTAGTTGTTAATGTTTTCACAAAGTACACTCTCCTTCCAACGAACATTTATTACAGAAATAACACTTCTACATCTAGACAAAATTATAGATGTTTCCTCAACAGTGACCTTTAATATAACATTCATGATTTTACTGAGTCGATTTTCATTCTATACTGTTTGCATAAAAATGTGACTGTAGCGTCTCATATGTCCCACATTTTGTTGAATCACCCTAAAAGGATGAACTCGTTACATACTTCAAAAAGATTATGCCTTTTTCATTTGGTTACCACATATTGAAAAACAAAGATTACCTTACATTAACATGTAAAGAAAATACCTGTTCTACAACACTTTTTCAGTTTCAGTTTGAAATTCGTTACCCGTATAGTATATGTTTATCACAATATAAACAGTTTATTATTTACTTTCAGAAACGTCTATTGCCAAATTGGCCACTGACTGAACACTTGTTAGTAGTTTACTCTCCTGTACCTACTACTGAACACTAATAAGTCTACAAACTACATCATACACGTGTAAAATTTATTGAAATAGAACAGTAAACAGGGTAGTGCGTCATAGAGGGCAGTGCGCCATAGAGCATCTCTTGTTGACTTCATTTTCATTTCTTTCATTATGTTTATGGAGAACTAAGTGAGTTTTTCCTTAATCCCCATGGCTTCCACTTTAGCAATCCATCGCGAGTTCTTTTTCACAACTTACAACTTAGTATTTTACTTCCTTTCCAAGGTTCCATCATAGAAGTTTAGTCCTTTCTACAATATCTTCATATAACATTTGGTTCCCCTGAAACTTGGGAAATTACTT
Source organism: Schistocerca americana (assembly GCF_021461395.2). NCBI lineage: Eukaryota > Metazoa > Arthropoda > Insecta > Orthoptera > Acrididae > Schistocerca > Schistocerca americana. The sequence goes on along the minus strand of NC_060129.1, from coordinate 137,201,889 downwards.
TATACATTGTTCACTGCTCTTAACACATATGCACTTGTACATAATTCTGCAATACTTTAATTAATTACATATTGATTTTGTACTTTTTCTTCTTCTTTCTTTCAAGACTATATTTTACATCTGACCATTGTCGTTTTGAACCAAAATAGCATAACTCTTTTTTGATATAAGATATTCTAAGTAATAACCATTGATGTATGGTATTTTTACTATCCTGTATGGTTCATTAGACACAAATTTAAATTCTTTTATCTCATGGTTAATCTCCCTAGATTTCTCGTAAGCTTTCATGAGAACCAAATCGCCTACTTTATATTTTCAAGCTTTAAGTTTTCGTCATGGCAACAAGTCCTCTCTGAGATTGCTTTTCCGTCTTGTTTCTAAGTAATTATTTCTTCTTGTCAACTCTTTACAAGAGGTAAACTAATAATTTTCCCACAAAACCTTTTTTTTCCTCCTGTTTCAAAATTTCCTGAGGAGTGAATCTTATACTTTCACAGTTTAATGAATTCATTATCTGCTCAGATTCAGTTACGTACTTTCCCTATGCTCGGCGGTTTTTGTGGCAGTATGTTTCACATAATCACCCAATTTCTCGCATATCTGCCTCTGCCGGATTACTTCACAGATTGAATGTGGTTCCATGCAAAAGCTTTACTTCATTGCTCTGTGGTTTACCTAGATTCGGAAAATAGTAGATAACAGTCTCTTGTATACAACTCTTGCTGTTGCCTTCGTCAATGGATACAGTTTGATAAATTTCCACCATCACCAAAATATACGAAAAATTACCAGTGGTTTTCGGTAACGGTCCGAAAATATTCATTGTGACTATATTCAACACTTCATTGGGTTCAATAGTCTGCATAAGATCTCTGCTTGCGACATTTCTCCCTTTTGCTCTTTGGTATATATCACACGATTTTATCGTGACACTCTCCTTACGAGATTATTCAAAGTGATGCATTCTAACAATTTTTCTACATACTTTTCGGCTCCGCAATGACCATGAGCCAAACGAAAGTAATCTATCGCTTCTTCTACAAGCTGCTCAGGCCAACATACACGCCATACTCTTGGGACGGCTACCTTCTGCAAATACAGTACTCCCTTATATATTCCGTGTCAAGCCCTAATATTAGTGGCATCGGTATCGTCAAATTTTACCTTTACTGATTTCAATGCGTCATCGACCCTTTGATAGTACTTCATATTTTTGCGAACATCTCTTATTACATTTTTACATTATACATCATTGAAGTTGCAAATCTTGAATGTAGCAACATTCTCTTCAGCTTATTTGGTACCTCTGCATTTCTGGGTAACTGAGATGTTGCATCAGGCATATACTTTCAGCGCGTCTTACGTATCTATCCTGTACGTCGTATTGCTGGAGGCACAGTGGCCATCTCGTCCAACGCTGTAAATCAACAATGGTCATATACTGACCTTGTGAAATTTTTGGAGAAGTTCGACCAGATCTTCAGCACGACTTGACTCTGTTTTTACACTCTTATTTAATGCCCAACATCAAGAACTACGTGCACACTACCATCGTTTTTACCTACCTGAACCCACGGGTTATTATATGGGCTAGTGCTACGAGCTATTATTACCGACTCAAGTATTCTAACGATATCCTTCTGACCTTCCGATTTTTTGGGTACTGGAATGGCATAAGGTGGTTTGACAAAATGTTTATGTGCAATTACGTTTTAATGATGTTCATAACCTTTTACTCTACCAGGTGTATTAGAAAATACGATTTCATTCGCCATCAATAAACGAGATAACTGGCTGGTCAAGCTGTCAGCGGGTCTTTGCTGAGCTCACAGGAATATTGCCATCAGGTGGGGCGGGGAGTTCGGTGCTTCATCTGCAGATCAGGTCGCGGTAATAATGGGCTTAACAAACAAGTTTCTGGGAAGGGCAGCCGCAGTTCAGAGATACACCACATCGTCCTGTTAGCAGTATGTCGGAAGTATGCGTATGACACTGATGATGCATCCATTCCAACGTTAAACCGGTACTTGTGAATAAAACACCTTCATACAGATATAATGGTTTTGAAAAAATTCAGCATTCTTGACTTTTTAGTTGTTATAATTACAGTACTTTGTGTGTTATTTTTAGAGTTGAGTGTTTTTATTGTTGTCCATAATATGCCCAGTAGATTTGAGTGGTCACCATAGTGGGGTCATATATTGGTTGAAAAGAGTCGAGACAATAATGTCAATCGTAACGCAAGGCAGATTTGGCACTGCGAGAGGGCTGCATCTGAAACAGCAAGTAGGGTACTGCGTTTCCTACCTCCACTGGAACTCTGCAGATATTGACAGGTCACGGTACTTGTCTGATGCATTTGTACCGAACAGGGCAGAGGTCAAGTCCAGCCTGTGAGCAGAAATAGGCATCTCATATCACGCGCACTTCGCATGCCCAGGACACATCTGCGAGGAGAGGTGAATCATAACAATGCAAGACATATACGAAGGCTTGCGTGATGTAGGAGAATTTAAGAGGTTAAGTGATTTAACGGAGATTAGTTCAGCCCAAGCCCAGCAGCTATACCAGAGAGAAGCGCTGCGGCATGGCGAAAGACGGGAGAGAAAAGCCAGGTGTGTGTTATGAGGAAGAAGCGCCATTGTCCCACTTATTACCCCACGGGCGACCTGGCCAGCCTCTGGCTCGAGTCGGTCATCCTTAAGTCTGGGATTAATAGCGTCTGTGACTAGGAAGGTTACAGAGGGAAGAAATGGTGGAGGTGGAAGTCTTCCTCACCTAGCGAAATCAAGGGATATGCTGAAGTCAACGGACAAGTAATGAAATAAATTTATTCCGAGGTAGTTTTTAATGGTGAATACTGTGAATAATGAAAATCTGTAGCATAGTCATTGTCCTAGTCAAGTTAAAATCTTTTGTAATTAGATAAGAGGAAGTGACGTTGGGGTTAGGCCATAGAACCCTGCACACCTGACGCATAGTCGTATATGTGGATACTTGTTTTGCTGATAATTAGCCTGTTTCCTAGTTCAAGCATCGTTTGTGACTTTTCTGTACCATTTTGCAGGATCGAACAAACTCGTCTCAGGCACTAGACGTATGTGGCCACTGACATTCTGCGTGTCGTTGAGAATGGTCCTCCTGAACCCATCGATTCCATATTAGAATTCCTTTCCTGAAATCCTGAGCACGTTTACTGTGGAATCTCCTGGAGTCTGCAAATGAGAGCATGCTGAGGGAATGAAATGTCGATGTCTGCCGTGTTGGAAGTCCTGACTGTGGTCACATCACAGGCGCTAATGCAAACAGCAGACATGACGTCTTTGCAAAATTCATACAAAAACACGTAACATTTTTCTGTGTTCGCCATCCTTTATTATATCTAATTTTTATCACACGTTTCGGCTAAGTGAGGTAAGAATTAAATATGTGGGATACAGACATCTTTGCACATATTATTAAATATTTTTCACATGAATGCAAGTTATTTCAGTAAACCACAAAATGAAAAGTGCCCACAATAAATAGGCTAGAAATATAGAACTGCAAAATACCTTAAAACATCAATAGGAGCACAGTGCAGATTCTCAAATAGTGCGTGTCTGTTACAGGTGTGGGTGTGTACCGGCGGCGGCTCGATCACTGGTGAGACGCCAAACTGATCGACTGCCATCAGGTGGCACTCAAGGCAAGGTTGTGGCACACACTGTATGACTGGTTATTGGTAGGGTGGGTGAATATTTTTCATTATTTCTATGTATTAGGTAATCGTTAAAACTACACATCCATCTGTATCGATGCATGTGCAATGTGTATGGCTCTCAAGAGATTTTAACAAAATTTATATAACGTCAGATATGCACTACATATCACAATTTATAGTAAACTATTGCAGCACCAAATTCAAATCTGCAGACTAAAATGAGAGGAATTGTGGAGACGAAAAACAGCAGAAAACAGTGTACAACGGAATGTAATGAAAACAAGGCAAAACATACAGGTAAAGGACTCGGAGGCAACCAGTGGCTGATCCATGTGGAGCCATTAAAGGTAGGGTGGAGGTGTGCGGAGCTACTTTGCAAAGCAATTAAAAAAGATATCAAAAATCAATTTTTACTAAAATCCATCTGTTCGTTTTCTAACATTCTGCATGGTGTCTGTTTGTTCTACATCGTGTCTCCTTACCACTTTCGCGCAACGACGCTCTGAGATTTTTTTTAGGGAATTGACTAGTTTGAACCTGGGACCTGTTGCTGGTAAGGAGACGCCAGACCACACATGACATGTAGAATTCAGAAGAGTTCAGTGAGACTAGCGATGATATAACCAAATACTTAATGATTTCAGCATCAGCTCCACTGCACTCCCTGTAAAAGAATCTTAATACTAATTATAGTTAGTGGAAGGGATCAACGCTTTCCTATTTTTAGTTAGCTGGTAAAATAACTTCGAAAAAATAGTTAAGTTTACCATTGGAAATTTTATTCTACTCACAAAACATTGTTTATAAATTGCACTATTGATAAAAGGAAATGTTTTAATACAGGATGGTAAAAACCAACTGCGTTCAACAAAATATGTGAACGAATATTCCCTGAATGGATCGAAGGATGACCTATGCCATATCACATCTATAATCTAGGTTTAAATTAAGTTTCACAAAAGAGAAAACTATCAAAATGGTCTACAGTGATCCTCAATTATCTTTAATTACTTATCTAACTTGTCGTAAATTACAGTGGCTGATGTGGCTTCTCAATAACTATATAACAGAAAAATCATTGCGTTTCAGATTTTTACTTAAAGTGGCAAATGTGAACACCATGAGCTTCAATTGACGATCGACACTAGTATTACGCAACAAGGGGGTGTAACAGATGAGACTTCTGCAGTTCTGAGTGAAGCTTTATGCACTGTTGTGTGGCATCGCATACGTTCATTACCTTGTCGGTGTTCGTCAGGGGGCGGCGGGCAGCACAGCTCTGTCCACCTCGCCGTCTCGGAAGCAACTCTCTCATAACTTTTCCTTACTACAATTTACCAAAGTTGGTTTAAAAAAACTATCTGGCTGTGTTTTCAACTGACCTATCAGGGTCTCAATGTTAACGTTAAGCTCCGCCTACAAAAATTCTGGCTATCCAATGAGAAACGCTATACCTTTCGTGGTGGGCCAATGAAATTAAAGTTTGCAACGTAACAGAGACGGCAAAAGTCTCATGCTAAAACTTGCAGGCGGTGTAGCCCTTTTTGTGTTATCGTAAGGTCTATACTGTTCTTCGGAAGGGCTCCAGCTTTTAACATGGGCTGGGGGGTGGTCCTGACGTAACAGAGACGCGAAAAAGTCTCACGCTAAGGCTCTAGCTTTTAACATGGGCTGGGGGTGGTCCTAACGGCTAGGTGGTGGCGTGGGTGTCCGTCCTTTATCGTAGGCCCTTCTAACTTAACTCGGTTTTGCTCTCAGCTTCTGTTCTCGTTTCTCCCCTCGGAACTGCGTCTGTCTTACGGTGGGAAGGTATGACATGCATTTAGGCATTCTTGTGTTAGTCTGTGGTATTCCATTTGCTCATTCATTACTCGTATTACTTTGGTTAATTTAATGTCACGATTTATTCGGAGCTATGTGACATACTACTGGATATGCTTATCATGTCAGGGTTTTCATGGAAGGTGTAGGATTTGCCTGACACCTTATATACCACCACCCTTCGAACTTAATTTTTACACTGAATTTAGGCAATGATTGAATCGTTGTCTAAGTCAGTCAAAAATTATTCCTTTATCTAAATTTTGATGCCTAGTGTTAAGCCACATTATTCTGGTTCTATGCTAGTTTGTATTACTAATTTATATTTTTATATTCTTCCAAATTATTCTCAAAAATGACAAGAGAAGAATATTTTTATGCTATTATTAATTTTTAATTATTTTCTTTCTTTATTTAAGTGTGAAGTTTGTTTTTTAAGAAGTTTGTTATCGAAAGTGAGGAGTCTTTCACATCGATTTTCTTAGAAACATATTTTTTTATAAATGTAGTAATTAAGTAAAATCTATTCCTAACACATTTCCTAAATATCATGTACAAGTAAAATGTTTTTGTTTCTAGACACTAATTTCAACATTGTTACACTAACAAATAAAAATTATTTCCAAGAATTGCTTTGACAAAGAAATATACATACACAAGCATTGAGATATTATCCTAACAAATGGTACAAATGTTGAACAAAAGGTAAAACATCCAACAAGATAATTTTTTATTCTTTGTTTTTATGAGGAGAAAATAAGTGGCATACAGTTTTAGTGTTTATTATGCCTTACTTTTGTTCATTATATACTGTCCTTTTCAGAACTAATGACTTATTTTTATCGATAGTCTATTTTTTCCTTAAGTCCATAGTCAATGGCTGTTATTTTGTAGTTTATTAGCTGTCTGGTGTGCTTAACTTATTTAGTTTTTCACACGTTTCTTTTGCACAATTCCTACATCACATAATTTGATTTCACACATTCACACAATCCTATGAATGTTTAAGCATGAGGTTGGCGAATGTTTTTCGCCCAAAGGTGATGGACTTCAGCGAGATGGATGTGGGCAAGTATTTGATGTACAGCTTCGTTCGTCATTCCTTGTTGGCTTTGCAAGTGGCTGTTGTGGAGGTCCCATAATGAAATGGAGCTGTGAGTGCAGAATCTCGTGGTTTACTGGCTTTGTGTGCGTGAAAGTCATCGTTATGTGTCGCTGAAAGCGGTCGTTTTTCGTTGTAATACTTCGCAGACGACTAGTTTACAATAGGATAGGGATTTGGGAAGGTATGTCGTCTATTCTTCACCCATCTTCTTTCTTGGTCTCAATCTTGCGAATCTTCAACTTCTGTTCTTCCTGCTTTTTCTCTGCTTCTTACTTGCTTCTTGGTTCTTCTCTGGGCAGGATATGGAAATATTTATTGATAACTAGTCGCTTTGAAGTTCTCGTCCTAATAACAGTTTGATAAATGGTTTGGACATGTCATTTCTATTTTGTGGACGTTTTCTTCAGTTTCGTGCATCAGGGTGCTGTTTAATAGCGGAAGTGTAACTTTTACACTTTTTTTTTTATCAGTGGTGGCTTGCCCAAGTGCTTGTCGGGCCATTTTTTGCTCACTCCGTTCATTCGGGGCGCTCGGAGACCCATCCAGCGTTTGGTGTCCCATTGTGTCTCTGCAGGGCTCTGCCACTGTGCGGCTCCATGTTCCGTCCCAGCAGGGTTCTATCTAGCGGGCAGATTTATTGCTCACTTTCAATACAAGGGCCTTCTGCTGGTCTCGCAGTCCTTTCCTTTCTCTCGATGCTTCTGCCTTGTAGGAATTGTGTCTTGCTAATTACATCCTTTTCTTTCCTGATACTTCTCTCGTTGCAACTAGTGGGTCATTGCATCTTGTCCTTGTTGGAGCTTTTACAATGGTTCATACAAAAAGTTTTACTTATAATCATCTAACGTATGTCTAGTACCTACATTGTTTTACGCCTTCTTAAAAAGCTTTACAAATTTCAGCGCCCTTTCCATGTTACAACTCTAAGATATTTTGAGTCTTAACTTCTACAAAAATCCTCAAATTCGTTTTTTTGTGTAGTGTCGTGGTGTATAGCATTTTAGTACTTCATGCTGTTAGACTATCTACGCTTTATCCCTTCCCCTTAATCTATGGTACTATTGGTGTTATTTTTGTTTTTGTTTTTATTGAAACTACTTTCTTTTTTCCCACCTCCCTCTCTCTTCATTCTTCTTTCTCCTGACGATCTTATCTGCAACATAATCTTGAAATATTGTGCTGATTATTTACCAGTAATAAAATTAATCTTCAAACTTGTACTGAAAGTGTTTAATACTGCCAGTCTTAGGTAAAAATACCTTTGCTTTATCTCGTAAAATACCCTCTAATTCTCTTTTACTGTGTTCCAAAATACCTTGAACTTCTAAAATGAGTTGAGGCGATTCCCCCTTTTGTGCATACCATTCTAATTCTTCATCCTCTTTATCTCGCGTCATTCTTAATTGTTTGTTTATAACTAGTATTTCTTCTAAATTTAGCTTTTGCTCAAAGAGAAGCGTGACGTTCCCGAATGTAATGCTACCTTTCCCCATATTTATTATCGTTTGTCTCTCATTTAAAAAATCTGCACCTATAATCAAATTTACAGTTAGTTTAGGTATAATCACGAAGTTGGCTTCAATCTTTTGACCTTGGCACGAAAGAGTTAACCTTGTTTGTCTCGTAACTTCCGCAGCATTGTTTCTAATAGGACCTCTTACTTTAATCTCATGTGTTTTCAGAAGTGGCAATTCCTCATTGGCATTACACTGCATGAATAAATTTTCTGAGATCTCAGTCAGTTCACTTCCGCTATCAATTACAATAATGACTGGGATATGCTTTACCATGGCCTTCACAATTGGTTGAATTTGAAAGGATTGGTTCTGTTCTTCTTCTTCTTCTTCTTCTTCTTGCATCAACGAATCCTCCACTGAATCATACATGAGTCTTTTTAGGAATTTCCCTTGTGAATTCGAACTTTCTGTACAATAAGCTTTGACTGCTACTTCTCTCTCTTTTATTTCTTCTTCTCTATTTCTTCCTTCATTTACGCTTTCTTCAACATCCTCTACTTTTTCCTCATCCTCGTCTATCTTCTCCTTCTTCACCGCTACTTCCACATAATCGCATCTAAATGCTCTAATTATCGCTTCATAACTTCCTTCATTATATACGTTGGGTGGTGTGCCCACTCGTAACTTATTTTCAGCTTCTGTCGACTGTGCATTATCCTCATTGAATTCACTTTCCCTGGTTTCCATCTCAAATAGCTCTCAATACTCATTACTTCGTCCTCTCCTCCTGCATTCGTTGTGCATGCCTCTGGTAATTCACTTCCTCGTCAGTATTCTCCCAATTAATTTTGTCCCAACACGATATTGTTATTTTCTTGTCTTCATTTTCATCTGGTTCCAGTGGATTTGTTTCTTCCTTCTTCTCTTCTCGTGATAAGATTTTAACTTCTCTGTTCAAGGTGCTGCAATTGTCCTGGGTCGGTGCGTCATTCTCTTTGGCATGGGCGCTTAGCTGTCAATTCGAACGTTTATCGGGGTTTGGTGGTCTTACCTCCACCTCTTCTATCTGTATTCTCTTTTCTTGTTCAGCTTGTTGATAGTGGTTTCTTTGTAGATAATTTGTCGGTCTATTGGTTCTCCAGTAGCCGTTCCAGATATCGTTATTCCCTATGTAATAGTTGTTGCCGTTCCTGGGTGAATTATAGTTATTGTTATATTCTCTTCTAAATCCATAACCGGTTCTTTGTTGAAATCTATTGTCGTTTCTTGGAGCGAAGTTATCACATGGTTCGTAATTATTGTGTCTTGTGGATTCCACTGCTTTTTGCTTTCGTTTTCACGTGCGCTTCGTCTTTTTCTTGCGTCATCTTCCGAAAATATGAACTCTAGTTCCCTTAGATTACCTTTAAATGCTTCGACGTCATTGCCTCCGCGACCTACTAATGATTGCTGGTATTTCAATGGTAGCTTCATCGCGCATAATTTAATCAACTCTCCGTCACTGTATGGTACATCTAAGCATTGATTTTTCTTTGCCATTAATTCGAAAAGTTTCACGGGACTCTTCTCTCCTGAATTTTCAAAATATGGGTTCTGTAATAATTCGTACTTCACTCTGTTCTGTGCTTCGCTGGACCAATATCGTGAGAGAAACTTCTCTCTGAAATCTTCGTATGATCGGCATGTCGCTGCAACATTCTGCATGGTTTCTGCGACTGTTCCTGACATTTGTGCACATATAAAGTCTAATTTGTGTGCTAGCGTCCAGTGTTCTGGTAATCCTACTCGGAATTGATCAATAAAAGTTCATGGATGTAATGAGTTTCCTTCTCGAAAGTGTTGAAATTTTCTGACTGTGAGGAAATGATCATTGTCGTACTTCGTCATAGTTCCATATGAAATTCGCGATTCTTCGCCACTTTTGTTTCTGATCATTTCTCCCGCCGTTCTTTCCGGCTGTGATAGATCCATTGGATATTGTCCACTGTAACTTCCGCCTACCCTTGCGTAGTATCGTTGGAGTGGTACGCAATAATTTTCTTTCATCGGTTGTGAACGTGTAGCTGAATGCATTGCACAGTACTCTTCGCGACCTGGCTTTCCATTGTCAGGTATTGGTTCGGTTTCTTGTCTGGCTAACCTTGCTGCTTCATTGCACGATCCAAACTGTCTTGAATCATACATTTGTGGTTCCGCATGTGTTTGTGATGACGTTTATTCATCAAGAATTTCGAAACGTGTTTGTTGCTGTGCAGGCTGTCTGATTTCACGCATGTTACTTTCCGCCTGTGATTGGAATCGCAAATGTGTAATATCTTCGTTAATTGGTTGTTTTTCCGGTGCTGTTACAGATACGGATGTGGTTGCAGACTCTGTGCTTGTTCGATCCTGTTCACTACGCTCTTCAATGGTTTGCAACAACTCTGTTCGGAATTTCTGAAATTGTTGCTTCGTTTGCGTTTCTATTTTGGCTATGCGGTTATCACATCTTTTCAGCGCTGCTTTTGTGATACGTTTGTGTAACACACTGTTTTCAACAATTTCACGCGCTGTACCTGCTGCTTGTCTAGTAATTACGTTTATCTGTTTCTCCAGTTTCTTGACTTCTCCCTGGGTGTTGTTACGTAATGTTTTGATCTCGTCCTGAGTGTCATTACACAATGTTTGTACGTCCGCTTGTTCCTTGTCAATGTCTGTTCTCAATTGATTGTGACCTGTTATTAAGTTTCCTATCACCTCTCGAGATTCTTTTGCCTCGTCTTCAATATGACTTAGGTGTAACTGAATTTATTGTTTTGTTCTTTAATCTCACGCATTTGTCTCGTGATTTCCGCAAATTAGTTCGTCGTTTTTTGCATTCTGAATTTTAATTTGGTTCGCAATATCTTTATTTTGTCTTGTCATGGTTTCCGTCATTAATTGTAATAATTCTGCCAGATTGGTGGGTCCTATTGCGTTTTCTTCCGACGTCCTACGCTCTGTGTTTTCGCCCAAGTGTTGGTTTGCAACCGATTGCATTGAACTGTGTTGTGACACGTTTGTGCTTGCATTCCTTGTACTCTGTGGTGAGGGAGCTCTGATTACTTGTACTATGGGTTCTACGTATTCAAGTTAGAATCCTCGTCGACTGTCTCTCTACTTTCGTGCTCCTCTGTCGTATGCTGACTTACGTTTTCTATGCCTTGACGTACATTATCCTCGTTATGGTGTGTTATATGTCCTATTTCACGCGTTACTGCATCGTCTGTTGTACTGTCCTCTATTCTCTGTCCGTCTTCATATTGGGTCTCTACCTCAGATCGGTCAAGGTCTCGATCTGCCACTGCTAATCTTTCCGAATCCCTTATTTTCTGTTTTAAAAGCAATTCACGCGCCCTACTTCGCGTCAACATGCGCTCATGTGATCTCACGCATTTCATAAACTTTTTGCACACACGACTTGACAAACCATTCACTTACTCGTTGGGTCAGAACCAACTTGTCAACGATGCATCCGCCACCTGTGCGCTTGCATTGAGGAGAAAACTTAATTCTAACAATTTTTAAAATTCGTAACTTAATTATGCTATTGTCTCTGCTAGAATGTCTCACTATCTATCGCTGCAGCTACTGTTTTCAACTATTTATACGTTTCAAAAAACTTTTTTTTATACGAAAACATTTTTAACAGCATATTTTTCTGACCTAGTTAGGCATGTGGTCGACCTTCAATCATGGTATTTTACCGTCCTGGTAGGGTCGCCATTTTCTAACATTCTGCATGGTGTCTGTTTGTTCTATGTCGTGCGCTGGTAAGGAGACGCCAGACCACACATGACATGTAGAGTTCAGAAGAGTTCAGTGAGACTAGCGATGATATAACCAAATACTTAATGATTTCAGCGTCAGCTCCACTGCACTCCCTGTAAAAGAATCTTAATACTAACTAAATTTAGTGGAAGGGGTTCAACGCTTTCCTATTTTTAGTTAGCTGGTAAAATAACTTCGAAAAAATAGTTAAGTTTACCATTGGAAATTTTATTCTACTCACAAAACATTGTTTATAAATTGCACTATTGATAAAAGGAAATGTTTTAATACAGGATGGTAAAAACCAATTGCATTCAACAAAATATGTGAACGAATATTCCCTGAATGGGTTTCCAAGTTCTACAATGGATCGAAGGATGACCTACGCCATATCACATCTAGAATCTAGGTTTAAATTAAGTTTCACAAAAGAGAAAACTATCAAAATGGTCTACAGTGACCCTCAATTATCTTTAATTACTTATCTAACTTGTCGTAAATTACAGTGGCTGATGTGGCTTCTCAATAACTATATAACAGAAAAATCATCGCGTTTCAGATTTTTACTTAAAGTGGCAAATGTGAACACCATGAGCTTCAATTGACGATCGACACTAGTATTACGCAACAAGGGGGTGTAACAGATGAGACTTCTGCAGTTCTGAGTGAAGCTTTATGCACTGTTATGCAGCATCGCGTGTGTTCATTACCTTGTCGATGTTCGCCAGGGGGCAGCGGGCAGCACAGCTCCGCTCACCTCACCGTCTCGGAAGCAACTCTCTCCTAACTTCTCCTTACCACAATTTACCGAAGTTGGCTTAAAAAAAAGTATCTGGCTGTGTTTTCATCTGACCAGTCAGGGTCTCAATGTTAACCTTAAGCTCCGCCTACAAGAATTCTGTCTATCCAATGAGAAACGTTATACTTTTCGTGGTGAGGCAATGTTTTATAAAGTTTGCAACGTAACAGAGACGCGAAAAAGTCTCACGCTAAAACTTGCAGCTGGTGTGGTCCTTTAAGCGTTATCGTAAGATCTCTACTGTTCTTCTGGAGGGCTCTATCTTTTAACATGGGCTGGGGGGTGGTCCTGACGTAACAGAGACGCGAAAAAGCCTCACGCTAAAATTTGCGGGTGGTGTAGCCCTTTTTGTGTCTTCGTAAGGTCTATACTGTTCTTCTGGAGGGCTCTAGCTTTTAACATTGGCTGGGGGGTGGTCCTGACGTAACAGAGACGCGAAAAAGTCTCACTCTAAAACTTGCGGGTGGTGTGGTCCTAGCGGTTAGCTGGCGACGTGGGTGTCCGTCCGTCCCTTAACGTATGGCCTTCCAGCTTAACACGGTTCTGCTCTCGGCTTCTGTTCTCGTTTCTCCCCTCAGAACTGCGTCTGTCTGACGGTGGGAAGGTATGACATGCATTTAGGCATTCTTGTGTTAGTCTGTGGTATTCCATTTGCTCACTCGGTACTCGTATTACTTTGGTTAACTTAATGTCACGATTTATTCGGAGCTATGTGACATACTACTGGATTTGCTTATTATGTCAGGGTTTTCATGGAAGGTGTTGGATTTGCCTGACACCTTACAGTTCATCTCTCATTGTGAATACCTTTTTCTATGAGAACATACGCCAAGTTCTTCCAAAAAGTTAAGTGCATGGCCTCATGGCCTTTAGGCACTTTATGTATGATTTAAAGCCTTCTTGCAATAAGGTGGAGATTGCGTTTCTCGGAAATTAAATCGTTTCCTAAAGTACACCCTATTGTATATTTACCCTAGTTACTGTGTGCACTTTGTAATTTACTGAAAGAACGCGAGTCCCAAGGACAATTATCTTGTTGCGAAAATTATTTCTTAATATGTACAAAGAATTCTATATCTCACATTTTTACTTTTTGCTTCATGATAGCTTTCACGACATCAGTGACGTGGAAAAATAAGCAATAATAAGAGGAGCCAAGAAAGAAAAATATTGTGTGTTTGTAGACGGTAATGAGGTGACAATAAGGCAACGTGTGTTGTTAGATACGCGGACTACGGTCTTTCAGTCGATTTTGTTACACTACTGGCATTGGAATCTCAAGAACTGGTCGCTCACGGCTTCCGGTACGCCCTTGCGGTCGCCCATATAGTGGTAACAAGTGAACGGACATGAGTGGGGCGTGGCCAGAAGGCGGCAAGGCAGGGAGGGCCTCCCGTCTCTCACCGAAACTCCAGACGACGGCCCGCAGTCCTATAGGCTAGGCTGGAATTCCACCGCGACTCTGCAAGCCAGCGTTGTGTCAACAGCTACTTGACTCCAATGCATTCTCTCTATCTGGAGCCTCCAGCGATAAGTTAAGCCGCTGTCTGAAGAGCCCTTGTAGTGTGACAAGATAGTGGCACTTCGCTGTATGTCCTGTCTAAACAACTACTGACGAGATCACTTAATTGTAAAACATTGTATGCTGAAATAGTTTGATGTGCCTTCAAATACTTTCGTTTGTGTGTTACGGTATATGTGAAACATGTACTTTACAAACTGCTTTTTACATTTGAGCAGTGGTTAGCACACTGGACTTGCTTTCGGGAGGACGACTGTTCGAACCCGCGTTGGGTCATCATGACATAGATTTTCCGTGATTTCCCTAAATCACTTCAGGCAAATTCCAGGATGGTTCGTTTGAAGAGCTCCCTGGACGGTTTCGTTCCCCACCTCTCCCTAATCCGAGATTGTGCTCAGTCTCTAATGGCCCAGTTGTGGACGGGACGTCGGACAGTAATCCCCTCTGCCCAGTCTCCGCCCTTCCACCTCTCACTCGTGTGGAGCAGAGCCCCCCGCGACAGCCTGCGGTGCTGGCGACGACCCGCCGCTCACAGCTGCCCACTTCTCACAGCCCTGGGTCAGCTAAGGGTACTTGGGAGAATACAGTGTGTGGTGTCGCTATTACTCGCTTGTTTCTCAGTCTCTGTCAGGGAGAGCTGCACAAAATTTACGTGCGATATGCACTGGATGTTCAGTGGGGACGGTAAGTAATTTAGGAGGTGGTACTGTCTACTGTTTCGAATAAAACTTTCATGTAATGTTTACCCAAATTTTAAGATGACAGAGACGCAGCTGTCAGAATGAAACCCAACCCAATACTCGCTGAAGGTCTTAAGAAAAAGCCAGGTGATTAAAGTCATTGTTGATATTCGTAAATTCCATCTCTGATTTCAATGCGATTTAGAATTCTCCCAATTAGAGGATGTGTAGAGCTCTTTTGAGAACCTTTTGAGAAGCTCTTGCCGGTGCTTTCATACAGCAGACGATCAGCTCGTGTTGCGTCTCCACTCTTTATCTCTAGACTTCGCCTTTCAACAGCCCTATAGGCAAAAAACGTAAATGGGTGCAATCTGGGAACCTTGGTGACCGAGGAAAGTGGCAATTTCTGCCGATCTATTCTGCAGGAAATGACATGCTTAGATGGTGTCTCGCCAGACGACTAGGGTGTGCAGGACCGCCGACGTGCTGGCAGAACACACCCGTCCTCACAGCCAAAGCAACCTCTTCCAGTACCGCTGGAAGCCGGTTTTCCTAGTAGTCCAGATAATGGGGCACCTGTGTGCTGACACGACAGGCCCAGTCAGCTGGTTGTCTGTCACAGCACACCATGCATTTTCAGAAAACCACACTTGAAAATATTTCTCCACAAAGCCATGAGGGTTTTCGTCGGACCACCGATGTGAGCTACGGGCAACACTGATACCGTCACGAGTCGAGTTGGCTTCACCAAAGGACGTTATTAATGGGATTTCTCTCTGATTTGCAATTAACCAGCGACACAAGTCCAATCTGTCATCATCACTTCCTTCTCGAAAATGCCTGATCTGCTCTAAATCGTAAGGACACAGTCCGAATATACATGAAGTCCACTGTACTCTTGTATGCGGAACACAAATACTTGCATAACATTCGCGTGTGGTAATTGAAGGATTAACCACGTAAGGCCTTCTCCTTCACAAACGCCCTTCTCAGGTGAGGTGTGACTGCTGGTTACTCCACCAGTCTCACACAGTTCACTGAAAACAGGAGTGAACCATCTTGAATCTGTCAGTCTGTGGTTAGGAAATCCTCTAGCATACAGGGTGATTATAATTAAAGAAACTTTCAAACCGTTACAGAAGTTACACCGCTGGTCAGAATGACGTCAAACTGCAGTGGAATATTATCGAAGAATGGGGAAAACGTATGGCCGAAGAAGAAATAGTTACAAAATGTAGCAACAGATGGCGTTGTAAGCATCGTAATTTAATAGTGGTCGACTACAAATGGCAAATGAATCATACAACAATGCCTGAGGCGTACGTTTGATCTTGAACAAACTGTGCGACTCAGTGTGCATGGGTGTACAGGTACGACACTGTTATTTACATAAGGCCATGCGCTACAGCAAGGTCGTATCACATCGGATGGGAAAAATCGGTTTTTAATTGTCCTGAGGCCAAAAACAGCACAAAAAGCATCAATCACATCCGTTTCTAATTGTACTGAGGTCAAAAACCGCATAAAAAGCATCAGTCAAATTCAAATCGGATTATTAACTTCCGTGTGACTGGCGCAAAACATGTTCAATACGCTGTCCATCGTTGTCTGCAACAAGTTGAAATCGAGAAACTGCATGTTCCACAACCGATCGAAGTGTTTCCTGGGTCACGTTCAGATTGTGTTGCGCAATACGTGCCTTCAATGCAGCTAAGTTTGCAATCGAAACACAGAACACAACATCTTTCAGATAGCCCCACAGCCAGAAGTCACACGGATTATGATCAGATGGTCGGGACGGCAAGGCTCTAGGGAAATGGTGGCTGATAATTGTAGCGTTTCCGAAATGGCATTTTAGCAGCTGCTTAACTAGATTTCCAATGGGCGTAGGTGCGCCATGTTGCATAGAAATGATCCCATTCACACATCCAGCGGCCTTGGGTAACCTTGCGCTCAAATTTGTCACTTGACTAACCATCCACCGTAGACTTGAGTGTCATCCTAAATAGTACCGAACTTTGTACTGGAATCGGACGATTTTCGTGCTACTGACCAACATCATAACGTATGTGTAGGAGCAGTCTTGTAAAGAAACGTCAAATTAAACTTTCATATTATTGTGCTTAGGCTTAAGGTAAAGAAACTTCGAATTAAACTTCCATAATACTGTACTTAGGATTAATGTGCTTTCAGGGAGTTAACATTTAACATTGTTGTGTATAATCTTATATCACTTTTTGATGTTTGCAAGATGTGTTATGCATTACGCTGTTTTTATGTTGGCGAGTTAAAAACTGTGTGAAGAGCTGTAATTTTGGTGAGAAATATTGCGACATTAAACTTGTCATTTCCCCTCACACAGTTGTTCCCTTACAACCTGCCGAATTTCTTGTAGGGCCCCCGCCAGCACGCAGAAGTGTCGCTGCACGACGTGGCGTGGACTCCACTACTGCCTGAAGCTGTCCTGGAGGGAACTTCCAGGCTCTCCGTAAGTCCCTAAGAGTATAAACGGGTGGAGACCTCTTCTGAATAGTGTGTTGCAAAGCATCCCAGATATGCTTAACAATTTTTCGTCTCGGGAGAGTATGGTGGCCAGCGGAAGTGTGTAAACTCAGAACAGTGTTCCTGAAGCCACTATTTAGCAATTCTAGACGTGTGAGCTGTTACATTGTCCTGCTGGAATTGCCCAAGTCCGTCGGAGTGCACAATGGGCATGAGTGGATGCAGGTGATAAGACTAGATGCTTATGAACATGTTATAGTGGTACATAGGTGTAACCTTACACAGTATCTATCAAACGCTCTGCGCAGCGATCATAAACTGAAGAAAAGACTGCAATGCAGTTAACAGTGTGGGAGTGGGTGAGCGGGAGTGGAGTGTCAGTCCTTGAGTTGAAGTCGCGTCTGCGAGCGGCTAGAGACGGTTGCTCGGTAGCGAGGCCGGAGTATAGGCGTAATGGCGCACAGTATTGTATTTCTGTGGAGTGTTTCTAAATGCTGGTTTACAAACTGGTGTTGTAATTAATTAAAAGTCACAAACATGATCATGATTTTGTATGTAAGAACGACGTGTCAGAGTTAAAATAAATTTATATTTTTACGTAGTAAAGAGCAAACGATGAATGCACCAAGAAGCAAGCTTTCTGGGCTTAAAACAGAAAAAGAAATAAGAATAAAATTGAAGAAAGAAATAAATCGGCTTCTAAGATGAGAAGATGGCTTCACAAAGCACACGTATAATCAAGCCCCTCTGATACTTCTGATATTATGATTTCAGGTACTTCGAACAATTCTTGTAATTTGGAGAGTAAGATAATTCGACTGAACAGTCGAAGGTTCAGGTCTCAGATGACGGTAAACAGACTTCATCGTCAGTACTATCTCAGGAGCAACATGCCGCTGAGCTAGCATTTGTCGACTTATTGCAGACGGGTAGCAAAGACAAAACTATAGATCTAATGGACCCACGCACATGGCCGGACCACAAAAAAATTGCAAATCAACAGAGGTCATTCTTCAGCAAACGAGCTGTATTACTGAATGATAAACAACCAGAAAACAAAGTTTACGTCCACTGTATGCAACGTTAGTCACTTGACATATCACATGTTGCTGGGAACAATGGCAAATCAGGAAAATATTGGAAGATCCTGACTTGTTTGTTCGAAAGCAGAAAATGCAGAGCTTACTGTACTGATCGCAAGCCGTACGGCAGCTCTTCTACATCAGCCCTGTGTAGGGAGGGTCTCGTGAATTGGAAAAAAGCTTCAGAGAAATTGTCTGAGCACGAAGCATCACAAACAAATAAAGAATATTTTATAAAATGGAAGACTCGTTTGCAGTAAATGAAATCGTGTCAGGGCATCGACCGCGAGATCGCGAAAATAATTCACTCTGAGAAAGGAAAACGGAGACATATTCTGCGCGTAATAACGAACGCTGTCGTGTATCTTGCCACAAACTGTCTTGCCTTTAGAGGTTCTGAAGAAACACGCAGTCATCTCGCTGAAAATTTTCCTCAAACTAGTAAAGCAACTTTTCTTAATTTTATAATCCTGGTCGGCAAATTCAATCCTACTATTAAGTATCAGTTAGATCACATAAATAGGCAACAGGTATCCTATTTGTCGAAGTCAATGCAAAATGAAATCATCCATATAATGACAAACAAAGTTCGAAATGCCATTATCAATGAGATCAAGGAGACCAACTATTTCACCACCATATTTGACTGCACTCCACGCACAACAAATGAGTAAAGTGAAACGTTATACAAAAATTACAGAAGCTGGATGTGAAATAAAGGAAGTTGACGGGGAGACTGGATAATACATCAAAAAGTGAATACTAGAAATACTGTAAGCCGATAGTTCGGATGTGCAAAAATGTCGTGATCAGTCTTACGATAATGCGTCTAATATGGTCGGCATATGTAAAGAAGTCCAATCCAGAATCATGGGAATGAACGAACTTGCAGAGTTTGTACCACGTGTGTCACACTCCTTAAAATTTCTGGGGGTTGCATTCTCCGCCATCGTGTCCACAAACGGTTAGCCTATTTGGGGTTGTGTCGGCAGCTCGTGGTCTTGTGGCTAGCGTTGCTGCCTCAGGATCACAGGGTCCCAGGTTCGATTCCCGGCCGCGTTGGGGATGTTCTCTGCCCGGGGATTGGGTGTTTGTGCTACCCTCATCATTTCTTCATCATCATCATCATCATCATCATCATTCGTGCAAGTAGCTGAATTGGACTGTGTAAACATTGGGACTTTGTATGGGCGCTGATGACCATGCAGTTGAGTGCCCACAAACCAAAAGGAAGTAGTCAGACAAGATGATAGGCTGACGCCTAGCTGTAACAGCTCTAATAAATAATTCATATGTTGTCAACGCTCTGGAATAAACTGAAGACTCTTCTCCTGCCGCAGAATTAAAGTATGAAACTGGTCATCTACAACATGGATTTTATATTTATCCTCAACTTCACAATTTGGGCTGTTATTCTTCCAGAGATAAGGGAAATCAGAGCTCGCACAGAAAGATATAGGTGTTCGTTTTTCTCAGTACTCTGTTCGATACTGGAATAATAGAGAATTATTGTGAACGTGGTTCGATGCACCCTCTGCCAGGCACTTAACTGTGATCTGTAGATTATCCATGTATACGTAGATGCAGAAAGCAAACGAGCTTCCAGAAAGAGGAGGCAACACGACGAAATCCGCGAGTACGAATCATGAACTCTAGACCCAACTAACCTGTTTTTCAGAGACATCAAAGTAACAGTTGACAAAATTTGAACGTAAACTGAAACAAGGGTAGTCAGCGCAAAGGGCCTACATGAAAATTTCGCCTTCCTCAGTGGTCACACAGTGGCAGACTGAGGGTCTGCAAAAATGTGAGTCGATCCAATACGAAAATATTCGAAAGACTTGATTGCAGCTGATGTTTGGCAGGAACCGATCCTATTCAAGACGTTAGTGAGTAAAATTAATGAAAAATCAATTGCGTTCGTCTGTTACAAGATCTGTGCAAGCATGACTTGCGAGAAGTTTTTCCTGGAAGTAGTTTTTTCCTTACATCAGTGCAGCTTTACGCATGCACTGCACTGCACGTCACTGCTGACATCAGCAAGCTGTGAACGAAGCTGCAGCGAACTGAAAACAATTAAAAGCCGTCTGCGTTCGGCAGTGATTGAGGAACGTCTGTCTGGCCTCCCAGTCCTAGCCACTGACAATAAAATTGCCTATGAGGCGGACTTTCATGAGGTAATAGGTTCTTTTGCATTAAGGAAAGCACAGAAGAAGAAAATGCTGGAACCTAAGGATTGAAGAAATGTGTACTGTATTGCTTGTCTCTAGTCTTTACTGGTTTTGTGTTACCTGTATTCAATTTTATGTCACACATAAGAGAAAGTTATTAGCTAACAGGCAATGAAGAGTGCAAATTTTCTGAAGAGTTCTTATTCCTCCCGTCACAAATAATCCCACCCAGTATTAATTGTGAGTGTTTATTTGAAGGGGGCTTGGATGTCAAAGAGGCCGACTGGGAGCAGGAAAGGCACCACAGCACATTTTAATTTCCACTGACCTGAATGTACACACATCAAAAAAAGTTTTGCATCACCTCTGTTCCGAGAGTTCCGGAACCTGTACAGAAAATTGGAATAGACATTAACATAAACATCGTTTCCACCCTTTTTATTGCTCATGAAAACCACTCATTGCATGTTGTACCACCATACAGCGAAATGTTCAGAACTGGTGGTCCTGATTGCTGTACACACCGGTACCTCTAATACCCACTAGGACGTCCTCTTGCAATGATGCATGCCTGTATTCATCGTGGCATACTATCCACAAGTTCATCAAGGCACTGTCGGTCCAGATTATCCCACTCCTCAACGGTGATTCGGCGTAGATCCGTCAGAGTGGTTGGTGGGTCACGCAGTCCATAAACAGCCCTTTTTAATCTATCCCAGGGTTCATGTGTGTAGAACGTGTTGGCCACTCTAGTCGAGCGATGTCGTTCTCCTGA
Organism: Schistocerca americana; assembly: GCF_021461395.2. Taxonomy (NCBI): domain Eukaryota; kingdom Metazoa; phylum Arthropoda; class Insecta; order Orthoptera; family Acrididae; genus Schistocerca; species Schistocerca americana. Next base: position 137,180,480 of record NC_060129.1, on the reverse strand, counting down.
AGGATTCGCAAGATGTGCCCGATGGGGGCGCCAGTTGTCGGCCATGAGGACGAACGCCTCGCCAATACGCTGCCAATATCGCTGCACTATCGATCGGAGGCTGGCATTCACGTCATTGTATAGCCGTTACGGCGCCTTTCATGACCACCAGCGTCGTACGTCGACCCGACAAATGCCATCTCAAAACAGTAGGGAATCTTCCTCCACCTTGCTACACTCGCTGGAAAGCGCGTCTAAGGCGCTCGGTCTGACCGCATTGCCTCCAAACACGTCTCCGACGATTGTCTGGTTGAAGGCATATGCGACACATCGGCGAAGAGCTGTCCACTCGGTATGTTGTTGGGCGCATCTGTACCGCACTGCATGGTGTCGTTGTTGCAAAGATGGACCTCGCCGTAGACGCCGGGAGTGAAGTTGCGCATCATGCAGCCCATTGCGCACAGTTTGAGTCCTAACACGACATCCTGTGGCTGCACGAAAAACACCATTCAACATGGTAGCGTTGCTGTCAGGGTTCCTCCAAGCCATAATCCGTAGGTAGCGGACATCCTTGTGCGGGCTGAGGGAGGCATGTCATCGACAGTTCCTGTCTGTATGTCCTCTATGTCCGAACAACATCGCTTTGGTTCACTCCGAGACGCCTGGACACTTCCTTTGTTGAGAGCCCTTCCTGGCACAAAGTAACAATGCGGACGCGATCGAATAGCGGTATTGGCCGTCTAAGGCATGCTTGAACTTCTGGCAACACGAGCCGTGTTTCTCCTTCCTGGTGGAATGACTGGAACTGATGGGCTGTCGGACCCCCTCCGTCTAATAGGCGCTGCTCATGCATGGTTCTTTACATCTCTGGGCGGGATTAGCGACATCTCTGATTAGTCAAAGGGACTGTGTCTGTGATACAATATCTACAATCAACGTCTATCTCCAGGAGTTCTGGGAACTGGGGTGATGCAAAACTTTTTGTGATGTGTGTATGTTTGATAGCTTCCACTACAAAATATACACGTGTAAATTCCACTGAGCGAAATACAGCGACGTGCGATAGAAAAATGTTGTGAGAAGAGACGTGGCACTGCAGTTTGGCACACTGAAGACCAAATAACATGTCTTGTATTTCCTCGAACTTATATGTTTTATATATCAAACTCTACAAAAATATGTGAGATACAACAACGCTGGAAAGGCGGGGATGGAGTGGGGGCGGGGGTGCCACTATCAAGATTTTGCCCCGGTTCGGAAATACCGCTGGTGCTGGATTCATCATAAACACTGAGCTGCGTGTAAATCAAAATACAGGATTAAATTCGCTAGAGATTCAGATGAAATGCGTGTACCAATACGTGCGAAATATGTGTGAAATATATTCGACAGGTGCATATGTGGGCAAGCCACAGGTAAATATTCATCCGAAACCCCTGGACCGATTTCAACCAAATTTGGTACAAACAGTTGCAATCTGGAAAGAAATGCTGTGGGGTTCAGAACCACCAGCGCGCGTGTGATGACGTGGAGGGAGAAGGGGGGAGCGTGAGATGTACAGAGAGCGAGGGAGAAGCAAGAGATGGGCAGAGAGAGACAGAGAGAGAGAGAAGAGGAGGAGGACAGACAGAGGACAGGAGAAAATGACAGTCAGAGGGCAGGGGAGGGGGGGAATAATAGAAGACTGGAATAAATACACACTTGGACAACACTGCGTATTCGGGTGGTTATAAAATTCGAGAACCCTTAAGCGTGAAGAACAAAAAACACTAACAAAGAAGCTCCGAACAAACTCTGCCGACAACTTAGCAGTGGGAACACACAAACCCACTCCCAGGCTGAATGAGCGAGGCGGCAGGTGAAGGAGTGTTTTGCGATCACCGCCTTTCGCACATTTAGCTCCGTCAACAGCTTGTGGCAATGACTTTCAGAATCGGTTACACTTCCAATGCTGTACAGGAGTGGTGCGAGGTTTTTATACAAGTTTTTGCTTGAGGGTGAAACATCGTTTGCAGACCGCAGGGTAATTACTCTTCGCAATTTACACGACACGTCAGACGAAAACCCTCGCAGAAACAAAAGTCGGTAGACGACTGCTTTCAAGTGCCAGCCCGCTGTGCAGATTCTACAAAAACCGCATCACTGGTACGTGTTTCACTGATGGGACTCTACACAGGCAGGTGTATCTACAGATTCATGCCCAGAAGCAGTTTCGGACCACGTACCCATCTTCAGTTACACAAGCAATAAGAGCAGAATATATGTAGTTAAAAGTGTCACTGTCTTGTACAATATCATTGTAGGAAATAGTTACTTGGTTTGGAGTCGTGTGTTTATACACTCAGTGACTACTGCATCCTTTCTTTTACTAGCCACTCTCTCGCCTAACACGACACATGTACAGGGTGCAAAGCACAGCCATTCGCAACGTACCTCAGTGTTGCAGCGAAATTCGGGGCGGGCAGCCTGATAGGGGCACCTGCGGTCTGCAAAGCCGGCAAACAGCCTCAGATTAGCACGCAAGAGGAGCCGCCCGAGCTACAGCGCATGCGCACTGCGCTGCAGTTTCACAGCCCTATCGCTCTCTTGCGCCACCGGCTTAATCGGCTGATTCGTTAACATGGTCAGTTTAAACTTTGTCGTGACAGGAATATAAATGAAAGAATACTTTTGTAAATACTATGCAAAAACAAATTACGTGTACAACAACGATGTGAACTTAACCCTTACAAGGACAATAGTTGCTTAGTAAAAAGTCGCCAGACAAACAAAACTATGCAATTCCTGAATTTATGATATTACAATTCACAAATCCTTTCAGGTGAAAATTTCACCAACGTCAGTTTTATATTTTGTGAGTGCAAGAACAAGGGGGTTTTAATATTCGTGCACTATTTTAACCAAAATTTCGCGTGTCGGGCATGCACTGTGAAGATGATTTCACAGCGGCGCACAGTGGGCCAGAATCCCAAAAAGCTGGTCAAAATATAAGTAGTTGTTCAATTTGTACCAAACTTAGTATGTAAGGGTTTACGGAGTTTCTGATTAAGAATATGATATCAAAAAGTGAAAAAAACAAAATGGCGGACCCAAGATGGCAGGCTCTATGTACACTACTATCATTTATTATGTATAAAAGTAATTTTTAGGGAATTATCGAGGTTACTGATGATGACAGAGTTCAAAAAATTTAAAAATGGTGGATCCAAGATGGCGGTCAAAATCTATGTCTCTTTATTTATTTATATTTATATATTTTTATTCATATAAAAGTTAGTATTTAGGGGATATTTTAGTTAATGCTTAAAAAATAAACCAAAAAAGTGGAAAACTCCAGGAAAGGACCAAATATAGGTTACAAGATGGTGTAAAATATTACAAAAAATTATTTCATTTTACAAAATTGTTAAGGCCAGAAAAATCATTAGATGAACGTCGGCCGAAGAACCCGAGACAGAAGCCAATAGGCGGTTTGTCAACAAGTGACCACGAAAGCCTTAACAATTTTGTATTACGCCTCTACGGGGAGGAGATTTGCAGATTGTACCGACGCCTTAACCAACGACGGAAGAAGAAAGCGCGACTGATGTCCTCTCTCGCCTTTCTGTCACGATGCCGAGATGAATGTGCTACACCGAAGTTCTTGAGATGTAAGCGCCTATTCACCACCGCCCAAGCACATCGTATCTACGACAGAATGGAACGAGCTTTTCTTCGTCAACGAAAACATACAACACGGAGAGACTTGGCAAGAACGGATCAGGAACTTCTGGACATTTTCTATCAACTAAGTAGCAGAATGCATCGAGACGACTGGGACAAGATCGACAGCATCACTCACAGGAGCATGCAGAACGAACTCGAGCGCTGCACCGAGCGGCAGAAGAAAACGTTTGAAAGATGCCGGAAGCAGACCGACAAGGCGATTCCCGACATGTCACACACAGTGGTCAACCTCACTGAACGACAATTGTCCGAAGAGGAAGTGTCTGTTCTTCAAAAAGGAGGGAATTTCGCTATCGTCCCGAGAACCATACCTATGGAGGACATCATTGCCAACACCGAAGCAGCCATTCGGACCCTTCCTTGTGAAAGGGCAGAGGAAATACGCACGGAAACAGCCAGGATACAAGCGAAGTGAAAAATAAAGTTGCATCTGAAATACTTGAATCTGCCCAAACTTCATTTTATACATGCTTTGCCTGGAGGTTCCGTCAAAGCCCCACTTACAAATAAGGGCCACATTAAACATTTCCGAATCACTCATATGTAAAATATCGTCTCGTTTCAGCAGTAGAACACGTTGAACAGTGTGGTCTAACAAAGCTTGCAACCGTACCTCAGCTTTTGATTCGGTAAAAGTGAGGGTTACGTCTGGAGGGCAGCAAGCTTTTTTTGCTACCAAAACAGCTGAATACGGTGGATATAGTGTGTTTAAGCCTTTTTCTTTAGCCCCATTTCTCAAATGCTGGTAAGATTCTTTTGACAATTGCAAGTCGAAAAGGAGTGCTAGACCTTAATTTGTATCATATGAGGATGACGATGATGTTGAAAATCGCAAGCCTGCCTTGTATTTTTTCACCTTGGATGGACTTGAGAGTGTGACGTCTTTCACAATCTTCGCAGCATCAGTTCTATGACCCCTTACAAATCATTTGGCAAATACTCTTTTGTTATTAGAAAAATATCTTTCCTCTAAAATCCGATTCTGGAATACGCTGGATCAGATGAAACTGAAATTTAAAAAAAATCTGTGTTACACTTTTCGTCATTTTTCTAATTATTTTATTCTTTACAATGCTTCTACGTGTCGATTGTAATTTAAATTGTACAAATAAAACTCATAATTAATTGATTCTTCTGTCATTTTTGAAGATGTCTGAACAGTGACATTTTGCAAGTGTCGCTTAAAACGTGGCTCAAAGCCAGAGTCGCAACTAGTCGCAGGATTTGAAGCTTAATTTACAAAGGTAATAATAATATATACTTGCGTACACAGCGCAAAAGAAAGCGGAATGTCGTGGAATTCGTAACTTATCTCTATTTTTTAAGCGCATTTTACGATTTTGTCATTCATTTCCCTGTAGTACGTTAATTGAAATGTAAACGTGCATAATTGATGATTTAATAGTGATATAAGTGTTTTTTCACTACTACATACCTCCTGGAATACATTCCATATTGAAAGTATTGGTTTCACTTGCACAAAACATAAATAACTTCCTTCAACAACACGACTGTTTTTGTAGCCTGGCCAGCTGCGCGCACGCTAACAATGAACTGCCGCATTTGACCTGAGATATAACCGAACAAATGAACATCTGGTCGTCCGCACAGCCGGCATTCAGTTGTCCCAGCATTGCTGCTGCCAACCTGATAGTCCAAAACCCCCATCTTTAAACTTTTTTTTTTCCTTTTTGGCCACGCACTGTGCGGCGTAGCGTACCTCGAGCTACGTCCTCGGAAGACGTCGCAGGCGTACCTCGCAGAGTAATCAGACGGGACACTTCAGACTGGCGCCGCGTCCAAACGTGACACGTGACACGCCAGTCTCCAGTCACGCCTGCGCCGGTGCGTATCTCGGCTCGCGCATGCGCACCACACTGCTCCCCCACAAGCCACGTGCTCCGTGTTTGAAGGGCTCTGCTACTGCGTGCTTCACTGTGCAATATGTCTCCATTAATTGATCAAGAGCTAAAGTATCTAGTGCTCTGCGACTACGCAAGGCTGGAATACAGAGATGGAAATGGAAATGAGCGTTTGGCGTCGTTGGCCGGGAGGCCCCTTGCGGAGCAGGTCCGGCCGCCTTCGTGTAGGTCTTATCACATTCGACGCCACGTTGGGCGACCTGTGGGCCAGATGGGGATGAAATTATCATGAAGACAACACAACACCCAGTCCCTGAGCGGAGGAAATACCCGACCCAGCTGGGAATCGAACCCGGGCCCGTAGGGCGGCAATCCGTCACACTGATCACTCAGCTATCGGGGCGGACAATACAGAGATGCTAACTTGCGCGACTTAGCTTCGGAAGAAGTTTCAAAAAATTTGGGAAGCCAAGTGAATATAAAAATTTCTTATTATCGAGTAATTTTGCTGGAGCTAAGACCACAGTACTTAGTCTGTGGCCGCGCTGACTTAGCCGAGCGGTCTAAAGAGCTGCAGTCAAGAACTGTGCAGCTGGTCCTGGCGGAGGTTCGAGTCCTCCCTCAGGCATGGCTGTGTGTGTTTGTCTCTAGGATAATTTAGGTTAAGTAGTGTGCAAGCTTAGGGAGTGATGAGCTTAGCAGTTAAGTCCCATAAGATTTCACACACACTTAGTCTGTATTATGGCTGTGCAACTTTCTTGCCCTTGCTGTGAAAGAATATTTGGTGTTTTCGTATTCTCCTCAATTTCAGTGACTAAAAATGCTATTCTCCAAATAATCAGACAGACTTGGATAATGTCACCACTACCTGTTCTTCACTACAAAAATAAATTTCTAGATGTGGATATACTTCCTAATATATATCCATTTAATTTTATGAAAAGAATATTACAGTGACTGAATTTGAAACTAACTCAAATAGTGTATGAATACCTAATTCCGAAAGTTGCAGGAAATGTTATAATAAATGCTACGCCAATCTCCTGGTTAAACAAAAAAGTAAAATTCCGAATACAATTCAGTGAATATCGTGGTTTTTTTTCACCTAAGCACATTGCAAACACGTTTTTTGCTAAATTGCTGGGTGTATGGAAGTTGGCTTTGAAATTAGGTGACCGGCATTTGTTACTATTTTTTCCGTTAGATGCTAATCCATAGTGAAATAAACTAAACCTATTTTGTCTATGATGGAATACTGTGGTAAGTTCCTAAGGGACCAAACTGCTGAGATCATCGGTTCCTAGACAGACACACTACTCACACAACTTTTTTTTTTTTTTTGTCATCAGTCTACTGACTGGTTTGATGCTGCCCGGCACGAATTCCTTTCCTGTGCTAACCTCTTCATCTCAGAGTAGCACTTGCAGCCTACGTCCTCAATTATTTGCTTGATGTATTCCAATCTCTGTCTTCCTCTACAGTTTTTGCCCCCTACAGCTCCCTCTAGTACAGGACTTCACAACATACGTGCTCGCGGAGCAAGCTGTGAGCAACAAGGCGCGAGCACGGAGCAGCGCGAGCACACGCTACCCCCACTACCGGACCAGAGTGGAGAGTGGGGAGAGTCACGTGGGGCACACAACGGCTGCCGCCAGTCAATGTAAATCCACGGCCACCTGCAGGGATATCACTCACGAATTATTACTGCGACAAATGAAACAAATAAAGGAGATTGTACACATGCCACATAATTTTATTAGCTTAGTGTATCCCTCTACATTCGTATTAATTTGTGAACTGTTACACAATAAAAGGTGTCACTGAAGTGTGGGATTCTCGGTTATCTTGTACTTTTTGACCTTTACAATTGCGTCTATGTTCGAAGTAATGTTCTTGCGCATTGTAGGCGCAGCGTGCAGTTTAAATTTTGATCAGACAATGCGTTTCTCAGGCGCGTCTTGTTACATTTCATTGCAGAGAACAGTTATTCACAAACATACGTGGAACCGAACATTGATATTATTGTAGCCGCCAGTTTGTGCAAACGAGGAAACCTATCCTGAGGGAAGTGTCTGTAGAATTCCAAAATGTTTTTCTTGTTCTGAAATTTGTCTCTGTATTCTCTGTCACACTGCAGGTCAATAATTTCTAGTTGCAGCTCAGGACGAATCTCTTCAATAATCGCTGAATATGGAGAGGAGAACAGATCAGAATCACTGTCTAGTGCTGTCAGATCTTGAAAGCGCTGATCAAATTCTTCCTTAAGGGCAACTAAACTATGTGAATAATGTTCACAGTCTTTGTGAACGTCTTGCATGGATGATAATTTAGGAAAATGAGCTAGATTTCCTGTTTCCAGCTGACTCACCCAAAGTGTCAATTTCATTTTAAAAGCTCGTATTCTATCTATGAAATGAGTAAGTAGCAGATCTTCACCTTGTAGTGAAACGTTCAAAGCATTCACATGGCTAGTTAAATCTGCTATGGACGCGAGATCACAGTTCCATGAAGGCTGTTTCAATTCAGCAACACACATGTTATTTATTTCCATGAACATATTTATCTCATCTACTAGGGAAAAAAATCGATTTAATAATTTGCCACGACTAAGTCAGCGAACCTCGCTGTAATAAGGCAGGCTACCATACTGGCTTTCTACATCCTCAAGAAAGCTTTTAAATTGCCTGTGTTGTAGCCCATGCTTCGTTATATAATTGGTTGCACGAACAACAACACTCATCAGATTTTTTAGAGTGATACTCTTTGCACACAAGTTTTCCTGGTAGATCACACACTGAACGCCCCTTATTTCATTCGGCACGGTCAGTTTTTGTATTTTCTCCCTCAACAGCGCAACGAAACCTGATTTGTTCCCTGTCATCGCTGGTGCACCGTCTGCAGACACTGAAACTAAAGAATTCCACGACAATCCTATATTTTCAACACTTTCTTCAACACTACTTACTTTCATCCAGAGCTGGACAATACGCCATAAAATCTTTACAGATATTTGCAAGCTGGCTCTGGACGTTGTCTGCCATGTCCTGTATGCGACGCATAATGGTCATGTTAGATAATGGCACAATCCGAAACTGTTCAACTTGAGATGGACACAAATGTTCCGCTGCAACTACCAAACATTCCTTTATTAAATCGCCATCAGTGAAGGGGCGCAGGGATTTTGCTAAAAGCAAAGCAATTTTGTAGCTCACTGTGACAGCTGCCTCAGTTGATTTTTCTTCGTCGTCCAGATCTTCTTCGGATAGCTTCCTTTTAAGTTTAATAACTTCCTGTGCACGATCTCGTCCATCACATTTTCCACTTCCGTAGTCTTTCGCGTGGTACGACATATAATGTCGCTGCAAATTAAATTTCCTAAAAGAATTCAGCGTTTTGTGACATACTAAACATTTTGCAACACCATCTTTTTCTGTAAACAGATACAATTCCTCGCAGTGGGGGTTCAACTGCGAAAGCATGGTTGGGGTTACACAACGGCGACTTGACATGATTCTTAACCAGCGAAGTGACTGTTAGAGCTGATCGTAGTACTTCAAACGTTACACAGTCGGTGCGAATTCAATAGGCACGCTGCGGCCCTATTCATATGTGCGCGCGCATTTCCCCTCCCTCCCCACCCTCCCTACTCCGCGACCTTGCACCTGCTCGCGAGCACGGGCCTGAGCAGACGCGAGTACCCGCGCTCAAAACTGGCCAGCTGTTAAGCCCTGCTCTAGTACCATGGAAGTCATTCCCTCATGTCTTAGCAGATGTCCTATCATCCTGTCCCTTCTCCTTATCAGTGTTTTCCACATTATCCTTTCCTCTCCCATTCTGCGTAGAACCTCCTCATTCCTTACCTTATCAGTCCATCTAATTTTCAACGTCTATAGCACCACATCTCAAATGCTTTGATTCTCTTCTGTTCCGGTTTTCCCACAGTCCATGTTTCACTACCATACAATGCTGTACTCCAGACGTACATCCTCAGAAATTTCTTCCTCAAATTAAGGCCGGTATTTGATATTAGTAGACTTCTCTTGGCCAGAAATGCCTTTTTTGCCATAGCGAGTCTGCTTTTGATGTCCTCCTTGCTCCGTCCATCATTGGTTATTTTACTGCCTAGGTAGCAGAATTCCTTAACTTCATTGACTTCGTGACCATCAATCCTGATGTTAAGTTTTTCGCTGTTCTCATTTCTACTACTTCTCATTACCTTCGTCTTTCTCCGATTTACTCTCAAACCATACTGTGTACTCATTAGACGGTTCATTCCGTTCAGCAGATCATTTAATTCTTCTTTACTTTCACTCAGGATAGCAATGTCATCATCGAATCGTATCATTGATATCCTTTCGCCTTGTATTTTAATTCCACTCCTGAACCTTTCTTTTATTTCCATCATTGCTTCCTCGATGTACAGATTGAAGAGTAGGGGTGAAAGGCTACAGCCTTGTCTTACACCCTTCTTAATACGAGCACTTCGTTCTTGATCATCCACTCTTATTATTCCCTCTTGGTTGTTGTACATATTGTATATGACCCGTCTCTCCCTAAAGCTTACCCCAACTTTCTTCAGAATCTCGAACAGCTTGCAGCATTTTATATTGTCGAACGCTTTTTCCAGGTCGACAAATCCTATGAAAGTGTCTTGAGTTTTCTTTAGCCTTGCTTCCATTATTAGTCGTAACGTCAGAATTGTCTCTCTCGTCCCTTTACTTTTCCTAAAGCCAAACTGATCGTCACCTAGCGCATTCTCAATTTTCTTTCCCATTCTTCTGTATATTATTCTTGTAAGCAGCTTCGATGCATAAGCTGTTAAGCTGATTGTGCGATAATTCTCGCACTTGTCAGATCTTGCCGTCTTTGGTATTGTGTGGATGATGCTTTTCCGAAAGTTAGATAGTGTATCGCCAGACTCATATATTCTACACACCAACGTGAATAGTCGTTTTGTTGCCACTTCCCCCAATCATTTTAGAAATTCTGATGGAATGTTACCCATCCCTTCTGCCTTATTTGACCGTAAGTTCTCCAAAGCTCTTTTCAATTCCGATTCTAATACTGGATCCCCTATCTCTTCTAAATCGACTCCTGTTTCTTCTTCTATCACATCAGACAAATCTTCAACATCATAGAGGCTTTCGATGTAGTCTTTCCACCTATCTGCTCTCTCCTCAGCATTTAACAGTGGAATTCCCGTTGCACTCTTAATGTTACCACCGTTGCTTTTAATGTCACCAAAGGTTGTTTTGACTTTCCTGTATGCTGAGTCTGTCCTTGCGACAATCATATCTTTTTCGATGTCTTCACATTTTTCCTGCAGCCATTTCGTCTTAGCTTCCCTGCACTTTCTATTTATTTCATTCCTCAGCGACTTGTATTTCTGTATTCCTGATTTTCCCGGAACATGTTTGTACTTCCTCCTTTCATCAATCAACTGAAGTATTTCTTCTGTTACCCATGGTTTCTTCGCAGCTACCTTCTTTGTACCTATGTTTTCCTTCCCAACTTTTGTGATGGCCCTTTTTAGAGATCTTCATTCCTCTTCAACTATACTGCCTACTGCGTTATTCCTTACTGCTGTATCTATAGCGTTAGAGAACTTCAAACGTATTTCGTCATTCGTTAGTACTTCCGTATCCCACTTCTTTGCGTATTGATTCTTCCTGACTAATGTCTTTAAAATCAGCCTACCCTTCATCACTACTATATTGTGATCTGAGTCTATATCTGCTCTTGGGTACGCCTTACAATCCAGTATCTGATTTCGGAATCTGTGTCTGACCATGATGTAATCTAATTGAAATCTTCCCGTATCTCCCGGCCTTTTCCAAGTATACCTCCTCCTCTTGTGATTCTTGAACAGGGTATTCGCTATTACTAGCTGAAACTTGTTACAGAACTCAATTAGTCTTTCTCCTCTTTCATTCCTTGTCCCAAGCCCATATTCTCCTTTAACCTCTTCTTGTACTCTTTCCCCTACAACTGCATTCCAGTCGCCCATGACTATTAGATTTTCGTCCCCCTTTACATACTGCATTACCCTTTCAATATCCTCATACACTTTCTCTATCTGTTCATCTTCAGCTTGCAACATCGGCATGTATACCTGAACTATCGTTGTCGGTGTTGGTCTGCTGTCGATTCTGATTGCAACAACTCGGTCACTGAACTGTTCACAGTAACACACCATCTGCCCTACCTTCCTATTCATAACGAATCCTACACCTGTTATACCATTTTCTGCTGCTGTTGATATTAGCCGATACTCATCTGACCAGAAATCCTTGTCTTCCTTCCACTTCACTTCACTGACCCCTACTATATCTAGATTGAGCCTTTGCATTTCCCTTTTCAGATTTTCTAGTTTCCCTACCACGTTCAAGCTTCTGACATTCCACGCCCCGACTCGTAGAACGTTATCCTTTCGTAGATTATTCAATCTTTTTCTCACGGTAACCTCCCCCTTGGCAGTCCCCTCCCGGAGATGCGAATGGGGGACTATTCCGGAATCTTTTCCCAATGGTGAGATCATCATGACACTTCTTCATTTACAGGCCACATGTCCTGTGGATACACGTTACGTGTCTTTAATGCAGTGGTTTCCATTGCTTTCTGCATCCTCATGTCGTTGATCATTGCTGATTCTTCCGCCTTTAGGGGCAATTTCCCACCCCTAGGACAAGAGAGTGCCCTGAACCTCTATCCGCTCCTCTGCTCTCTTTGACAAGGCCGTTGGCAGAATGAGGCTGACTTCTTATGCCGGAAGTCTTCGGCCGCCAATGCCGATTATTTATCAAAATTTAGGCAGTGGCGGGGATCGAACCCGGGACCGAAGACGTTTTGATTATGAATCAAAGACGCTACACCCTTTTTTCTTTCTTTTTTTTTTTTCAACTGAGACTCGAACTCGGGACCTTGGCCTTTCGCGGGCTAGTGCTCTACCGACTTTTTTTTTTGTGTGCCTAGAACCAGCGCCTTTTTTTTCCAATGTCAGGCTTACAACCTTTGCTGACATACATTTTGTTGTACTGCATAAATAGTGTCTACAATGTCCATATGTTGACAAATAGTGGCTAATTAGAAAATTAATTAATTAAGGAAATGAATAAAACTGAAAATGCCCAAATGAAAGACATGAAGACATTGCGAATAGTACAAATACAAAAGAAACATGCTCCTGTAGCAATGAAATGAAATTCCTGTCGGGGGCGACACCTGCTCTCGACCCGACGTTCGATAGAGCAAGAGAGCCATCTATCGACTCGTTCTCCAGACGTTGGTGTAAGACTGGGTCGTCTTCTCGAAATTAACTAAGGGTCCGTAAGTGTGATCGACGTTGTAACCTCCCCACAGAAATATTTTATATGAAGCCATGAACCTAGTGTAACCTCCGCACAAAAATAATAATTAAATGAATTTTATATATTGTAACCTCTGAACAAAATTGGCTCCCATTTATAATCTCTGTGCAGAAATGCATTCACATTTAATGTAACCACAAAATTCAATTCCTAAACCCGGAAATAATAAAAAAAAATTTAGTAACCTGGTAAACTGTATGACAACAGCAGCGCTACGCCTCGGCCCTGCATTCTGAATAAAAAATGAAAAATTCTTACCTCAATAAAAACTGCGAATATATCTGCTCTTGCGTAAAAGCTTTTCGGCACAGCTTTGTGCAATGCTGGGCTATATATTTCTTTTTTTATTCTAGGAAGGAATGATCATGCATTGGAAATATTTTTTAAATTGAAATGAACGCTTTTCTTAAAAAAATTACTTTATACTATAAACATTATTATTGGGGCATTTTTTTAAAAAGAAATTAATGACAGTTAATATACATTACTAGATATGCGCAAGGCTGCTTCTTTACCTTCTACAATAATAGTCATCCTCCAGAGTCCGGACCAGAGCAGACTGCCGACACGCGCAGGCACGCGCCGGCTACTGTCCACTACTGCCGACTCACGCAGACTACTGAAGACTAATGCCGACTAGCGACAAGCAAAAACTAACTACATACTACTCTCTGGTCAGAGACTTTGCCATGTCTCGCCCATCCCCGGCAACGCATACGTCTTACATAACCCTTCACTGGGGGGGCAAAAGTTTGGCAGCGATGGTGAGTCAATTGGACTTGCCATGAGCAACAAATTTTTCTTAATTTACTAAGTTTACAATCACAGAATATATACATATATATATATATATATATATATATATATATATATATATATATAAGTGCAGAACATGAAATAAAATATAGTGCACATGCACTGAGTACAGAACATATCAAGCAAAGACAAAATGTATACACAATGAGTACAAATCATATTAACAAATGACATAAAGTGCACTCGCACTGTAGTTCAAAATATCAGGAAATCACAAAATGTATAGGCAATGAGTACAAATCATATTAACAAATGACATAAAGTGCACACGCACTGTAGTTCAGAATATATCAGCAAAACACAAAATGCATATGCAATGAATACAAATCATGTTAACAAAATGACATAAAGTGCACATGCACTGTAGTACTGAACATATCAGGAAATCACAAATGTATAGGCAATGAGTACAAATCATATTAACAAATGACAAAAGTGCACACGCACTGTTAGTTCAGAACATATCAGCAACTCACAAAATGTATATGCAATGAATACAAATCATGTTAACAAAACGACAAAAGTGCACACACACTGTATATACTTTTTTTTTTTACTAGAACTAGGATAGGAAATGGAAGGATTGCATCATGGTTGTAGCACTTTAGGTTGCACGCAGCTGCACTGAAAGTCCATATCTTTCTACAGAAGCACAACACCAAGTGAGACAATCTGAAGTTCTTTTCCTTGAAGTATTAATCAGTGTAGTCAAGACACTGAAATGTCGTAGTAATATTCCATGTTATCATTTTGGTAGTACATTAGGTGTATCAAACAGTGGGACCATAATAACATCTCCATCGCTCAAGGTGGTGGACAGCATGTCGTGTCAACACCACGTTCTTGTAAGGTACACCAACGTAGAATTAGTGCAAAAGCCAAATATAGTGCTCCATGATCATGAGGATAGACAGGACAAACGGATATTGCAGTAATTTCTGGTAATTAGGTCAGAAGGTGAAGGACATTAAGTCACATACTAGTCTTCATTGAGAATTACACTAGTCTAACAACTGATTTAAGTAATTGGTGGCACTCATCGCCCAGTTACTGAACATTTCTGTACCATGTATGAAGTATTACAGAATAATGTTCATAAATCATCTGATTACAGTGAACATTGGCACTCATTGGCCAGTTACAAACCATCAGAAATCGTCATTGAAAACAGGAGCTAATGAATGGCATAGTAGTAACATAATTCACTTAGTTATAGTAATCATTGGCACTCATTGGCCAGTTACGAAACATATAGCAAGTATTGAATAGTACAAAACATTTTTCATTATTCAAGTGACATACGACATATTTAAAATAATTATTGGCACTCATTGGCCAGTTACAAAACATATAGCAAGTATTGAATAGTACAAACCATTTTTCATCATTCAAGTGACATACGACATATTTAAAATAATTATTGGCACTCATTGGCCAGATACAAAACATATAGCAAGTATTGAATAGTACAAAACATTTTTCATCATTCAAGTGACATACGACATATTTAAAATAATTATTGGCACTCATTGGCCAGTTACAAAGTATTCTTATATTTTTATAAAACTTGATTCAGTATTATTCAGAAGGTATTTCAAAATTAGAGTCAATTATTGGCATTGCATTTATAGAGTGTAACAAAATATTATTTACAGAAATTATTGGCATAGTATTTACGCATTATTACAAAGCATCATTCAGTATTACTCAGAACTGATCATTCCAGTGACATAGGACATACTGAAAATGTAACATACTATAACTATTATTCAATGTCTGTGACTAGAAAACGTTATTCAGTATTACTCAGAACTCTCTTAAACTGGTAGCATTATTTGGGACTGGTAATACATTTTTTTTGTGCTAGCAATGCATTGCGTTGGGATCGATAATTAATTACTGGGGGATAACAATATTTGCATTTGACTTATTGCTGCAAATGAAGATGTGTAATGTCATTTGTCACGAGTCAGCTGTAGCAAGGTTATGAAACAAATAGAGTATATGTGATCACATTCATTAATGACACAGGTTTAATGACCAACTGCTTATAGCACATTAATTTCATGAATAATTTCTCCTGCAAAAAATACAAAATGGATTATTAAACTGAAAGAAGAAACGCATATTATGCTGAAAAGTAGTGAACTTCGAATTAACAGGTAGTGAAATGTGTATAAAATATATATGTTCTCTAGCTGTCATTTCCAAAACCTTCAGTCATCAAACCATGCGACATAAGACATACTGTCAAAACGAACTGCAACAAATACTTAAATAACTACATGGCATAAATACATAAACTTCAACATTATCCTCATCTGCAAAGAAAAAACTTCATCACCTGCAAAGAAAAACTTCATTATCCATATCATCATAACTCCATTATTATCATCACCTATTAAGAAAAACTTCATTATCCATATTAGCATATTCTTCATCATTATTCATCACCATTCATTATCATCTGCAAAAAAGTTACTTCATTATTCATTATACAACTATTCCTTATTTCTAGCATATTTCAACACTAAAACTAAGATGTGTAGTTCTGTCTGACAGCCTGCATCAATCGCCTCGTATTCTGAAAAAAAAAAATAGTTAAGACTGCTATTCTACGATGTGTATCTTCTTTTGTTCATTCCGAAGGTGAAATTCCCATTTCGGTTTAATTTATTTCTTTTACACGTTATTTCTTTCTGAAAATGATGAACAAATATTAATGTCTTGCATTTAAATCATATACCCACTAAATAAAAACTGGTTTATAGTAACATAATTGAGCATACAGCATAGCATGACAGAAAACGTAATATGTCAAAAACATAGACAGTGTGCAGGTGCAAAAAATGTACACAGAGTATCACAATGTAGCAGCAAAAAAAAAAAAAAAAAAAATGTAAAATAGTCACGATGTTGAGCTTTCATAAGGCAACATGTCAAAGTCAACTGGTATTTGTTATATCTTAAATATTTGATCGTGCATACAAACAAAACAGGAAAACAATCATACATACATGAAAAATGGAAAATATGCACGGTCTGATATATAACAAGAAAAAATGACTTTCTTTGTGTTCAGCTTGTATGTTGTGTAGTTAATAGAGGCGAAAATTGAAGACTTTAATGGAGAGAAAATTTGATAAAATTAATATGTCAGTAGATATAATTGCATAATTATTCACAAGATACGTAAGTTTATCTGGAAAAATGTGCACAGTCTGATGTGTAACGACAAGAAGAGCGACCTGCTAACCTTACCTTGCTGGGCACTTGCCAAGAAAAAATACGATAATCATCAGTAAGTAGTTACATAAATATAATTGCGTAAGTGGTCATAAAATGTGTAAGTTCATCTGGAAAAATATGCACGGTCTGATGTGTAACGACAAGAAGAGCGACCTGCTAACCTTACCTTTCCGGGCACTTGCCAAGAAAAAATCATCAGTAAGTGTTCATGTGAATATAATTGCATAAGTGGTCATAAAATGAGTAAGTTCATCTGGAAAAATATGCATGGTCTGATGTGTAATGACAAGAAGAGCGACCTGCTAACCTTACCTTGCCGGGCACTTGCCAAGAAAAAATACGATAATCTTCAGTAAGTGTTCATGTGAATATAATTGCATAAGTGGTCATAAAAAATTAGGAAATGGCATTGCAGTGTGATAAATCATAAAGTATGTTCATTCAATAAAAGGTTTGACGTTGGAGACATGGTGGTTCCCTTTGGTTTTTCTGGTTCTCAAAGTTTCGACGTGTACTACATTGGGGTGAGGAATGCTGCGAATTCGATATGGACCTGCGTATAGAAGCTCAAATTTACTGCATCTACTCTTTCCTCTGTTTGATAAATAGTGTGTACGTACAAATATCTTCTGTCCAATGTGAAAGTCACAGCGTGTACAAACCTGTTTTTGCTGTCTTCTCCGGCGCTCTGCGGCACGTTTGATGTTGTTCAGCGCAATGTCAATTATTTCATGGTGTCGTAGTCGACGAGATGTAGGAAAGGTTACTAATTCTTTAATTTTGTTAGGTGGTTCAACATTTTTCAGTATAACAGACGGAGATAGCATAGTAGATTCATTTGGTATGGAATTAATTACATCCTGGAATGAGAGTATGTATGTGTCCCAATCAATATGTTTTTTATGGCAGTATATTCTACACAGTTTACCAGTTTCTTTCATTAATCGTTCACAAAGGTTCGAAGAAGCATGGTACCCGGATATATAGATCGGATAAATGTTTCTAGTTCACAACAAACGTGTCCATATAGCAGATCGAAACTGTGATCCATTGTCGGAAATTACTTTCAACACATGCCCTACATGAAATAGAAAATGTTTTACAAATGCTTTCGAAACAGTTTTAGCAGTAGCTTTGCGTAACGGAGTGAAGGTAACAAATTTTGAAGTGAGTTCAACAGCGACAAAGATGTAGCAAAAACCTCTATTAGTTCTGGGAATCGGACCAAAAATGTCTACAGCGGCCATATGTCTCAATTTAACTGGTACAATGGGATGTAATGGAGGAATATGTGAAGTTGTGTCTGATTTAGCTTTCTGGCAGATTTTACATGACGCTAAAACTCATCGAATACGTTTCTCCATGTTGGTAAAATAACAGTTCTGTCTCAGTATAAGAAAACATTTTCTGGCTCCGTAATGTGCGTAACTTAAATGAGTATACCAGATTAATTTGTTAACAAGTTCGCCAGGAATGCATAATAACCAATTGTTGCTGTCAGGATGAGAGCGGCGAAACAGAATATTATTGCGTACAGTGTAATGGTTTCTGATGGTAGCATTATTCTCATCTTGCCAAAGGTGTTTAATTTCTTTCCATACGTTGTCTTTACTCTGCTCTTGTGCTATGTCTTGTAATGACGACGAAATGAAATTTTCAAATGCAACTTGTTGAATGTACATCAGGCTGAAATTTGCTTTGCAGAAGTTGGTTGCGATGTCTTGCTGATTGTTGCTGAGAGAATGGGATAGTGCGTCTGCTACAATATTTTGTGTACCGGGAATGTGAACAATTGTAAAATTAAATTCCTGCAAATAAAGTTTCCATCTACTTAATCTGTCGTGTGTAAATTTAGCCGAAAGTAAAAACTGTATCGCTCTATGGTCTGTGTAAACGGTGGTATGTCTTCCATAAAGAAAATGCCGAAATCTCGTAAAAGCCTATACAACACATAATGTTTCAAGTTCTGTAACAGAATAATTGCGTTCAGCAGATGACAGAATGCGACTCGCAAAGGCTGTGTTTTTAATTACTGTACAACCATCTTCTTCAATATCCTGAAAAATTGTGTACGCCTAAAGCGGTGTTAGAACTGTCGGTGGCAATGGAAAAGTTTCTACTAAGATCTGGATGCGATAAAAGTGGTGCATTCAACAAGGCATGTTTTAAATAACATTATCGTGAACAAGATTCTGTGTATCTGAAGTATTGCTTACGTTGCTGGAAGATGCAACCTGTACTGTATCTAGTCAAACTCTATCTGACGTGCTATTATTTTCGGGAGGATGCTGTGGCATTTCTACTATTTGTACGGTTCTGTTATTTCTTCCTGACGTCTTACGTTCTGGATGATATCTACTTTCTGGTTCATTCATGATAATATGTTGTTGCGGATGATTTTGCTGCTGATAAGACCGACTGTTATTAAATGTACGCTGAAAATTGTGCTCATTACTTTTACGTCTCTCATGATAGTCATTTCTATACGGTGCACTGCAATAACAATTGAAATAGTGTGTTTTCTATACGGACTGGTTTCCTTGTTGCTGTGCGTTACTATTTGTTGGAGCTGACACTATACGTGAGGGTGGCGAAACATTAAAGCTTGGTTGACCTTGTACATTACATTGTTGGTTAGGTATGCTAACCGGCTGGCTTTGATGCTGTTGCGGTGAAAAACCTCTATTGTTACGAAAATGTGTTTGCTGTTGCTGATAATCTTACACATACTGATGATTAAATTTTTTGTCAGGTATTAAAGTTCTCGTGGTTGTCATTTCTGAAGCGTCTACTGAAAAATTATCACTTTCGGTAAAACTTGTCATATCGGGTTTTCTTTACACGTTTCTTAATTCTAGATAGATCGATAGTTGAAGAGCTGTTTTAATAGATATAAAGGATAGTAGAAGAGAAGGCAGCAGTGCAGAAAACTAAAGATGAAACAGCACTACCACGGCTCGGGGCCCTGTGCACGCTACGGCACATATTCATCGAAGTGTAATGAATCCCCTGAGGTTAATTACGCGCTACAAATAAATTTTAGCTTTTGCGTTACAGGCAATGGCGGTGAAAATTCAAAAACAAATTGTTGTATCCATGCTAATTCAAGTTTTTGCATTACAGGCCAAGCTGGTGAAAAAACAAAAATAAATTGACATATCCAGTTCAAAGCGTGTACCTGTGCTCTGTCATTTTTAAATACCTTAGATTTTCTTACGGATAAAAATTGCTTGTAGTCAAAATTATCGTCTCTGTATGTCTGAACAGGTTCAGGATTGTATGAGAATCTATTTGTCTGTGATTGTTCGGAATCTAAGTCACGTACTCTCTGTAAATTACATAAATTATAATGGCTTGTGAGTGTGACAAATGTTCGGAATGTGCCGTATGCTGTGACGTGTTATTGACTGACATATTTTTCATCTCTGTCACCTCCTGCTGTAAAGTCGACAATTTTCTACGTAATGTATTATTGGACGAATCTATCTCACTGATCGTCTGCTGTAAAGTTTGGAATTCAGGTGTTTGATTAAATGAAATTGGTGAAGTATCGTCTGATTTGGTGTCATTATTACTTTCAATAACGTCAATACGACTGGCCAATTCATCATATTTTTCAGTCAGTATTTTTACTTGATCATCGTTTTTAGTGTCACAAGCATTAATCTGTTTTTGTATTTTACGTGTGGTTTCGTTCAATTTTTTAACATCTGCTTTGATAACATCGGGATCCTGTATTAGTTCTAATTGTTCGAGTCTGTCGGTCATTGTCTGTAAGTCTACTGTGTGTGTGTCTGTTTTTGATTTCAGATCGGAAATCTCATCACGCAATTCGGTGTTCAACTGTTTGATAGTATTTATTTCGTCTGATACTGTAGCAATATTGTTGTCTACGTATATATTTTTGCTTTCGTGAACAATTTACGTTTATCTTCCTGTCTCTGTGCAGTAATTGTTTCCATAACTTGTCGTTTTACTTTATTTTGTTCCTGTATGAATTTACGGTAAAGCGTTTCATTGTTTGGTAGGTGGTGATTAAAACGTTCGTCAATTTGACTGTTCTGTTGGTCGAATTTCGCGTGTACCTTTGCATCCAGTGTGCGCGAAAGTTCTGTTGACATTAATTTAAACTCGTCGCGTAACTGTGTTGTGTTTTCAGAGCATTGTTGACCGACTGCACTAATTTCGTCTCTAAGTAATTTAGTTGTATCTGCATGTCTATTATTTAATTCTTGTGCCACAGATCCAATTTCTTCACTACTGTTTCTAGCACAAGCCTTAATTTCCTCACGTAATTGTTCCTTACTATCATGACACTGCGCGGCAACGTCTGTAATCTGTTCACTAAGCTATCTGCAATTGCTGTCTAATTTTTTATTAAGGTTGTCATGTTTTTCATTAAGTTGTTTGAAATTTTCATTAAGGTTGTCTTGTTTTTCATTAAGTTGTTTGAAATTTTCATTAAGCTGTTTGTTATTGTAGTCTTGTTTTTTTTCGACTGTTTGTAATTGTTGTCTAGTTTTTCATTAAGTTGTTGTTTGAGATTTTCATTATTTTCATTAAGTTGTTTGAAATTTGCACTATGTTGTAGCAATAGTGCCATAATTTGATCCAAGCCAATATTACCTACTCCATTCTCTGTGCTGTTTGATGGCGTACCTGCAATTGTCACGTTTTGTGTAACCATTCGGTCATTTTGTGATTCTTGAAAATGTTTGCTAATCGGATGCGCACTGTTGGTCACTACCTCGGAATCATATAAGTCTGACGTACTTTGAGTACACTGTTCATTTTCGTTAGAGAAATTTATCTGTTCACAATTCAAATTTTGCAAACCGGGTGTGTTAAGCTGGGCAGCGTTCATTGTAACAGAACGTGCCGCGTCATTAATTGTCTTTAAATTAACAGACGACACAATCGAATTTGTTTGCTCATCATTAGGATAAAAATCATTACTAGTGGTCAGTAAGCACTGATTGTCTGTAAATGGAGAATTGTCATCATTACACTGAGTGTCGCAAGTACCACTGGACAAATTATTTGAGTCGGCTAATTCACTCATTACACATCGCGGTTTACTGTTAACAGTTTTTCGCGGCATTTTTACACAAATCAAAATTATTCACAAATGAAACAAAGACAATGCAAAATGCAACAAACACAATTACAACAAAGAGCAACAAATTGCCGATGATCTGTGAAAGAAAGAATGACAATTTAGTAAATGCGTTGCGTCAGATGCAAACTACGTTTAAGTAAATAAGAGCAAATATATGACTACTTATCAGAAGATTCACAAAGAAATACGATCCTGGCCGGATGTCGCCAAGTGTACCTCCCCCACACGAAAAATATAATAATGAAAATGGACCAAGCGTAAAATCCCCACAAAAATATTTAATTAGGAAACCACGAACCTGGTGTAACGTCCCCACAAAAATAATAATTAAATGAATTTTTGAAGTATTGTAACCTCTGAACAAAACTGGCTCCCATTTATAATCTGTCTGCAGAAATGCAATCACATTTAATGTTCACACAAAATTCTTTTCTCATTTAATGTTAAGTTCGAAGCAGAAAAATTCTTAAACACCAAAATAATAAAAAAAAATCAATAACCTGGTAAATTTTATGAGGACAGCAGCGCTGCCCTTCAGCCCTGTATTCTGAATAAAAAAGCAAAAATTCTTACCTCAATAAAAACTGCAAATATATCTGCTCTTACATAATAATTTTCTACATAGCTTCGTGCAATGCTGGCGTATATATTTTTTATTTTTTTTGGATTCTTGGAAGGAATGATCATGCATTAGAAATATTCTTTAAATTGAAATGAATGCTTTTCTTTAAAAAAGTTACTTTATATTATAAAAATTATTATTGGGGCATTTTTTGAAAGAAATTAAATGACAATTAATATACATTACTAGATATGCGCAAGGCTGCTTCTTTACCTTCTACAACAATACTCATCTTCCAGAGTTCTGACCAGAGTCCCGAGCAGAGCAGACAGCCGACACGCGCCGACTACTCCCGACTCACACAGACTACTGCTTACTAGCACGGACAGAAGACTAAAGCCGACTGACTGACTCGCGACAAGCAACAACTAACTACATACTACTCTCTGGTCAGAGACTCTGCCATGCCTCGCCCATCGCCGGCAACGCATACGTCTTACAAGGTTTGTGTCGTGCTGTCATCAAGGGTACACGAGTGGGCCTTCTGCTCCGAAAGCCCATATCAATGATGTTTCTTTGAATCGTCTGCACGCTGATGGACGAGCATTGAAATCTGCAGCAATTTGGAGAAGGGTTACACTTCTGTCACGTTGAACGATTCTCTTCAGTCGTCGTTGGTCCCATTCTTGCAGGATCCTTTTCCGGCATCAGCGATTTCCGACATCTGATGTTTTACCGGACTCCTGGATAAGCGACTGCGTAAAGAACAGGCCGGTTTTAGGGCACACCTCAATTCTGTTTATCTTATTAACTCCCTTAGGATCATTTTAGAGCAAAGCAAAGAATTCCAAGCAACCATGTATCTTTCATTAATTTTCGAAAGGACTTCGATTCCGCGAAACATAAAGTGCTCTGGCAGGTGTTGCGGAAGTATGACATACCTCAGGAGATCTTAGAATCATAAAAGACCTATATGATGGCTACAAATGTTGCGTACTCCAGAAGGGAAATATGACAGAGCCTATAAAAGTAACAACTGGTGTCCGGCAGGGGTGCATTTTATCACCAACACTTTTTCTACTTGTTGTAGACTCAGTTGTGAGAAGAGCCACAGCAGGTAGGAGACGAGGAATCCAGGTGGGGGATCCATAAACCTCTGGAGGATTTGGATTTTGCAGACGACATAGTTTTATTAGGTCAAAGGCTGACTGATATGCAACCTAAACTAAACTTGCTGAAAGAAGAAGCAAAGACTGCTGGCCTCAAGATAAATACAGGCAAAACAAAGGGAATGAGAGTAAATTCAGGGAACATGGAGGTGCCACTGTTATTAAGGGAGCAGCGGGTGGAGACTGTCAACTCATTCCTGTATTTGGGTAGTATAGTGACGGAAGATGGTGGAGCTAGAGATTATGTGAAAAACCGCATTAAAAAGGCAACTGCTGCCTTCATACAATTGTATCCAATATGGAAAAATAAAAATATCACGTACAAAACAAAAATTCGTATTTTTAATACAAATGTGAAGGCTGTCCTTCTGTACGCCAGTGAAAGCTGGAAAATGGATAAAAAGATAACATCCCAGATACAAAGCTCCATAAAAAATTGTTCAAATGGCTCTATGGGACTTAACACCTGATGTCATCAGTCCCCTAGAACTTAGAACTACTTAAACCTAACTGACCTAAGGACATCACACACGACCATGCCCGAGGCAGGATTCGAACCTGCGACCGTAGCGATTACGCGGCTCCAGACTGAAGCGCCTGGAACCGCACGGCCATAACGGCCGGCTACAAAGCATCATAAATAGATGTCTTCGACGCATCATGATTATCTGGTGGCCAAGAAAAATATGTAATGAGGAGCTCTGGCAAATAACAAACTAGATACCTATAGAAGACCAGATAAGGGAGAGAAAGTGAGGTTGATTGGGGCACACCTTGAGAAAACCAGATAGAGCCATCGAGAAAAAAGCATTGGAATGGAATCCCCAGGGAACAAGGCAGGTGGCAGTTGACGCTAAATAACGAAAAGTGTGAGGTGATCCACATAACTTCCAAAAGAAATCCGTTGGAATTCGATTACTCGATAAATAGTACAATTCTCAAGGCTGTCAACTCAACTAAGTACCTGGGTGTTAAAATTACGAATAACTTCAGTTGGAAAAACCACATAGATAATATTGTGGGGAAGGCGAGCCAAAGGTTGCGTTTCATTGGCAGGACACTAAGAAGATGCAACAAGTCCACTAAAGAGACAGCTTACACTACACTCGTTCGTCCTCTGTAAGAATATTGCTGCTCGGTGTGGGATCCTTACCAGATAGGATTGACGGAGGACATCGAAAGGGTGCAAAAAAGGGAAGCTCCTTTTGTATTATCACGTAATAGGGGAGAGAGTGTGGCAGATATGATACGCGAGTTGGGATGTAAGTCATTAAAGCGAAGACGTTTTCGTCGCGGCGAGATCTATTTACGAAATTTCAGTCACCAACTTTCTCTTCCGAATGCGAAAATATTTTGTTGAGCCCAACCTACATAGGTAGGAATGATCATCAAAATAAAATAAGAGAAATCAGAACTCGAACAGAAAGGTTTAGGTGTTCGTTTTTCCCGCGCGCTGTTCGGGAGAGGAATGGTAGAGAGATAGTTTGATTGTGGTTCGATGAACCGTCTGCCAAGCACTTAAATGTGAATTGCGAAGTAGTCATGTAGATGTAGATGTAGATGTAGAGGAAGACCTATGGGCACATGGAAGAGGACAGTGGAAGGGGAAGCAAAAAGAGTTGGTGTTTTGGCTGGCATGAGAGCCAACACCGTGTTACTAGAAGGAGGCCGAAAGGCACGCGTTTTAGCTCACGCAGGCTGGCGTGAGGTCTGGAACAGGACAAGGAAATTAGAATTTAGAAAAACGGACGTAGCTGGTTGAATACTTAACTTTAATCCGTTAATGAAGAACGTCGGTCTTGACGGTACATGATTCACAATATCAATGGTAACTGATAATGGCGCCTTGCTAGGTCGTAGCAAATGACGTAGCTGAAGGCTATGCTAAACTGTTGTCTCTGCAAATGAGAACGTATGTAGACGGTAAACCCTCGCTAGCAAAGTCGGCTGTACAACTGGGGCGAGTGCTAGTAAGTCTCTCTAGACCTGCCGTGTGGCGGCGCTCGGTCTGCAATCACCGATAGTGGCGACACGCGGGTCCGACGTATACCAACGGACCGCGGCCTATTTAAAGGCTACCACCCAGCACAGGGCCGGCCAAACGCTGCACAGTGTGCAGACGTGCGGAAGTGCTGCACATGTGCGCACGTGTGCGACAGCGACATCTGTTGTTAGACATGTGACCTAAATGAACGGCAGCGGCTCCTGTTCCCTGTTTATGTGGTGCAAGCAAGGGCGCAACATACCCAGTCTCGTTTACCCCTGGTGACCGTAATCTTAACAGAGAAGTACTGAGAAATGCCGGAAGATCTATGTTCTCAGTCGTTTCGATCAAGCATAAGTGATGAAAATCTCCCGCAACTGGTTGCGTTTGTCAATGAGCCGTGCTTTTGTGCCCGATATTAACTGTATCATTTCTCATGACCAGTGATAAACGTATTTGGATTTATTCCTTTCATAATTAAAAATTATTGTTTACTAACTGTGCATTATTGCATCATTCTGCTTAATGTTACATTATTATCAGGAAAATTGCCCATTAAACCGATTGTTGTATACTTACATTTAGGGTCCTTTTTTTTTAATGTGTGAAGGGCTACGCTCAGCTGAAGTCGATAAAACATAACATTCATCTAATTGTCGGTTGTTATGCAGATTTCAAACGGAACTGATGAAAGATATAGCAATAATGGTACAAGTCATCATCGAGAGGTCTGCGGTTGTCATTCTGTTCAGAGGTCAGTGAGACAGAAATTATGTGATGTAACTGAGGGCACCGAGAATTAGTTGTAGGAAACCTTGCATTGGTTTATGTTATTTGAAATCATGTTTAATACGCGAAATACCTTCCCATGGTTGGCTTGGAAGCTGTGGAAAGGGCACTAGAATTCGCCGGTACAGAGTACCTCAGCAAGTGGATAAAGCGACATCTGTGCATAGAAACATGCACTACATGAACGCTGACGGCTGCGGCGTGCACGCTGTGATCCGGAAGTTGCACATGTGCAGGAGCACCGCACGCGTGCAGAATTTCTGGCCGGGCGTGACCTAGCAAGTGTGGTGTCTGGCGGTGACACCACAGTTGGCAAGACCTGGACAGAATTCAGGCAAATGGCCAAAGACAGACACGGATGGCGAGCTCTTCTGGATGCCCTATGCCCCCACAGGGGCCAAAGGAATTAAGGCAAGTGATACTCACGGTACACTCGTGAAATGCTCGTACGGGAAAATCCCCACTTCATTTCTGCCTCGCCATCGCTCGTGCGTCGACTGTAACACCACTTCAATTTTGATAACCTTTCGTTGTTGCACCAGTAGCCGATCTAATAACTGCGTCATACACTTGTCTTATACGGGGTGTTACAAAACGGTACGGCCAAACTTTCAGGAAACATTCCTCACACACAAAGAAAGAAAAGATGTTATGTGGATATGTGTCCGGAAACGCTTAATTTCCGTGTTAGAGCTCATTTTAGTTTCGTCAGTATGTACTGTACTTCCTCGATTCACCGCCAGTTGGCCCAATTGAAGGAAGGTAATGTTCACTTTGGTGCCTGTGTCGACATGCGACTCATTGCTCTACAGTACTAGCATCAAGCACATCAGTACGTAGCATCAACAGGTTAGTGTTCATCACGAACGTGGTTTTGCAGTCAGTGCAATGTTTACAAATGCGGAGTTGGCAGATGCCCATTTGATGTATGGATTAGCACCTGGCAATAGCCGTGGCGCGGTACGTTTGTATCGAGACAGATTTCCAGAACGGAGGTGTCCCGACAGGAAGATGTTCGAAGCAATTGATCGGCGTCTTAGGGAGCACGGAACATTCCAGCCTACGACTCGCGACTGGGGAAGACCTAGGACGACGAGAACACCTGCAATGGACGAGGCAATTCTTCGTGCAGTTGACGACAACCCTAATGTCAGCGTCAGAGAAGTTGCTGCTGTACAAGGTAACGTTGACCACGTCACTGTATGGAGAGTGCTACGGGAGAACCAGTTGTTTCCGTACCATGTACTGCGTGTGCAGGCACTATCGGCAGCTGATTGGCCTCCACGGGTACACTTCTGTGAATGGTTCTTCCGACAATGTGTCAATCCTCATTTCACTGCAAATGTTCTCTTTACGGATGAGGCTTCATTCCAACGTGATCAAATTGTAAATTTTCACAATCAACACGTGTGGGCTGACGAGAATCCGCACGCAATTGTGCAATCACGTCATCGATACAGATTTTCTGTGAACATTTGGGCAGGCATTGTTGGTGATGTCTCGATTGGGCCCCATGTTCTTCCACCTACACTCAATGGAGCACGTTATCACGATTTCATACGGGATACTCTACCTGTGCTGCTAGAACATGTGCCTTTACAAGTACGACACAACATGTGGTTCATGCACGATGGAGCTCCTGCACATTTCAGTCGAAGTGTTCGTACGCTTCTCAACAACAGATTCGGTGACGGACGGATTGGTAGAGGCGGACCAATTCAGTGGCCTACACGCTCTCCTGACCTCAACCCTCTTGACTTTCATTTGAAAGCTCTTGTCTACGCAACCCCGGTACCAAATGTAGAGACTCTTCGTGCTCGTATTGTGGACGGCTGTGATACAATACGCCATTCTCCAGGGCTGCATCAGCGCATCAGGGATTCCATGCGACGGAGGGTGGATGCATGTATCCTCGCTAACGGAGGACATTTTGAACATTTCCTGTAACAAAGTGTTTGAGGTCACGCTGGTACGTTCTGTTGCTGTGTGTTTCCATTCCATGATTAATGTGCTTTGAAAAGAAGTAATAAAATGAGCTCTAACATGGGAAGTAACACAACATATTTTCTTTCTTTGTGTGTGAGGAATGTTTCCTGAAAGTTTGGCCGTACCTTTTTGTAACACCCTGTATATGCGTTGCCGACCGCAGCGCCGTATTCTGCCTCTTCACATCTCTGGCGCTTCCGCATTCATCAGTCAAAAGGAAGTGAATCACAAATCGACCAATGCTCTCAAATAAAACTTCGGTTCTCTCTGCGTGAATTATCAAAATCACTTCAGAAATGTTAATGTCGTCGTTTCGAAGTCTTATAGATTACGAAATACTGCGGTTTCAAGGAAACGTTTCAAGCAACTGTCAAAGTACCTTGGATATGGGAGCGCGAAATGCTTTCTATTGAATGTAACACAGAATGTCAAATCAAAGACCTTTCTGCTGTCTAATTTCCAGACTTATTTTATTGGGGTACCAATTTCGGTGGTATATAACGCCATCTTCATGTCCCTTGACCGACGTGTAGGAAGATTCCAACCTCGGTTCCGATCAAAATAGGGGCCAGTATTCAACGATTCGTATCTGTGGATGGCGTAATATATCGCCGAAACTGGTAGAGCAATAAAATCACATTTAGGAAATTAGACGACTGAAAGGTGTTAGATTTCAGTACTGAATAGCCGTGTCACGCAACCGTCTGTGAAAAGATAAAATACAGAGACTCGAATTTAAACACTGTCGTTTAGAATTGTTTACATATACGGGATGTTCAAAAAGTCTCTCCGCAGTGTCGTATGATAGTTAGCCGCGCGTGCCGTATGTCGCAGTGAATATACCGATATGAAACTCAGCGAAATACAAGTTATTACTTTCTTGAATATTCATTTTTATTTACAAATTTTCACATTAAATGTTGAAAGTGCCCCCTTTGATGTTCAATACACAATTCACTTCGTCTAATCATGTTTGTAAACACAAGCTGTAACATTTCTTCTGTAACGGAAGCAGTGAAAGTGGATACTGCAGTTTTCAATTCATCGATGGATTTTGGACGGTTTTTATAGGCAGTTGGTTTCGCTGCACCCCAGAACAAAAAGTCAGGTGATGTTAGGTCAGGCGATCTTGGAGGCTGAAGTCCCTGTGAAATTATGCGATCACCAAAGACATCAGCAAGCAATGACGTTGGAACGCGATCTGTATGCGCGGTTGCACCATCTTGTTGAAAATAACCGTTCAGTATTTCACTTAACACGAGTTCTCCTATGAATGGGTACAGAACATCATTGCAGTATCTTTCTGCATTTACTGTTTCGTTGAAAAAAATGGGACCCACAATCCGACGTCTTGAAATTGCAATCCAAACTCATATATTTTCACAGAATAAATTGGTTCCTCGTGAATACGCAATGGATTTGCAGTACTCCACATACGAGAATTTTGCGAGTTCATGTACCCGAATAAATGAAACCACGCCTCATCAGTGAAAAACGTTTCCTTAAGGATATGCCTTCCATATTGTTGAACGAAATTTTTGAACCATAGCCATGATCAGTATTTTTCAGATCTTGCACGACTGTCACTTTCTTCCAATATTTTCCCCACAGCTGCGTGGGCCGTTGCGACACTAACATCTACTTCCTGGTCGAGTTTTCTTACTGACTTGTTCGGACTCGTGGACGTTTTATCGGAAATATCGAGTAGTTTATCCTCAGACAAAACGCTAGGACGACCACTTCTCGATGCATCTGTCACTGAACCCGTACTTCGAACTTTGTTAATGAATTCTCGTTCAGTATCACGATGTGGGAATGTTGTCTCCGGAAAAACTGAATTTAATGTTTGACGCCGGCCGTTGTGGTCGAGCGGTTCTAGGCGCTTCAGTCTGGAAACGCGCTGCTGCTACGGTCGCAGGTTCGAATCCTGCCTCGGTCATGGATGTGTATGATGTCCTTAGGTTAGTTAGGTTTAAGTAGTTCTAAGTTCTAGGGGACTGATGACCTCCGATGTTAAGTCCCATAGTGCTCAGAGCCATTTGAACCATTTTTGAAATGTCTGACGAACTGAAACTGTGTATTTACCGCTAGCTTTGAACACTTGTTAGACTAAAAACACACGTTCTTCAATGAGCAGAATTTTAACAGTGGCAAAAACGAAACAAACGAACAAAGAAACTAAACTCAAACGCTCACGTCAACGCGTAACGACACACACCAACGACGCTACTGACGCTGGCTGAGGTAAACGAAACAGTGGAATGTCGGGAGAGTCCACTTGAAGGGAAGTAACCCAGGCAGGCGAACAATCATACGGAGCTGCAGAGACTTTTTGATCACACAGTAATAAACAAAAATATCAAGTAACAGAAAACTGCAACGAGCTTCCACAGAGTTCTAAATTTTAAGAATAATTGGAGGGTCTTGCATCGTCGTGTTGTGAAGTTCGTTGTCACGAGCGTCGTTTAGATGAGCGGTGGTCAAACCACGATCGCACTGTTTCTTCACGTCTCTGATAACATTAATCGACCAATTTGGCGCCTTTTGGAGCCATTGTTACTACCGCATCCATCGCTCTAAAGCCCTGCAGCGTCATCAGCGTGGAAATTCTGGCATCCACGCATTACAAATTTCAGAGACGAATTAATAGGATGCTAAGTAACACCACACCACTTTATAGTTGTTAAACCGCACTTTTTTACGACAAAATAATTTTTTACGTCATCAGTCACACATAGTTCTCTCTGTGTTCCTTCCCTCTTGCTACTGCGCACAAACCCCTGGAGCAGTGCAATGAATTACATTTACGAAAATAATTATGACAACTATTTTCTCCTCATTTACTAATACATATTCAGAAACTCATTACGTACTTTCATAACCTACAGTGATACCTGTTTTCCATTTACTTACTTGGACATATCTAATTTTATCGGTAGATAACAACATATCGAAAACATTTACGAAAAAAAAATAATAGACACATCAAAAAAAGTTTTGCATCACCTCTGTTTAGAGACTTCCGGAACCTGTACAGAAAATTGGAATAAAGATCAATATAAACATCATTATCGCCCGTTTTATTATCCCTGAAAACCACACGTTGCATGTTGTACCACCATACAGACGTTCTGGTCCAGATTGCTGTACACACCGGTACCTTAATAGCCAATAGCACGTCCTCTGGCGCTGATGCACGCCTGTATTTTTCGTGGCATACTATCCACAAGTTCATCAAGGGACTGTGGGCCCAGACAGTCCCACTCTTCAACGGCGATTTGGAGTAGTTCTCTCAGAGTGGTTGATGGGTCATGTTGTCCATAAACAGCCCTTTTCAATCTATCCCAGGCATGTTTCATATGATTCATGTCTGGACAACATGCCGGCCACTCTAGTCGAGCGATGTCATTATCCTGAAGGAAGTCATTCACAAGATGTGCACGATGGGGACGCGAATTGTTGTCCATTAGACGAATGCCTCGCCAATATGCTGGCGATACGGTTGCACTATCGGTCGGAGGACGGCATTCACGTATCGTACAGCCGTTACGGCGCCTTCCATGACCACCAGTGGCGTACGTCGGCCCCACATAACGCCACCCCAAAACAGCAGGGAACCACCGCCTCGCTGCACTCGCTGGATAGTGTGTCTAAGGCGTTCAGACTGGGTTTCCTCCAAACACGTCTTCGGCGATTGTCTGGTTGAAGGCATATGCGACACTCATCGGTGAAGAGAACGTGATGCCAATACTGAGCGGTCCATTCGGCACGTTATTGGACCCATCTGTGCCGCGCTGCACAGTATCGTGGTTGGAAAGATGGACATCGCCATGGACGTCGGGAGTGAAGTTGCGCATCGTGCAGCCTATTGCGCTCAGTTTGAGTCGTAACATGACGTCCTGTGGCTACACGAAAAGCATTATTTAACATGGTGGCGTTGCTGTCAGGGTTCCTTCGAGCCATAATCCGTAGGTAGCAGTCATCCACTGCAGGAGTAGCCCTTGGGCGGCGTAAGCGAGGCATGTCATCAACAGTTCCTGTCTCTCTGTATCTCCCCCATGTCCCATTGACATCGCTTTGGTTCACTCAGAGACGCCTGGACACTTGTTGAGAGCCCTTCCTGGCACAAAGTAACAATGCAGACGCGATCGAACCACGGTATTGACCGTCTAGGTATGGTTCAACTACAAACAACACGAGCCGTGTACCTCCATCCTGGTGGAATGACTGGAATTGATCGTCTGTCGGACCGCCTCCGTCTAACAGGCACTGCTCATGCATGGTTGTTTACATCTTTCGGCGGGGTTAGTGGCATCTCTGAACAGTCAAACGGACTGTGTCTGTGATAAAATATCCACAGTCAACGTCTGTCTTTAGGAGTTCTGGGAACCGGGGTAATGCAAAACTTTTCTTGATGTGTGTGCTATTACATTTTGGTGTCAAGTATTATTATTCCGTTAATGCGCCACTTCGCTCACTGTTATGCACCTGTTATCCGTACCAAGGCAGAATTCTGTCTGCAGGAGCCTCTGAACATGTACTCTCTTCCAACAATCAGCAACTCTTGTAATGGAATGGTCTTAGCACGGGACGACAAGTGTACAGTACTTTCTGAAATCCCTACGCTCTTTACACATCAGAATCGTTGGCGCCGTCCTTAGAGCTAAGACTCCACCACGTCTCTGCAACCGATTTCCAAAAGCGGTCCACAACCTCAGTGAGTGGAACCTGAATTAAGATGTCAGGCAGACGAGCGTTTGGGCCAGACACTACCACAGCACCGGAACTACTGCATGCAGAAAGGGCTACAGTGGTTCACAAAATTTTAATATTCGTGGATGCGAATGAAAGACTCGCACGTGTGGACAAGTTACGTCGCGCAGAGCTCTACACGCAGGCGTTATTTTTTCCTGACTGTCAGTTGCCTGCTAACCTAGCACTTACAAGGGAATTTTCCAATCAGACATGACGAAACCTACCCTGAAATGTTTTTACACAGTAAGCACTCCGTCAGGCCACGAGTGGCCTACCAGGACCATCCGACCGCCGTGTCATCCTCAGTGGAGGAGGCGAATAGGAGGAGAGTGGGTTCAGCACACCACATCTTGGGTGTTACCCAAGGAAGCCTCTTATCCATGCTCCGTTATATCGCTGGAACCTCCCCTGAGACAGCTACAGCACAGGCTGACAGGCATTACCATTCAAGGTACAAAGACCGTGGTAGGTGCTTACGTGGACGATGTAGGCGTAATCATCAGAAACCAAACAGATGGGACACAACTAGAGATGATACTTACAAAATACTGTTCCGCATCAGGTGCGAGGGTAAATGAAAATAAAAGTAAATTTCTGAATATAAAGCGGCTTGCTAACTTGCGCATTGAGTGAGCGAACCATGTTAATGAACACAAAGCTCTTGAAATGGCATTGACAATGTCCCTTTTAAAAATGATAGCAATAAATTGGCAGGAGGTGGCAAGAAAAATCAAGGGAGCTTTGATTGAAAACTGTCAACATAGCGTAGACCAGTTCCAGAGAATACTGTTTATCAACACGTATATTTTATCCAAGGCCTACTACATAGCACAGGTTCTCCCCATTCCATCAATGGTGGAGAAGACGATCATGTCCACCTCAACAAAGTTCTTGTGGAAAGGGGAACTGTTTCGAGTGCCGGTGAAGACAGCAGTTTTGGATCCAAGCAGTGGAGGAATGGGTCTAACTGACATCAAGTCTAAAGCGACGGCATTGTATGTATACGAACATGGAGCATAATGTGTAATGATCCAGGTTGCATTACAGCAAAACTATACGATATTGTCAGGCCAGGAAGTGTAGAGCCGCCGATAAATATACAAAACATAAGTTTTAAGCTGAAACACATTAGGGAGTATTATCTTGAACTAAGTTATCTCAGCAAAAAGCTTCTAAACTCCAAAAACGTTACAGCAAAGGCGATTTTAGCTGAAAGACGGAAACACGAAAGGAAAAATAACATAGAAACCAAATATTCTGGAATAGCATGGAATGTGGTCTGGAAAAACATCAGTAGTGATGTTCTTTCGTCTGACGTGAGAACAGCGTGGTACAAGGTAGTCAATAACATCATCAGCACTAATAAGCGTCTCTTTGCCATCGGTTTAAGTGACACTAACCTCTGCAGCAAATGCAACCTAGTTGATAGTATGCCTCATCGTTACACTTGTAGAGATCGGATTATCAACTGGAGGTGGACCAGCGAGAAAATTGCTCAAATAAGAAGAACTTCAGTAAACAATGTACCGACTAACATTTTCTTCAGACCAGAGGAAAGTTACTACCCTCAGGCAAAAAATAACGCAGTGATTTGGTTAATGGGCAAATATACAAGTTACGTTTTTAACAATATTGGGAGCGATGAACATATTGAATACAAGATGTATATGGAAAATGAATTCGAGAAAATACTTAAATATCAGAATCACAATAAGAAATATGGTAACATGCTCCGAATTGTCTTCAACCGAATGGGTATAGGTTAGGAACTGGATTCCTAGTAGAGAGGGAATGGATAGGGTCACGTTCCCGACCCTAACCTCACCTGCAAGTCGCACATGCAAAATAAATCAGATACAAGAATATGGCGACAAACATCTGGTGTCTGATATAAAGGAAGATCTTGAACTCCCCAAGGATGCATTTAGATGGCTGGAACTGACAAAAATAACAAGGCAGTGAAATATTTTGCGATGTCGCTGTTCGGGACTGCTCCTCTGTCCACGTAATTTACCCTGGAAGGAACACCCGTCAAGGATTTACTGATTGGTTAATTTGGGTCTGGGAAATAATGATGAGGAACCTCAGGCTGCAGAAGAAGAAAATGTGCGTGCTGAACTGCCACCCGTTGAAGGTGACAGTGAAGGTGCTGATTTGTGCTACTGCTAAAGACTCATTCTTTGAACACTGTAATTGATGACTGCAATTATCTGCCACCTCATCTATGTCATTTCATTGTAGCCATTTTTGTTACTGTTTTTGGTGAATTAAAAAAAAAAGTGGTCAGCGCGACGGACTGTCAATCCTGAGGGCCCGGGTTCGATTCCCGGCTGGGTTGGAGATTTTCTCCGCTCAGGGACTGCGTGTTGTGTTGTCCTAATCATCATCATTTCATCCCCATCGATGCGCAGGTTGCCAAAGTGGCGTCAAATCGAAAGACTTGCACCAAGTGAACATCTACCCGACGGGAGGCCCTCGTCACACGACATTATTATTATTATGATTATTTATCGTACATGAATATGTCGTTGCATTCATTGAATGGGCAACCGACTGCGTCTTCTTTTCACCCCGAAATGATAAAGTGCGGTGTGCCCGCAGCTCTTTCACGAAACCTGACTGATCAGCGTTATAAACAGCAGTTGCGGGGATAACGGCAAGTTTCGTCTTTACGTCAGCTATGAATTTCTCTATGGCATTGTGTATCACTGACAGCTGCTCTACACGTTTACATCTCGTAAACTTGTTAATTTTTCGACTTTCTGTTCTATACGACTTCCTGAACCTGCGTAGCCAGGTCGACGAATCCTGGAAATTAGCAATGTTCATGTCATACGCGATTCCGAGGGCCCAGTCCCGTTGATCTACATCCGTAACTGAGCATAGCCCCTCACGAGCCGTTCTAAATCTTTCGAATAGTATTTCATTCATATGGTTTCGGGTTTCCGTTTAGCGCATATTTCTTACTTCATGTAATTCATTCTTTCATTTGTACAGCCCCTCTTTCGTTTAACCAATATTTCACTGCCTTTTCTTTGTCGTGTTCTTTTTTTTTTTTTTTTAGGTTACTGGCAGAACTGACGTCATCCGAACCACAGTTCACTGAAGAATCATCACATTCTTCTAACGATCCACAATTTCAAACGAAATGTCGATAACATTCGAATGAATGTCAAGTAAACCAACTAGCAAATGACATATCTACGTCCTCAGGAGAAGTAAGTGATTTCGGCTGGAAACCACGTTGTTCGTATTTCATCACTGATCAATTGAGAACGTTTATTGGATTCCACATTACTGTGAAACTCGAAGGAGAAAAAGATACTATTAGCAGGCATGCCTTACAGAAGCACAATAAATATTAATTCAGCTTTATCTCTATTGTCAATACTTACCAGTACTGGAAAAAGCAACTGATTATTTGTAATAGATGCTACTTGGATGGCTAATTCAAGGGAATAGCAACTGTGTACTGTAGTGTTAGTGAAACTGTCAACGAACGGTAACCTGAAACGTCCTTTAGAAATTACGATCGGTTTGTGTCGTGTTTCCTGTTTATAAATGACCCGCTGACCTCGGCTGTGTGTGTGTGTGTGTGTGTGTGTGTGTGTGCCTAGTTGAGCATGCGCAGTTGCTATAGCGCCCGTAGGGGTGTACATTTATACGAATTTGGCAATTTTCAGATATTCTTTTTAATACTTGTTGTGCCTCTTAGGCCGACCGGTGTGGCCGAGCGGTTCTAGGCGCTTCAGTCTGGAACCGCGCGACCGCTATGGTCGCAGGTTCGAATCCTGCCTTGGGCATGGATTTGTGTGATCTCCTTGGGTTAGTTAGGTTTAAGTAGTTCTAAGTTCTAGGGGACTGATGACCTCAGCAGTTAAGTCCCATAGTGCTCAGAGCCAGTGGCTCTTAGCAACTAAAATTTTGACAGTGCATTTCTTTTGTTGTCTCTTTCCTGTGTAAGAAATTTCAAGGTAGGTTTGGACATGTCTTACTGGGCCATTCCCTTGTAACTAACGCGCCTGACAGTTTTCAAAGATTTGCCGACTTGTTATCGAGAGGTTCAAAGCGTACTCCGTGTCTTGCGTATCTCGAGGCATCATAATTTTTGCAAAAACAGTGGAAGAGCGCGATGGAAGGATAAGAAATGTACTGTTTAGACTTTAAAATTGGAAACATGTTCTTTTGCACAGTCACAGCTTCAGAAGCTGCGGCACACCATTAGTTCAGATGGAGTTAAGTCACAACCTATGCTAAGTGAAGCCGTGGATAATTTCCCAACCCCAAGAAATGTCAAAGAACTACAAACTTTCTTAGGTTTAGCCGACTATTAAAGGCGTTTTGTGCACGAATATCTACATCTACATCTACATCCGTACTCAGCAAGCCACCTGACGATGTGTGGCGGGGGGTACCTTGCGTACCTCTATCGGTTCTTCCTTCTATTCCAGTCTATGCTACAATAGCAAAGCCTTTAACAAAATTACTAAAGAAAGGTGAGGTATTTCAATGGACAGATGAGTGGGAAGCAGCAATGAGGAAAATTAAAGCAATTTTGACTATTCCATCTTTACTAATATACATCCAGATTTTGGAAAACCTTTCATTCTTTCGACGGACGCATCATATTATGCTGTCAGGGCTGTTTTAGGAATATAACGGTGGGGAAAGGCGAATTGGTTACGTCTCCACACAAACGAAATTAGCAGAAATCAATTTCAGTACCTCCGAGAAGGAGTTTCTAGCTCACATGTTCGGAGTAAATTACTTTAAGTGTTACTTTGTGAGGACGTCAGTGTACTGTGGTTACAGACCAAGCTGCTTTGGTATGGGTGTTAAGCGTAAAAGACCCCAGTAGTCGCTTGACTAGATGGGCATTAAAATTGTCGGAATACGATTACACAGTCCGGCATTAGCCTGGCCGCCTGTACAGCAATGTCGAAATCCTAAGCAGGAAAGTCAGAGTTGCGCAAGCAGGTCATGTTTCCACAGAAGAACTGAAAGAATCACAAGAGAGAGATATAGAATGCCACTGGTATGCGTCACTATCCGATTTTTTTTTTTTTTTTACAGAAGGTGGTATATTATACACGTAAAAAAAGTTTTGCATCACCTCGGTTCCGAGAGTTCCGGAACCTGTGCAGAAAATTGGAATAGAGATCAACATAAACATCATTTCCACCCTTTTCATTGCTCATGAGAACCACACATTGCATGTTGTACCACCATACAGGGAGACCTTCAGATTTAGTGGTCCATAATAACCAGTAGCACGTCCTCTGGCGCTGATACATGCCTGTATACGTTGTGGCATACGACCCACAAGTTCATCAAGGCACTGTGGGTCCAGATTGTCCCACTCCTCAACGGCGATTCGGCGTAGATCCCTCAGAGAGGTTGGTGGGTCACGTCGTCATTAAACAGCCCATTTCAATCTATCCCAGGCATGTTTCATATGATTCATGTCTGGAGAACATGCCGGCCACTCTAGTCGAGCGATGTTGTTATCCTGAAGGAAGTCATTCACAAGATGTGCACGATGGGGACGCGAATTGTTGTCTATTAGACGAATGCCTCGCCAATATGCTGGCGATACGGTTGCACTATCGGTCGGAGGACGGCATTCACGTATCGTACAGCCGTTACGGCGCCTTCCATGACCACCAGTGGCGTACGTCGGCCCCACATAACGCCACCCCAAAACAGCAGGGAACCACCGCCTCGCTGCACGCGCTGGACAGTGTGTCTAAGGCGTTCAGACTGGGTTTCCTCCAAACACGTCTCCGGCGATTGTCTGGTTGAAGGCATATGCGACACTCATCGGTGAAGAGAACGTGATGCCAATCCTGAGCGGTACATTCGGCACGGTATCGTGGTTGGAAAGATGGTCCTCGCCATGGACGTCGGGAGGGAAGTTGCGCATCATGCAGCCTATTGCGCCCAGTTTGAGTCGTAACATGACGTCCTGTGGCTACACGAAAAGCATTATTTAACATGGTGGTGTTGCTGTCAGGGTTCCTCCGAGCCATAATCCATAGGTAGCTGTCGTCCACTGCAGTAGTAGCCCTTGGGCGGCGTAAGCGAGGCATGTCACGACAGTTCCTGTCTCTCTGTATCTCCCCATCTCCCCCATGTCCCATTGACATCGCTTTGGTTCACTCCGAGAGGCCTGGACACTTCCCTTGTTGTGAGCCCTTCCTGGCACAAAGCAACAATGGGGGCGCGATGGAACCACGCCATTGACCGTCTAGGCACGGTTGAACTACACACAACACGAGCCGTGTACCTCCTTCCTGGTGGAATGACTGGAACTGATCGGCTGTCGGACCCCCTCCGTCTAACAGGCGCTGCTCGTGTATGGTTGTTTACATCTTTGGGCGGGTTTAGTGACATCTCTGAACAGTCAAACGGACTGTGTCTCTGATACAATATCCACCGTCAACGTCTATCTTCAGGAGTTTTGCGAATCTGGGTTGATGTGTGTTGTTGTTGTTGTTGTTGTTGTTGTTGTGTTCGGTCCTAAGACTGGTTTGATGTAGCTCTCCATGCTACTCTATCCCGTGCAAGCTTCTTCATCTCCCAGTACCTCCTGCAGCCTACATCCTTCTGAATCTGCTTAGTGTATTCATCTCTTGGTCTTCCTCTATGATTTTTGCCCTCCACGCTGCCCTCCAGTACTAAATTGGTGATCCCGCGATGTCTCAATCATGTCCTACCAACCGATCCCTTCTTCTACTCAGGTTGTGCCACAAGCTCCTCTACTCCCCAATTCTATTCAATACCTCCTTATTAGTTATGTGATCTACCCATCTAATCTTCAGCATTCTTCTGTAGCACCAGATTTCGAAAGCTTCTATTCTCTTCTTGTCTAAGCTATTTATCGTCCATGTTTCACTTCCATACATGGCTAAGCTCCATACAAATACTTTCAGAAACGACTTCCTGACATTTAAATCTATACTCAATGTTAAAAAATTTCTCTTCTCCAGAAACGCTTTCCTTGCCCCTGCCAGTCTACATTTTATATCCTCTCTACTTCGACCATTATAACCAATAGATTGTGGTCAGAGTCTACATCTGCTCCTGGAAATGTCTTAGAATTTAAAACCTGGTTCCTAAATCTCCGTCTTACCATTATATAATCTATCTGATACCTTTTAGTATCTCTGGGATTCTTCCATGCATACAACCTTCTTTCATGATTCTTAAACCAAGTGTTAGCTATGATTAAGTTATGCTCTGCACAAAATTTTACCAGGCGGCTTCCTCTTTCATTTCTTAGCCCCAATCCATATTCACCTACTATGTTCCCTTCTCTCCCTTTTCCTACTCCAGAATTCCAGTCACCCATGACTATTAAATTTTCGTCTCCCTTCACTACCTGAATAATTTCTTTTATCTCATCATACATTTCATCAATTTCTTCGTCATCTGCAGAGCTAGTTGGCATATAAACTTATACTACTGTAGTAGGCGTGGGCTTCGTGTCAGTCTTGGCCACACTAATGCGTTCACTATGCTGTTTGTTGTAGCTTACCCGTACTCCTATTTTTTCTATTCATTATTAAACCTACTCCTGCATTACCCCTATTTGATGTTGTATTTATGACCCTGTATTCACCTGACCAAAAGTCTTGTTCCTCCTGCCACCGAACTTCACTAATTCCCTCTATATCTAACTTTAACCTACCCATTTCCCTTTTTAAATTTTCTAACCTGCCTGCCCGATTAAGGGACATGACATTCCACGCTCCGATCCGTAGAACGCCAGTTTTCTTTCTCCAGATAACAACGTCCTCTTTCGTTAGTGTTACAAGGCCAGATCAGTGAATCATCCAGACTGTTGCCCCTGCGACTACTGAAAAGGCTGCTGCCCCTCTTCAGGAACCACACCTTTGTCTGGCCTCTCAACAGAACCCCTCCATTGTGGTTGCACCTACGGTACAGCTATCTGTATCGTTGAGGCACGCAAGCCTCCCCGCCAACGGCAAGGTCCATGGTTCGTGTGTATATCGCGAGATTCCGATGGGTAACAAAGTGGTAGTAGCCAAGGAACTGCAACAACGAGTGGCATATGCATTTAGGTATTGGACTCCTTTTCACCGTTTATTGCATATTTTAACTATAAACTGTTGAGGACGTATATTTTGGTTCTGTGTTTACAATATTTAAAAAATTTAAATGGGCGGTCTCTAGCTAGATCTAGTTTTGTGTCTCACAGGTTGAACGCGACCTAGAACTACGGTGCAATCACTAAGCGAGAGGACACTGCCTAGCGAAATCCTTACAGAAGAGGAACAGGAGCCGGCAGACAGAGTCAATGCTCCTGCTCCCGCGGCCCCGGTTAATCCCCTCCGCTGTCGTGCCGCACGCGTCGGCAACAGTTAAATGAAATTACGCAAGCCTTTAGTCGCACGTCCATTGTTTCACTTTAGCTTTCTATTTACTCGTACACAGTTGAACGTGTTTACGACGTGTAGTGTGTAACGTGTTGTGCGCTATGGCCCCCGAAAAAATAAATGTAGTTTCGTGGATAGCTGACCATCCTGGAACATTTACATATGACGGAATTGTTTTATACTGTCGACTTGCCGGTCGGAGTGGGCGAGCATTTCTAGGCGCTTCAGTCTGGAACCGCGCGACCGCTACGGTCTCAGGTTCGAATCCTGCCTCGGGCTTGGATGTGTGTGATGTCCTTAGGTTAGTTAGGTTTAAGTAGTTCTAAGTTCTAGGGGACTGATGACCTTGGAAGTTAAGTCCCATAGTGCTCAGAGCCATTTGAACCATTTTCCCCAACCAATGGTAACTTGTTGGGGTACGTGGGTCGAAGCTGTATTGTTTAGAGGCCATTAAAGGGGTAGTAGGCCAACGGCCTTGGCGCAGTGGTAACACCGGTTCCGGTCAGATCACCGAAGTTAAGCGCTTTCGTGCTGGGCTAGCACTTGGGTGGGTGACCATCCAGTCTGCCTAGTGCTGTTGGCAAGCGGGGTGCACTCAGCCTTTGTGAGATAAACTGAGGAGCTACTTGACAGAAGTAGCGGCTCCGGTCTCGGAAACTGACATACGGCCGGGAGAGCGGTGTGCAGACCACATGCCCCTCCATATTCGCATCCAGTGACGCCTGTGGGCTGAGGATGAGACGGCGGCCAGTCGGTACCTTTGGGACTTCATGGCCTGTGCGG
This sequence comes from Schistocerca americana, assembly GCF_021461395.2. Classification (NCBI taxonomy): domain Eukaryota; kingdom Metazoa; phylum Arthropoda; class Insecta; order Orthoptera; family Acrididae; genus Schistocerca; species Schistocerca americana. The sequence continues at coordinate 137,137,935 of NC_060129.1, read as the reverse complement.
GAGGAGTTTAGTTTAGTTTAGTTTAGAGGGGTAGTAAACGACTTCGATAGTTCAGATACTTTAGCAGTTTGCCAGTGCAAGGAAGCTTTTAATGATTCCGGTATTACACAAAACATTGCTCTGATCAGTACTCATTTTTCTCATATACCTGCAAGTATTAAAAACTTGAAACTCAAATTTTGGCGTTGAATGAATCTGTTCAGTTAATGAATAAAATTATTCCAGTGAACTCCTCAAGCCGGCCAGTGTGGCCGAGCGGTTCTAGGCGCTTCAGTCTGGAACTGCGTGACCAGTGCGGTCGCAGGTTCGAATCCTGCCTCAGGCATGGATGTGGGTGATGTCCTTAGGTTAGTTAGGTTTAAGTACAGTGTGTAAACTGTCCTAGTCCTGAATCGGTAGAAGTCGGTAAACGTCGGGAGGCTTCGGTAGGCACGCAGTTTCGGCTGCTGCGAACATTACGTAGCCGACTGTGTTGTACAAGGTAGCCATTGTCGTCCGCTTCGTTATTGTTTTGCTCTGTACTGTTCTGCGCGTTTTTATTGTGCAGTTGTGCTAAACATTATCAAAATGAGTGAAGAGGCAGTTGCTGGCCCATCTCGAGAGTCGCCAACAGCCCCTACCGGTATGCCTACTGTTAGAAGGAAACCAGTATTACGTAGCGATGCTCGCAAAATTATATTGCGTGTGATTGAATGCTGCGAAAGGGAAAGGGAGCAGAAAAAATTGCTTCACCCCATTTACAAATCTTCAGTGAGAGCTGCTCCATACACAGGACAAAGCATGCGTAGCATTGGAAGATTCAAACAGTTTTCCAAGAATCATCCTGGCGTATCACCACAAACGCCTGGCAAGAAAAGGTGAGTTTCAGTTTCAGATATTTTGTTCGCGATCACTTTGAAGGAGCCCCCTATTTAGTCCGAATTACCTTATATTTCATTTTTCCTTGCTACCGTATTGCTTTGTATGGAAACGCCACTGGTTACTGTATTATTTCGAAACACATTCATATTACAATGGTTTGTGAGCGCGTAGTAGACATAATATATATATATATATATATATATATATATATATATATATAATGTACATGACGATTTCAGTTTCGTTTACGAACAACATTTGAAGCGAGTTTTACTTCCAAGCCTTTCGTCTGCTTTCGTGTAAGCATGACGCGCAATTTGTAGTGGCAGCACTGCAACTGGTAGGCGTGCCTTGTCCCCCCCCCCCCTCCTCTCCCCTCGCCAACCAATGCTTGCTTCCTCCTCTCCCTGCACAACTCAGCCGTCTTACAGTTAACACACTGTAGTTCTACGTTGTACGGGACTGATGTCCTCAGATGTTAAGTCCCCTTAGTGTTCAGAGCTATTTGAACCATTTGAACTCCTCATTGCCGGAAGTATTCCTAAGAAAACTTAAAGGAAAGTCTCAAAACATTTTAAACAATGACAAAGGCTTTGAGCCCTCGTGCCAAAATGATGGTTTCATTAATGGGATGGGTGAACTACCAGAAACAAAAGTACCCCCATAGCCCAGTTACCTCAGTTAACGTAGAACGGTCCTTTTCTGCTTATAAAAATGTTTTGAGTGACCAAAGACACAATCTTACTATCGAACATTTGGAACTTGGTCGTTTGTGTTTACAATTGTTGAAAAATGTAAAATAAATTGTAAATGATGCTTTGGTCTAATAGTATTAATTGAAAGTTAATGCTGTTCAAAAAAATTCGTGGTTGTATGTTGTTGTTTTAAATAGAATATTACGCAGTTTTTGATAGTGCCCCTCTGCGTGCGATAAGTCTCGAAGTTGGTCCTGTACATATCGCATCCGCTTGTTACCGACAACAGTATCAAAGAGTGCTTGAAACACGGTATGCTTCCCCATTTTGCGAATTATTGGAAAGTGATCCCAGAAAGGCGCCCCTACCAGAAAGTAGTCAGAAAATATCAGCGTTCTAATTGTACCGATTTTCCGCGTGACCGGCGCTCTTCCTCGTAACTGATATGCACAGAGTCGACTTTGAGATATAATGCAGGCAGCAACTGCAAAGCTTTTTTTATTATTTGGTCTTGCATATGTGGACACTTTTCGGTCATTTTTAAGCATTTTTCATGCATACTGTAAGGCTTTTATGATACATATAATCCGGTCTCTAGTCATGAGAGAATTATCTTAATCAAAAAGTTTCAGTTAAAGTGAGAGGAGAAAGTACAAACTTGATCAGACTAGGAAAAGGAGTAAGACAAGGATGCTGTTTATCACCTACTCTTTTCAACCTCTACTTGGAAAATATGATTGACCAATGCTCATTAGATGACAAAGGAGTAGAAATTGGAGGAAGAAGAGTAGGGTGTTTGAGGTTTGCTGATGACATGGTCCTTCTAGCCACAGGGGAAAAAGAGTTACAGGATTTGGTGGACACCATTGCAACTAATGGAAAAAATATGGAACGAAAATTAACACAAATAAAACAAAAGTATTGGCACTAGGAGGAAATAAGGAAATGAAAATTATGCTGAATGGAGAAATACTAGAACAGGTGGAAAATTTTAAGTATCTTGGAAGCAGGAGAGACACCGACTGAAAGTGCACCACAGAAATTAAAACAAGGATAGCAGTGGCAAAAGAGGCGTTTTATAAGAAAAGGAGAATTTTCTGCAGCAATCTGGACAGAGAACTCAGAAAGAGACACATAAAATGTCTTGTACGGAGTGTTCTTCTATATGGCGCTGAAACATGGACTATGAGGAAAAATGACAGAGAAAGGCTGGAGGCTATTGAGATCTGGACATGGCGGAAGATGGAAAGAATAAGTTGGATGGACAGAGTAAAAAATGAAGAGGTACTGAGAAGAATGGGAGAGAAAAGAAAGTTACTAGATGTAATAAAGAGAAGAAAAAGAAATTGGATTGGGCATATATTAAGAAAGAATGACGGACTGATAAAAACAGTTTTAGAAGGTTATGTAGAAGGGAAAAGGAAGCGATGAAGGAAGAGATTCCAGATACTGGATGACATGATGGACGGTACAACATACAACAGCCTTAAGAAGCAAGCAATGGATCGCAGAAAATGGAGAGGCAAAGGACCTGCTAATATAGCAGATAACATGATGAGTCATGAGAGTTTACAGGCCCGCCATAATAGGCGAGGATCCACGAGTGCAGGAATAGCCCCAAATTACCGGTGGAGGGGTCCATAAACCGGCGTCAGTAAGTACGCACAAAGTTGTCTGCCTCGTGCGCAAATAGCGTCTCCACCAAGGGCTAAAGTTCCTTTATAAACGTTACCAGAAGCATCGAAACACTTCCAAATCGTGGCTCTTGATATCTGCAGACCATTTCCACAAAGCACGAAGAATAATAAATATACCGGGTGTTTCGAAAAGAATATACGTATTTCGAACGCAAATAATTATTAAACTTTAAGACATACGAATATGAAACTTTCCAGACATATTTACGAATATCTCAAGTTCAGATTACAGATGTTCACTATGTCCTCCATCAGCGAACGGAACAATATCACATCGACATTAGAATTCCTCCCATACCCGGGCAAGTGTTCAAAAATGGTTCAAATGGCTCTGAGCACTTTGCGACTTAACATCTGAGGTCATCAGTAGCCTAGAATTTAGAACTAATTAAACCTAACTAACTGAAGGACATCACACACGTCGATTCCCGAGGCAGGATTCGAACCTACGACAGTAGCGGGCGCTCGGCTTCAGACTGTAGCGCCTAGAACCGCACGGCCACGACGGCCGGCTGGTAGACTTTCATTCACACACACACATATATATCATCATTATCATCATCATCATTTAAGACTGATTATGCCTTTCAGCGTTCAGTCTGGAGCACAGCCCCCTTATAAAATTCCTCATGATCCCCTACTCAGTGCTAACATTGGTGCCTCTTCTGATGTTAAGCCTATTACTTCAAAATCATTCTTAACCGAATCCAGGTACCTTCTCCTTGGTCTGCCCCGACTCCTCCTACTCTCACTCTCTCTCTCTCTCTCTCTCTCTCTCTCTCTCTATATATATATATATATATATATATATATATATACTAAGATGGTATCTGTATGTCCGAAAGAACAGATACCATCGGTGACCACGCAGCTCGACAGAATGAAATTACAATGAAATGAACACCCTTAGCTGCTTACAGGCGTTGACATACGTCAACGGGGACAGATGAAAATGAGTACAATGGGCAGGGGCACTACGAATGCAGTGCGGGACAATACGTTGAGAATGTGAGTTTCGCGGGAGGCGTGCCAGAGATAAATCCCTGCAGTCGCTCTATCTTGTGTGTCCTCGGTGGCTCAGATGGAGCCGGCCGAAGTGGCCGTGCGGTTCTAGGCGCTGCAATCTGGAACCGCGAGACCGCTACGGTCGCAGGTTCGAATCCTGCCTCGGGCATGGATGTGTGTGATGTCCTTAGGTTAGTTAGGTTTAACTACTTCTAAGTTCTAGGGGACTAATGACCTCAGCAGTTGAGTCCCATAGTGCTCAGAGCCATTTTTTGGCTCAGATGGATAGAGCGTCTGCTATGTAAGCAGGAGATCCCGGGTTCGAGTCCCAGTCGGGGCACACATTTTCATCTGTCCCAGTTGACGTATGTCAACGCCTGTAAGCAGCTAAGGGTGTTCATCTCATTGTAATTTCATTCACATACGCATTTGACGACTCCAGTGAGGGGGTACCCCTGTTGTTGAAAAATGAAACTGTCTTTGTGCAGCCTCGGAAACAATCACTTTTGTAACATAGCGACATACTGCTCACCGTTAACCGTTTTTCCATCGAAGAAGAATGAACCGCAAACAGATAACCGGGATATCGCACAAAACACATTGACTGGGCGAATCTCGTACATGCCCAATGGCTGCATGTGGCTTCTGTAGGCCCCAAATTCCAACATTGTTTACCTGACGTATAACACGGAATGTCGCTTCATCACTGAACATGACGAGTTGAACTGTTACCATTGTCTTTAGCATCAAGAATCTCGTTATAAAATGCAACACGTTCGCGTTTGTCAGCAGGACGCAGAGCTTGTAACAGCTGTAACTTGTACTGCTTCATAACCAGCTGACCTCTCAAAACACGCCAAATGGTTGTTGTAGGCGGTTACGGCTAGTAATAGAAGCAAGGCTAAAGAAAAATCAAGACACTTTCGTAGGATTTGTCGACCTGGAAAAAGCATTCGACAATATAAAATGGTGCAAGCTGTTCGAGATTCTGAAAAAAAGTTGGGGTAAGCTATAGGGAGAGACGGGTCATATACAATATGTACAACAACCAAGAGGGAATAATAAGAGTGGACGATCAAGAACGAAGTGCTCGTATTAAGAAGGGTGTAAGACAAGGCTGTAGCCTTTCGCCCCTACTCTTCAATCTGTACATCGAGGAGGCAATGATGGAAATAAAAGAAAGGTTCAGGAGTGGAATTAAAATACGAGGTGAAAGGATATCAATGATACGATTCGCTGATGACATTGCTATCCTGAGTGAAAGTGAAGAAGAATTAAATGATCTGCTGAACGGAATGAACAGTCTAATGAGTACACAGTATGGTTTGAGAGTAAATCTTAGAAAGACGAAGGTAATGAGAAGTAGTAGAAATGAGAACAGCGAGAAACTTAACATCAGGATTGATGGTCACGAAGTCAATGAAGTTAAGGAATTCTGCTACCTAGGCAGTAAAATAACCAATGACGGACGGAGTAAGGAGGACATCAAAAGCAGACTCGCTATGGCAAAAAAGGCATTTCTGGCCAAGAGAAGTCTACTAATATCAAATACCGGCCTTAATTTGAGGAAGAAATTTCTGAGGATGTACGTCTGGAGTACAGTAGTGAAACATGGACTGTGGGAAAACCGGAACAGAAGAGAATCGAAGCATTTGAGATGTGGTGCTATAGACGAATGTTGAAAATTAGGTGGACTGATAAGGTAAGGAATGAGGAGGTTCTAGGCAGAATCGGAGAGGAAAGGAATATGTGGAAAACACTGATAAGGTGAAGGGACAGGATGATAGGACATCTGCTAAGACATGAGGGACTGACTTCCATGGTACTAGAGGGAGCTGTAGAGGGCAAAAACTGTAGAGGAAGACAGAGATTGGAATACGTCAAGTGAATAATTGAGGGCGTAGGTTGCAAGTGCTATTCTGAGATGAAGAGGTTAGCACAGGAAAGGAATTCGTGGCGGGCCGCATCAAACCAGTCAGTAGACTGATGACCAAAAAAAAAAATAAGGCAGTTGTAACTCCCGACTGGCACGACGATTATGAAGAACTACGTTGGAAAGCAGTTTGAATTCGTGCAACATTTTCTTCAGGAACACACGGGCGGCCACGACTCTTTCCTTTACATACACATCCTGTATCATCTGCGAATGTTCCACCCATTCGGAGGATTAATTTGGTACCTCAACCTGAAACGTCTTTGCACTGTAATCACGAAATTGCACTTCGCAAACTCGAGAATACAAAATGATTTCTGCTGCCGAGTAGCCATTTTAAACATACGGCGGTTACCAAGCAAACCAGAAGACAACTGACATCTAGTGGCTATTAACATAAAGTAGACTATGTATTCGTTTCTCCAATTGCCAAACGAGGCGCAGTGATGGATAATTTGGACAAAATACGAGGGTCACTCCAAAAGAAGTGCACACTATTTTTTATAAAATCCATCCTTTATTCTACATGTTTGAAGGTTTTACAGTGTGTAGATACATCCTTTAGGAACAATATTTTCATTTCTCCACATAATTTCCATCCCTCTCAACTGCCTTACGCCATCTTTGAACCAGCGGCTGTATACCAGCACGGTAAAATTCTGGACCAACCTGTTGGAGCCACTGTTTGGTAGCGTGCACAAGGGAGTCTTCATCTTCAAACCTTCTTCCACGAAGAGAGTCTTTCAGTTCCCCAAAGAGATGATAGTCACAGAGCCAGATCAGGACTGTAAGGTAGCTGTTTCAGTGTTGTCTATCCAAGTTTTGTGATCGCTTCCACGGTTTTTTGACTGACATGTGGCCGTGCATCCGTGCATTGTCGTGCAACAGCAAAACATCCTGCTTTTGCCGATGTGGTCGAACACGACTCTGTCGAGCTTGAAGTTTCTTCAGTGTCGTCACATATGCATCAGAATTTACGGTGGTTCCACTTGGCACGATGTCCACGAGCAAGAGTCCTTCGGAACTGAAAAACACCGTAGCCATAACTTTTCCAGTAGAAGGCGTGGTTTTGAATTTTTTTTTTTGGGTGAATTTGCATGATACCACTCCATTGATTGCGTCTTTGTTTGGTGAAAAGTGATGGAGCCATGTTTCATCACCTGTCACAATTCCTCCAAGAAATCCATCTCCACCATTCAAGTACTGTTGAAAAAGTTCGCTGCAAACCGTTTTTCTTGTTTCTTTGTGAGCCATTGTCAACATCCTGGGAACCCACCTGGCACAAACCTTTTTTAACAGCAACACTTTCAGTATTCTGCGTTAACTCTCCGCACATTGTCTGGAGTGTGTGCAGTACGAGGCCTGCCGCTGGGAGGACAATCCTCAATATTGCCGTGCCCGCTTTAATCACGTAACCTGCTTGCCCACCGACTAACTGTAGTGCAGCATCTCCGTACACCTTTTTCAACCTCTTGTGGATGTTTTCCACTGTCTCGTTTCACAGCACAGGAATTCTATGACAGCAGGTTGCTTCTGACGAACATCATGTGTAGGAGCCATTTTGAAGACATGCTGTGACGGCGCCACTCACGGGAACAGGTTGAACTAAGTTTGAAAACAAGCGGGAAGGATGTATCTACGCACTGTAAAACTTTTACACGTGCAGAATGAAAACTGTACTTTTACAAAAATAGTGTGCATTTCTTTTCGAGTGACCCTCATAATACTTTGTAACACGTATGTACTTTTTGAAACACCTTGTATATTGTCTATTATTGATCAGTTTTCAAGATACTTAATTTTGGTACCACTTGCAGATATGACTGCTGTAAATGTTGCTTGCGCGTTTGTCAGTCACTTGGTTCTGCCTTTCGGAAGTCCCCACGCAATAATCACAAACCAAGGCTCAAATTTTATGTCGACACTGTTTGCACAAGTTTGCGAAACATTACGAATCAAAAAGTGGCGAACTACACCCTTGCACCCTAAAGCCAACGGGCGCCTGGAACAAGTGCACAAAACTATTGTGTGAATGCTGTCGTATCGTGTAGGGAAGACGCAGTTACACTGGGACAGATATGTGGGATTTGTTGCCTCAACGTACAATAGTCGTGTCCATGAGGCAAAGGGATACTCCCCATACGGAGCAGTCTATTTGAGAGCCATGAACTCACCATCTGAGATTGAGAAATTCCCCCTGACCTCAACACAGGCGAAGTGAAAAGGCTAGCTCGTCGTCTCAAAGCCATATGGAATCAAGTTAAACGCAGCAATTTTAAAACCACGCAAAAACAGCTAGAATGCCGCAACAAAGGCACTACACTGCCTCGATATAAACCCGGTGCTCTGGTATTCTTCCGAAATCCCGTGGTAAAAGAAAGGGACGAACTAAAAAGTTCACTTCCCTTCCCTCTACTACGCATCACGTCCCCGGTGAACGCCGTAATCCAGTTACCGTATCGTACTGCACTATAATCCGTTCATCATAAGAATAAATCTGATCCAAACAAACACAAACGCAATGGTTGGTCAGAAGCCGTAGCACACGTACAATGGTGTTGTTACTCTCTTGAAACTAGGTCCTACTTATGTATTAGATTCCTTATTACCAACTTACGTTAGTTAAAACTTTGTTGTTGTTGTTGTTGTTGTGGTCTTCAGTCCTGAGACTGGTTTGATGCAGCTCTCCATTTTACTGTCCTGTGCAAGCTGCTTCACCTCCCAGTACCTACTGCAACCTACATCCTTCTGAATCTGCTTAGTGTATTCATCTCTTGGTCTCCCTCTGCGAATTTTACCCTCCACGCTGCCCTCCAATACTAAATTGGTGATCCCTTGATGCCTCAGAACATGTCCTACCAACCGATCCCTTCTTCTAGTCAAGTTGTGCCACAAACTTCTCTTCTCCCCAGTTCTATTCAATACCTCCTCATTAGTTATGTGATCCACCCACCTAATCTTCAGCATTCTTCTGTAGTACCACATTTCGAAAGCTTCTATTCTCTTTTTGTCCACACTGTTTATCATCCATGTTTCACTTCCATACATGGCTACACTCCATACAAAAACTCAGAAACGACTTCCTGACACTTAAATCTATACCCGATGTTAAGAAATTTCTCTTCTTCACAAACGCTTTCCTTGCCATTGCCAGTCTACATTTTATATCCTCTCTACTTCGACCATAATCAGTTATTTTGCTCCCCAAATGGCAAAACTCCTTTACTACTTTAAGTGTCTCATTTCCTAATCTAATTCCCTCATCATCACCCGACTTAATTCGACTACATTCCATTATCCTCGTTTTGCTTTTGTTGATGTTCATCTTATATCCTCCTTTCAAGATACTATCCATTCCGTTCAACTGCTCTTCCAAGTCCTTTGCTGTCTCTGACAGAATTACAATGTCATCAGCAAACCTCAAAGTTTTTATTACTTCACCATGGATTTTAATACCTACTCCTAATTTTCCTTTTGTTTCCTTCACTGCTTGCTCAATATAAAGATTGAATAACATCGGGGAAAGGCTATAACCCTGTCTCACTCCCTTCCCAACCACTGCTTCCCTTTCTTGTCCCTCGATTCTTATAACTGCCATCTGATTTCTGTACGAATTGTAAATAGCCTTTCGCTCCCTGTATTTTACCCCTGCCACCTTCAGAATTTAGAAAAGGGTATTCCAGTCAACATTGTCAAACGCTTTATCTAATCTTTAAGATATTCAAATGTATTAACAGCCTTCAACGTTTTTCTTAATCACGCTTTGGCTGTGTAGTTTTTATTTCAAAAATCGTCTACAGTCACTGTCTCTGCACGTACACCATTAAAACCTACAGATTGTGACCAGTACTCTTGATGAAGTTAACTATCACTTTATATAGACGAACGTCTTTAGTACACAAAAGAGAAGTAGCTGATTGAGGAAGATGGTAGCCCATACTCAGCAATGTCTTCAGAAAGACGAACCGTTCACGGTCAAATTTGGAGCACATAAATAAGATGTGGTTGACATCAGCTTCCGACTCAGGATCACACTCACATGCTGGTGAACTGTAAACGTTGATCCGATGTAGATGTTGTGGGAAAGAGACACGATTGAAGCTGAGTCTTATGATGGTAGAAATCGTGGATTGGTCCTCATGAACAATGGCTGTGAAGGAATCCGAGGTTGTAGCGCTGCGTAATAACCGCCTTTTGTCTGTTGAGAAACGTTCCACATTTCTTGCCCTTGTTGTCTTGCGTGATCCTTGACTTCACGTAAGTAGTCTGTATAAGGAAGCTGCAGATCCAGGACGGTGCCTAAGGTTGCCGCTTGTTTGGCTAATGCATCGACTTCATCATTACAGAGGATACCAGAGTGGGAAGGTACCCACAACAAATGGATCGTCCGGCCCGTGCGTGTGCTGCGAATATATTCAGATATCACATCCAAGATGTAACTGTTGGTTGTTTTGTTCCATCGACTGTACTGAATGTTTTTAAGAACGCTTTGCGAGTCAGATACTATCAATATCTTGGGGAAGGAAGTGCTAGAGACAAACTTAAGTGCTTCCAAAACTGCCACTGTCTCCGCCGTAAAAATAGAAGTGCAATAGTTAGTGACTCACTCTGTACAACAAGAAACTAATAAGGACAAGCTAAGTCTCGTCAGCTTACAGGCGACAAGGTCATAAGCTTGTCACTAAAGATTTCTACACCAGAGTATCATTTACCGACTGCCTGGTAAACATCTTTCCATCCTCGTAGCAGGAGAAACTCAGCCAGAAACGGCGAGCCACGCCACACTGCCGCCCGCGCGTCGAGCTTCGAACGCGCGCCGCCTCCCCCACCACTTCCAGCCCCAAGCGGCGGCCACCGCTCTGACGTCACTCGGCGCTCAGCTGTCCGACCACGCACGTGTCCGCCTGTTGTTTACCACCTGCACACGTGTGCATTTCTGTAATAACCGGAGTCCACCGGAAGATTAGCCCCCTTCTTAAAACACACCCTTTATCCCAACTTGACGGAAAATTATTGAAAGGTACAGTTAAAACATAAAATATATTATCAAATAAACGGTTACGAAATTGCCTAATGGTTAAACTAAGTCCAATGTTAGACTACCCACCTAAAACCACTCCGCACAATCCGCCATATCAGTCCCCCCACATAAGCTAATAGCTTTCATTGGATAAAGGAAAATATTTCTACACTACTGAACATTAAAATTCCTACACCAAGAAGAAATACAGATGATAAAGGGATATTGTACTACAACTGACATGTGATTATATTTTCACGCAATTTCGGTGCATAGATCCTGAGAAATCAGTACCCAAAACAATCACCTCTGGCCGTAACAACGGCCTTGATACGCCTGGGCATTGAGTCAAACAGAGCTTGGATGGCGTGTACAGGTACAGTAGCCCATGCAGCTTCAACACGATACCACAGTTCATCAAGAGTACTGACTGGCGTATTGTGACGAGCCAGTTGCTCGGCCACCATTGACCAGACGTTTTCAATTGGTGAGAGATCTGGACAATGTGCTGGCCAGGGCAGCAGTCGAACAATTTCTGTATCCAGAAAGGCCCGTACAGGACCTCTAACATGCGGTCGTGCATTATCCTGCTGAAATGTAGGGTTTTGCAGGGATCGATTGAAGAGTAGAGCCACGGGTCGTAACACATCTGAAATGTAACGTCCACTGTTCAAAGTGCCATCAGTGCGAACAAGAGGTGACCGAGACGTGTAACCAGTGGCACCCCATACCATCACGCCGGGTGATGCGACAGTATGGCGATGACGAATACACGCTTTCAATGTGCGTTGTTGTCTTGCAAACGTCCTCATCTGTTGGCTCAGGGATCGAGACGTGGCTGCACGATCCGTTACAGTCATGCAGATAAGATGCCTGTCATCTCGACTGCTAGTGATACGAGGCCGTTGGGATCCAGCACGGCGTTCCGTATTACCCTCCTGAACCCACCGATTCCATATTCTGCTAACAGTCATTGGATCTCGACCAACGCGAGCAGCAGTGTCGCGATACGATAAACCGCAACCGTGATAGGCTATAATCCGACCTTAATCAAAGTCGGAAACGTGTTGGTACGCATTTCTCCTCCTTACACGAGGCATCACAACAACGTTCGACCAGGCAACGCCGGTCAATTGCTGTTTGTGTATGAGAAATCGGTTGGAAACTTTCCTCATGTCAGCACGTTATAGGTGCCACCACCGGCGCCAACCTTGTGTGAATGTTCTGAGAAGCTAATCACTTGCATATCACAGCATCTTCATCCTGTCGGTTAAATTTCGCGTCTGCAGCACGTCATCGTGGTGTAGCAATTTTTATGGCCAGTAGTGTAGTTTCTCACGCAACCTGACTCCATTGTGTGACTGAAGAAGCAGAACGGAAATGGACGTAGTTTTGAGTAAACACAAATCTACCATCCCCATTAGAAATTTCAGTTACCAGTTACCGGCGCCGGCCGCGGTGGTCTAGCGGTTCTGGCGCTGCAGTCCGGAACCGCGGGACTGCTACGGTCGCAGGTTCGAATCCTGCCTCGGGCATGGGTGTGTGTGATGTCCTTAGGTTAGTTAGGTTTAAGTAGTTCTAAGTTCTACGGGACTTATGACCTAAGATGTTGAGTCCCATAGTGCTCAGAGCCATTTTTGAGTTACCGGCAGTTTGGCCGTCTAATCTGTCACTGTAGCAGGAGTATATTAGGAAGAGCGCCCGCTATATTACACTATGTGATCAAGAGCGTCAGGACACTCAGAAAAATATACTTTTTTCATATTAGGTGCACTGTGCTGCCACCTACTGCCAGGTACTCCATATCAGCGACCCCACTAGTCATTAGACGTCTTGAGAGAGCAGAATGGGGCGCTCTGTGGAACTGACGGACTTCGAACTTGGTCAGGTCATTGGGTGTCACTTGTGTCATACGTCTGTACGAGAGATTTCCACACTCCTAAACATCCCTAGGTCCACTGTTTCCGATGTGATATGAAGCGGAAACGTGAGGAGACACGTACAGCATAAAAGCGTACAGGCCGACTCGTCTGTTGACTGAGAGATACCACCCACATTTGAAGAGGGTCGTAATGCGTAATAGGCAGACATCTATCCAGACCATCACACAGGAATTCCAAACTGCATCGGGGTCCACTGCACGTACCATGACAAATAGGCAGGAGGTGAGAAAAATTGGATATCATGGTCGAGTGGCTGCTCATAAGCAACACATCACCGCGGTAAATGCCAAACGACGAATCGCTTCGTGTAAGGAGCGTAAACATTGGACGATTGAACCGTGAGAAGACGTTGTGTGGAGTGCCGTATCACGGTACACAGTGTGGCGATCCGATGGTAGGGTATGGGTATGGCGAATGTCCGGAGCAAGTCATTCGGCAACGTGTGTAGTGCCAACAGTAAAATTCGCAGGCGGTGGTGTTATGGTGTGGTCGTGTTTTTCATGGAGGGAGCTTCTTTTCAAAAAATGGTTCTGATCACTATGGGACAACTTCTGAGGTCATCAGTCCCCTTGAACTTAGAACTACTTAAACCTAACTAACCTAATGACATCACACACATCCATGCCCGAGGCAGGATTCGAACCTGCGACCGTAGCGATCGCGCGGTTCCGGACTGAGCGCCTAGAACCGCTCGGCCACTCCGGCCGGCCGAGCATCTTTTGCGTGGAACTATCACAGCACAGGCCTACATTGATGTTTTAAGCACCTTCTTGCCTCCTACTGTTGAAAAGCAATTCGGGGATGGCGATTGCATCTTTCAACACAATGTTCATGCACCTGTTCATAATGCACGGCCTGTGGAAGAGTGGGTACACGACAATAACATCACTGTAATGAACTGGCCTGCACAAAGTTCGCCGGCCGCGGTGGTCGTGCGGTTCTAGGCGCTCCAGTCCGGAGCCGCGCTGCTGCTACGGTCGCAGGTTCGAATCCTGCCTCGGGCATGGATGTGTGTGATGTCCTTAGGTTAGTTAGGTTCAATTAGTTCTAAGTTCTAAGGGACTGATGACCACAGCAGTTGAGACCCATAGTGCTCAGAGCCATTTGAACCATTTGAACAAAGTTCAAAATGGTTGAAATGGCTTTGAGCCACTTAGAACTACGTAAACCTAACTAACCTAAGGACATCACACATATTCATGCCCGAAGGAGGATTCGAACTTGCGACCGAAGCGGTCGCGCGGTTCCAGACTGAAGCGCCTACAACCGCTCGGTCACACAGACCGGCTGGCTGCACAGAGTCCTGACCTGAATCCTATAGAAGATTGGAATGTTTTGGAACGCTGACTTCGTTGTGGCCTCATCGACCGACATCGATACCTCTCCTCAGTGCAGCACTCCGTGAAGAATGGGCTGCCATCCCCCAAGAAACCTTCCAGTATCTGATAGAATGTATGTCTGCGAGAGTGGAAGCTGTCAGCAAGGCTAAGAGTGGGCCAACACCACATGGAATTCCTGCATTACCGATGGACGGCGCCATGAACTTGTAAGTCATTTTGAGTCAGGTGTCCGGATACTTTTGATGACATAGTGTAAGTTCAAAATTACACTGCTCAGAGCTCAGCTGAAACAACTCTGCACAATCAACCATCTGAATCCTAGCATGCAAGCTAATGCTGATAGCTTTCATTGGATAAAGGAAAGTATTTCTAGTTTCTTTCGCAATCTGACTCCGTTGTGTGACCGAACAAGCCGAACCGTAAAGGACGTAGTTTTGAGTAAACACAGATCTACCAGCCGCACTTGAAATTTCAGTTAACATTTCCCGGCAGGTTTTCCCTCTAATCTGTCACTTTAGTAGGAGTGGTTAACGGAGATCCATGTTTTAGCAAGATCGCCCGCTATGATATTCATTTTCGTGGAAATCCTAACTACATGAGAAAGACAGAGAGAGACAATATAATACATCAGTATAGTCAAATCCTGTCCGAGTATACATACTCCTAATACAGATTTCAAAGTAAGCAGATATCGCATATTGAGATAATCGCACATTGAGATACAAGTACCGCGAAGTTCTACTCAGGATACTATGCAAGTTGGCTGGTTGGTTGATTCGGGGGAGGGGGCCAAAGAGCGATGTCGTCGGCCCATCCGTTTAGGGACGAAAAAAAAAAATGGCTCTGAGCACTATGGGACTTAATATCTGTGGTCATCAGTCCCCTAGAACTTAGAACTACTTGAACCTAACTAACCTAAGGACAGCACACACATCCGTGCCCGAGGCAGGATTCGAACCTGCGACCGTAGCAATCGCGCGGTTCCGGACTGAGCGCCTAGAGCCGCTCTGCCACCGCGGCCGGCGTTTAGGGACGGATGGGGAAGGAAGTCGGCCGTGCCCTTCAATGGAACCATCCCGGAATTTACCTGAAGCGATAAAGGGAAATCACGGGAAACCTAAATCAGGAAGGTCGGACGCAGATTTGAACCGTCGTCCTCCAGAACACGAGTCCAGTTTGCTACCGCTGCACCACCTCGGTCAGTACCATGAAAGTAATACCAATTATCGATAGTGTTCAGTAATGCTTCCCTCAAAGTAGGGCGGTAACTGCCATTCATTTTGTAGCTGCAATCACGGTAAGAGGACTCCAGCATCTAAAAGTGACTATGCGTAACAAGCTCAGCAGGCTGCAGTATTCCCAGCCGTATCCTTACGTCACAAAACATAGTTGAAGTGAATCTATATCTACATCTACATTTATACTCCGCAAGCCACCCAACGGTGTGTGGCAAAGGGCACTTTACGTGCCACTGTCATTACCTCCCTTTCCTGTCGCGTATGGTTGGCGGGAAGAACGACTGCCGGAAAGCCTCCATGCGTGCTCGAATCCCTCTAATTTTACATTCGTGATCTCGGCAGGTATAAGTAGGGGGAAGCAATATATTCGATACCTCATCCAGAAACGCACCCTCTCGAAACCTGGACAGCGAGCTACACCGCGATGCAGAGCGCCTTTCTTGCTGAGTCTGCCACTCGAGTTTGGTAAACATCTCCGTAACGCTATCACGCTCACCATATAACCCTGTGACGAAACGCGCCGCTCTTCTTTGGATCTTCTCTATCTCTCCTGTCAACCCGACCTGGTACGGATCCCACACTGATGAGCAATACTCGAGTATAGGTCGAACGAGTGTTTTGTAAGCCACCTCCTTTGTTGACGGACTACATTTTCTAAGGACTCTCCCAATGAATCTCAACCTGGTACCCGCCTTACCAACAATTAATTTTATATGATCATTCCACTTCAAATCGTTCCATACACATACTCCCAGATATTTTACAGAAATAACTGCTACCAGTGTTTGTTCCGCTATCATATAATCAACTTATGGTTTTTTCCTTCAGAACTGGGAAGACAATACGTGTAGTGACTCACTGGGGTTAACTTAAAAACTAGCCGAGATAAAACAAAACCCCCCAATACCAGTCAATGTATAGATAAATTAACATACCTACTTTCATGCAAACATACGGGAGTCGGGAGAGAAAAAAGGGTCGCTACACTACCAGCAATAACCTACGAGCTGTTACGCTGCGTCGAAGATTCTCCCAGAGGGCTGCAGTTGTTTTTCCAGCGACGAACTTACCTTGAAATCCGAAAACCGCAAGTCAGCGTGGCAAATCATGAAAAGTAGCTTGAAGCGGTTTTTTTCCCGAGGACACACATAACTGTGGTGGTAAAATCACTACGCTATTTTGGTGTGGAAAAGGAATATTGTGCCGGCATTCCAAAGTTTTCTAACTGCGTTGTATAGAGGTGCTGGACGCTGCAGCGAAGCGAGGCTCGGCAGAGTCGATGTGGCACCGCGTGATACCTGTGGCATGTGCTGCAGTCAGCAGGCTCCGATATCGCGTCCCTAGCGGGCGTACCTCCGGAGCACCAGCTGCTCGCCCCGGGCTCGCTACGGCGAAACAATAGTCACTCGACTGAGAAACGTTAGAGAATGGCTGGTTCAAACGTCTCTGAGCATTATGCGACTTAACTTCTGAGGTCATCAGTCGCCTAGAACTTAGAACTACTTAAACCTAACTAACCTAAGGATATCACACACATCCATGCCCGAGGCAGGATTCGAACCTGCGACCGTAGCGGTCGCGCGGTTCCAGACTTTAGCGCCTAGAACCGCACGGCTACTCCGGCACAGAGGTAGAATCAATATCGACTTGTTGTACTCGCTGGTTTTTTGTTATCGTTATACAACGTGGTCCATTGATAGCGACCGGGTCAAATATCTCACGAAATAAGCGTCAAACGAAAAAAACCACAAAGAACGAAACTCGTCTAGCTTGAAGGGGGTAACCAGATGGCGCTATGGTTGGCCCACTAGATGGAGCTGCCGTATCCCAAACGGATATCAACGACGCTTTTTTCTTTTTTTTTAAATAGGGACCTCCATTTATTATTACATATTCGTGTAGTGCGTAAAGAAATATGAATGTTTTAGTTGGACCACTTTTTTCGCTTTGTGATAGATGGCGCTGCAATAGTCACAAACGTATAAGTAACATTCCGCCAGTGCGGACGGTATTTGCTTCGTGATATATTACCCGTGTTAAAATGGACCGTTTACCAATTGCGGAAAAGGTCGATATCGTGTTGATGTATAGCTATTGTGATCAAAATGCCCAACGGGCGTGTACTATGTATGCTGCTCGGTATCCTGGACGACATCACCTAAGTGTCCGGACCGTTCGCCGGATAGTTACGTTATTTAAGGAAACAGGAAGTGTTCCGCCGTATCAACCAGGACCTGCAACAAATGACGATGCCCAAGTAGGTGTTTTAGCTGCTGTCGCGGCTAATCGGCACATCAGTAGCACACAAATTGCGCGAGAATCGGGAATCTCAAAATCGTCGGTGTTGAGAATGCTACATCAACGTCGATTGAATCCGTACAATATTTCTATGCACCAGGAATTGCATGGCGACGACTTCGAACGTCGTGTACAGTTCTGCCACCGAGCGCAAGAGAAATTACGGGACGATGAGAGATTTTTTGCACGCGTTCTATTTAGCGACGAAGCGTGATTCACCAACAACGGTAACGTAAACCGCCATAATATGCACTATTGGGCAATGGAAAATCCACGATGGCTGCGAACTTGGTGGGTTAATGTACGGTGCGGCATTATGGGAGAAAGGAAAATTGCCCCCATTTTATCGATGGCAATCTAAATGGCGCAATGTCTGCCGATTTCCTACCGATGCTCTACGGATGTTGCTACAAGATGTTTCCAACATGATGGATGTCCCGCACGTAGCTCGCGTGCGGTTGAAGCGGTATTGAATAGCATATTTCATGACAGGTGGATTGGTCGCCGAAGCACCGTACCGTGGCCCGCACGTTCACCGGATCTGACGTCCCCGGATTTCTTTCTGTGGGGAAAGTTGAAGGACATTTGCTATCGTGATCCAGCGACAACGCCTGACAACCTGCGTCAGCGTATTGTCAATGCATGTGCGAACATTACGGAAGGCGAACTACTCGCTGTTGAGAGGAATGTCGTTACACGTATTGCCAAATGCATTGAGGTTGACAGACATCATTTTGAGCATTTATTGCATTAATGTGGTATATACAGGTAATCACGCTGTAACAGCATATGTTCTCAGACGTGATAAGTATTTTCAATAGATTCTCGTTCACTTGTTTCAGTTACTAGTCTGTAGTTTATTCTTGGTGAAAATCACGTAACCTGATTATTTATGAACCGAAATCGAAGTAAAGTTCGAGACGAATAGTCAGTTTCAAATTGACCCGTTATTTTACTTGACAATAATTATTAATAAATCAGTTCATTCACACGATCGCATTCAAAGGGGTTCTTTGAATAAGTATCTAATCTGGAATCCCGTTAATATCAGAGATACTAAACAATGTTCTGCCACTTTCGATAAAACGATTGTTCCCGTTTAATATCCATAAACTGTCACGAACTAAGATTACTAGTCGCGTGAAGTAAAGCTTTTCCACTATCACAATACGATGTCCGAATCTGTTCGAAAGTCGTTAATTCCGTAAAATATTTAAATCTTCACACGAAGTGACGTTAAAGTCAGAGAGATTATTGATCACCTCCCCGTTCCTCTAATATGACAAAAGTTCTAATTCTGATCTGAAATTAATGGTTCCCAAAAAACAATCTCGTCGCGATTTATTCTTTCGCCCTGGTTTAATAAAGCTCCTATTGTTGCTTCCTAAAGCTGAACGTCCTAATTGACTTCGAACAGACTAGAGGATAGAGACTGGAGTATCATAATTGCGTCCGCAGCTCGTGGTGGTGCGGTAGCGTTCTCGCTTCCCGCGCCCGGATTCCCGGGTTCGATTCTACATCTACATCTACATCTACATCTACATCTATACTCCGCGAGCCACCTTACGGTGTGTGGCGGAGGGTACTTATTGTACCACTATCTGATCCCCCCTTCCCTGTTCCATTCACGAATTGTGCGTGGGAAGAACGACTGCTTGTAAGTCTCCGTATTTGCTCTAATTTCTCGGATCTTTTCGTTGTGATCATTACGCGAGATATATGTGGGCGGTAGTAATATGTTGCCCATCTCTTCCCGGAATGTGCTCTCTCGTAATTTCGATAATAAACCTCTCCGTATTGCGTAACGCCTTTCTTGAAGTGTCCGCCACTGGAGCTTGTTCAGCATCTCCGTAACGCTCTCGCGCTGACTAAATGTCCCCATGACGAATCGCGCTGCTTTTCGCTGGATCATGTCTATCTCTTCTATTAATCCAACCTGGTAAGGGTCCCATACTGATGAGCAATACTCAAGAATCGGACGAACAAGCGTTTTGTAAGCTACTTCTTTCGTCGATGAGTCACATTTTCTTAGAATTCTTCCTATGAATCTCAACCTGGCGCCTGCTTTTCCCACTATTTGTTTTATGTGATCATTCCACTTCAGATCGCTCCGGATAGTAACTCCTAAGTACACTCCTGGAAATGGAAAAAAGAACACATTGACACCGGTGTGTCAGACCCACCATACTTGCTCCGGACACTGCGAGAGGGCTGTACAAGCAATGATCACACGCACGGCACAGCGGACACACCAGGAACCGCGGTGTTGGCCGTCGAATGGCGCTAGCTGCGCAGCATTTGTGCACCGCCGCCGTCAGTGTCAGCCAGTTTGCCGTGGCATACGGAGCTCCATCGCAGTCTTTAACACTGGTAGCATGCCGCGACAGCGTGGACGTGAACCGTATGTGCAGTTGACGGACTTTGAGCGAGGGCGTATAGTGGGCATGCGGGAGGCCGGGTGGACGTACCGCCGAATTGCTCAACACGTGGGGCGTGAGGTCTCCACACTACATCGATGTTGTCGCCAGTGGTCGGCGGAAGGTGCACGTGCCCGTCGACCTGGGACCGGACCGCAGCGACGCACGGATGCACGCCAAGACCGTAGGATCCTACGCAGTGCCGTAGGGGACCGCACCGCCACTTCCCAGCAAATTAGGGACACTGTTGCTCCTGGGGTATCGGCGAGGACCATTTGCAACCGTCTCCATGAAGCTGGGCTACGGTCCCGCACA
This sequence comes from Schistocerca americana, assembly GCF_021461395.2. Classification (NCBI taxonomy): domain Eukaryota; kingdom Metazoa; phylum Arthropoda; class Insecta; order Orthoptera; family Acrididae; genus Schistocerca; species Schistocerca americana. Next base: position 137,117,173 of record NC_060129.1, on the reverse strand, counting down.
CCGTTAGGCCGTCTTCCGCTCACGCACCAACATCGTGCAGCCCGCCTCCAGTGGTGTCGCGACAGGCGTGAATGGAGGGACGAATGGAGACGTGTCGTCTTCAGCGATGAGAGTCGCTTCTGCCTTGGTGCCAATGATGGTCGTATGCGTGTTTGGCGCCGTGCAGGTGAGCGCCACAATCAGGACTGCATACGACCGAGGCACACAGGGCCAACACCCGGCATCATGGTGTGGGGAGCGATCTCCTACACTGGCCGTACATCACTGGTGATCGTCGAGGGGACACTGAATAGTGCACGGTACATCCAAACCGTCATCGAACCCATCGTTCTACCATTCCTAGACCGGCAAGGGAACTTGCTGTTCCAACAGGACAATGCACGTCCGCATGTATCCCGTGCCACCCAACGTGCTCTAGAAGGTGTAAGTCAACTACCCTGGCCAGCAAGATCTCCGGATCTGTCCCCCATTGAGCATGTTTGGGACTGGATGAAGCGTCGTCTCACGCGGTCTGCACGTCCAGCACGAACGCTGGTCCAACTGAGGCGCCAGGTGGAAATGGCATGGCAAGCCGTTCCACAGGACTACATCCAGCATCTCTACGATCGTCTCCATGGGAGAATAGCAGCCTGCATTGTTGCGAAAGGTGGATATACACTGTACTAGTGCCGACATTGTGCATGCTCTGTTGCCTGTGTCTATGTGCCTGTGGTTCTGTCAGTGTGATCATGTGATGTATCTGACCCCAGGAATGTGTCAATAAAGTTTCCCCTTCCTGGGACAATGAATTCACGGTGTTCTTATTTCAGTTTCCAGGAGTGTATTTTACGGTCGTTACCGCTTCCAATGATTTACCACCTATGGCATAATCGTACTGGAATGGATTTCTGCCCCTATGTATGCGCATCATATTACATTTATCTACGTTTAGGGAAAGCTGCCAGCTGTCGCACCATGCATTAATCCTCTGCAGGTCCTCCTGGAGTACGTACGAGTCTTCTGATGTTGCTACTTTCTTGTAGACAACCGTGTCATCTGCAAATAGCCTCACGGAGCTACCGATGTTGTCAACTAAGTCATTTATGTATATTGTAAACAATAAAGGTCCTATCACGATTCCCTGCGGTACTCCCGAAATTACCTCTACATCTGCAGATTTTGAACCGTTAAGAATGACATGTTGTGTTCTTTCTTCTAGGAAATCCTGAATCCAATCACAAACCTGGTCCGATATTCCGTAAGCTCGTATTTTTTTCACTAAACGTAAGTGCGGAACCGTATCAAATGCCTTCCTGAAGTCCAGGAATACGGCATCAATCTGCTCGCCAGTGTCTACGGCACTGTGAATTTCTTGGGCAAATAGGGCGAGCTGAGTTTCACATGATCTCTGTTTGCGGAATCCATGTTGGTTATGATGAAGGAGATTTGTATTATCTAAGAACGTCATAATACGAGAACACAAAACATGTTCCATTATTCTACAACAGATTGACGTAAGCGAAATAGGCCTATAATTATTCGCATCTGATTTATGACCCTTCTTGAAAATGGGAACGACCTGCGCTTTCTTCCAGTCGCTAGGTACTTTACGTTCTTCCAGCGATCTACGATAAATTGCTGATAGAAAGGGGGCAAGTTCTTTAGCATAATCACTGTAGAATCTTAAGGGTATCTCGTCTGGTCCGGATGCTTTTCCGCTACTAAGTGATAGCAGTTGTTTTTCAATTCCGATATCGTTTATTTCAATATGTTCCATTTTGGCGTCCGTGCGACGGCTGAAGTCAGGGACCGTGTTACGATTTTCCGCAGTGAAACAGTTTCGGAACACTGAATTCAGTATTTCTGCCTTTCTTCGGTCGTCCTCTGTTTCGGTGCCATCGTGGTCAACGAGTGACTGAATAGGGGATTTAGATCCGCTTACCGATTTTACATATGACCAAAACTTTTTAGGGTTCTTGTTTAGATTGTTGGCAACGTTTTATGTTCGAATTCGTTGAATGCTTCTCTCATTGCTCTCTTTACGCTCTTTTTCGCTTCGTTCAGCTTTTCCTTATCAGCTATGATTCGACTACTCTTAAACCTATGATGAAGCTTTCTTTGTTTCCGTAGTACCTTTCGTACATGATTGTTATACCACGGTGGATCTTTCTCCTCGCTTTGGACCTTAGTCGGTACGAACTTATCTAAGGCGTACTGGACGATGTTTCTGAATTTTTTCCATTTTTGTTCCACATCCTCTTCCTCAGAAATGAACGTTTGATGGTGGTCACTCAGATATTCTGCGATTTGTGCCCTATCACTCTTGTTAAGCAAATATATTTTCCTTCCTTTCTTGGCATTTCTTATTACACTTGTAGTCATTGATGCAACCACTGACTTATGATCACTGATACCGGCGGGGTCAGGGATTTTCTCTGCTTCGTGATGACTGGGTGTTGTGTAATGTCCTTAGGTTAGTTAGGTTTAAGTAGTTCTAAGTTCTAGGGGACTGATGACCATAGATGTTAAGTCCCATAGTGCTCAGAGCCATTTGAACCATTTGAACCATCATAATTGCATTGTATGTGTATTTATACTTTAGTAAACGCTATCTTTGGTGTTCAAGACCTACGTTCTGTGACTATAACATTCATTTTCTCATATATAAGAATAACTACTATTTTAACCATTTCTATCGTTTTTTCCCCCTCTCATGCTTCCAAAATTTATAATTAAAATTCTTTTTTTTCTATTACTTTTCTACTGTAGATTTCCCTCTATTTGTCTCTTATTTCTATTTCGTAAATTACTACTTGTGGAGGGGCTTGGGACATTTTTTGAATTTATTTTTCGAGGGCATGGGAGCTAATTTGGGAGCTATTTTGGTGTATTAACACCGAGAGGCATTGTAGGTGTTACAGTAGGTTGAATAAATCACCGCAGAGCTCGTCAATGAGGACTTACGGTAACAAAAAGTACTGGCTCAAGGAAACAAAACACGTAATGATACAAGATCACCAATGAATATGTTGCCCAGTATTAAAGCACTGGAGAGAGGCAAAGGTTGTCAAGAAGATCGTGTCATAGCATAAGCAGAAGTAATATCGGAATTCATGACGCGCCTTAAGGTACAAGGAGGATAGTCAGGCGCGCATTGCTCGTTAGTTTCAGGTGAACCTATAAGCAGAACTAAGATAACGAGAGAGAATGTATCACGACAGCTCCTGCTCTAGCTACTACTGAGAAATATATGTGAAAATGTTTATTGTATTTAATGTAGGATTCTGGACCTCCACCTGCATGTATTTGTGTTTCATTATGTTTTTATGTATTTCATCTGGCAGTCTACCCCTTCTCTCTGAGCTTGCCTCCCAACTTTGAAACGTATTTTTATTTTATTATGTCATGTATGAAAATTCTCGGTGCAATTAGAGTACGCTCAAACTGAGGTACTGAAAAAATAGCAGATATATGTAATTCATATTATTGTAACTTTGCTCATTTGAAAACAGCACTTGTGGAAAACATTCCAAATCCGAGGGCTTACTTCATCATCTAAATATTGTGAATAGTTATTTGCTCCCACTGAGAGATATGCACGCAGTGCACTTTAAGCAGCCGTGGCGTTCGCTGTGTTATTCAGTGGTTTGGTATTTAACTAATTTGTAAATGAAAATGATAATGTTATTTCATTACAGTGAGTAATTACAAAATAATTTTTTCTCCCTGCTAAAGATTTGGTCAAGTTGCTAAAGAAATCCAAGTTAACGTTGTGTTAAAGTGTTGTCTGTAAGCTGTGTACGAGTCACTAAATCACAGTTCATACAACAAATTCTATACAACTATTGATTATGATGGGAACAGTTGTCTTCAGCAAAATGATCTTCAAAACCACCGAGTATTAGCCGCGCACAACACTGACGTATGTTACCTGAAACAATATTATTCGCAACTCGTGCGTAATTAATTTCGGCTCCATACATCAGCAATAAAAGTTTGTTATACGGATCGTGGTATGAGCATTGTTTTTAAAGAACCAATCTGATTCGCGTTATTTTCGTTAAAATGAGTTCAGGACCACCGGTGCACATTTATCTTTACACATGTTTATTATCTTCCGCATTTATGACTGCAGAGTTGCGTAATTTGAAATTGCCGCTGAGATAATTGTTAAGATGGCGGCAGACAATTGATAGAGACTTTCTATTGTTAGAGTATATTTCCTTTTAACGGAATAAGAATTTGAATTAATGCTTATTAAACTTTACTTTCATATTGTGGACTATTTAGACTAATTTTCATCAAGCAAACCTTTAATACTTTCGTAAGAAAAACAGATAAAAATGCGATACAAATCGCTATCATCAATAGCTGCGCTCCTTGCAGCGGCAAGAAATAATTAACACAGATAGTGCTTAATATTAATTAAAGTTACAAATAATAATTCACTCATATTTATGACAATAATGAACTCTATTCTCAAGTAATAATTAACAAATAATTACAATTTCTTAACAGACCTCAGTTTGATATGCGACTTGCGTCCGCAACCTACAAAAGCCAACCAAACAAAGGTCATAACAAAGGAAGACAAACGCACATCATTAAAGGAATTTACAATTATCATTGCCTTTGTATGATACACATCGATATGTCCAATTACATCATAAAATGTTGTATAAATAATTAATATTTATCATCGCTTTGTTTTATTTCATTGTTTTTCTATATGTCGGATAGATAATGTTTATAACTGTTAGAGACATAATTTCCTCTCGTCGCACTGTAGCTAAAATTTATCTGGTGGATGTTACAACTTTGAAATGTATTTTTATTTTATTATGTCATGAGGGCAATGTTATAGAAATGGAAGAGAATGTAGATGAAGATGAAATGGGAGATATGATACTGCGTGAAGAGTTTAATAGAACACTGAAAGACCTAAGTCGAAACAAGGCTCCAGGAGTAGACAACATTCCATTAGAACTACTGAAAACCCTCGGAGAGCCAGTCCTGACAAAACTCTGCCATCTGGTGAGCAAAATGTATGAGAAGCGAAATACCCTCAGACTTCAAGAAGAATATAATAATTACAATCCCAAAGAAAGCAGGTGTCGACAGATGTGAAAATTACCGAACTATCAGTTTAAAAAGTCACAGTTGCAAAATACTAACCCGAATTCTTTACAGACGAATGGAAAAACTGGTAGAAGCCACCCTCGGGGAAGATCAGTTTGGATTCCGCAGAAATATGGAAAACGGGAGGCAGTACTGACCCTACGACTTATTTTAGAAGCTAGATTAAGAAAAGGTAAACCTGCGTTTCTAGCATTTGTAGACTTAGAGAAAGCTTTTGACAATGTTGACTGGAATAATCTCTTTAAAATTCCGAAGGCGGCAGGGGTAAAATACAGGGAGCGAAAGGCTATTTACAATGTGTACAGAAACCAGATGGCAGTTACAAGAGTCGAGGGACATGAAAGGGAAGCAGTGGTTGGGAAGGGAGTGAGACAGGGTTGTAGCGTCTCCCCGATGTTATTCAATCTGTATATTGAGCAAGGAGTAGAGGAAACAAAAGAAAAATTCGGAGTACGTATTAAAATCCATGGAGAAGAAATAAAAACTTTGAGGTTCGCCGACGACATTGTAATTCTGTCAGTGACAGCAAAGAACTTGGAAGAGCAGTTGAACGGAATGGACAGTGTCTTGAAAGGAGGATATAAGGTGAACACCAACAAAAGCAAAACGAGGATAATGGAATGTAGTCGAATTAAGTCAGGTGATGCTGACGGAATTAGATTAGGAAATGAGACACAAAGTAGTAAAGAAGTTTTGCTATTTGGGGAGCAAAATAACTGTTGACGGTCAAAGTAGAGAGGATATAAAATGTAGACTGGCAATAACAAGGAAAGCGTTTCTGAAGAAGAGAAATTTGTTAACATCGAGTATAGATTTAAGTGTCAGAAAGTCGTTTCTGAAAGTATTTGTATGGAGTGTAGCCATGTATGGAAGTGAAACATGGACGATAAATAGTATGGAGAAGAGAATAAAATCTTTCGAAATGTGGTGCTACAGAAGAATGCTGAAGATTAGATGGGTAGATCACAGAACTAATGAGGAGGTATTGAATAGGATTGGGGAGAAGTGGAATTTGTGGCACAACTTGGCTAGAAGAAGGGATCGATTGGTAGGACATGTTCTGAGGCATCAAGGGATCACCAATTTAGTATTGGAGGGCAGTGTGGAGGGTAAAAATCGTAGAGGGAGACCGAGAGATAAATACACGAAGCAGGTTCAGAAGGATGTAGGCTGCAGTAAGTACTGGGAGATGAAGAAGCTTGCACAGGATAGAGTAGCATGGTGAGCTGCATCAAACCAATCTCAGGACTGAAGACCACAACAACAACAATGTCATGTATGAAAATGATCAATGCAATTAGAGTACGCTCAAACAGAGGTATTGCGATGTAGCAAATATATACAATTCATATTATTGTAACTTTGCTTATTTGAAAACAGCACTTGTGGAAAACATTCCAAACCCGAGGGCTTACTTCATCATCTAAATAATGTAAATACTTATTTTCTCCCACTGAGAGAAATGCACGCAGTGCAACATACGCTTTTCGTGCTGAATCCAAGCTCACAGTCCACGGGATGACGCATGTTACTTTAACAGTTTAGCTATAGTAGCAATCCTTAGTGAATGGGGAGACGTACGGGGTCGTTCAATAAGTAATGCCCCACATTCTTTTCTCACAAAATATTCATTGTTAAAAGTCAGAATTTGGTGACAACATACATCAACCTGTCTCATCCACGTCCTATTTTTCTACGTAGTCTCCATCACGTTCTACAGCCGTAGGCCAACTTCCTGGAGAGATTGTATTCTCTGCTGGTAAAAGCTGTAGGCGTAGCCATGTTTTCACTGCGTGACTGACACTCTCGTAATCTTCAAAGCAGAGAATCTTTAAGCGGCCCAAAGAGATGGAAGTCCAAGGGTGCCAGGCCTTTCTTTGAATCTTGTGGTCCGCTGTGAGCATTCGTGGACCTCATCGTGAGTACCTCTTTGAATATCCGAGAGTCTCCATCATTGCAGACTTCCGATGCTGACCGACAACTGTACCGCCAATTGTCGAGTTGTGATGAGCTGGGCGGCATGAATAACGGCATCCGTGCGATTCAGCACGTCTGGAGCAGTGTCTGCTACAGGACGTCCCGAGCGTGGCTGATCGTGGAGCTCTGTTTCTGCACTTCCTGAGGCTGTAACTTTTCTTACCCATGGCCCAACTGTACTCCTATTAACTACAGCGTCGAAATACACTGCACACAAACGTTTATCGACGTTCACCACGGTTTCTTTTTCTGAACACAAGAATTCAATAATACACTACACGCCGTTAAATTGCCACACCAGGAAGAAATGCAGATGATAAATGGGGATTCATTGGACAAATATATTATACTAGAAGTGACATGTGATTACACTTTCACGAAATTTGGGTGCATAGATCCGGAGAAATCAGTACCCAGAACAACCACCTCTGGCCGTAATAACGGCCTTCGTACGCCTGGGCATTGAGTCAAACAGAGCTTGGATGGCGTGTACAGGTACAGCAGCCCATGAAGCTTCAACACGATACCACAGTTCATAGAAAGTAGTGACTGACGTATTGTGACGAGCCAGTTGCTCGGCCGTCATTGACCAGACGTTTCCAATTGGTAAGAGATATGGAGAATGTGCTGTGCCAGGGCAGCAGTCGAACATTTTCTGTATGCAGAAAGGCCCGTACAGGACCTGCAACATGCGATCGTGCATTATCCAACTGAAATGTAGGGTTTCGCATGGATCGAATGAAGGGTAGAGCTACGGGTCTTAACACATCTGAAATGTAACGTCCACTGTTCAAAGTGACATCAATGTGAACAATAGGTGACCGAGACGTGTAACCAATGACAACCCATACCATCACACCAAGTGATACGTCAGTATGGCGATGACGAATAAACGCTTCCAATGTGCGTTCTCTGCGATGTCGCCAAATACCGATGCGACCATCATGATGCTGTAAACAGAACCTGGATTCATCCGAAAAAATGACGTTTTGCCACTCGTGCACCCAGTTTCGTTGTCGAGTACACCATCGCAGGCGCTCCTGTCTGTGATGCAGCGTCAAGGGTAACCGCAGCCACGGTCGCGGAGCTGATAGTCCATGCTGTTCCAAACGTCGTCGTTTTTTTTTAATGTGAGGCATTACTTACTGAACGGCCCTCGTAAAATGATTAGCCCATGAGAACTGGTACTAGTTAGCTACACCAGCATATATTCAGAATCACTGTCTCGGCGATGCCAAAATCCCTACCGCGTGTGCCAAAATAAGGCACACCAACTTGCGAAATACTCATTTAGTGGCCAGTACACCCTTAGGCAAACACAAACGCCGAAACGCGTAATCTATCGACTGACGCGAGACAGCGCACCTGCTGATTTCTACGGTAGACAGGATTTACTGAATGATTAATTTGGGTGTGGGAAATGATGATGATGAACCTCAGGCTGCAGAAGAAGAAAATGTGCCATGCTGAACTGCCACCAGTTGAAGGTGACAGTGAAGGTGCTAAATAAATTGTGCTACTGCTAAAGACTCATTCTTTGAATGCTGAACTTTCGTGACTGCAATTGTCTGTCACCTTATTTATGTCATTTCATTGTAGGCATTTTTGTTACTGATTTTGTGGAATAAAAAAAAAAAGTAGGCGTGGATCGATTCAGACGACTCTGTTATTTACGCTACTGACGGGCCACGGTAAATGTGGATCCGCTCTGCTGGAATAGCCGGTGGTTGCCCGTGACCGCATACTGCTGCACTTGATTTTTTGACCCTCCCACTTTCATTACTTACTCTATTGCCGTGTTGTCAGCCAGAAGTGATTTCAGGCGTTCCCCAAGGTAGTGTTATAGGCCCTTCGCTGTTCCTTATCTATATAAACGATTTGGGACACAATCTGAGCAGCCGTCTTCGGTTGTTTGCAGATGACGCTGTCGTTTATCGACTAATAAAGTCATCAGAAGATCAAAATAAACTGCAAAACGGTTTAGAAAAAATATCTGAATGGCGCGAAAAGTATCAGTTGACCCTAAATAACAAAAAGTGTGAGGTCATCCACATGAGTGCTGAAAGGAACTCGTTAAACTTCGGTTACACGATAAAGAAGTCTAATCTAAAGACCGGAAATTCAACTAAATACCTAGGTATTACAATTACGAACAACTTAAATTGGAAGGAACACGTGGAAAATGCTGTGGGGAAGGCTAACCAAAGACTGCGTTTTATTGGCAGGACACTTAGAAAATGTAACAGACCTGCTAAGGAGACTGCCTACACTTCGCTTGTCTGTCCTCTTTTAGAATACTGCTGCGCGGTGTGGGATCCTTACCAGACAGAACTGACGGAGTACATCGAAAAACTTCAAAGAAGTGTAACACGTTTTGTATTATCGCGAAATATGGGGGAGAGTGTCACAGAAATGACACAGGTTTTGGGCTGGAAATAGTTAAAAGAAAGGCGTTTTTCGTTGCGATGGAATCTTCTCACAAAAATTCCTATCACCAACTTTCTCCTCCGAATGCGGAAATATTTTGTTGACACCGACCAACGTAGGGAGGAGCAATCACCACCATAAAATAAGGTTAATCAGAGCTCGTACGGAAAGATATAGATGTTCATTCTTTCCGCGCGCTATACGAGATTGGAATAATAATGTGTTTGCAGAGTATCCATGTAGATGTAGATTCTCTATTTCTTTCTTCTGTCGATAAAGAGGTAGCCGCATTAGAAGCTACACCACGTTAGGAGGCTAGGAGGCTGTTTGAGACTATTTTTTTGGGAATTCTTTTGGCTGGGAAGAATTAGAATTTAATAAAATTTTGATATCATTTCATTCATGTTTCGAGCAGCTTTTTTGAATTTTTTTGAATAATTTCAGCAAAAAATAACAAAGTTACGCTGTGATGACCGCTGAAAATTGTGTATATAGATCTACAATTGCGTGCAGTGTAGCCATTCCGATTTCATCTGAAATCGAAAAGGTTTTGATTTTTCATTAATCTACATCTACTTCTTAGGATTTTCTGTCAAGTCAGTACATAAAATTTTACCTTAATAACGTAATTTCTAAGAATAGGAACACGTGCAGGTGAAAATTAAAAAAATTGCAGGCGCTGAAACAATTTACTTAGATTCTCACGATTTGTTCTCTAATTATGCAAAGAAAAATGCCCTTAAAATCAATATATTATCTCACAAGTTGTTTCATATAATTCGTAATTTTATAAAGAATCAGTCTATCAATTTTCATAATGATCGGTTCTACATTTTTTGAGTTAGACTGCACGCAAATGTGAAAAAAGTCATTTTGAGATAAATGCGTTTGTAAAATAAATTCTCGGAAACTAGAAATTCAAGCACGTTAACAATAATGTACAATGCTTACCGATTAATCTGCGATTCTTTCACCGTATAGCAATTCTGCTTCTTCCTCGTGGGCTTTGTTTTGCGCTTGCAGCAGTGCTTTCTGAGTTGTCCCACTTTCCTTCGTTTCCAACGCATTACGTCGATTCTGCCGGCTCACGCGCTTGTTATCCATTTGTTCGGCACAGTTGAAGCTTTGCGTGCCCACTACAATTCCTGCCTCGTTCATGACCATCAGAAGGGATGAATTTCCGGCATCGAATAAGCCCGCTGCTAAATACGATGCCAATTCAACGACCTTTAGTCCGGAGTGCAAGTGTTTAGGAGCTAATGGCCAAATAGTGGAATTAAAACTTTCGTTCGCATTTTGTGTGTGACCACCTATACAACTCTCCAGTAATTCACCCCCTTGATAAATCTTCATACATTGGAAGAATTTCCTTCTGTACGTCAGGGTGCAACGGAGTAGGGTGCGGTTCGTGTTCCATTCCAAAGGCTGTTCGCCTCTGTCACGCGCACCAGCTGTCTTCTCCCCCTGGGCAATACTCGTGTAGAAGTTTTTCATCCATGGTAATCATACTATGTCGTCATAATTGATTTTCTCACGTCTTGCTCGGTTCTATGCTCATAAAATCTAAACGAATTCGTATTTAGCGTTGAAGTTTTGACAGCGTATTCTTGGCTAGTTAAGCTAACGATTCACGCAATTAAAAAAAAAAAAAATCAGAATTTTTTGAACCTCCTAATGTGGTTTCCCCCCTAACCGGAACTAAGCTCTACGACAGTACCAAGATTGTCAGATTCTAAGCCTGTATTTTTCCAGTGATCCATCTCGCTTACTCCGGTTTTGCAGTAAGGCGTCAACAGTGTCGTAATAAAAGAAAAGCCCTACAAAGATATCGAACGCCTCGCACTTCGGTAACGTATGCCTAACCTTCAGTGACAGAAGTACAACTTATATCCTTGTTGGTTGTCACCAAACTGCGTTCCTTCCTCACTCCATTTGCGACCGCACACATTTCTGAATGGCACACTCAGAATTATTCAAGCCGAGTGGTCCTTTCAAGCGTTACGCCTGTGCCTGTAGTTCTGCTGGTCATTGCCATTATTGCATGGGTGTGGCTACTGTAAATTCCGCGAGCCATCACCACAATTTGTACCAGACCCCCAGCCAAAGGGTGAATACCGTGGGTAACATATGAGGAGTCACATCACTGGACACCCATGGGCCTCCCAGCAGGTTAAGCTACAAAGTTTTTTACAATTATCCACTCAAGTTTTAAGCAAATTTGTTAAAAACAGTTTATGGGGAAGTAGTTTTAACATACATCTGCATCTACATCTACATCCATACTCCGCAAGCCACCTGACGGTGTGTGGCGGAGGGTACTTCGAGTACCTCTATCGGTTATCCCTTCTATTCCAGTCTCGCATTGTTCGTGGAAAGAAGGATTGTCGGTATGCCTCTGTGTGGGCTCTAATCTCTCTGATTTTATCCTCACGGTCTCTTCGCGAGATATACGCAGGAGGGAGCAATATACTGCTTGACTCCTCGGTGAAGGTATGTTCTCGAAACTTAAACGAAGGCCCGTGCCTAGCTACTGAGCGTCTCTCCTGCAGAGTCTTCCACTGGAGTTTATCTGTCATCTCTGTAACGCTTTCGCGATTACTAAATGATCCTGTAACGAAGCGCGCTGCTCTCTGTTGGGTCTTCTCTATCTCTTCTATCAACCCTATCTGGTACGGATCCCACACCGGTGAGCAGTATTAGAGCAGTGGGCGAACAAGTGTACTGTAACCTACTTCGTTTGTTTTCGGACTGCATTTACTTAGGATTCTTCCAATGAATCTCAGTCTGGCATCTGCTTTACCGACGATCAACTTTATCTGATCATTCCATTTTAAATCACTCCTAATGCCTACTCCCAGATAATTTATGGAATTAACAGCTCCCAGTTGCTGACCTGTTATATTGTAGCTAAATGATAAAGGCTCTTTCTTTCTCTGTATTCGCAGCACATTACACTTGTCTACATTGAGATTCAATTGCCATTCCCTGCACCATGCGGCAATTCATTGCAGATCCTCCTGCATTTCAGTACAATTTTCCATTTTTACAACCTCTCGATATACTTCAGCATCATCCGCAAAAAGCCTCAGTGATCTTCCGATGTCATCCACAAGGTCATTTATGTATATTGTGAATAGCAACGGTCCTACGACACTCCACTGCGGCACACCTGAAATCACTCTTACTTCGGAAGACTTCTCTCCATTGAGAATGACATGCTGCGTTCTATTGTCTAGGAACTCTTCAATCCAATCACATAATTGGTCTGATAGTCCATATGCTCTTAATTTGTTCATTAAACGAGTGTGGGGAACTGTATGAAACGCCTTGCGGAAGTCAAGAAACACGGCATCTACCTGGGAACCCGTGTCTATGGCCCTCTGAGTCTCGCGGACGAATAGCGCAAGCTGGGTTTCACACGACCGTCTTTTTCGATATCCATACTGATTCCTACAGAGTAGATTTCTAGTCTCCAGAAAAGTTATTATACTCGAATATAATACGTGTTCCAAAACTCTACAACTGATCGACGTTAGAGATATAGGTCTATAGTTCTCCACATCTGTTCGACGTCCATTCTTGAAAACGGGGATGACCTGAGCCCTTTTCCAATCCTTTGGAACGCTGCGCTCTTCTGGAGACCTACGGTACACCGCTGCAAGAAGGCGGGGCAAGTTCCTTCAAATGGCTCTGAGCACTATGGGACTTAACATCTGTGGTCATCAGTGCCCTAGAACTTAGAACTACTTAAACCTAACTAACCTAAGGACATCACACACATCCATGCCTGAGGCAGGATTGGAACCTGCGACCGTAGCAGTCGCGCGGTTCCGGACTGCGCGCCTAGAACCGCTAGACCACCGCGGCCGGCCAAGTTCCTTCGCGTAATCTGTGTAAAATCGAACTGGTATCCCATCAGGTCTAGCGGCCTTTCCTCTTTTGAGCGATTTTAATTGTTTTTCTATCCCTCTGTCATCTATTTCTATATCTACCATTTTGTCATCTGTGCGACAATCTAGAGAAGGAACTACAGTGCAGTCGGTCGGAGTGGCCGAGCGGTTCTAGGCGCTTCAGTCTGGATTCAGGTTCGAATCCTGCCTCGGGCATGGATGTGTGTGATGTCCTTAGTTTATTTAGCTTTAAATAGTTCTAAGTTCTAGGGGACTGATGACCTCAGAATTGAAGTCCGATAGTGCTTAGAGCCATATGAACCATTTTTTTGAGCTACAGTGCAGTCTTCCTCTGTGAAACAGCTTTGGAAAAAGACATTCAGTATTTCGGTCTTTAGTCTGTCATCCTCTGTTTCAGTACCATTTTGGTCACAGTGTATCTGGACATTTTGTTTTGATCCACCTAACGCTTTGACGTAAGACCAAAATTTCTAATGATTAGGACCATGAGTAATAACAAAATAACTATTTATAATGAAAATGTCTGAAAGTTGGTTTCTTTCATTGCCAGTTATACATATTAAGGCTCAGTCTGTGTTCGTATGTATCGCTTATTGTTAATTTACTCCCTGCTAATTGAGAGTCACTTGCGCCCCCATTGACGCGATTCCCGCCTGCGAGTGTTGCAGCCGTCGGCACTCGACACACTCTCATTGGGCCAGCCGTTCCTCTAAGGCCGGTACTACACTATCATATTTATTTGTTAAAGTTGATATGTAAAATATTTACGTCAAATAAATTTGATGGTGTAATAGGGAACTTTGTTAAATCTCGCCAGTCGGAATATAAATATGATCAAATGTAGGGCCTGGCTGTAGATTTGACCATAAAAGTCATTCGTCTTCTGTTCACTGCAATGTCAAATGTAGCCGCTTTGAGCGCTGGCGTCGCTACAGCTGTTTCACGTCTCTGACTTCAAAGTTGGTTTGTTCCTTCTACGCTTCTACTAGGATAGGGGGTGAGCAAGGGACACACTGCATGCTATCGCCCATATAGCGTACCAAACATTAATCGGCCTTCACATATTCCCCCTTCAATGCTTTATAAATCGCTTCACAGACTTCTGGAATTATTTGAGTTAATGTGCAATGTGATATTTGATTGCTGTACCGTAAACTACGAGGAGTAGCTCTCTCCTGTATCAAGATAGCGCAGTGTCACAGTTTGCCTGTCTTCTGCATGTATAGCATTTCTCAAGAGAGTATCCTGATTTTTTAAATGAGAAGCCACTTTACTGATCAAGTACTGACATACACTTTCATCTGTTCGTAAGTAATTTACACTACTGGCCATTAAAATTGCTACACCAAGAAGAAATACAGATGATAAACGGGTATTCATTGGACAAATTTATTTTACTAGAACTGACATCTGATTACATTTTCACGCCATTTGGGTGCACAGATCCTGAGAAGTCAGTACCCAGAACAACCACCTCTGGCCGTAATAACGGCCTTGATACGGCTGGGCATTGAGTCAAAAAGAGCTTGGATGGCTTGTACAGGTACAGCTGCCCATGCAGCTTCAACACCATACCACAGTTCATCAAGAGTAGTGACTGGTGTTTTGTGACGAGCCAGTTGCTCGGCCACCATTGAGCTGGAGAATGTGCTGGCCAGGCCAGCAGTCGAACATTTTCTGTATCCAGAAAGGCCCGTACAGAACCTGCAACATACAGTCGTGCATTATCCTGCAGAAATGTAGGGTTTCGCAGGGGTCGAATGAAGGGTAGAGCCACGGGTCGTAACACATCTGAAATGTAACGTCCACTGTTCAAAGTGCCGTCAATGCGAACAAGAGGTTACCGAGACGTGTAACCAATGGCAACCCATACCGTCACGCCGGGTGATACGCCAGTATGGCGATGATGAATACACGCTTCCCATGTGAGTTCACCGCGATGTCACCAAACACGGATGCGACCATCATGATGCTGTAAACAGAACCTGGATTCATCCGAAAAAATGACGTTTTGTCACTCGTGCACCCAGTTTCGTTGTCGAGTACACCATCGCAGGCGCTCCTGTCTGTGATGCAGCGTCAAGGGTAACCGCAGCCGTGGTCTCCGAGCTGATAGTCCAGGCTGCTGCAAACGACGTCGAACTATTCGTGCAGATGGTTGTTGTCCTTCAAACGTGCCCATCTGTCGCCTCAGGGATCGAGATGTGGCTGCACGATTTGTTACAGCCACGCGGATAAGATGCCTGTCATCTCGACTGCTGGTGATACGAGACCGTTGGGATCCAGCACGGAATTCCGTATTACCCTCATGAACCCACCGATTCCATATTCTGCTAACAGTCATTGGATCTCGACCAACGCCAGCAGCAATGTCGCGATACGATAAACCGCAATCGCGGTAGGCTACAATCCGACCTTTATCAAAGTCGGAAACGTGATGGTACGCATTTCTCCTCCTTACACGAGGCATCACAGCAACGTTTCACCAGGCACATTTGCATATCACAGCATCTTCTTCCTGTCGCTTAAATTTCGCGTCTGCAGCAAGACATCTTCGTGGTGCAGCAATTTTAATGGCCAATAGTGTATAAACAGAGGGGTTCAAAAAAATGTGTCCAATGTTTAAAAGTCCATAACTGGCAAACTAATTGACGGAGTTGTCTCATCTTTGGTAGTGTAATAGTTTGTAGCTTGTAGTTCTGGCAATCGTCACACAAGCATTGTGTCGTGTTGTTTTATTTAATCAGATGACAGTCGCCAGATAGTCAGTGTTTTGTTCTTAGTTGCACCTAGTTACTCGAGTAAACATGGGTGGCGCAAGGCTTACATTCGATGAAAGGAAGTCAGTTTCAAAGTGGTATTTTAAGTACGAAAACATTAATGAGGTTCAACGGCAATGGCGAAATGAGTATCAAACAGAGCCACCGACACGTTTAACGATTCGTCGCATTCGAGACAAATCTGAAGCCGAAGGCTGTGTTAAAGATGTACAGAAACAACGATCTGGACGACCTGTAGCAGTAACAAGTCCAGCTAACTCCCGCTGTGTCTTACAACAATTCACTCGCTCACCACAGAAGTCTGTGAGGCAGTGTGCAGGTGAAAGTGGAGTCAGTCGCTCAAGTATTCGTCGAATTTTGAAGACAGCAAAGTGGAAGTCCTACATCCCACGACTGCTACTCGCAATGAACGAGGACGAACCAGATCGTAGAATGGAGTACTGCGAGTGGTTTACTAACATGGTGGACAACGATGAAGAGTTTACAGAGATGATTGTGTAGTCTGATGAGTCACAGTTCAAACTCAGTGGTACAGTAAATCGCCGCAAGTGCATCTACTTGGCCGCCGAAAATCCGACCGTCCATGCACACATAGCCGTGAATTTGCCAGGAGTAAATGTGTGGTGTGGGTTGTCTTACTGGGGCTTGATTGGGCCATTCTTCTTTGACGGCACAGTTACCGGTGAGGTGTACCTTCAGAAGCTTCAGACATCCATTTTACCTGCCATCCGAGACGTATGGAGACGGAAGAGTTTACTTTCAACAAGATGGTGCCCCAGCCCACTACCAAAATCGTGTTGGGGCGTATCTCGACGAAAATCTACCAGGAAGGTGGATAGGCCGTAGAGGTGCTGTGGAGTATCCACCACGTTCCCCAGACCTAACTCCTCTGGACTTTTACCTGTGGCGAACACTGAAGGACGTCGTTTATCGACAAAAGCCACGCACATTGGATGAACTTGGAGAATCCATCGGACATTCATGTGCAAATATCCAACTGAACACGTTGCAGTCAGTAGTTCGTGCTGCAGTTCGGCGGCACCATTTGCGTGTGGATGTTAATGGTGGCCATTTCGAACACCTACAGTGATATCTTTAAGATGGACTTTAAGCTACACTTTCACCAAAAATGAGACAACTCCGTCAATTAGTTTGCAAGACTTGACTTCCTCCAAAAGCAGCTCTCGTAACAAATTTTGCTGAATGATTTTATCATCTCGACGTAATACCTAGGGTTTCATCCAAGTATGTTTCCTTATTCTCAGCCGCTTTTCTTCCAAATACACGCAAACGATGCAATTGTGCTACTAGCGATTGCGGAGCGTAATAACAAGTTGTCGTCCACCATCTTGAAAATATAACGACAGTGTTAATTAAATGAAACCCTCAGCTGCCGAAAAGTGCTGTTGACATACCTTCATGGGGACAGCTGAAAATGTGTGCCCGACCGGGACTCGAACATGGGATCTCCTGCTTACACTGAGGACCTGCGAACCTCGCAGGAGTGCTTCTGTAAAGTTTGGAAGGTAGGAGACGAGATACTGGCAGAAGCTGCGAGGACGGGTAGCTCAGTTGGTAGAGCACTTGCCCGCGGAAGGCAAAGGTCCCGAGTTCGAGTCTCGGTCCGGCACACAGTTTTAATCTGCCAGGAAGTTTCATATCAGCGCTCACTCCGCTGCAGAGTGAAAAGCTCATTCTGAAATTCGACGGATATTTGATCATGTTTGGCTCCACGTACACGTTCGACTACCGGCTGCTGCACCAACTCCGAGGGCTTTGGAAACTGTGTAGAGAAAAAAACACTGTATTAACAGAAACTTTCAATTATTAACGACTCGAGTGACACCAAAGGATAACCATTGTAAAGTAAAAACACAAACTTTGTACCCCCTGCTCTTATTGCAGATTTTATGATTAAATTTTTAAAATGAGTATTCAACCCTCAATTAGTTTTAAGACCCCTATTTCAACAAAAAAAAAAAAACCCTAAATGACGGTCGTTTTCCGTGTACGTCAAAAGAAAAACACTATGTGTTTTAAATTGGTCGTTAAGAGTGATTAATGTCAATCACTGTGTAAGAGGTCCATGATTAAGCAAATTGTTGCTAACGCACTCGAGCAGATGGATTGCTCACGCGCTGCCTGCGATATGTAAGCTATAAGAGAATCTGAGACCAAAGAGCAGTGTTGACTGCAGTAGGAACTGTGTAGCAGTAGGAGTAAGTAGTTGCTAGCGAGCAGTCTGGTGTGTCGTGTTGGCTGGGCCGGTCGTGGTGCAGCGATGCCGGAGCCTGAGCGTTATAGTATAAGGTAAAAGCAGCCTCGCGTATATCTAGTAATGTTATGTGAACTCCCATGTAAATCTTTAAAAATGTCCTAATAATAATCTTTGTCATATAAAGTAATTTCTAACAAGCATTCATTTCAATTTAAAGAATTTACTAATTTCTCCAATCCATGATCATTCCGATTGTTGCAAAAGAAAAATCAGTTGCTTCCTTTCATAAATGAGAAATCTATAGGCCAGCATTGCACAGAGCTGTGCCGGAAAATGGTATTGTAAGAGCAGATAGTTGGCGACTTTATTGAGGTAAGAATTTTTGCTTTTTATTCAGAATGATCTTACAGGGCCATGACGCAGCACTGCTGTCGTACAAAATTTACCAGGTTACTGAATTTATTTTTTATTGCGAGGTTTAGGAATTTTTCTGTTTCGAGCTTACATTAAATGGGAAACAAATATTGTGTGGAGGTTAAATGTGAATGAATTTCTGTAGGGAGATTATAAAATGGAACCAATTTTGTTCTGAGGTTACACAAAAAATTAGAATCATTAACCAAATAATATTTATTTATTTTAATTCTTTTTGTGGGGAGGTTACACTTGGCGACAACCGGCCAGGATCGTATTCTTTGTGAATTTCTGAGAAGTAGTCATATATCTGTTCTTATTTACTCAAATGTAGTTTGCATCTGGCGCAACGCATTTACTAATTTGTCACTCTTTCTTTCACAGATCATCGGCAATTTATTGCTCTTTGTTGTAATTGTGTTTGTTCCATTTTTGCTTTGCCTTTGTTTCATTTTTGTACTTAATTTTGATTTGCAAAAAAATGCCGCGAAAAACTTAACAGTACATCGCGATGTGCAATGAGTGAAATAGCCGACTCGAATAGTTTGACAGATAATACTAGCGACACTCAGAGTAATAGTGATAATCCCCTAATTACAGATAATCAGTGCCTACCGATCACTAGTAATGATTTTGATCGTAATGATGAGCAAACAAATTCACTTATGTCCAGAGTAAATGTAACAATTGATGGCGAGGCACGTTCCGTTACAATGAACGCTGTCCAGCTTGACACACCCGATTTGCAAAATTTACGTAACGAACAGATAAATGTTTCTAACGAAAATGAACAGTGTAGTCAGAATACGTTAGATTTATTTGATTCCGGTGTAGTGACCAACAGTGCACATCCAATTGGCAAACCTTTTCAAGAATCAGAGGATGACCAAATTGTTACACAAAATGCGACACATGTAGATACACCATCACACAGCACAGATTATAGAGTAGGTAATTTTGACTTGGATCAAGTTGTAGCATTATTGCTACAATTCAATGAAAAACAAGACAACAAATATAAACAAATTAATGAAAGTCTTAAACAGTCGAATGATAAGCAAGACCACAATTACAAACAACTTAATGAAAAACTAGATAACAATTCCAAACAGCTTAGTGAACAGATTACAGCCGTTGCCGCGCAATGTCATGATACTAAAGAACAATTACGTGAGGAAATTAAGGCTTGTGCTAGGAGCAGTAGTGAAGAAATTAGATCTGTGGCTCAAGAATTAAGTAATACACATGCAGCCACTACTAATTTACTTAGAGATGATATTAGTGCAGTCGCTAAACAATGCTCTGAAAACGCAACACAGTTACGCGACGAGTTTAAATTAATGTCAGCAGAACCTTCACGCACACTGGATGCGAAGGTAGACGTGAAATTTGACCAACAGAACAGCCAAATTGACGAACGCTTTAATCACCACCTACAAAACAGTGAAACGCGTTACCGTAAATTTATACAGGAACAGAATAAAGTAAAGCAACAAGTCATGGAAACAATTACTGCACAGAGACAGGAAGATAAGCGTAAATTGTTTACGAAAGCAAAAACATACGTAGACAACAATATTGCTACAGTATCAGACGAAATCAAACAGTTGAACACCGAATTGCATGATGAAATCTCCGATCTTAAAACAAAAACAGACACACACACATTAGACCTTCAGACAGTGACCGACAGACTTGAACAATTAGAACTAATACAGGATCCTGATGCCATCAAAGAAGACGTTAAGAAATTAAACAGAACCACACGTAAAATACAAGACCGAATTAATGCTTGCGATACTAAAAACGATGATCAGGTAAAAATACTGACTGAAAAATATGATGAATTGGCCAGTCGTGTTGACGTTATCGAAAATAATAATGACACCAAATCAGACGATACTTCACCGATTTCGTTTAATCAAACACCCGAATTCCAAAATTTACAGCAGACGATCAGTGAGATAGGTTCGTCTAATAATACATTACGTAGAAAATTGTCGACTTTACAGCAAGAGGTGACAGAGATGAAAAATATTTCAGCCTTTAACACATCACAGCATACGCCACTTTCCGAACATTTGTCAGACTCACACAGCCAGTATAATTTAGGTAATCTACAGAGAGTACGTGAGTTAGATTCCGAACAGTCACAGACAAACAGATTATCATACAATCCTGAAACTGTTCAGACATACAGAGACGATAACGTTGATTATAAGCAATTTTTATCCGTAAAAAAATTTAAAGTACTTAATAATGACAGAACACAGGTACACGCTTTGGACTGGATACGACAATTTGCTTTTGTATTTTCTCCAGCTTGGCCTGTAATGCAGAAACTAGAATTGGCCTGGATAAGACAATTTGCTTTTGAATTTTCACCGCCATTGCCTGTAACGCAGAAACTAAAATTTAGTTGCAGCCCGTAATTGACCTCAGGGGATTCATTACACTTCGATGAATATGTGCCGTAGCGTGCCCAGGGCCCTGAGCCGTAGTAGTGCTATTTCATCTTTAGTTTTCTGCACTGCTGCCTTCTCTCCTACTATCCTTTATATCTATCAAAACAGCTCTTCAACTATCGATCTATCTAGAATTAAGAAACGTGTAAAGAAAACCCGATATGACAAGTTTTACCGAAAGTGACAATTTTCATTAGACACTCCAGGAATGAATAGAAATAACAGCGTAATTTTAATAACAGACAAAATTGTAATCATCAGTATGTACAACATTTTGAGCAATCGTCAAAATTATCAGCAACCGCATTTTGGTAACAATAGAGGTTTTTCCCCACAACAGCAACAAAACCAGCCGGTTAAAATACCTAACCAACAATGTAATGTGCAAGGTCAACCAAGCTTTAATGTTTCGCCGCCTACACGTATAGCGTCGGCTCCGCCAAATAGTAACGCACAGTAACAAGGAAATCAGTACGTACAGAAAACACACCATTTCAACTCATATCGCAATGCACCGTATAGAAATGACTATTATGACAGACGTAAAAGTAATGAACACAATTTTCAGCGTACGTTTAATAACAGTCGGTCTTACCAGCAGCGAAATCATCCGCAACAACAGATTATCATGAATGAACCAGACAGTCGGTATCATCCCGAACGTAATACGTCAGGAAGAAATAACAGAACAGTACAAATATTTGAAATGCCACAGCATCCTCCCGCAAATAATAGCACGTCAGAAAGAATTTGACCAGATACAGCACAGGTTGCATCTTCGAGCAACGTAAGCTATACTTTTGACACACAGCATCTTGTTCACGAATATGTTATTACTTTGGACGACATCCGAGACACTCTTTTGCAGGAAAAACCAGTTATTCAAAAAACCATTTCACACCCTGTCATTGAAGTAAAGATTGGCTCATCCAAATTTTCAGCAGTAATCGATTCTGAATCACCTATGTCAGTTATAAATGAGGAAACTTTCAACGAATGTAACAAATAGAATACCTATCCTACATTACCATTAGGCAAAACTAAAGTAAAAGGAGCAGTATCTGGTAAATGAGTAGATGTAAAGTTACAGACACACTTATCGTTTTGTATTGCAGTTCATGTGTTCCACTCAAATTTTTGGATTGTTCCCTTATTGACAACAGACGTTATTTTAGGTACGAATTTTTTGGTACAACACGACGCAATTATTGACTTTCAAAATTCCTATTTAATGTTAAAGGATGAAAATGTACAACTGGCTTTAGAATTTCAGCACTCTTTATCTGCAGAAGAACAAACAATTAATCGTACAGAGGTCATTTCTATATCGCGTTACATAGACTGTCATTTGACATTGTTCACAGATACGTACGTACACAACTATAATTCTCCAGACGAAGGCGATTATGACGTTATGCAGATGATTTCTGATAAAGTTAAACAGAGCAATGCAAATACAGACGACGAACGTACTCAACTACACAAAATTCTTTTACAGCAAGCTCCAGTTTTTGACAACGTCCCTGGTACTATGTCCGGTTTTATGTATGAATTTCAAGTTAAGCAGCACGATACATCTAAAGCCAAACATTATCCTATTCCATACATTCACACGGAACGAGTTAAGAAAGAATTGCAAGCTATGCTTGACCAAGGAATTATTGAACCGGCAGTTAGTCCGTACGTAAACCCGCTCCATATTGTTAAGAAAAAGGATGGTTCACTTCGGCTCGTACTTGATTCGCGTCACATCAACGACATTATTATTAATGAAACAGATCGCCCACAGACACTAGAAGAACTACTACAGAAATTTCATGGTACGGCTATTTATTCCACATTAGATTTGAAATCGGGATTTTGGCAAATTCACCTCCATCCGAACTGCAGAAAGTACACAGCTTTTCTCTGTTTTGGTGACTGTTATCAGTTTTGTAAATTACCGTTCGGTTTAACTATTTCTTCAGCAGCATTTATTCGCGGTTTGAATACTATACTTCCGACGGAATTAAAAGACAGAATCACAACGTATGTAGACGACATTCTTATTGCAGAAGCTAACTGGTCTGAACACAATTTGATTCTTGAACAACTGTTACAAACTTTTCACGCACAAGGACTCACAGTTAATCTCAGTAACTCGCAGTTTGGTAAAACTTCTATAAAATTACTTGGACATGTAATTTCAGCAGAGGGCATTACGCCTGACCCGGAAAAACTTCAAGCTTTGCGTGACATTACTGTTCCTACGACGAAGAAACAACTACGCAGCTTTTTGGGTTCAATTAACTTTTTTCGTAAATTTATTCATTACTCTGCTTTAGACACCCCTAGACTATGTCAATTGACAGGTAAAAACATTATTTGGTCCTGGGATAGCCAAGCACATTCTGAATCTGTCAATCTGAAACAAACTTTATTGAATGCACCACTTTTATCACATCCAGATCTTACTAGAAATTTTTCCATTGCCACTGACAGTTCTAACACCGCTTTAGGCGTACACATTTTTCAGGAAATTGAAGAAGATGGTTCTACAGTAATTAAAAACATCGCCTTTGCAAGTCGCATTCTGTCACCTGCTGAACGCAATTATTCTGTTACAGAACTTGAAACATTATGTGTTGTATGGGCATTTGCGAGATTTAGGCATTTTCTTTATGGAAGACGCATTACCGTTTACACAGATCATAGAGCTATACAGTTTTTACTTTCAGGAAAATTTACACATGACAGGTTAAGCAGATGGAAACTCTATTTACAGGGATTTAATTTTACAATTGTTCATATTCCCGGTACGCAAAATGTTGTAGCAGACGCACTATCCCGTCTCTCAGCAACAATCAGCAAGACATCGCAACCAACTTCTGCAAAGCAAATTTTAGCGTCATGTATATTCAACAAGTTGCATTTGAAAATTTCATTTCGGCGTCATTACGAGACATAGCACAAGAGCAGAGTAAAGACAACGTGTGGAAAGAAATTATACACCTTTGGCAAGATAGGAATAATGTTACCATTAGAAACCATTACACTGTACGCAATAATATTCTGTGTCGCCGCTCTTACCCTGAAAGCAACAACTGGTTATTATGCATTCCTGACGAGCTTGTTAATAAATTAATTTGGTATACTCATTTAAGTTACGCACATTATGGAGCCAGGAAATGTTTCCTTATACTGAGACAGAACTGTTATTTTGCCAACATGGAGAAACGTATTCGACGAGTTTATGCGTCATGTAAAATCTGCCAGAAAGCTAAGTCAGACACGACTTCACATATTCCTCCGTTACATCCCGTTGTACCTGTTTAATTGAGACACACGGCCACTGTAGACATTTTTGGTCCGATTCCCAGAACTAATAGAGGTTTTTGCTACATCTCAGTCGCTGTTGAACTCACTTCAAAATTTGTTACCTTCACTCCGTTGCGCAAAGCTACTGCTAAATCTGTTTCGAAAGCATTTGTAGAACATTTTCTATTTCATGTAGGGTATGTATTGAAAGTAATTTCCGACAATGGACCACAGTTTCGATCTGCTATATGGACACGTATGTTACGAACAAGAAACTTCTTCGAACCCTTGTGAACGACTAATGAAAGAAATTGGTAAACTATGTAGAATATACTGCTATAAAAAACATTGATTGGGATACACACATACTGTCATTCCAAGATGTAATTAACTCCATAGCAAATGAATCCACTATGCTATCTCCATCTGTTATACTGAAAAATGTTGAACCACCTAACAAAATTAAAGAATTAGTAAACTTTCCTACATCTCGTCGACTACGACACCATGAAATAATTGACATTGCGCTGAACAACATCAAACGTGCCGCAGAGCGCCGGAGAAGACAGCAAGAACAGGTTTGTACATGCGGTGACTTTCACATTGGACAGAAGATATTAGTACGCACACATTATTTATCCAACAGAGGAAAGAGTAGATGCAGTAAATTTGAGCTTCTATATGCAGGTCCATACAGAATTCGCAGCATTCCTCACCCCAATGTAGTACACGTCGAAACTTTGCGAACCAGAAGAAGTAAAGGCAATCACCATGTCTCCAATATTAAACCCTTTATTGAATGAACATACTTTATGATTTATCACACTGTAATGTCATTTTCTGATTTTTATATGACCAATGATGCAATTATATTTAGGTGACTACTTACTGATGACTATCGTGTTTTTTCTCGGCAAGTGCCTGGCAAGGTAAGGTTAGCAGGTCGCTCTTCTTGTCGTTACACATCAGACCGTGCACATTTTTCCAGATAAACTTACAGATTTTATGACCAATTATGCAATTCTATGTAGTGACATATTAATTTTGTCACTTTCTTTCTCCATTAAAGTCTTCAATTCTCGCCTCTATCAACTACACAACATACAAGCTGAACACAAAGAAAGTCATTTCTTGTTATATATCAGACCGTGCACATTTTCCATTTTTCGTGTATGTATGATTGTTTTCCTGTTTTGTCTGTAAGCACTACGAAATCTTTAACATATAACAAACACCAGTTGACTTTAACATGTTTCCTTATGGTATCTCAATATCTTGACTATTCTACACTTTTGGCTACTGCATTATGAGACTGTGTACATTTTTTACACCTGAACACTATGTTTTTGACATAATATGTTTTCTGTCATGCTATGCTGTATGCTTAATTATATCACTAGAAACAAGTTTTTATTTAATGGGTATAAGATGTAAATGCAAGATATTAATCCTTATTCATCATTTTCAAAGCAATAACGTGTGAAAGAAATAAATTAAACAAACCACAGTGGATTACTATGAAATGGGAATTTGACCTTCAGAATGAACGAAAGAAAATGGAATACCTTGTGATGAAGAGTAAATGGATCAGCATTAACAAGCATTAACAAGAATATACTATACACATCATGTGATAGCAGTCTTAATTTTTTTTTTTTTTCAGAATACGAGGCGATTGATGCAGGCTGTCAGACAGAACTACAGATCTTAGTTTTAGTGATGAAATAGGCTAGAAATAAGAAACTCTATACTATGGGTAGTTATGTGAAGTAAATGGTAATATGCATAATGAAGTGTCTTTTTGCAGATGATAATGAATGATGATGAATAGTGATGAAGAATATGGTAATATGACTAATGAAGTTTTTCTTTGCAGGTGATGATAATAATGAAGTTATGGTGATATGAATATTGAAGTTTTTGTTTACCGGTGATGATAGTGATGAATTTTATATGGCCACTTAACGCACCACTTAAGTTTTTCTTTGCAGATGAGAATAATGAAGAAGTTGATATATTAGTTAACAGATGCTATGTAGTTATTTAAGTATTTGTTGCAGTTCATTTTGACATTAGGTCTTATGTTGCATGGTATAATGACTGAATGTTTTGGAAAGGACAGCTAGAAAACATACATATTGAGTACACGTTTCATTACCTGTTAATTCGAAGTTCACTACTTTTCAGCATATATGCGATTCTTCTTTCAGCTGAATAATCAATTTTGTATTTTTTCCAGGAGAAGCTATTCATGAAATTAATGTGCTATAAGCAGTTAGTTATTAAACCTGTTCTAGTACTTGCATTTTTTTACCCATTTGTGTGTGTCATTCATGATTGTGATCACATATACTCTACTTATTTCATAACCTTGCTACAGCTGACTCACGACGAATGATGTTACTAATCCTTATTTGCAGCAATAAGTCAAAAGCAAATATTTTCATCCCCCAGTAATTAATTATCGATCCCAATGCAATGCATTGCTAGCACAAAAAGTAGACCTTGAGTAATAGTTATAGTGTGTTACATTTTAAATATGTCCTATGTCACTTGAATGATGAGTTCTGAATAATACTGAATGATGTTTTGTAGTAATGCATAAATGCTATGCCAATAATTTCTGTAAATAATACTTTTGTTATACTTTATAAATGCTATGCCAGTAATTAACTCTCATTTTGAATGATGAGTTCTGAATAATACTGAATAATGTTTTATAAAACTATATGAATACTTTGTAACTGGCCAATGACGGCCAATATTTAGTGTAATCAGATGACTTACGTATACTGTTCTGTAATACTCCATACATAGTACAGAAATGTTTAGTAACTAGGCAATGAGTGCCAACAATTACTCAAATCGGTTGATAGACTAGTGTAATTTTCTATGATAACTAGTATAAGACTTAATGTCCTTCACCTTCTGACCTTAACGCAATATCCGTTTGTCCTGTCCATCCTCATGATCATGGAGCACTACATTTGGATTTTGCACTAATTCTACGTTGGTGAAAAGTATCAATTCTGCAGGCATGTGGTGTTGACACATCATGCTGTCCACCACCTTAAACGATGGAGATATTATGGTCCCACTTGTTTGGTGTACCTAATGTACTACCAAAATGATAACATTGAACATTAATACGACGTTTCAGTGTCTTGGCTACACTGATTAATACTTCAGGGAAGAGAACTTCAGATTGTCTCATTTGGTGTTGTGCTTCTGTAGAAATATATGGACTTTCAGTGCAGCTACGTGCAACCTACTGTGCTACAACCATGATGCAATCATTCCCTTTCCTTTCCTAGTTCTTGTAAAATGGTAGAGATATATACAGTGTGTGTGCACTTTATGTCATTTGTTAAAATGTTTTGTACTCATTATGTATACATTTTGTCATTGCTTGATATGTTCTGTATTCAGTGCATGTGCACTCTATTTCATTTCATGTTCTGCACTTATATATATATACTCTGGGACTGTCAACTTAATTAAGTAGATTTTAGAAAAATTTGTTGCTCATGGCAAGTCCAATTGACTCACCATTGCTGCCAAATTTTTGCCCCCCCCAGTGGAGGGTTATGTAAGAGGTGTATTGCTCCTGCGATATGCAAGGTATAAGAAAATCTCTGACCAGAGAGCAGTGTTGACTGCAGTAGGAACTGTGTAGCTGTAGCAGTAAGTTGTTGCTAGTCTGGAGTCTCGTCTGGTCTGGTCTGGTGTATCGTGTTGGCTGGCCCAGTCGCGGTGCAGCGATGTCTGAGCCTGAGTATTATTGTATAAGGTAAAAAGCAGCCTTGCCTGTATGTAATAATGTTATCTCAAGTCGCATGTAAATGTTTTTAGAACTCTCGTAATAATAATCTTCCTCATAAAAAGTAACTTTTAACAACCATTCATTTCAATTTAAAAAATTTACTAATTCCTCCGATCCATGATCATCCCGATTATTGCAATAGAAAAATCAGTTGCTTCCTTTCATAAATGACAAATAGGTCAGCCAGTATTGCACAGAGCTGTGCCAGAAAAATTTATTGTAAGAGCAGATATATCCGGCGCCTTCAATGAGGTAAGAATTTTTCCTTTTTTTTATTCAAAATGATCTTTCAAGGCCATGATGCAGCACTGCTGTCGTCCAGAATTTACCAGGTTAAATTCACAGTGAATTATAGAAAAGTCATAAGTGAACGACAATTTAATTGAGAGGTTAGTTACATCGTTTTATTACCAGGTTACTGAATTCATTTTATATTGGGACATTACACTGAATGTGAACGACAGAATTATAATTTTTACTGTTGAGAGGTTTAGGAATTTGTTTTGAGCTTACACTAAACGTGAATAACATTTATGTTAATATTTTCTGTTTTGAGGTTACTCTAAATGTGAATGAATTTTGAGCTTAGATTAGATCAGAAAGAATTTTTGTGGGGAGGTTAAATGATAAAATTATTCATATTATTTATTAAATTTTCTGGAGGGAGGTTTCAAATGAGAAAGAATTTTGTAGGGAGGTTACAAATGAGAATTTTCTGTTGGGAGGTTGCAGTAATACGACTTTTTTTACGTTATTGACCACAGTGTGAAATTCCAATTTTTTTTATCAGTTACTCGTGAATGAGAGCCAACCAGAATGAATGGCTGCAGGTTTGATACCTGGGATCTTAACCTACATCACCGTATATTTGGTTTCAGAAAGTCGATCGCTCTGCTGGGGACCTCTACTTGTTAGCTAAATGTGCCCCCACACGACTGTCCTGTCTCACAACAGATGAACAGCAACAATACATCAAGCTGGAAGTTTTGGAGAAAACATCGTAAGAGTTGTAGTATCAGTCAAAACAAATCTTATTAAAGATGAAGCAAACAACAAATGTGATTGTGGTGAAGTCCAGGACATTGAAGATCAACTGCAGTGTCGCAACTGCCCCACAACATGTATTCTTGATAACTTATGGCTTAAGATGAAAGATGCTCTGGGCATGGTGTAACAATACGAGTCAAGATAGATGTAACGGAACTTGAATAGCGTATTTGCCTCTATTGGTTACGGTAGAGAGATCGATCTTTCGGTCCTGTCTGTATTTTCATATATAATATTGCATGAATAAAGGCTGGGCGAGTGTAAAGCTATAGTTAAAAACGCACGCCGCCCGATTTGTTATGATTTGGTCGGTCATAATAATAATAATAATAATAATATGCTTTTGACTACAATTAAAATATAACGGCGATACCTGTTTAGTGTTATTGGAAATAATACGTAGTAAACTAGTAAGTAAGGTAGCCGATCCTATAAAAAGAGGTAGAATTGGGCATATTGAGATGTTTTGCTTTATACCGACGAAGCCGATGATACGGAGTAATTTTTTCGTTTACACTTAGATATAAAGAAGTGTTAATTATGCATTGTGAAAAAAATATAGAGGCGAGTTTTAAATAACTACGGTATAACAAAAGGACATTTAGTTACACGAAATCGCGAATAGCGAAGTGTGGTCATTAAATTGAGTACACCTACAGGGCGGTCAATTCCAGGTTAAATCTATACGCATCTCACGAGGGACGCGGTATTGAGACAGTTTTTTTTTAATTATATCGCGGAGAGCGGGCTCCAATTTATGAAAAGGAGAAAAACGTTAGCTTTTACGCGAACTCTTAATAATAGCGGATCGGAGAGAAAGGTGTCTTACGCCTAACAAACTTTCGTGGAGGCCGGTGGCTAAACTACAAGAGTCAATAACAAAATACCGCATCATTATCATTGACTGTTGGTGTCAAGCAACCAAAACCGTTCATCAAAGGGTTTCGATGGAACTTGGGAGTTAGGGTTCAGGCACTCGCGTATACTCCACATCAGAGTGTGAATGCGAAATAAAACTGAACAAAGTTACGTTAAATAAAACAGAAGAAACAAGACAGTTTGGTCGTATCTGTTATTATTCCATAAACTAACATTTCTTCTCGTTGTACGAAGCCTTTATAGACGACCGTTATGACAATTTGCTTCGAAGGGATCTCGTTACGAGTTAAGTTTTGGGGCCCCGGTCAAGAGGGGGTAGTTCGTAGTTCCTAACTATTGCAGCCATTCTGGAATCAGGTGCTACCGTGACCGTTGTGTGTTGTCAATGACTTAAAGTTACCACATCTCATGCTCTAAGATCGACGCGCCTTTCCACTTGATATAACGGTGCCTCACAGCAACAACAACAAAGACGACGACGATGAAGGAAGATACGGTAGAATGGCTCAACATTGGATGCAAAACTTTATAAGAAATTTCACAAAAAGTACATAAAGTATAAATTTTTTTTCTGGAATTGAAAACAATCTTGCAACAATATCCTGTTCTCTACTTAGATATGTGAGATTAACCTGTGAATTACCAAGAAGAATACTTCAGAGATGAGAAAGGTGATATCACAAGAGATAAATAAATTCATACTTGTGTAGTGCCACCAAACTATTATTAAATATGCCAATGCAGATAAATTAATAGAAATGTAACAGCACAAAAACGAATACAGCAACAGTTGAAATGGAAAATACAAAACTTCGTTACTGCCATCTCAACTTGAGGCACAGTGGGCAATGAACAGGCTAACTGCGCAAGGGAGACACCTACTGGGAACTTGCAATTGGAACTAAGGTAAACTATTAAGAGTCAATGTGCAAGCTAAAATTCACTCCAAATTTCTGTCTTCACTGATGATGAAAGTCTTGTCGAACTGAATGTCTTTTTGAAGTACCCCATATTTCTCTGTCCAATGTTTATCGAAGAAGCGAAACTGGGATCTACAAAAGAAGCATTCTCACCATCAGTTGAACTTTACCACTATACACGATTACAGACTTGTTAATGAATCACGGACAAGTCATGACTAACTGCACCTTTTCAGTAGCTGTTACAGTAGCAACATGCCTCAATGTTCGAAAGAATATTATTTTATCAATGAAAAGCATCCTATAGTGAATGACATTGAAAGGTCTCTGTTGGATTCCTTTCATGTTTAATTTCTTAAATCTATTGTCATTTACGGAGTAAATTCCTCTCCTAAATTTACTGTGGCGTTTCTGACTATATGGGAGGAGACTGAGTAGTGGAACGTGTTACTTTTACACTTAAACAAGAACGATCTGTCACACTACTACACTTTAAAACACAGTTTATATGTAATTCATGTCACACAGTCTCATACGGAACCTACATCCACTTTCTTTTATATACTGTATATGATAAGATACTGTCATCCCCCTTCCCTTCTTTGTGAGAGTATGAATGAGCAAATGTATTTGTAGTTGTATGCTTGAGGGTAGCAGACAAGCCTGTCTGCTAGAGAACAGTAGGACCAACGTCGGAACAGGTAGCTACGCTTCCTAAAAGCAAAGAGGTTTCTATCCTTAGTATGGTTCTGTCCGTCTGTTGTCATGTTCGTATAGGAAGCTGCCCCTCTGGCAACTTCCGTTTGTCTTTGTGAGCCACCCTCAGGAAGCACGCTCGGCAGTAGGCAGTTGCTGTGGGACCGTGGCGAGCGTCTGAAGTGGTAAGATCTCCGGCTAAGCGCGTGTCTGCTAAGTCCGTAGGACAATGGATTTCTTAAGTTCAGCCTAACTGAAAACTTAATACCTTGATTTCAGATTTAGCTCTAAAATATCTAATGCTATCTTAAATTGCACCGGAGTGCAATTCTCGTGTGAAGTTCAGATTATTTTGCGGTAGTTGCTTTGTCATTACTTTGTGAGTAAAGTGGAACCACGTGTTGATCAGTAACTCTAAGTTCATCAATCTTAAATGTGAATGCTTGTGTGATTATAACGTCTCGTCTTGACAATATTTTACAATATAGCAACTTTTCTTTATGCTTTTCTTTATGTTCAACCCACGTGGAGTGTACTTTGCGAGACCAGTACCACGTGCTTATATAACTGTTTGACCCATCAGGTTAATAGTAAGACGTTAGTAACCAGTTCAAGGTTTTTCTTTTGTCAATTGCTTTTCGATCGAATTTATTTTAATTATCAAAATTACTGTGGAGTTATACGCGTTCTGTAAACCAAGTTGACCATGTGGAGCATGTGGTGTAATCATCAAAGTAGCCTTCAGCTATTCTTTTTGGGAAGATTTCACAAAGAGTTAATATGAATTTAGTATACCAGTGTGTGGTAATTACATGATGGACAGGATTGTGTTACGAACGTAATTTCTTTGGGTGAAAACTGAATCTGTTGGTTGTGGTTAATCTCTTCTTGCTTATGTTTCAACGTTCTTTGGGTGTTGTTTTGTGAATGCAGGGTTGTATGCAGTCTCCCAATCTTGGCTCCATATTTGATGTGTTCCGTAAGATTAAAATCTCACATTTTTACAATCCTTAAACAAGGCACCAGCTCAGTTATAACTCACATATAATATGCTGAAATTTCAATGAACAATCTTAAAATAAATTTCCAAATATAAACTGATTTCTTTCTTTTTATTTAAATTCTTTTTATATATAGATATATTACCGGTTGTTGTATGACTGTAAAAGATTATAATCAATGTTAGTGTGATTGGTAATGTGGTAAACCTAGACTAGTTACCTGGTGGAACAGTTGCGCAGTAATGCACGGTTAACTTCTCCCCAGACAGCTCACAGCTTTTAACCCGCTTTTATTCTACTATTATCACCCGATTTCAGCATAGCAAATTCTTGTAGCAATATTACAACATTACATACAGACATCTAAAGATACAGGGTGGCGCACGAAATGTGTTACCATTTTGTTTTTGAATGTAAACTTTATTGTCAACACAATCTGAAACGCACATATACTACAATGAAGAGCCGTCCACGCAGATTTGTTCTAACTCAGCACATGCTCAATATGTCCACCATTTCGTTTCCTAACTTCCTTCAAACGAACACTGAGGTTAGTGATTACCCTACGGCACATGTCTTCCGTAATTTCACTGCAAGCTTGAAGAATAAGTCTTCTGAGTTCCATTAAATCACGTGGACGTTTCGGGAAAATTTTTTCCTTTAGGTACCCCCAAAGAAAAGAGTCACATGGATTGAGGTCTGGACTATTGGGGGGGGGGGGGCAATTTTGTCCATGATTGAAGCGACCTGGAAACCTGAGTGAAATGATCCGCATGTCGAAACGCTCGTGTAAAATCTCCAACACAGTGTTTGCAGTATGTGGCCTTGCTCCATCTTGCATGAACCACTGCGTGTTGAAGGGCAAGGCAGTAGCAAGTAGCTGTGGAATGAAGCTATTGCGAAGCATGCTCAAATGACGCTCGCTGTTCACAGTTTCTTCAAAGAAAAAGGGTCCAATGAGTCCGTGACTGGAAATTGCTGCCCACGCTGTCACCCTCTGAGCATAATGTTGTTATTCATGAAGCACTTGTGGGTTTTCAGTGGCCCGAAAGCTTACATTTTGTTTGTTAAACACATCATCTAAATGAAAATGTGTCTCTCCTGAAAACCATACGTTGTTGATTCTTCCCTATCCTCCACCCACTGAGCAAACAGTAGTCTCTGCTGCTTGTGTTCTTCAGTGAGCTTCTGTGCACAGGTCGTCTTGTATGGGTATATATGGAGGTCACTTAAGAACGCGTTGAACGGAGCGTCTGGATATTCCCAGTTGCACTGCTGCCTTTCTACACGATTTCCTGGGACTTCTCTGTACAGCAACTCGTACCGCTTCAATATTGTCCGGCGAACAAACAGGCTTAGGCCGAGGTCGCTTCGCTTCCAATACTGTTCCTTCCTGTACAAATTCATCGTACAAACTGTGGATTGTCTTCTTGCAAGGGACCCATTGTGTTAAACTGTTGTCGAAAACGTCTCTGAGTCACAACAAGGCATTTCGTTTCGTGAAAAAGTAACAATTGCCGATCGTTGCTGTGTCGTCAGTCTTCCATTGTCAGCCATTGCTGCTTACTAGTCTCCTAGCGGCAGTATCGTGAATTACACGTCATTTCGTAACTCATTTGTTTTTCCAAGCTCCGCTGGTACTGCTGTAGAGATCCCAGTGGGATATCTGAAATGCGTCGTAAATTGTGGAAGAAACAATTGGTAACACATTTCGTGCGCCACCCTGTATCTTTTAAAGCTCAAAATGACTTACAAAACTTTGAAAATCACCAATAATAAACTTCTGAGTATACTAGTGCACAGGACTTTGACTAAAATATCCTAAAACTTTAAGTCATTTGTTATTTTCTTGTAACAAAGTCTACACATGTATTTCACAATGATTTGATGTGAACATAAATCTCGGAGCAGCTGGCTGGTGCGCAGTGGATGTGTATCTCGTACTACTGGCAGGACTTGTCACTCAACTGACCATCCGTCGTCACTTTGTCTCCAGTGGGGTAACGTCACATTGTTCTACACTTTCTGAGCCACTAAATTCTATGTCAAACCCAGGAAAGCGTGCATTTAGTTGTCAGACATGCAAAGCTGCACACAGTAGAAACAATATCTAATGACAACCACATCAACCAAAACACGATATCCAGGCTACAAATGCAGGTCCAGGTGCCCTCTAGTGGTCGAACTGGTGCTCAGACAAATTATAAGTGGGCTGTTACTTTTTCGAAGCTCTGTTGTTAAGTTTCCCGAGTATACTCGGGATCTAAAGTTTCTACCAAAATAATAATAAACGAGATAACTCGGGGTTTTGTGTTAAGGATTGATTTACTTATTCTTTACAGTAATTGTTATTCCTCATGTGAACAGTTTACAGGTGAGTCACATCAACAATCGTGCCATTGACCTAAGATAACTGCAGAACGTAAGTCGGCCAACGAATATGAGTGGCCGACAGTTGGGAGAATACTAATAAAGTTTGAAAGTAAATTATCGGTGTAACTGAAAAACGTCGCAACCTCTACACAGTTTGCAGTTGTCAGTTTGTCAAAGTCCTCTAAGTAATATATTCTGTACTACATCTGTGACACAATCTTCCAATTGGAAACTGAAGTGGAATTCACATTCAGAAGACGAAGGCATTCTAACTGGGACCACAAAATTCTGGAATACAAAAAGCTGGGGACTGAGTATAGTGCTA
Organism: Schistocerca americana; assembly: GCF_021461395.2. Taxonomy (NCBI): domain Eukaryota; kingdom Metazoa; phylum Arthropoda; class Insecta; order Orthoptera; family Acrididae; genus Schistocerca; species Schistocerca americana. The sequence goes on along the minus strand of NC_060129.1, from coordinate 137,081,502 downwards.
ATTACAATTTATCAGCACCAGAAATTTCTGATTCACCAGACATGCACACTAAATCTTTCCTGTATACAGTGATAACAATAAACACTCGAAGGGAAGAGTCAACGTATTACACCCAAAAAATTGTGACATACGAAAAACAGCCAGGTGACTAGTTTTTTTCCAGTTCTACACACAAACACTAACTGCTGATTGGCGCACGTAACTACACATTTAGGAGTCAATTATGTTAAAATTCGTGAGTTATTAGCATTTTCTCCTGCTCTATATAAACTGTGTTTTACCAAAATAGTGGTTTCATTTATAAGTCTATTCTTTAAGGAGCAGAACGTAATACAGCACTGTGTTTCAGAGAAAAATATGAAAATTTTGAATTAGACAGTTATTCCTCTAGAAAAACGAAATTATTCTACACAGTCAGAAGACATGCACAACTAAAATCTTCACAGCCAAGTTCAAACGATATAATCTGGCTATACAGTGAACAGTTAGCTGAAAAATCACAAAATTTTTGTTCCTGTTCTATAATAAAGTTACATAAAAAGTTTATTTATTCTGTTGTACAGTTTGGTTTTGTTAACTTTCGACAGTGTTTGAATCCAAAATTGAGTTGTTAATTGACACCCAATGCAATTACACTGAAGTGCCGAAGAAACTGGTAGAGGCATGCTTATTCAAATACAGAGAGATGTAAACATGCAGAATATGGCACTGTGGCTGGCAGCACCTATATAAGACGAGAAGTGTCCGGCTCAGGTGTTAGATCAGTAACTGCTGCTACAGTGGCAGGCTGGCAAGATGAATATGGTGTTGCAGTCGGCGCAAGAGCAATGGAACACAGCGTCTCTGAGACAGTGATGAAGTCGGGATTTTCCCGTACAACGATTTCACGAGTGTACCGTGAATATCAGGATCCGGTAAAACATCAAATCTCCTACATTGCCGTGGCCAGTAAAAAATCCTGAAAGAACTGGCCCAACTACAACTGAAGAGAATCGTTCAACATGACAGAAGTGCAACCCTTCTGCAAATTGCTGCAGATTTAAATGCTGGGTCATCAACAAGAGACAGTGTGCAAACCATTCAACGAAACATCGATATAGGCCAAAATGGTTCAAATGCCTCTGACAGGGTGTATACGTGGACAAGGAAAAAAAATTCCCAGATATTTCCCGGTTAAAAACACACTTTCTCCCGGGTGAAAAACACTTTTTCCGTGTTAAGTGACAGTCTACTCTTCTTCGGCACAGTAAAACTCATCAATCCTTTGAATGTGTATGGTTTTATATACCGGAGTAGAATTTCCAGGCACTTTAGAAAACGAATTTCAGGGAGGGGGGGAAGGGGGGGGTGGTGGGGAACCACGTTTTGGAAGACCTTTGATGTGCAGCAATATGTACGCTGCATATTTTCGTATTATGAAGGTATAAATTGGAATTCCACCAAACACCGCATGTTACTTTCCGAAACTTTGAAATCGAGATTGCGATGCGCTTTTGTAAGACAGTCATAGTTCATGTCACATGATCTCGTCAGCTGATGGCAGCATAGGACACGTGATGTAGTCAGCCAATAGCAAGATCACTATTCAGTAGCGCGAACACACAAATAAGGAAAGTTAATGGTTTAAATTAATATACATAGCATTCACATATAATATTTGTCTCCAAGATTAACAAGCTGGAAGAGAAGCTAAGCTTCCACTACTATAGAATGTTGATCTTTTTTGCGCATGTTACACCTTAAAAACATCACACAAATGTGCCAGTAAAATTTTTAATAACGACGTAAATGTCTGATCTTCTGGGCTCGAAATTCTTCTAAATGGTCATCCTCAAAGAGTTGATTTTTAAATCAGAGTCAGACGCTTTGTGATTTAAGAAATTCATTGTACATTCTCGCACGTAGTTCATCTTGTGTAAAAGGAAACCTGCTTTGAATGTCACGCTTTTCAAACCACCATTCGCAATATTTTCCCGCGACCTATTTCAGCAGTTGCAAGTGAGCGCCAGATAACAGGCGTCAGCGCGCTTGTGCAGCTATGGTGACTCAGGAAGCCCGTATGTTCGTACGTGTAAAACATTAAAAGGTCTTACGTATGTCATAAAAGAAACAAGACATCAGACGATACTTCAAGAGCGTCGGAATTTCGTGAACCATACTAAAACGAAGAATTCAGCTTTAAATGCACATTCGTATGTAAATTTTCTTGGAGTACCAGTACTTTATTATCTCATGTTTGGTTCTTTATTATGGCATAATGCCATACGTGCACTTGAAATGCAGCGAACAGTTGAAACTAGCCAATAGTGTGAAATTAAACACTTCTTTTCAAATAGTGTGCCAAATCTCTTTAGCAAACTGGCAAAAATAACTTCATTGTTCTGTAAGGCGATTAATGCTTGACTGTCACAGAAAGCTGAAAATAAAATCTGAAACTAACAACATATTTTAGGCTTCTGTAATTACGCGAACGTATTTTAATTCATGTGATAGCTCCTGGCCAAAGAAATCCGTTTGATATCCTCGTGGTCTCGCGGTAGCGTTCTCGCTTCCTGAGCACGGGGTCCCGGGTTCGATTCCCGGCGAGGTCAGGAATTTTTCCTGCCTCGAGATGACTGGGTGTTGTTGTGTCGTCTTCATCATCATCATTCATTCCCATTACGGTCGGAGGAAGGCAACGGCAAACCACCTCCATTAGGACCTTGCCTAGTAAAGCGGTGCGGGTCTCCCGCAATCGTTCCCCTACGCTCTGTAAAGAAGCATGGGACTTCATTTCCATTCATCATTTAACGCGAGAGCAATAAACGAACAAGAAACAACAAAACCATTGAAGGTAAACACAGGTCACGTGGTGACTCCCCACCCCAACTCAGACTGCTGTGTGCATCAGCCCCAGATTTACTGTATTTACGAACCGTGACAATATTAAGTAGTGGCGCCCAGCCACACTTCTGTAACCAGAAGCGGGAGAAGATTTTACTCATACGCGACTCAACTGCGCATGCTAAACAGCCCACCCGCAACTGCTCAAACGAATCTAATTTAAGCAGTTGTCACGTCACGCTCATTGGGGCAATTTGTTGTTATAAAGAATTCCAGTCTTCTTAAAGCTTTTGACACACTTTGCTGTTGGCAGACGCTTGTATGAGCACTGTCTTTTTGTTGTATAAGGCACATTTCCTTTGCAATGTAAGTTTTACTTTCAGTTTTTTTCTCTCGTTCACGTTTTGTTGCTGCAGTATTACTCTGCAGTAGCGGGATACAGTGATATCCTTTGTTAGAGTATTGGTTCTTACCAGTCAAAATCACAAAAAATTAACTGAAAACTAAAACAATGAAAAATTCCCGTAATTCTAAACAATTCTCGGGTTTTTCCCGGTTTTCTCCCAGATGGAAAAATTCCGGGTTTCTTTCCGGATCTCCCGGGTCGTATACACCCTGTTATACAGCTGACAAACACTTTTGTAGCCAGAAGCGGGAGAAGGTACATGCGCAACTCAACTGCGCATGCGCATGGATCCGCTTGTAACTGCTCAGAGTAAACAGTTTTGACATGTTCATGCTCATCGGATGCAATTCGTTGTTATGAAGCATTGCATAGGCTTCCTAAAGACTGACACATTTTTCTACTGGCAGACGATTGTATGAGCACTGTGTTATGTTGTATACATGGCACATTTCTTTGCAACTTAAGTTTTATTTTTTTTCCCTCGGTCATCTTTTATTGCTGCAGTATTATTCTGCAGTAGCGGGATGCAGTAATATCTTTTGTTAGAGTATTATCTAATACCAGTCAAAATTACAAAAAATTAACTGAAAACTAAAACATCCCAGAATTCTAAAAAATTCCCAGGTTTTTCCAGGTTCTCCCGGTTGTCCCAGGTCGTATACACCCTGCAGTATGAGCCCAACCACATTATTTAAACACTGCTACCAGAATAAACACTGTCAACGTAAGTAGCGTTTGTCGTTTGTGGACAGAGGAAAGTTTTGTGTACAGCACGGAAATCAGAATAAAACAAAAAATTAAAAGACTGTGGGCTTAAACTTTATTCAAATGCAATAGCCTTTATCACTATACATTTGGATTCACTGGTGCACATGTGTATCATAACTTCTAACAAAAATACTACACAGTTCTATGACTGAGGCAATGTGTGCATGGATTAAGGGTTCCAAAATAAAGCTACGAATGTCTGTGGATGAAGTTTTGTGTGATTTTCAGCTGAAACTTCATATAAGTGCGAACTTTTTGAGGATCTCATTCCTTTTACATCTGGATCTGGAGATATATGTTGTTTAAGTAGATGTTTAAGTAGAAGTAGTGTGCTGAGAGCTGGTTTATTCTTGAGAGGATTAGACACTAAAACGAAATTCACTGCCTGCACGATGACATCTAGATCACTGTACCTGATCAAAGTTAGTTGGAATCTTAACTGTTTTAGCTAAATATGTAGTGTATACAGCAACAACAATAAAGTAAAACTTTATTACAAGTCAATGTAAGGACTGGAAACAGTGTTGAAAGTGCTGAAAGCTGTTTTTGTTGATACGGTTGCCAAATGCTCAGGTTTCCGCTTCTGTGAGTCAGTTATATCTTTTGTCGCACCCGCCAGGAGCAGTGTATTCACTACATGTACTCTATCATCTTTTACAGCAGTGTTCACACTCGCAGCCACGTGGAGTGCAGTCTGCCCCGTGGCATCCTGAGCGTCTACTCGTGCTGACGCTCTCACCAGCATCCATATTATATCCGTGTTCCCTCTCTGAGCTGCCAGGTGTAGGGGCGTCCTCCTATTCGAGTTGACACTGTTGGCATCCAGTCCCGCATCGAGCAGGTGCTTCACAGTGATGGCGTGCCCTCCGTCGGCCGCCAGGTGCAGCGCCGTGTTTCCTCTGCCGTCTCGGGCGTCCTTTGCCACTCCGGCGAGCAGCAGCGCCCACACTTCTCGTGCGCTCCCACTGCGAGCGGCCTCCATAAGTCTGGCCATCATCTTCTGCTTGATCCTGTCTGGCATATTGCTGCAAAACACATGAAATGACATGGGAATACTTACATCTGTACACACACACACACACACACACACACACACACACACACACACACACACACACCATAAGCCACTGTACAGTGTCACTTGAGGATCTTAGTGCTGAGTTTTCACTCAGACGGCGCTTTGGCGTTAGGCGGTCTTTTTCCGTGTGTTATCGCTGGCCAGAGAGGAAAGAGGTGGCTGCCTTGGCGTGGAGACAGTTCGGCTCGGCGGGGGTTGTTTGCGTCTGGACGCCGAGTGGGGCCCGATGGGAAGACCGGACCGTGATTTTACGGTTAATAGTGTGGACAGCGGCATGGTGTGCCGCTTAACTTGATTCGCAAGGGGAGAAAAATCTCGCCTGCTGTAGTTTGCCGAGCCTGAGTTTGAAATACCTTCCATGTTCGGCGGGATGTCATTTCGTCGTCCTGTCTTTCCGTCGCTGGGATCGCTATCCTCGTTTACCGTCCCGTGGATGTATACTGATGGGCTACGCTGTTCTCCCTACTCTACTAGACGCTGGTGACGGAAGTGCGCCGTTCAGCGGCACGTCAGTCAGGATGCTTTATGTCTGATCTTCAAGTGCGTAGTCTTCGAGTGGCACTCCTTACAGGTTGCCTTGCGCAGTTAGATTTGGTCTTGTGGTGCTTCCGCTTTCCGTTAACGAAGGTGAAGCTCGATTCGGCACTCCGTACGATGCTTGGCACCTCAGCAGGTGGGTCGGAACCACCTTCGCGACTAAACGGAAGCCTTTGGACTGAGACGTCTTGTGTTTTGCATATTGTTCATAAACTGTTGTTTTGGTATTAAGTTGGCTGAGGTTTCTTATGGATTTCTCGGCATTTGGTCTGTTGTCCGGCCCGGACTAGGTCTCGTTATTTTAAGTCGGTCCTTGTTTTGGCTTAGTACGACTGCCTGGTGGTTCTGGTAGTACGCCGGGTCGCTGTGGTTGTGTTGCATTTTGTATGGGGCTGTGTGCTCGGAGCCGTGGAGTGCCATTTGTGTGAACCGCTTCACTGGGGTGTACTGATCAGCCCATTCTTGGTCCTCTGATGTATAAAATGATTTTATTATTATTATATAAACATTATCACTTAAATGATTTAATTCTTGTTGCGTTAATTGCAACTTGGGTACTGAGAAATTTAGTAGTGTAATTAGGGAAGATTTAATAGTGGCACATGCCCCTTTACCTGTTTCGTAATCTTAATTACTGAAGACCTGAAGTTCATAGTGATATAATGTGATATTCTTAAATTATTCTATGTCATGTTTTCTTTTTTTTAATTTGTTGATCACTAGTGTACTGTTACAAGTATTAAAATGTTTCAGGTTGCTATTACTTCGGTGGAACCCCAACGAAGAGAGCAGTTGCGTGCCTTATGTGTCCGTTGTTTGCTTTGGTGCACCTGACTTAAGTATTGTGTTGCCTCCTCCCTTGCGGCCCCATCGTGTTCTTCCCATAAACATTTCCTTCAAGGCATTTTAGTTAACTTTATGCTAGTATTATTTTAATTTCTTACATTGGAAAAATTGTGTGCCCCTCATTATGCACACTGTTCGTCATAGCGGAGTTCATGTGCCATTGTAATTTCTTAAAATCCATTCTGTGCCCTTCGTGATACATATTGTTTGTCATAATAGATTTGAGGGTGGGAATCATAATGTCTCGTATCATGACGTGCGTGTGTAATGGAGCAATAAATGGATGATTGTTATTTCTGTTTTTGGCGCCCTTCATGCCTCCTTTCTTGTCCCTGTTGTTGTTGTTGTTGTGGTCTTCAGTCCTGAGACTGGTTTGATGCAGCTCTCCATGCTACTCTATCCTGTGCAACCTTCTTCATCTCCCAGTACCTACTGCAACCTACATCCTACTGAATCTGCTTAGTGTATTCATCTCTTTGTCTCCCTCTACGATTTTTACCCTCCAAGGTGCCCTCCAATGCTAAATTGGTGATCCCTTGATGCCTCAAAACATGTCCTACCAACCGATCCCTTCTTCTAGTCAAGTTGTGCCACAAACTTCTCTTCTCCCCAATCCTATTCAATCTCTCCTCATTAGTTACGTGATCTACCCACCTTATCTTCAGCATTCTTCTGTAGCACCACATTTCGAAAGCTTCTATTCTCATCTTGTCCAAACTAGTTATCGTCCATGTTTCACTTCCATACATGGCTACACTCCATACAAATACTTTCAGAAACGACTTCCTGACACTTAAATCTATACTCGATGTTAACAAATTTCTCTTCATGAGAAACGCTTTCCTTGCCATTGCCAATCTACATTTTATATCCTCTCTACTTCCACCATCCTCAGTTATTTTGCTCCACAAATAGCAAAATTCCTTTACTACTTTATGTGTCTCATTTCCTAATCTAATTCCCTCAGTATCACCCGACTTAATTCGACTACATTCCATTATCCTCGTTTTGCTTTTGTTGAAGTTCATCTTATATCCTCCTTTCAAGACACTGTCCATTCCGTTCAACTGCTCTTCCAAGTCCTTTGCTGTCTCTGACAGAATCACAATGTCATCGGCGAACCTCAAAGTTTTTACTTCTTCTCCATGAATTTTAATACCTACTCGGAATTTTTCTTTTGTTTCCTTTACTGCTTGCTCAATATACAGATTGAATAACATCGGGGACAGGCTACAACCCTGTCTCACTCCCTTCCCAACCACTGTTTCCCTTTCATGTCCCTCGACTCTTATAACTGCCATCTGGTTTCTGTACAAATTGTAAATAGCCATTCGCTCCTTGTATTTTACCCCTGCCACCTTCAGAATTTGAAAGAGAATATTCCAGTTAACGTTGTCAAAAGCTTTCTCTAAGTCTACAAATGCTAGAAACGTAGGTTTGCCTTTTCTTAATCTTTCTTCTAAGATAAGTCGTAAGGTTAGTATTGCCTAACGTGTTCCAACATTTCTACGGAATCCAAACTGATCTTCCCCGAGGTCCGCTTCTACCAGTTTTTCCATTTGTCTGTAAAGAATTCGCGTTAGTATTTTGCAGCTGTGACTTATTAAACTGATAGATCGGTAATTTTCACATCTGTCAACACCTGCTTTCTTTGGGATTGGAATTATTATATTCTACTTGAAGTCTGAGGGTATTTCGCCTGTCTCATACATCGTGCTCACCAGATGGTAGAGTTTTGTCATGACTGGCTCTCCCGAGACCATCAATAGTTCTAATGGAATGTTGTCTACTCCCGGGGCCTTGTTTCGACTCAGGTCTTTCAGTGCTCTGTCAAACTCTTCACGCAGTATCTTATCTCCCATTTCGTCTTCACCTACATCCTCTTCCAATTCCATAATATTGTCCTCAAGTACATCGCCCTTGTATAAACCCTCTATATACTCCTTCGACCTTTCTGCCTTCCCTTCTTTGCTTAGAACTGGGTTGCATCTGAGCTCTTGATATTCATACAAGTGGTTCTCTTCCCTCCAAAGGTCTCTTTAATTTTCCTGTAGGCAGTATCTATCTTACCCCTAGTGAGACAAGCCTCTACATCCTTACATTTGTCCTCTAGCTATCCCTGCTTAGCCATTTTGCACTTCCTGTCGATATCATTTTTGAGACGTTTGTATTCCTTTTTGCCTGATTCATTTACTGCATTTTTATATTTTCTCCTTTCATCAATTAAATTCAATATTTCTTCTGTTACCCAAGGATTTCTATTAGCCCTCGTCTTTTTACCTACTTGATCCTCTGCTGCGTTCACTACTTCATCCCTCAGAGCTACCCATTCTTCTTCTACTGTATTTCTTTCCCCCATTCCTGTCAATTGTTTCCTTATGCTCTCCGTGAAACTCTCTACAACCTCTGGTTCTTTCAGTTTATCGAGGTCCCATCTCCTTAAATTCCCACCTTTTTGCAGTTTCTTCAGTTTCAATCTGCAGTTCATAACCAATAGATTGTGGTCAGAATCCACATCTGCCCCAGGAAATGTCTTACAATTTAAAACCTGGTTCCTAAATCTCTGTCTTACCATTATATAATCTATCTGATACCTTTTAGTATCTCCAGGATTCTTCCAGGTATACAACCTTCTTTTATGATTCTTGAACTAAGTGTTAGCTATGATTAAGTTATGCTCTGTGCGAAATTCTACAAGGCGGCTTCCTCTTTCATTCCTTCCCCCCAATCCATATTCACCTACTATGTTTCCTTCTCTCCCTTTTCCTACTGACGAATTCCAGTCACCCATGACTTAAATTTTCATCTCCCTTCACTACCTGAATAATTTCTTTTATCTCGTCATACATTTCATCTACTTCTTCATCATCTGCAGAGCTAGTTGGCATATAAACTTGTACTACTGTAGTAGGCATGGGCTTTGTGTCTATCTTGGCCACAATAATGCGTTCACTATGCTGTTTGTAGTAGCTAACCCGCACTCCTATTTTTTTTATTAATTATTAAACCTACTCCTGCATTATCCCTATTTGGTTTTGTATTTATAACCCTGTAATCACCTGACCAAAAGTCTTGTTCCTCCTGCCACCGAACTTCGCTAATTCCCACTATATCTAACTTAAACCTATCCATTTCCCTTTTTAAATTTTCTAACCTACCTGCCCGATTAAGGGATCTGACATTCCACGCTCCGATCCGTAGAATGCCAGTTTTCTTTCTCCTGATAACGACGTCCTCTTGAGTAGTCCCCGCCCGGAGATCCGAATGGGGGACTATTTTACCTCCGGAATATTTTACCCAAGAGGACGCCATCATCATTTAATCATACAGTAAAGCTGCATGTCCTCGGGAAAAATTACGGCTGTAGTTTCCCCTTGCTTTCAGCCGTTCGCAGTACCAGCACAGCAAGGCCGTTTTGGTTAATGTTACAAGGCCAGATCAGTCAATCATCCAGACTGTTGCCCCTGCAACTACTGAAAAGGCTGCTGCCCCTCTTCAGGAACCACTTGTTTGTCTGTCCCTATTGGTACGCTATCCTTGTACTTGTGTTGGTAACCCACCACACTCTCAATCTCAGCTTGCAAGTGATTCGAATTGCCAGACAATCCGACTATAAAAATCCTAACAACTTTGTGGTAAGCGATCATGGTATAGAACAATAATTACCTAGTATTGCAAAGGCTTTTGGACCAGATGAGATAACCACAAGAGTCTACACAGATAATGTTTAACCACTTTCTTCCCTTCTAGCAGCAGTTAATCGTTGACCCATGAAGCAACGAATCACTTCTGGCGACTGCAGAAAATAAAGCACTGGCCATTCTGATTTTCAAGAAATGGCATAGAATAGATGCTGTGGCAGATGACGGACTAATGGAGCTGGGTGGCAGCAGAGGGGAGTGGCCCACCTCATGTCAGACCATGTTTACTCAAATCCAAAACAAGGCGAACATATCATCAGTAAATAAAACGCAGGTTGGTGTCCAAGGCCCCATACACATGAAAAATACCGACTTAATTAGTATCAGGCAATGCAGCTGTCAATTCAGAATATATAGAATTTTTGCAAAACACTAAAAGGAAACTACAATACTGTAGAATGATAACCGGCTGTCTGCTACACAATTTTTCTAAATGAAGCTTTTTTCACACATACGCCATGTACCCAGGTGTACTGTAGCTACACTTTAAAAACACAGGCAAGTGTAGTGAAGACCTTACCACTTAATGTTTTAACTAAAGTGTTACATTCTAATAATTATTTTCTGGATGTGCATACTTCTGTTGTATCAAATATTGAGGAAACGTTTCCTCCAAAAATCTCTACAAGTTCATGCCAGATTTACTTCAAATTTTTACACTATTTTTAATAAACATCACACAGACATGCGCTACATATTTCTGTTAGCAGAAATATACAGGTTCCCTGTTAAAACCGACGGCGAAGAAGAGTGTTGCGCTATGCAACAAATATTTACGGTTTCGTTTTTTTGCACTGTCTTACCAGAAAAACGGGACATAAGGAAGAGTTAATTTATGGTTTATCAACTGGTTATTGGACTACTGCTGTGTGCTCTGATTGTCCTTAACATTGTGACGACCTGTTCACGGGTTAGAACTATGCAAAGTAATGAATTTGAAGTTAATACTGTTTCACCCAGGAGTTGGACAGGCTCTTGTATTCCATATATGATCAATCCCGAGAGATTTAGCCATTCATTTTAAGCCGGAACAAAAATGAAGTAAATAATTACATTTATCACCTAGTGTTTCTAATCGAGCTTTATGAGAAATGAAATGAAGTGAACACGAATCTCTGGACACACTTGAGCACACGTATGTGCAGACTGGATTTTCACCAGTCTGACGGGTATTCCTGAGAAGATTCAAATGAAAGTCAAAGGTAATTTCCATGGCGGCTACTTTCTTCATTTGGCCTCCTACAAGTTAAAAAGTTATAACTTAATTTTTTACACTGCTTTACAGCAAATGAAACTGTCATGGTGTTCCAAATCGTAGAGTTATGTTTAACAAAAAATAATGTTTTTTCAAATACTGAAATAAGAAAAATATTTTACTCGGAATAATTCGGCCTTATTGTGTGACTCAACATAAATGCACCTATATATGCAGTATTGGTAGCCATCTATAGCCTTAATCACAAGGAACAAAACCAATAATAGAGGAAGGTTTAGCGTGTGTGTGCCAAATAGATTTATTTAAAAAACTGCGACAACACTAAGGTGTGGCCACAGGATATTGTGTATATTGAGAGGGTGGGCAACAAAAGGTTATTCTACGAGTGGTGGGCAAATTGTGTGCTCATAAGTTATTTTACAGAGGTCTCAGCAAAACCAGCATTGGATGTGGTAGCCTGAGAAATCTGTTTTTCAACTGGGCTGGTGGGATACTAATGTTCAGTAAAGGCTAAGGAGAAAATGGTGGTGTGTTGCTCTAAGAGTCTGCATCTGAAAAAATCTGATGGCTGGTTCTAAGCGAACGTTTGAAATAGAAAGGATGCCAACTATCTAATTGTAAATACTTGTCTGTAGGTTTACTGTGAAGAGAAGTGTGTACTGACCCTTGCTGAGGACGAGATCAACATGAAGGAAAGTTGCTTAGGACTCAGAGCAGGATCATATGAAATTTAACTGGGAGACTCCAAAAATTTTTGAGGGGCCAGCTTCACCATGATTCCATATGGCAAAGATGTCGTCACCAAATGTAAGCCAAACAAGGGGCTCAAGGGTTATTGATTGCAGGAAAGCCTTCTCTAAGTAAACCATGAAAAATCAAACAATGGAAAATCCAGGATGGAATGTAACAAAACGAGAGAAGGAAAGTTGCTACCCACCACACAGCGGAGGTGCTGAGTCGCGACTGCGTCTCTGCTGCATGGTGGGTAGCAACTTTCCTTCTCTCGTTTTGTTATCAACCATGAAAAAGTTATCCTAGAAAGAAGCTATCCTGGACCCTACAGTCACGCTCATGATCTGCTTGAACATCTGCCCTTGAAAGATAAATTAGTTCTTCGTAAGTACAAAGTTGATTAATGTGAGCAGGAAGGACGTCATATGATCAGAATCAAATGAGAGGTAGTTGAGGTAGTACTCAGCAGCAGACAGGTCACATACAGTGGGGACACTGGTAACGAGGGTCGTAGCACCAGTGGTGACAAACAAGGTGGTTAGAGAGAATGGGACACACAGATTTCAGATTATCTAGGAAATGGTTGGTCTCTCTAACACAGGAGGGAGGCTGCTGTCGTTTATCAACCAAGAGAGATATGTTCAGTTGTTGCTTTCAAGCCATCAACGATGGGATAGCCAGGGTGATTGGGTTTGTGGATGTTCAGAAAAAGGTAGAGGATTATCAGCTACGACGAATGGGCACAAACAAAGAGTGTATACTGGCAGCATACAATATCCTACTGCAGAGCGTTCTCTTCAATATAACTGTTGTGACCTCTATGCCTGTTTCACCACATGTGCCATCTGGATTTTCCCCCTTTCCCCTCATGATACCAGATTCTCAGAACTGTGTAGGTAGGATCTGTTAGAATATGTGCTTGGTTCTCACCATCCATCTATCCTTTAAGTAAATTTCTTTGGTATCGGCATTTATTTTCAACAGCTATTCCTTTTCTTCATTTTTAGTCTTCTATATGACTTAATTTCTGACCTGGCTATCTCCCCTCCTCCTCCTCCATCTGTCTGCCACCTGTAATGTGCTTAGGTTTCCACTCTTACTAACTCTTGCACAGTGCTTTATCAGTACTTTGTTCCTCATTACCCAGTCTTCCATCTTTAAGCTCTCAGGTTTTCAAACCTTGGATGGTGCTGTCCCCAACAGTCTTTCCTTCTCATCCCTCTGAGTCTCCCCTGACAAGGTTCTGGGCGACTTTGCTCAAGTTTTCCTATTTCCTAAACTTTGTCAGTCCTTATCTGTCATTCCTCTTCCTTTCTCTTCAAGCCTTCTGCCAGAAGGAGTAGCCACTGGCTCTGGAAGTTCGCAAATTTCCTTAAATTTTATACATTTTTCCTCCTGCCACCGCTTGGTGAGTAGGCTTATCTATCGAATTATATTCAAATATATTAAGTATGGTGTACCACAAGGCTCCATTCTGGGACTAGTCCTGTTTTGGGACTTCGTAAATGACTTGCAACCAGCCAGCTGAAAAATACACCATCTTAGCAGACGATTCAAACATGCTCTTAAAAGTAGCGACCAAAGAAGCATTACAGAAAGAAGATATGCACTTCACATATTACAGATTAATTCTGTACAAATAATCCGATAACAGGTACACAAAAAACAGTTACTACGAATTAGCACACATTTGGAGCAAGTATCCGTTGACCAACCTATGGATCTATTCCCCAGAAATCTAGAAAATTGAAGTGCAATGAAACTTCTTGGAAATAGATTGAGGAGGATAGATTTAGGTAAGTCCAACAGAGATCTACGTCTACATCTACATGATTACTCTGCTATTCACAATGAAGTGCCTGGCAGAGAGTTCAATGAACCTTCTTCATGCTGTCTCTCTACCGTTCCACTCTCGAGCAGCACGGGGTAAAAACGAGCACTTATAATTATTCTCTGCAAGCCCTGATCTCTCATTTTATCGTGATGATCATTTCTCCCTATGTAGGTGGGTGCCAACAGAATATTTCGCAATCGGAGGAGAAAAGTGGTGATTGAAATCTCATGAGACGATCCCGTCGCAACGAAAAATGCCTCTGTTTTAATGATTGCCACTCTAACGTATCACGTCTGTGACACTATCTCCCCTATTTCGCGATAATACAAAACGATCTGTCCTTCGTTGTACTTTTTCGATGTCATCCGTCAGTCCCACCCAATGCGGATCCCACACCGCACAGCGATACTCCAGAATAAGGCGGGCAAGCGTAGTGTAAGCATTCTCTTTAGTAGACCAGTTGCACCTTCTAAGTGTCCTGCCAATGAATCGCAGTCTTTGTTTTGCTCTACCCACAATATTATTTATGTGATGGTTCCAGTTTAGGTTATTTTTAATTTAATCTCTAAGTATTTAATTGAATTTAGAGCCTTCAGATTTGTGTGACTTATCGCGTAATCTAAGTTTAGCCGATTTCTTTTAGTACTCATGTGAATAACTTCACACTTTTCTTTATTCAGGATCAATTGCCACTTTTCGCACCATATAGATATCTAAACCATTTTGCAGGTCGTTTTGATCATCTGATGACTTCACAAGACGGTAAAAGACAGCATCATTTGAAAACAGTCTGAGACGGCTACTCAGAATGTCTCCTATGTCGTTAATATACATCTGGAACAATAGAGGGCCTATAACACTTCCTCGCGGAACGCCGGATATTACTTCTGTTTTACTCGATAACTTTACGTCTATTACTACGACATGTGACCTTTCTGACAGGAAATCACGAATCCACAATACTCTGTAGGCACACAGAGTGAGGAAAGGTGTCGAAAGCCTTCTGCAAATCTAAAAATACGATAATTTGACATACCCTGTCGATAGCACTTATTACTTCATGAGTGTAAAGAGCTAGTTGTATTTCACAAGAACGATATTTTCCGAAACCGTGCTGACTATGTGTCAAATCGTTTTCTTCGAGGTACTTCATAATGTTCGAATACAGTATATGTTCTAAAACCCTACTGCAAATCGACGTTAGTGATATAGGCCTGTAATTCAGCGGCTTACTCCAACTTCCCTTTTTCGGTATTGGTGTGTTTTGAGCAGTTTTC
Organism: Schistocerca americana; assembly: GCF_021461395.2. NCBI lineage: Eukaryota > Metazoa > Arthropoda > Insecta > Orthoptera > Acrididae > Schistocerca > Schistocerca americana. Next base: position 137,066,284 of record NC_060129.1, on the reverse strand, counting down.
TAGTCTTTAGGTACGGATCTTTCTGTGAGCGAGTGGTTGTATATAACTGCTAAATATGCAGTTATTTTATCAGCATACAGTGAGAGGAACCTGACTGGTTTACAATCTGGACTGGAGACCTTGCCTTTATTAAGTGATTTAAGCTGCTTTGTTACACCGATGGTATCTACTATGTTTCTCATCTTGGCAGTTGTAAATATAAGCAATAAACTTAATACCATTTGTTACTGTATAATAGTCCTCTCAAGCTGTACATCAAAGAAAATAATAATTGTGTACTGTGGCAGCAGAATCTGTATTGCAACATGCTGCAATCTTTTGGGGGAAACTAATGCTAGCAAGTGTCGTTTCAGAGCCGAAAGGAGAACTATAGGAGCTGTGGTGAATGCAGTTCGTAGAAGTGCATTGGAGGCTCTATTTATAAAAAACCATAGCCTTCCATCCCTCTGCTTATAAATTTGCCAAGTAATGTACTTTTGGTAACTCTGGTGATATGCAGCCTGTAGTTAGAGAAGAGGGCATTCACTCACCTAACACAAGAAACAAGGAAATAAATGTCCAAAATTCAAATACAGTATTAAAACGAAATGGGCCACTGCAAACTGGAATCGAGCTGTGCAACAGACTACACCTTCACTTGGAATTGATAGACATTTCAGCACTTAAAACAAGTTTTTATGACTACCTAATTCAGAAGTGCTATGATGCAGCTGATAAAGCAGGTTAAGAACCTAAAGGTTGACATTATCACTGTAAATGGTGAACAGAAATGCCTCCGAATTTTTATGCTGATCTGAGGTATTACATGTTACGCATATTACTCGTCTAATTCCCAGCTTCACTGACGCAAGCTGCAACCCTCTGCCACTACAGGGTTCCAAATTTTATTTTTTTAAACATTGCTGGGTGTAACGTAATTATGTTTGTTCGTGACAAACAGCATGCTGCAATCTAGTTTATAACCACAGAAAACGTACCTACAATTGAAATCCATAGAAAAATGGAAGCTGTGGACAGTGATGATTATCGACATCACTAATGCATTACGGACTCGCTACAAACGCTGGGTCTCAATTTCTTTTTTTTATGTATCGTGAACTTACTAGTTTGCACCTGAAGACGCAGCTGTAGCTGAAGATGCATCTTTAAGTGCCGTGAAACTGATAGTGCATAATACTAAAAGAATCCTACAGCTGAAGTGGTTTTACTTCTTGACATGCCACACTGTGCTTGCGGTTGCCCACACTGTAAAGCGTTTTGCATGTGTGGCGGAGCTGAGAGTGGACGACCGCATGCGGTAACTGCTGAGACTATTTAGAATTGGCTTGATGAACTACTGGATAATACAGACACAGCTATTAGATAAGTGTGGTATATCACAGAAAACTAATGTATGGTGAGTCCCTTGAATGCTCACTCCTGACATGAAACCTGTCAACAACTTCCTTTGGCTTTTAAGTGGGAGGGCGATGAGTACCTTAAAGCTGGTTTTACCAATTTGACTCAATGTCAAATTGCTGATGTCTATACGATCACGACTGTTCACAGCCTTCATTCTTGTGTGGATTTCAATTACAGGCACGTCTACTGTGGTTAGAAACTCTACTACAACAAGCTGTTTCTCATGCACCGTCATAGTTATGTTGAACACTGCATGTTACGCACTGCAATTTGCAGCCCTATAGTGACAGAAGGTTACAACTAGCATCGGCGAAGCAGGAAATTCTACTGCGAAGTGTATTTATTTATGTCTGGAATCTAATCCCAAACGCCTGGATCGATTCCAACCTACTGTAGCGCAACAATAGTTGGCCTCATGTGTATAAGCACTGGGGGGGCTTATAACTTCCTTATAGAGTGAAGCTATTGGCAAAAATGTTTGTTTATCCCATCGTATATAGGCTGTCCTGGATGCCAGGTTCATCGTGTGGAAATGCGGCATACCTTCTTGACATTTTTTGTAGGGCAACTTACACGTCAGTGGGTAAAAAAAAAAAATCAGTTTTCAAGCTCCTGACGTGTATGCTGCACGACACCATAGACATGTTGTGAAAAGTTATCTGCCTTTCTATCTATGTTCAGCAGGGGCTCCATGTACAGATGGCCACACCTGCTGAAAGGCTGTGTGACAGAGGGTATGCACAGAGGAAAGGAGGCAGGTTGAATAATGGGCTGAGAGGGTAGGAAGGAATGGGGAATGGACAAGGGGGGGGGAGACATGGGAGGAGGATATGAATAGGGAGATGGTGCAGGAAATATATACAGATCGCAGGGAGTAGGACGTGATGCAGACAGGGAGACAGAAGGTAGAATATGGGGAGTGGGTAGAGAAGGTGTGGGTGAGGAGGAGATGAATAGAGAGTACGAGGACATGGAGATAGACTAAGGTAAGGGTTTAGGAGATGCAACAAATATGTAAAACATGTACGTGGACAAAGCCACAGGATAAAATCTAGAGTTCACGAAAATGTAAGAAGCATAAAGGTTGTACAGGACCAAATATTAGCAAAGCCGATTTCAGGCTAGCATCAGGTTTCCTAGATTGTTTCAACCTGAAAGTGAAACGGGGCAGTTGGTACCAAAATACAAAACGACCAAGGAGGATGAGCTACACAGACTTAGAGGAAGCATATCTTGAGTGGATGAGGCGCCTGCAGCCAGCACTACCAGTTGAATGGGAAACGAATGTTTCAAAGTTTTATATTTCCAGTATTAAGGAAAAATGAGCACGCTCTAACTCCTGCTGACTTCGGACCTAATGTCGTATTCAGCCAATGGTTCTTTTAGCTCATCACAGTCAATCCTCACTTCATTTATGTGTGATTTTCATGGAAGAAGTTGCAATATCATGTCTGTGCCGGTGAGAATCCCACACTACATTCGTAAAAATCCATGAACACAGGTTATCTATCTACGTGTGTCCAATTAGAGTCGATGATTACATACTAGAGCCATTTCTTCTTCTTCCCCACTTAATGGGCCAGTGTGCACAGTATTGTCAGACATGTTACCACAGTTCCCAGAACATATCCCACTTGTTATTCTTCAATGGATGTGGTTACAATACGATGGAGCCCCACCTCCCTTCAAACACTCATTTCCACGAACATCTGGATCAGACATTCCCGGAAAAAGGAGATAGGCAGACAAGATACTGTTTCACAGCAAGCATGTTGACCTGACCTCACTCCACTTTAATTATTCCTGCGGGGCCATGTGAAATGTCTTTCATAGTAGACACCTACCGAGCCCGAAGACGATCGCCATGCAGACAATTCTTTACGCCTAGAGCGCTGTTGAAACGACACAGAGGATATTAGAAGTGGTATGACATGAGCTTTGTGCAACAATGCCATGCCTGCAGTGACGGTGGGGGGTCACTATTTTGAACAACTGTTGTAAATGTAGCAGCTTGTAAAACATGTACGTAAATGGAATTCTTCATTACTGTACCATCTAAAGGATTTTTGGCGCCTGGAATCAAATTTAATTGCACCATTGCATGTCCACCAATACAGGCAATTATGGCAGGGTACTGGTGAGAAGTCAGTTGGAATATTTTACGTCGTCATCACGGTTCGAAAGCGGGCGCTCTTAGTCGGAGCGCTACACGAGGCCATGGCAGAACTCAGGTACATTTTGGCTTGTACATTTCAACTTCGTTATTTCTGGAGTAGTGTCTCTTAACTGATATTGATACGTATACCCTTCTCCATAAACATAAGCTCTGAAATTCGTACTTTAAGAGCTGAGAGCAATTTTTCATCATTACTATGAAGAAACATCTATTCTACAGCACGTTCTTTGTTATTACAATCGACCTACAAAATGCATTTCACAATGAGGGAAACATTCCTCTTATTATCCATGGATCTCTAAAGTTTGTCAAATGTTTTTCCACTGTAGCAGTATCTTTCCAGTTACAATTATAATGGAGGCAAGATATCAGAGCAGATTTTCCATTAATGTACAGACCGGAGTTGGACTAACACGATCTACAGAAGGAGTTGACTGGTGCAATGTATAGTTCCTATTGAATAACTTTCCTGTACTGCTAGACCAACTCTGGAGTTTTTCAGAGAGCGCATAATTCCCGAAGACGTCTGGCGCGAAGAACAGCACCCTAATGTGAATGGACGCCTTAGTGAGCACCTGCTTTGGCGATGGCTCACAGTTGCAAGTCGTATGCAACAACAAGCAAATTACATTAGCAACTCCGCTGTTCCACAGTAGGAGAATGTGTTATTTGTCGACTGCATTCTGTTGCAGTAAGTCATTCGAAATAGCGAATAGCTTGCACTAGGGATGTTTTCCACAAAAGCGAAGAGGAACAAATCCCCACAGTTCTTAAGGTAATCATTTCTCAGCTCATGCTTCCTGAACATATGTTCCTTGTTTTGATCCAGACTACTATCCTTCAAAATGGTAAACTTTTTTAAAGCGGGGACGCACGGGCGCGGGGGCGCGGCGGCACGGACACACACACACACACACACACACACACACACACACACACACTCACACACACACACTCACCTGTATCCCGATGTCTCTGTGGATGGTGGCCGTGGCAATGCTGCCGCCACCAGACTGGAGATGTCTGCTGCAGCCTCTGCATTCTCCCGCAGCAGTTGCGCCCAGTCGCTGCCGGCCATCACCTCGGGGTGTCGCGCTATGAATTCCACAGCGGCGCTCCTCAACTCTGGACAGCGGTGCAGGGTGGCCACCAAGGCAGTAGCTGCAGCATTTTCTACGCTCAAGTCCAGCGCCATTCGCGACGCGCACCGCCGTTTAAGTAGGGGCAAGTCGTACTTGTCGGCGACTGCCAACAGTTGCGCTGCAAATCTTTCCAGTTCCGGAACTGTGTCTGTATAGATGAACAATAGCATCTGCTGCAACACAGCCTCCTGCACGTCAGTGATTTTGATAAGGCGACTAGTAGCTTCTAGCATGTTGTTCCGCAACATGGCATCAAAGACGGGACTCCTCGCTGCCAGAATGACACTGTGGGCCGGCAAGTGAGAGTCGCCCACCACGAGAGTCACATCTGCACCTTTGCCAGATTCCAGCAGTGTGCACAGGTCGCTTCCAAAACTGCCCTTCTTCGACTTTGATTCTGCCATTACTACCACGCCTGAAACACACACGGAACATCTATGGAATTTCCAGTCGCGCTGCAGAGGAAATAAATTGTGGTTTGCTTCTACTAACACACAGAAAACGTAGGTCAGCTATGCAGCTAAGATCAGGTAAATAGCAGATACTGGGCACACAAATCTAGGGGGTTTGTGATCGGCCCTGGGTAAACACTGATGTAAGGCATGTTTACACTGAGCTGAACTGGATGCTCCAGACACTGGACAAAACCTCACATGAGTGCTGTTCCAGTTGATGCTATCGGTGGGTGGGGTTACACTACACATGGCCTGCACCTAAATAGGAAGGGGAAAGGTAAGTTAGCTTCTCTATTAGCAGATACCGTAAGGAGGCCACAGTCTCACAACGTATGATCCCTGTGGTTAATGATATCAGGCAGACAAGTTTTATAGGTTAAAGCCAAAGTCCAGACACAATAATCAATAAAAAGTAAAATAAAAGAAGTTTCATGTACAGAAAATAGGGATAAAGCTAACGGCTGTATCAATTTATTTCACCAAAATGTCAGGGGAATCTAAAATAAAGTAGATGAGCCGTCAGTGTGTTTAAATGATTTCGAAAATAAGAGTGAGAGTGACATAATTTGTCTCAACACCATATAACTTTGAGGAAGGAAAGAGTCACTATCAGTGGGTATAATTTAGCATCTTAAGCTAGCAGATCTAACATAGATAAAGGAGTAGTTGCCATTAAACAAAACAAGCGAATATGTACAAAATTGTAGAAGTAATCAAATTTTATGTCTGTCAGCACTTTGACGTTTGTGCATGTGAACTATAACTAGATAATGTAGTGTTGATAGCAAATCTGTGTAGGTCCCCATTAGGAGTCTGGGAGCTATTCATAAAAATTTCCGACTCATTATGCTGTCTGTCAGACAAAAATAATTTATTAATCTGTGGCGATGTCAATGTAAACTTTCTGAGCAATTCTGATAGGAAAAGAACTAGAAGTGTTTTTAATGACATAACTTAGAATTAGTGATCATTTTCCCTACACATATAGCTCAAGACAGTAGCACTAATAGATAACGCATTTGGACAGCAAGAGGATGTCAAACTAACACATGCATTCCCTGTTATAAATGGATTATCACATCATTATGCGCAACTTCACCCGGTGTACAGTTCAGAAACTAATAAGTAAAAGTGTAAGGCTAGTCAGTCCGGTATCTTTAGAGCACTTCAGAGAAAGTTTAAGAAATGTTAATTGGGGAGATGTTTACCGCGAGCCAAATGCTAATGATAAATGCAACATATTTCTTGATAAATTGATATCCCTTTTTGAACACTGTCGCCCAAAAAAATTACTGAATTTAACACCGAACAGTTTGCTTAGAAACCTTGGATTACTTTAGGTACCTGTCTCCTTTTTTAAATCGAATCTTATATTTTTTTATAACTGCGTCTAATAGCTTGAAAAGGCAGTTACAGTAATACAGCGTTTGTTAATGTTTACGTCGAAATCTGACGTAAAAAAATTCGAGAAATGTCCTAAAATGTGAGATACCGTAAGGCAAGCCAGCGCTCCGAGGATAAAACTATTTCCCCTCCAACCAACATATGACCTAGATACTGGTTCACCTACGGATGTTTTATATAAACGCCGGCCGCGGTGGTCTAGTGGTTCTAGGCGCGCAGTCCGGAACCGCGGGACTGCTACGGTCGCAGGTTCGAATCCTGCCTCGGGCATGGATGTGTGTGATGTCCTTAGGTTAGTTAGGTTTAAGTAGTTCTAAGTTCTAGGGGACTGATGACCACAGAAGTTAAGTCCCATAGTGCTCAGATCCATTTTTATATAAACGTTTTAAGCTAGGTTCTAGCGTATCACAGAGGGAAAATGATTTCACATTTATGCATATATGCATCCTCCCACATTTTCAGGAGCTGAAACAGGGAAATCGACTTCATTTTTTTTTTAAATAAAGAGGTCTTATGCGCTTCAAAAACCAACTACTGCTTTCAGTATCTAAATGTGAAGAGGAATATTAGACCAATCTTTTCCTGTACATGGCTGTGCGCATCTTGGAGGTAAGCTACACGTTACCTGACAACTGCCTCTACCTACACTGCTCTAAATTATGTCTTAGGGGATATATTCGTTGAACTAAGCATTCTATTAAAAATTCTTTCGTGACCACGTGTACGCCGCGAAATAAATAATAATCTTAAGGGAAGGTTCCATGCTGAACGGAAGCGCTTAATGAATGTTACCAGATACGTGCAGTACACGCTGTAGACTTATTTGACACTGCAATGCAATTTCGTACACACGTATATGAAATAATTAACCAACAATGATTTAGTAACCATCCAAACCACATAAATTTTACCTTCCAGAGAAGTAACTTTATCCTTTAAGCATGTGTTCAAACTGTAGACTATGGACTGAAAAGCACAAGGCCAGTTGCCGTTCGAAGGAACGATGAACAGGCGTAATTGAAGTGGATGTTATGGTAGAGTATGTACTGGCCATTCGACGATACAAATTGTCTGACGTGGTTTGGGCTTTGTCATAGACTGCATCTTTGAGTGCTCCCAATGAAGAAAAAAAAAAAAAAAAAAAAAAAAAAAAAAGAGGATTCATCAGGGGACCTCGCAGACGATTTGACAACAGAATTTCGTCACATCCAACATCCAGGAAAGTACTCATTCAGTATTTGTGTTGCAACACGGAACGAGTGAGTTGCACGACCGTCGGGTTCCACCCACACGCACTGTCGAGTATACAGCGGTATCTCTTCTACAGGAACCGGCAGAATGTTCGTCAGAAAGAGTGAGTACGAGAGCCCATTTAGAACGCCTGAGATTAATTAAGGCCCCACAACGTAAATTACTATGATGCCACGCCATACTTTTACGCTACACGTCCGTCGACGCAAATTTACACGAGAGTGGTTAGTAGATGTTTCTTTATCGGCCAAAAAACATGCGCTGGAAAAACGTAGAGTCCTTACCCAGTTGCTGAACGACAAACCGACAAAATTCGGTACGACTTTCGACATCATGGTCGATTAACTGCTGATGTGGCAGATGATTGGGATGGAAATTCCGTCGATGCAGGATGCTAATGAGACTACATTCCTCGCAATAGCCTATGTCTCGTACAACTGTGCGAATTCATTAGCGCCGTAGCCATACCAGCTTCTTCTTGTTCTCCGGCAGCTGCAGTCTTTTTTCTTGTCCTCTTTTTGACGTTCAAACAGCCTGTCCGCACTAGCGTCTTAATTCGTACAATTGCTTGGGACGTGGGACATTGGCGATCCGGATAGGCAGCTCTATACCGCTGTAGCGTATTATTTTACATTGACCATATAAAAGCAGTATATCCAACTTCTCCGTATTGTAACATGTCTACACGTGACGAATGTTGAAGGAAAAATGATGGTCCTCCAGGGCAGACAAGTAAACTGGTAAACATGTTGACATTCTGACGGTGCAGCACGAGAGCTCTGCTTGACGTTATTTGCACCGCTAATGGCGATTCCGGCCACTGTGCTCACACATTCTAAAAAATTTACCGAATTTTTTATTAACAAACTCTGTACCACAGTAATTCTCTTCAAGACAATGCAGTTATAAAATTCAGTTATAAAAAGTATACCAAAACTCTACCATCTGGTGAGCAAAATGTATAAGACAGGCGAAATACCCTCATACTTCAAGAAGAATACAATAAATCCAATCCCAAAGAAAGCAGGTGTTGACAGATGTGAAAATTACCGAACTATCAGTTTTATAAGTCACGGCTGCAAAATACTAACGCGAATTCTGTACAGACGAATGGAAAAACTGGTAGAAGCCGACATCGGGGAAGATCAGTTTCGATTTCGTAGAAATATTTGAACACGCGAGACAATACCCTCTGACTTATCTTAGAAGCTAGATTAAGGAAAGGCAAACCTACGTTTATAGCATTAGTAGACTTAGAGAAAGCTTTTGACAATGTTGACTGGAATATTCTTTCAAATTCTAAAGGTGGCAGGGGTAAAAAACAGGGACCGAAAGGCTATTTACAATTTGTATCGAAACCAGATGGCAGTTGTAAGAGTCGGGGGGCACGAAAGGGAAGCAATGGTTGGGAAGGGAGTGAGACAGGGTTGTAGCCTCTCCCCAATGTTATTCAATCTGTATATTGAGCAAGCAGTGAAGAAACAAAAGAAAAATTCGGAGTAGGTAATAAAATCCATGGAGAAGAAATACAAACTTAGAGATTCGCCGACGACATTGTAATTCTATCAGAGACAGCAAAGGACTTGGAAGAGCAGTTGAACGGAATGGACAGTGTCTTGAAAGGAAGGTATAAGATGAACATCAACAAAAGCAAAACGAGGATAATGTAATGTAGTCGAATTAAGTTGGGTGATGCTGAGGGAATTAGATTAGGAAATGAGACACGTAAAGTAGTAAAGGAGTTTTGCTATTTGGGGAGCAAAAGACCTGATGATGATCGAAGTAGAGACGATACAAAATGGAGACTGGCAATGGCAAGGAAAGCGTTTCTGAAGAAGAGAAATTTGTTAACATCGAGTATAGATTTGTCAGGAAGTCGTTTCTGAAAGTATTTGTATGGAGTATAGCCATGTATGGAAGTGCAACGTGGACGATAAATAGTTTGGACAAGAAGAGAATAGAAGCTTTCGAAATGTGGTGCTACAGAAGAATGGTGGGTTTAGGTGGGTAGATCACATAACTAATGAGGAGGTATTGAACATGACTGGGGAGAATATGAGTTTGTGGCATTAACTTGACTAGAAGGGATCGATTGGTAGGACATTCTCAGGCATCAAGGGATCACCAATTTAGTACTGGAGGGCAGCGTGGAGGGTAAAAATCGTAGAGGGAGACCAAGAGATGAATACACCAAGCAGATTCAAAAAGATGTAGGCTGCAGTTGGTACTGGGAGATGAAGCAGCTTGCACAGGATAGAGTAGCATGGAGAGCTGCATCAAACCAGTCTCAGGACTGAAGACTAACAACAAGAAGTATACAGTTCCATTGAAAGAAACGTATCACTTCAATATCTCCGTTGATACGAGCGCTAAAAACATTAACCAAACAAAAATATGTGCGCCCCTCGACGATCAAACATTTGCCGAAAACTGCGTTTCGATGTGAGTAATCAGTTCAAGAAATAAAAGGGGTGTTACGTCTTATGTGACTACCCTGTATAGTTCATACAATAAATGACAATCCTCTGAATAATCACTAGACTCATTTTCAGCCCCTAAAACTTCCATTCGTAAACATGTTGAGATCTACCAAGGGATTCCCTTTGATGTCCAGATACGTATCAGGTAACGCACCAGTTCCTCATTCCCTGCAGGTTCGAGTGACATCCACACAATGCCCAACAGCACTCAAAAGTAACTGGAGTGTAATTTTATATTCCATCTTTAACATGGATTTTAATCTTTTGATATGTCCAATGTTCATTCAAATATATCTTGGAAAATCACTGATTTTTGAATATCAGTATAGGAAAGGATAAAGACAAATTAGCTGGATGTCAATACACGCATAAAAACATTTTTTTTTCATATTTTAGAAAGATTCAGATGTGTCAATGGGCCGCGCGGGATTAGCCGAGCGGTCTGGGGCGCTGCAGTCGTGAACTGTGCGGCAGGTCCCGGCGGAGACTGGAGTCCTCCATCGGGCATGGGTATGTGTGTGTGTCCTCAGGATAATTTAGGTTAAATAGTGTGTAAGCTTAGGGACTGATGACCTTAGCAGTTAAGTCCCATAAGATTTCACACACATTTGGACATTTGTGTCAATGGTTTTGTAAACAATACGGGCTTGAAAAATTTTCGAAGTATCGATGTTGAAGAAGTATGCCAACATTTAAGTAAATGTAAGTAAATATGGAGAGAAGGTAGCAGACCTCCATTAAGAAATCCCTAGAGCGAAGTAAGTCCCATCTTAACCCGTGTGACAAATTGGATGCAGAACATCTACAAATGAGGAAAACATTGCCCAGTCACTTTAACTCTTACTTATCCAGGTTCCGCAGTATGTATTTGTACCTCAAGCCAAACTTGATCTGGTTCCGTGTGTTGTTATAACAGCTGTTTTCATAAAGCACTCAACAGACGCATCTCAACATAGTTACCGCCCGTTTTGTCATCTAAAATAATTGGAAACGATCACTCAGCTTTAGAACGTAGATGTTTTTTGCTCCGATCAGTGCTGATGTCGGGAAAGAGCTGCTTGTTGTAATGCGCCAAACCGTCTTAATGCCGGAAAAAACGCATCACTTGATTGTACCACCTCAACTTGGTATCTACACCACTAGCCATTAAAATTGCTACACCAAGAAGAAATGCAGATGATGAATTGGACAAATATATTATACTAGAACTGACATATGATTATATTTTCACGCAATTTGGGTGCATAGATCCTGAGAAATCAGCACCCAGATCAACCACCTCTGGTCGTAATAACAGCCTCCATACGCCTGGGCATTGAGTCAAACACAGCTGGGTTGGCGTGCACAGGTAAAGCTACCCATGCAGCTTCAACACGATACCACAGTTCATAAAAAGTAGTGACTGACGTATTGTGACGAGCCAGTTGCTCGGCCACCATTGACCAGACGTTTTCAGTTGGTGAGAGATCTGGAGAATGTGCTGGCCAGGGCAGCAGTCGAACATTTTCTGTATCCAGACAGGCCCGTACAGGACCTGCTACATGCGGTCGTGCATTAACCTGCTGAAATGTAGGGTTTTGCAGGGATCAAATGAAGTGTAGAGCCACAGGTCGTAACACATCTTAAATGTAACGTCAATGCGAACAAGAGGTGACCGAGGCGTGTAACCAATGGCACCCCACACCATCACGCCGGGTGATACGCCAGGATGGCGATGACGAATACACGCTTCCAATGTGCGTTCACCGTGATGTCGCCAAACACGGATGCGACCATCATGATGCTATAAACAGAACCTGGATTCACCCGAAAAAATAACGTGTTGACATTCGTGCACCCAGGTTCGTCGTCGAGTACACCATCGCAGGCGCTCCTGTCTGTGATGCGGCGTCAAGGGTAATCGCAGCCATGATCTCCGAGTTGATAGTCCATGCTGCTGCAAACGTCGTCGAACTGTTCGCGCAGATGGTTGTTGTCTTGCAAACGTCCTCATCTGTTGGCTCAGGGATCGAGACGTGGCTGCACGATCCGTTACAGTCATGCAGATAAGATGCCTGTCATCTCGACTGCTAGTGATACGAGGCCGTTGGGATCCAGCACGGCGTTCCGTATTACCCTCCTGAACCCACCGATTCAATATTCTGCTAACAGTCATTGGATCTCGACCAACGCGAGCAGCAATGACGCGATACGATAAACCGCAATCGCGATAGCCTACAATCGGACCTTTATCAAAGTCGTAAACGTGATGGTACGCATTTCTCCTCCTTACACGAGGCATCACAACAACGTTTCAACTGCTGTCTGTGTGCGAGAAATCGGTTGGAAACTTTCCTCACGTCAGGGCGTTGTAGGTGTCGCCACCGGCGCCAACATTGTGTGAATGCTCTGGAAAGCTGATCATTTGCATATCACAGCATCTTCTTCCTGTCGGTTAAATTTCGCGTCTGTAGCACGTTATCTTCGTGGTGTATCAATTTTAATGGCCAGTAGTGTATGTTTATGTGCTAGGAAAATGACGAGTTTGTTAAGTTGTTTATATAGGTTTCTTATATTTGTGTTAAAATGTTTCAGTTGTCTGACACCTTATGATCGAGGAAAGTTGTTTCCTGTCAAGTCGGCGAGCTTGCAACGCCCAGCCGATGGCTGAACTACGGCGTGCGTCAAAGGAGTCGTGTGAAGTTAGCACCCCTTTTTCGAGAAATATAACTTTTTTTCACAGTTCTTGTTAGATGTGCCATAGTTATAGAGTTCTTTCCATAAAATTTCAATAGTTCTGCAAGATGTAACGAAGAAAACAACAATACTCGAAAAAATTTTCGTATTGAAAACATAATCTGAATTTCCGCAAAATGTAAATAAGTACAAGAGTTCTGAGCACAGTTCTGAATAAAGCTCCAAGAGTTCTTTCGAAAATCCAAGTAACATTTTTTTGTGCAGCTAATAGTTTACGAGATAATTGCATTTTAATGAGGAGATCTTTTCACTTACTGTGAAGTTGGCACCCTTTTTTCAGAAATGTATATTATCTTCAGAGTTCTTGATAGATATGCCATAGTTCCAGAGCTCTTTGTACAAAATTTCAATAGTTCTGCAGAATTTAGCGACGAAAACAATATTCGAAAAATTTTTCGTATCGAAAACATTTTTTGTCAATTTTCACAAAAATTAAACTTTTACAACAGTTCTGAGGACAGTTCTGAACAGAACCCCAAGAGCTCTACCGAAAATCCCAACAACATTTTTCTATGGCGATAATGGTTTGAGATAAATTGATTTAATATGGGACACACTTTCTTTACGGAAAATATAAATATATTCGTACAACAGTTCTGAACACCACGTGATGAGTTCTATCGAAAATCCTAGAGAAATTTTTTTGTGCAGGTAATAGTTTAAGAGGTAATTGCAACTTAATTAAGAATTCCATAAGAGCTCCTCCTGTGAAGCTGGCGCCCTTTTTTTCAGAAATATATATTTTTTCAGAGCTCTTGATAGATATGGCATAGTTCTAGAGTTCTTTGTACAAAATTTGAATAGTTCTGCAGAATTGAACGAAGAAAACAACAATACCCAAAAAAATTCGAGTAGCAAACATTCGTTATTAATTTTCGCAAACAGTAAATTCGGACAACAGTTCTGAACAGAACCCCAATAGTTCTATCGAATATTCTAATTACAATTTTTTGTGCAGCTAACACGTTACAAGATAATTGCAATTTAAGGAGGGAACCTCTTCACTTACTGTGAAGTTGGAATCCTTTTCTTCAGAAATATATATTTTTTCAGAGTTCTTGATGGAAATGTCATAGTTCTAGAGTTATTTGTACAAAATTGGAATAGTCCTGCAGAATTTAGCGTGAAAAACAACAATACTCGAAAAATTTTTCTTATCGAATACATTCTTTGTCAATTTTCGCAACAAGTAAATTCGTACAACAGTTCTGAACAGAACACCAAGAGCTCTATCGAAAATCCTAATAATATCTTTTTGTGGCGATGATGGTTTATACGGTAACTGGTTTGATGTTAGACCCACTTTCTCCACAGAAAAAGTAAATCCGTTTAACAGTTTTGATGAACAGTTCTGGTTAGCACCTTAAGACTTCTATCGATAATCATAATAACATTTTTTGTGGTTATAATAGTTTGTATGGTAATTGATTAATTGTGGGGCACACTTACTCAAAAAAAAATTATGTCTGTTCGTATGCTCTGATGCCAGCTCTGGATAGCATTGTGAGAGTTCTATCGAAAATACTAGTAACATATTCTGTGCAGGTAATTTGTTCCGTAGTAACTGCCTTTATTAAGGAATGCTTATGAGCATGTCCCGTGAAGTTTGAACCCCTTTTACGATAAATATAAATTTTTTTCACTGTTCTTGATATATATGCAATAGTTCTAGATTTCCCTGCTCAAAACACGAATAGTTCTAGAGAATTTCGGGAAGAAAACATTAACTCGGCAAAATTTTGGTATGGTAAAAAATTATTTGTCAGTTTGGAAAAAATAAATTTGTATAACAGTTCTGTTGGCAGTTCTGGATAGCACCGGAACAGTTGCATTGAAAATGATAAGAACATTTTTGTGGCGATAATACTTTATACAATAATTGTTTTAATCTGATACTCACTTTATCTAATATAGCAAAATTCGTAGAATAGTTCTGATGACAGTTCTGAATATCACCCACAGAGTTCTACCAGAAACTATAATAACATTCTTTGTGACGATGACATTATATGAGATAATTAATGTGGGACTCACTTTTGTCATGTAAAAGTAATAAATTCGTACGAAAGATCTGATGGCATTTCTTAATACGACCCTAAGAGTTCTACCGACAACTGTAATAACATTTTTTGTGGGGATAACAGTTAATGGGATAATAGCATTTTCGAGAGATCCACTTGGTCTACATTATAATAAATTGGCACAACCCTTTTGCTGACAGTTCTGAATAGCACCGAAAGAGTTCTTTTAAAAACCCTCATAACATTTTTATGGTGCCAGTAGATTATGAAAGATTGTGTGTTCACTCTGCAGTGGGTGTGAGCCGATGTGAAACTTACTGGCAGATAAAAACTGTGTGCTGGACCGGGTCTCTAACCCCAGGCTGTGACGAAAGAATATCGTCACAATATCCTTTCGTCCAGGAGTGCTTCTTCTGCAATTTTTGTAGGACACCTTCTACGAAATTGGGAACGCAGGAGATGAAGTACTGCTGGAAGTACAGCTATGAGTACGATCGTAAATTCTCACTTTTATTTTGGAAAACCGAAAATCGAAAACCCGGATGTATATTCTACTAAATACAAAAAGTTTAAATGTTCAGCACTATACAAATGCCAGTACACCTTCTTAAGACTGACTGTAGTAACTGTAGGTGGAAGCTTGGGATGTGCACGCTTAGATGATTCAAGGAGAGAAGGCTCGTCAGTGCAAAACAAACAGATGGCTGAAAGAGCAGATACTTTCACATGCGCCACTAACCAGATGGTGCCACACCTGTCGAGAGTCGCACCAGAGGTACAATGAGCTGTGGTGGAGTGCTGTTGGCGTGGTTACTATGCAACTTACTTGATGGGCATCAATACACCGTTATATTAATGTACAATACTTGAGAAACAATGTCATTCACACACTCCGAGTTCCTTATCACTCAGTACTAGACTAAATTACCGGCCTAGTGATAAGCAGCCTATGTACCTCACCGACTACACATCTTCGTGTTATAAGAAAAAAAGAGAAAAATACCAAGGGACACAAAATATGAATCCGGATAAACCGGAAATCCGGATTACTGAGGACCAAATAAACGAGGTTCTTATTTACAAATTTCGAACTTCTTATTAACTTTAATACTGTATCCCCTCAACATTATAACACCTCTATCAGTCATGTATTGAATTAGGATTTAAACATACTACTTAGTTCGTTTGTACGATATATTTAGTAAATATACTTACATTTCTATACATTGTAAAGACTTTTAACTCTCGCTGTAGTGTAACTCATCAAACTTCCACACTTCCTTTCTAACTAGAACAAATGTTTCCAACAATATTAACGACAGCAATTTCAAATTTATTCGTTACACACAGCACATGTTTTTATGTATCCTAGTGGCTGGTGATGTTGCCACATAACTGTCATCCATGAGGGTCCTGGGCATATTTTTAGCTGTTAGTGGGTCCAGGATGTCATGAGAGCTCAAAACAATTACTGTTTTACGTAATATAATTCATCTGGTTCTTCCTGATTCTAAAAGTATACACATCATGTGTGTGTTTCATTGTTGTATGATTCAGTATCGACGCTAATGCTCTCTTGATGAGATATGAGCCGATTGCTCGTTTTTATCCACTGTGCCCTTTCGTATTTCATTTCAGCGAGTAATTTATTTGTTTATCAACGTAGTAAGTAGTAAAAAGCTAATCCAGAATGTAAACTGCACTTAAATTCTGTTTGAACTGTTTAATAGTCAGTGTCCGCTGTCTGAACGTCAAATTTCAGATTAATACACTGCGCGTGGTTGCTTTATTTTATAGGAATTTTATTATTGTAAGTGGGAAGTACTAGATAGTGTTGAAGAAATCCAAAGCATATTGTTCGAAGAGCATAATATTATTCGAAATTTACCTGTACCAATAAGTGCAGCCAAAGCAGCATTTGTGATGCTGTAATTACCTCATAGATAACGATATTTGTCTATTGTAGTTTTGTACTCCAATCAGAATTTTGAGAGCATCAAAGCCTCATTTCAGCGTGAGAGAGGGGTAAAATCAATAGATGATATTGAACTGAAAGCCTTCATGAGTCTCTTGTTTTTAATTGTTGTTAACAAAAGTAGCAGATAAAGCCTGGAAGATCTGTGTGCAACTGATGGTGATGGCATTGAAAAATTTCACCTCGCAAATGAACTTAAAACGTTTCAAATTTATTCTGGAGAGCCTTAGATTTTACAGTCGCGCTATTCGTGATGAAAGGAGACAATTAGACAAGCTAACAGCTATTCAGGAAATATTTACTGTGTTTGTACGCAACTACCACAAATCTTACACCCTTGGAGAAAATGTTACAGTAGACAAGAAGCTGGAAGGATTCTGTGGAAGATACAGTTTTCGCCAATATGTATCAATCAAAACAAACGAGTATGGATTCTTAAGTGTGGATTCTTAAGTATTTTACCTGTACAATTTGGAAATATACGCTGTGTTGCAACCAGAAGGATTTACCAACTGAGCAATAAACATTTTGATGTTGTTCTGTGACTGTGTAAACCTATGTATCAGTCAGGTCGAAATGTGAAAGCGGACAACTGGTTTACTAGTACTGGAATGATAATAGAGCTATGAACGGAGAATTTTTCTTTTGTTGGCATGATGAAGAAAAACAAGCGTGGAGATTTCTCTAGAGTCTGCTATCAGTAAAAGAAGGGATGCCCACATTTCCTTTTTTGACTTCCACAAGACTGAACTCTAGTTTCCTCCGTACCTAAAAGGGGAAGTGAGTGATCCAGGCATCACGTTTGCATGAAGATAATTCGATAGATGCTGACATTGTAGATAAACGAAAGCCATCCACCGTAAATTTTAAAATAGCGTTAAGTGTGGTATTTTCACAGCGGATAAGCCGAATGCTTTGTACAACGCTGCAAGAAAAGTGCGCCGCTGGTCAATGGTTGTATTTTTGTAATGATCAGTACAGTTGGAATCTATGCACAAGTGATTTATTGTGGCAACAGTAAGAATTGTATCAGAAGGAAAGGGTTCCTGAATCAGCTATGTTATACAATGTTGTTTTCTTCGCTAAATTCTGCATAACTATTGAAATTTTGTACAAAGAACTCTAGAACTATGGCATATCTATCAAGAAATCTGAAAAAAGTATACATTTCTGAAAAAAAGGGTGCGAACTTCACAGTAAGTGAGAAGATTTTCTCTTTAAATTGCAATTATCTCGTAAGCTATTAGCTGCACAAAAAAATGTTACTGGGGTTTTCGATAGAACTCTTGGAGTTCTGTTCAGAACTGTGCTCAGAACTCTTGTCCTTTTTTACATTTTGCGGAAATTGTCAGAGAATGTTTTCGATACGAAAACTTTTTCGAGTATTGTTTTCTTCGTTACATTTTGCAGAACTATTGAAATTTTATGGAAAGAACTCTAGAACTATGGCACATCTAAAAAGAACTGTGAAAAAAATGTATATTTCTCGAAAAAAAGGGGTGCTAACTTCACATGACTCGTCAAAGGTAACTTCCAAGCAGCTGGCCGCAACGAACGCTTGCTGGTGACTGCATAGAAGAAACACTTATTGTTAAAGCGAGAGCGTGATATATCTGTTCGCAGACAGTAGTTCTTGGCTTGTCCTTCGGGAATTTCAGCAGTAGTTGTATCCGAACATCACTCGAGTTGTAAACCTCGGGAGAGATGTGATGAGGGCGGCTCCCTCGTAGGAAACGTTAATTAGTCTGCAATGTGGTCAGGACTCAAATGTGTTCCAAGCAGTTATTGGTCGTTTAAAAAGATTTTTGAAGAAGATTATCAGCTGGTGTAGAAATTGATTATTTCGTCGCTTTTGGTAGAGCGTAGACTCGCCTGGTACATGAAAAGCTCAGACTTACTGAAGTGTGAGATTAGTTTATGCTAGTTGTGGTTAATGGTGCTTTCTGCTGCTTAATAGCCCCGAGATGGAGGGCGAACCGTGTTTCAATGTTTTTGTGAGGTTTTACGTTGAATGGTTTATGTGAAAGGACGTGTTCACAGAAAGTTGTTTATTTTGTGGTTGAGGATTAAAGCACGTACTAAGGGACAGTAGCACTGATTGATTGACTGACAGAGGGGTTATGGGACCAAACTGTGAGGTCATCAGTCCCGCGATTCCACAGTCAGTAACAGGAGAAAGTGTCTGCTAAAAGTGGAGGGATCGTGTCAGCCAGTCAAATTATAAAATAATCAACATTAAGCACACAAAGTAGATGCATAAAAGATGAGACCAAATCTTTTTTTTTTTTTGTTCATCAGTCAACTGACTGGTTTGATGCGGCCCGCCACGAATTCCTTTCCTGTGCTAACCTCTTCATCTCCGAGTAGCACTTGCAACCTACGTCCTCAATTATTTGCTTGACGTATTCCAATCTCTGTCTTCCTCTACAGTTTTTGCCCTCTACAGCTCCCTCTAGTACCATGGAAGTCATTTCCTCATGTCTTAGCAGATGTCCTATCATCCTGTCCCTTCTCCTTATCAGTGTTTTCCACATATTCCTTTCCTCACCGATTCTGCGTAGAACCTCCTCATTCCTTACCTAATCAGTCCACCTAATTTTCAACATTCGTCTATAGCACCACATCTCAAATGCTTCAATTATCTTCTGTTCCGCTTTTCCCACAGTCTATGTTTCACTACCATATAATGCTGTACTCCAGACGTACATCCTCAAATTTCTTCCTCAAATTAAGGCCGGTATTTGATATTAGTAGACTTCTCTTGACCAGAAATGCCTTTTTTTCCATAGCGAGTCTGCTTTTGATGTCCTCCTAGCTCCGTCCGTCATTGGTTATTTTACTGCCTAGGCAGCAGAATTCCTTAACTTCATTGACTTTGTGACCATCAATCCTGATAAGTTTATCGCTGTTCTCATTTCTACTACTTCTCATTACCTTCGTCTTTCTACGATTTACTCTCAAACCATACTGTATACTCATTAGACTGTTAATTCCGTTCAGCAGATCATTTAATTCTTCACTTTCACTAAGGATAGCAGTGTCATCAGCGAATCGTGTCATTGATATCCTTTCACCTTGTATTTTAATTCCACTTCTGAAACTTTCTTTTATTTCCATCATTGCTTCCTCGATGTACAGATTGAAGAGTAGGGGCGAAAGGCTACAGCCTTGTCTTACAACCTTCTTAATACGAGCACTTCGTTCTTGATCGTCCACTCTTATTATTCCCTCTTGGTTGTTGTACATATTGTATATGACCCGTCTCTCCCTATAGCTTGCCCCAACTTTTTTCAGAATCTCGAACAGCTTGCACCATTTTATATTGTCTAACGCTTTTTCCAGGTCGACAAATCCTATGAAAGTGTCTTGATTTTTCTTTAGCCTTGCTTCCATTATTAGCTGTAACGTCAGAACTGCCTCTCTCGTCCCTTTACTTTTCCTAAAGCCAAACTTGTCGTCACCTAGCGCATTCTCAATTTTCTTTTCCATTCTTCTGTATATTATTCTTGTAAGCAGCTTCGATGCATGAGCTGTTAAGCTGATTGTGCGATAATTCTCGCACTTGTCAGCTCTTGCCGTCTTCGGAATTGTGTGGATGATGCTTTTCCGAAAGTCAGATATGTCGCCAGACTCATATTCTACACACCAACGTGAATAGTCGTTTTGTTGCCACTTCCCCCAATGATTTTAGAAATTCTGATGGAATGTTATCTATCCCTTCTGCCTTATTTCACCGTAAGTCCACCAAAGCTCTTTTCAATTCCGATTCTAATACTGGATCCCCTATCTCTTCTAAACCGACTCCTGTTTCTTCTTCTATCACATCAGACAAATCTTCACCCTCATAGAAGCTTTCAATGTATTCTTTCCACCTATCTGCTCTCTCCTCTGCATTTAACAGTGGAATTCCCGTTGCACTCTTAATGTTACCACCGTTGCTTTTAATGTCACCAAAGGGTGTTTTGACTTTCCTGTATGCTGAGTCTGCCCTTCCGACGATCATATCTTTTTCGATGTCTTCACATTTTTCCTGCAGCCATTTCGCCTTAGCTTCCCTGCACTTCCTTTTTATTTCATTCCTCAGCGACTTGTATTTCTGTATTCCCGATTTTCCCGGAACATGTTTGTACTGCCTCCTTTCATCAATCAACTGAAGTATTTCTTGTTACCCATGGTTTCTTCGCAGCTACCTTCTCTGTACCTATGTTTTCCTTTCCAACTTCTGTGATGGCCCTTTTTAGAGACGTCCATTCCTCTTCAACTGTACTGCCTACTGCGCTATTCCTTATTGCTGTATCCATAGCGTTAGAGAACTTCAACCGTATCTCGTCATTCCTTAGTACTTCTGTATCCCACTTCTTTGCGTATTGAGTCTTCCTGACTAATGTCAGGAACTTCAGCCTACTCTTCATCACTACTATATTGTGATCTGAGTCTATATCTGCTCCTGGGTACGCCTTACAATCCAGTATCTGATTTCGGAATCTCTGTCTGACCATGATGTAATCTAATTGAAATCTTCCCGTATCTCCCAGCCTTTTCCACATATACCACCTCCTCTTGTGATTCTTGAACAGGGTATTCGCTATTACTAGCTGAAAGTTGTTACATAACTCAATTAGTCTTTCTCCTCTTTCATTCCTCGTCCGAAGCCCATATTCTCCTGTAACCTTTTCTTCTACTCCTTCCCCTACAACTGCATTCCAGTCACCCATGACTATTAGATTTTCGTCCTCCTTTACATACTGCATTACCCTTTCAATATCCTCATACACTTTCTCTATCTGTTCATCTTCAGCTTGCGACGTCGGCATGTATACCTGAACTATCGTTGTCGGTGTTGGTCTGCTGTCGATTCTGATTCGAACAACCCGGTCACTGAACTGTTCACAGTAACACACCCTCTCCCCTACCTTCCTATTCATAACGAATCCTACACCTGTTATACCATTTTCTGCTGCTGTTGATATTACCCGATACTCATCTGACTAGAAATCCTTGTCTTCCTTCCACTTCACTTCACTTCACTGACCCCTACTATATCTAGATTGAGCCTTTGCATTTCCCTTTTCAGATTTTCTAGTTTCCCTACCACGTTCAAGCTTCTGACATTCCACGCCCCGACTCGTAGAACGTTATCCTTTCGTTGATTATTCAATCTTTTTCTCATGGTTACATCCCCCCTGGCAGTCCCCTCCCGGAGATCCGAATGGGGGACTATTCCGGAATCTTTTGCCAATGGAGAGATCATCATGACACTTCTTCAATTACAGGCCAAATGTCCTGTGGATACACGTTACGTGTCTTTAATGCAATGGTTTCCATTGCCTTCTGCATCCTCATGTCGTTGATCATTGCTGATTCTTCCGCCTTTAGGGGCAATTTCCCACCCCTAGGACAAGATAGTGCCCTGAACCTCTATCCGCTCCTTCGCCCTCTTTGACAAGGCCGTTGGCAGAATGAGACTGACTTCTTATGCCGGAAGTCTTCGGCCGCCAATGCTGATTATTTATCAGAATTTAGGCAGTGGCGGGGATCGAACCCGGGGCCGAAAACGTTTTGATTATGAATCAAAGACGCTACCCCTAGACCACGGGTTCATGTCCCAAACCTAAAAACTGGAAAAAAGGGGCGGTCACGGGGTCACAGACCGAAAAGAAGCCCCAACCAGCATCAACCTGCCCCTGCTCCAAGACTAAAAGAGAACCTTATATCTGGAAATAAAAACAATTTTCACGGAGGAAACTGATGACTAGTTCACCCATCAGGCGATAGACTGCTACTATTAAATTTAAGGAATCAGGAAGACTATACTTGAGACGAAGGGCCGAAAGAAGGGGACATTCCACCAGTATGTGGGATATCGTCAGTCTGGCTCCTCAACCACATTGCGTGTGTGGGTCGTGATGGAGGGAACAATGGGTGAGCCTGGTATGACCAATGCGTAAACGGCGTAAAATAGTGGACTCTGTCCGAGACGAGCCGAAAGAAGAGCGTCAAACTGCAGTAGGCCCCATGATTGTGCGGAGTTCATTACTATGAGTAGTAGTGTTCCAAATGGCATTCCACTTTTGGGCGAAGAGAGATTTGACGTAGATACCCATATCCGCAGCTGGAATCGTGAAAGGAAATTGGTTGGGGGGGGGGGGGGGGGGGAGGGTGTTGAGTATCTGCTTCTCCAGGCAAACGGTCAGCCAGCTCATGCCATGGGATGCCCGCATGAGTTGGGGCCCAGAGAAAGGCGACTCTGCCTTAACGTATGCAGTCATGTAATATTTTGTCAAACGTAATATCTTGTATAGACACCTTTTATTAACCTAACACGATCCACATTACGAAGTGTCGTATTCATGATCTATGGAACAAGTACTAATCTAATCTAAAGGAAAATAATTCCCGAATTTTCCCGGATTTCCCGGTTAAAAATACACTTTCTCCCTGGTGAAAACACGCGTTTTCCGTGTTAAGTGAGTATATTTTCCCTAATCAATCCTTTTAATGGTTATGGTTTTATACATGGGCGTAGAATTTCCCGGCACTTTAGAAAACGAAACTCGGGGTAAAACACACGTTTTGGGAAATATCTTTGATGTGCAGCAACATGTACGCAGCGTATTCTCGTATTACGGAAGTATACATTGGAATTCCACCAAACACCGCATGCTACTTTCCGAATCATTGAAATCGATATTGCGATGTGCTTTTGTAGGCCAGTCACGGCTCATGTCACGTGATCTCGCCTCCAGACGACAGCAGATATTCAGAGCATAGGACACGTGATGTAGTCAGCCAACAACAACGTCACAGTTAAGTAGCACGAACACACAAACAGCGAAATTTAATAGTTTAAATTAATATACATGGTGTTGCTCTAATAAAAGCAAAGCTTTCACATGTAATATTTGTCTCTAAGGTTAATAAGCTGCAAGAGAAGTTAAGCTTTCGCATGTAATGATCTTTTTTGCGCGTGTTACACTTTAAGATATGTCACACAAATGTGCCAGTAAAATTTTTAATAATGACATAAATGTCTGATCTTCAGGGTTCGAAATTCTTCTAAATGGCTCGTCATCGAAGAGTTTATCTATAAATGAGAGTCAAACGCTCTGTGATTTAATAAATTCATGGTACATTCTTCCACATAATTCACCTTACGTAAAAGGATATTTACTTTGAAAGTAACGCTTTTCAAACCACCATCCGGAATATTTTCCCGCGACCTGTTAGAAAGAGGTTCGTTCCTGCAGTTGCCAGAGAGCGCAGGTAACAGGCGACACCGCGCTTGCGCAGCTATCATGACGTAGGAAGCCCGTATGTGCGTACACGTAAAACATTAAAAGATCACACATTATGTCATAAAAGGAACAAGACATGAGAGGATACTGCAAGAGCATCGGAATTCGTGAACCATATTAAATTGTGCACATTTAAAGTGCATACTTAATGTCCAGATCCCCAATGAAGTAGACATCGACTTGATATGAAGCATTTCAGTGTGGTTTTCGGGATTAAAATTTTCTTGGAACATCATCAGTAGTGTATTATATCATAATTCACTTGATAGCTCCCGGCCACAGATATCCGTTTTGTTTTCATTTGACGTGAGAGTAAACGAGGGGGAAACAGCAGAATCACTAAATGTAAACACGGGTCACTTGGAGACTATCCACTATAACTTGACTGCTCAGCACATCAGCCCCGGATCTACGATATTTGCGAACCGGGTCACTACTAAAAAATCGAACTTTCAAAAATATGTTCATCTTGTAGCGCATATCTTTCTGAAAAGTCTGAAACATAAAACATGTTTTCGAGGAAATGTTAAGACGTATTATACGCTCTGTGGAATTGAAACGTGTATATTTTGTAATGCGTGTCATCAAACTATATTCAGGAGAGTGCAAATTGAGATGTCCTGTGGTGCCTCTCCTGCTCCTAGTCGGTCGGTTTGACAGCCCGCCCCTCTTAAAAAAATACTCATTAATAGCGGACGGGATTATTTGTAATCGGGAGAACAAGAACTTTTCAGAAAATTTGGACTCTTTATTGCCTATTAGCTAATAACTTGCTGTTTTGTGTGATATAAAATTAAATATAAGATACATGAAACCAATGAAGACAAGAGATAAGCAAGACATTACACATTTCTTCAGTCCTTAGCTCCCAGCATTTTTTCTCTCTAATCTTGCTACAGCTTTACATGGCGTGCTTTCCTTTCTGCGAAACAATCGTCAAACGTTTTGCTACATGAAAAATCGAAATGTCGTTATCTAATACAGAAAAAGCTGTTAGAATAAGCTGTCAATACAAGTAATACCCAAGACTGGTGTGGTTTCTGATCCGATTACGTCTATTTTATCACTGTGCTAGATAAAACAAAATAGGCCTCTCTAATATTACAACAATTTTGTAACACATCAAATAAACGAGACTGTTTTGGCACAAATGGAAATGTTTTTAACAAGACAGAATATAATTCACGAATTACGAATATCAAATGCCTATTAGGCATACTACGAGCAAAAAGCTTTACGTTAGGAAATAGTTTCACGTTTCATTCATACGCACCAGTCTCTCAAACATGAGATCGAAAAGTAGTATTACGAAATTTTTATATAAATTTGGAATCGTCTTTTTCTTCCATAATTTGTGTGATGTTCCCGTTCCTTCTCCTTCCTCGTTCTAACAAACAATCTTGTCATCGCCAATTCTGTAGCTATTCCTGCCATTGTCAAAATTTGTTCGCCAATTAACTTCACTAACCCTGCCAGAATCACAGGTTTAGTTATCCCGCTATTATATTCCGGTTACGCGCTATTACGTTGTCGTACAACTCGTTTATCGCGTTACTTCCAAAATAGAAATTAAGCGGCTGCTAGCCGGGGCTACAACTGATCCTTACTAGTATAGCGATCTGGCCAAATATTTCCTGTCAAAATTTCATTTTCTTTGATACACCGAGACGATAATAAGTACTTTTTCTCACCTGTTATTCCTGTCAGTGGTTTACTTCCATTTTGGTAGTCTGAATCTATATATTTCGCTAGTAATTATAACACTGATCATTCGCAAACCCAATCAACCACATAATAAGACAGCGATTGGCATTGATCGGTTCGGCTTTACTCCACTCAGCTCGTATAGCCTCGTCCCCTTTTGTCTGCGGACAGTTTATTTCTAGATGCGACGAGGATTCACCTTACAGAGACATCACGCAATCAAAAATCAACTTATGATTCACTCAGAAATCGACTTAAAATGTGTTCACAAATGTTCAAAAACCAACAGGGAAGCTTTTTAAAATGATATGAATAATCGAAAGACAAACGTGCGCTGGATGCTAGGCGCTTTGTGAAACACGTTTTTTTCCACTCCAGAATATGAATTTGGCGCCCCCTTTCCCCGCTAGCATCTAGCTGCTTGCTGCGACTGCTTGCACAGCCAACAGCCACAATCCTGTAGCCAGAAACGGATCTAATGTGAACAGTTGTGACTTCACGCTCATCGGAGGCAGTTTGTTGTTATGAAGCATTGCATAGTCTTCCTAAAGCCTTTGGCAGATTTTGATGTCGGCAGACGCTTGCATGAGCACTGTGAGTCGTCGTTGTACAAGGACCATTTCCTTTGCAGTTTAAGTTATTTTCGTTTGTTTTTTCTCGTTTATGTTTTTTGTTGAAGTATTATTCTGCAATACCGGGATACAGTAATATCCTTTGTTAGAGTATCGATTCTTACCAGTCAAAATTAGAAAAATTTAACTGAAAACTACAACAATGCAAAATTCCCGGAATTCTAAAAAATTGCCAGGTTCTTCCCGGTTTTCTCCCAGTTGCCCCGGGGCGTATACACCCTGTATCTTTAAACGATAAAGATCTGAATTTATTATGGTTATTCTTCATAGTTACTGTGCTGCACGAAATTAAGTACATGGCTGAACGAAATTTTTAACAATTTGCAGAAGTAAAATCACAGTGTGTAGAGATTTAAGGCCATACATTATTGCGTATGAAATGTAACCATCATATCAAAATTGTATTTAAAGTTGAGACCGGAATGATGTCTCTCTTCATTCTTGAGATATTGGTTGTTATATCCGCAGACGGGTCGCTCGCGGCGCGTCCGAACCTTTCCTGCGCTTCGGGAATCAAGTGGTCGTAAAAATCGTCATATCTCATAAAAGGTTCAAGATATCGAAACTACGAATTTTGGAAATGACAGCACGCAGGAAGGGCTAATTTATCATTTGATCAACACTCGATACGTTTTTGTAAACGCGTGGGCAGAGCGAAAAGAAGACTCCCTGTAACTTGCACAACGAGGTTTTGTCCAAATTTTCAAACCAAACAAAGGGAGAGAAACAGGTAAACGGGGTATCAAAGTGACCAGCATGAGGTCTTATTTGACATGAAAATGTTTAACTGCTTGAAACTAATCAGTGTAATTAACGAAAACGTAATTAATAAGCTGAGGGAAATCTAAATATTTAACGAAAAGCTGCTGCCAAGCTATGTAAATGAAGTGCCAAAAATTTCATCTGTTCAAGACCTAGCTATTTTGCACATAAAATGATACATTTGCGCGGTTTTTAAATGTAAGAAAGGCTCCTTCGAATGAAGTGTTAGGAAGGCAAACGAGGAGTCAGTAAGATCATGCTTTCTGAATAAAACTTGAAATTAAAGGATGGAAGAAATCATCCAAATATTTTGTGAAATGATGTGTAAAAGAAGTAAGTAGATCAGAGAAACGTTCTACGTGCGTTTGAATGGTGCTCGAAAGCATGAACAGGAAATGAGGTGCACCAAACGTTTCCCTAATATTTTTTATTTCATACTTTCAGACAAATCATTACACAAAACGTTTGACTTTCTTTTAAAAAATTTTGGTATCTTTACTTTTACAGACTATTTAGAGTAATTGAAACGCTTGGCGTTAATACTGACTGCTGATGAATAACGTTCGCAACATCAAATTTCTGTAAAATTTAATGGTTCATTGTAATTTATTAGGAAGTAAATGTGTGTGATATACTGGGATAGGTGTGGAGATCATGTTCTTTGGCAGTGCCTTTAAATACACTTAGCAATGCAGTGTAAACAGTATATATAAGACTTAGTATACAGAATTGTAACTGAGTCAATGAAAATTATAAGACCAGTCCCGTTTCGAACCCACGACCTGCTCCAAACACGTAATCACCAACTGTATACGCTAACCCTACAGCACAGTTTGCTTTAGTGCCTCGGTGTCATTCTGCGTACTTATGTTGACATTTAGCGTAGTTAGTCATGTAGTAGTCATTCCTCCGCATTTATTGGCTGTTAAAAGTTCTTGGTCATGTAAAAAAACATTCGTACTTAATTTATTGATAAGATAGTAGAATGCTCCTCTCCTCATTCATGTGTATTTGAAGAATTTGTCTGGTGACATTCGTAGCTGATGATATTTATGAAATTCTCCATGGAGATTTCTCCATTAGTAAATTTCATGCACAGCATTCCTTTTAGCTTTATTTTCTTACGTAAACTTAATTCCGTAGCCTTACTCTCCAGATGCAGTATTATAGGAACAGCTGGATGGCTCTAAGCAGCCATCTTGTAGCGCGACATGGGTCTCTCGCACGCATAACACCCGAACTAATCGCCCGATGCTGCTGCTTGTCGCGTATCTAGAACATGGAGTAAATATCTCTGGAGTGAGCATTCATATGCGCAGAACAGATTTTGTGTTGTCAACATACATTGCAGCCTGGTCACGTGTTCTCGGGACGTCATGTGTGTGTCCGTATAGCGCCCTGTATATTTAGAATGTCACGACATCCCTAGTACAGACGGATTCTTTTAGTACGTTTCGTGGATTATTTATATATGTTGCGCAGACATTTTAACAGTATCCGTTTGATACCGGGAATAAACCAGCTACGTAACTTTTAAGGGCAAGTGATATTACATCCTGCTTCTTTGCGATAAGTGTCCAGATGCACTCGATTTTTGGTAGTTTTCGGTCTGATACGGCACTTTTGGTATTACAGAGCCTGACGTACATTTTTGCAGTGATAGTCTTGCAAAACGACTTGACAGTACGCCCGAACTTTTGCAAGTGTCCGAAAAACACCGAATTTGCCAACATTAGCGATTATATCCCTGCTAATTCGTCCTTTTTCTGCTATTTCTGCTTATTTATTTTCTCGTTTTTGCGACCTAAAGCACAATTTTTCTTACTTATGACACTTTGAAGTACTTATTTAACGCATTTTACATACTTGCTCCCAGTTTATTAAATAAATAGTAGGCTGAGTAATTATGTATATATCGACAAGTCACTGATAAATGCATGGAGGATAGTATTTGCTGAAACAAATAACAATTCCCTTTCTGTTCCACTAGCAAATTTACGAGAGGAAGCGATTGTTTGTAAGCTTTTGTACGAGCCGTAATATCTATTATATAGTCATAAAATCGTTGAAAAGTAGGTCTACAGAATCAAGCCTTAATTATAATGCGTCTCGAAATTTTTAACATATACCATGTCTCTTACTAATGATAACTACAATTAGAGCTACATGGTATGTGCCCATGAAAAGTTACTATCCCTCATTTCACATATTTTTCTTTGCATCCATAGCAACAACAGTAATGCACCATCGCTATTACACTATCAACAAACGGTGAAAACACAACAAAAACCCTTGATATTATAAACTTCAAACGCTGCGGAAAGCACACACGCACAGCGTAGTCCCGAAAACACGTCACAATCCTGGTCTAATGTTAACAACATGCGCAGACCGCAATGCTCACTCCAGAGATATTTACTCTACGATCCACAAGTAGCTCGCTGTCGTTGGCTTCTGTTGCTCACGCAGGACACGGCCTCAGCAGTACGAAAATGGGTGACGTTGCTTCCTGGTCCGTAGTGAAACACGGATAAAAAGTTCATAGAAACAGGTTGTTCTTAATGTTTAACGTAAATTTCCAGAAAAAATTAGCTTCGAAGTTTTTGATGCAGTTGAGGTACAAACACACATTGAATGTATAGCGCAAACGGTAGCGTAGTAGGACTTAATTTGGTGCAGCTCATGGTTCGCTGGTTCAAGTCTAGCCTTGGTTGTCCTACATTCAATTTGAGATACCTATCTCGTAAATGTAAAATTAATCATCATTTTCATGAATAATGCACCTTTTCTTGCTTCTAAGTAGACTCTGCACGCTAAATTCCTGTGTTCATTCCAAATATGAGTTCTTCATAGTCAATATTATGAAAGATAGTTAATAAAGGTTGCTTAAATTAAGAAAGCATTTTATTTTTAGAACAAAAATGAAAAACCAAATTATTTGGACTATTTCCACTGTTTTATACTACAGACAGTCTCACATTGTAATGGTACTTGAATTACGTAACCATTACGGCACCTCAACTCAACCTCTCGATACCAGCAATATTCTACTGTGTTTCTGTAAAATAGTTAACATATTTCTGTGACAACATTCAGATTTGATTTCATTAATGTAGAGGTACTTCGATACATCGCTATGTATACATTACAATATTATTGTTGTGTGTATTCCTTCTTTTAAGGGAAGCAGTGGTTGGGAAGGGAGTGAGACAGGGTTGTAGCCTCTCCCCGATGTTATTCAATCTGTATATTGGGCAAGCAGTAAAGAAGACAAAAGAAAAATTCGGAGTAGGTATTAAAATCCATGGAGAAGAAATAAAAACTTCGAGGTTCGCCGATGACACTGTAATTCTATCAGAGACAGCAAAGGACTTGGAAGAGCAGTTGAACGGAATGGACAGTGTCTTGAAAGGAGGATGTAAGATGAACATCAACAAAAGGAAAACGAGGATAATGGAATGTAGTCGAATTAAGTCGGGTGATGCTGAGGGAATTAGATTAGGAAATGAGACACTTAAAGTAGTAAAGGAGTTTTGCTATTTGTGGAGCAAAATAACTGATGATGGTCGAAGTAGAGAAGATATAAAATGTAGACTGGCAATGGCAAGGAAAGCGTTTCTGAAGAAGAGAAATTTGTTAACATCGAGTATAGATTTAAGTGTCAGGAAGTCATTTCTGAAAGTATTTGTATGGAGTGTAGTCATGTATGGAAGTGAAACATGGACGATAAATAGTTTGGACAAGAACAGAATGTGGTGCTACAGAAGAATGGTGAAGATTAGTTGGGTAGATCACATAACTAATGATGAAGTATTGAATAGAATTGGGGAGAAGAGGAGCATGTGGCACAACTTGAGAAAAATAAGGGACCGGTTAGTAGGACATGTTCTGAGGCATCAAGGGATCACAAATTTAGCATTGGAGGGCAGCGTGGAGGGTAAAAATCGTAGAGGGAGACCGAGAGATGAATACACGAAGCAGATTCAGAAGGATGTAGGCTGCAGTAGGTACTGGGAGATGATGAAGCTTGCACAGGATAGAGTAGCATGGAGAGCTGCATCAAACCAGTCATAGGACTGAAGACCAGAACAACAATAACATTCCTTCTTTTGTCACTATGATCATTGACGTACTTGCGACTGACTTTTGGGCGCGTAAGCGCTTGACTATCCGTATCACGTCAGCCCCAAGGATTCAAGCAGGAAAAACGAATAAACGTTCCAGAAATAATTTAAGGTCAGTGAATAAGTATTCCCTTTCACTACAACAAAGCATGTAGAAGTTCAATCAACAAAGATATCGACAATCACAATGTAACAATATAAGAAAATCGTTCAGAAACACGCAGACTACATACATATAACATTGTATCTAAAGCTAAAATAGAATAATTCTTGTAAGCTGCAAAAAAATTAGTATCTGGACGCACGCGTTTGAGCTAGGTGTATTATTGCATGAAAATCCCTCCATAACTCACTGCAGCTTGTCCTGAAATTGACCGTTTACTCCGATCATCCTTTTATTCCACAGCAAGAGAAAGTCCACAGCTGTTGCAGGATCAGGAAAGTGAGATGTATATTCCGAAATATTACTATATTGGAAGTTATGAAGTTCATAGTTCACGACACGCACTACAGTCACATTTCAGTACTAAAATTTCATTAATTTGACTAGTACGAAATATCCTCCATTTATGTCTCATAGGAATACATAATACATTGATGATCTGACACTGGCTGCTTTCAGTAGGGGACAAATTTCTCTCTGTAAACCCTGCGATAGTAGTCAAGCGATGCGCTCACTCAGTCGTGGCAATTATTGCATACACAATTTTTTGTGCTAAAACACAGCCTTCAATTTATTAAACCACTATAGAGAACTATCCTGAAGTTTAGTAAGCGCTCATTTGTTATCCAGAGTCCGTATCACAATTGGTTATCCCTGGCTCATAGTCGCGGCATTTTGTTCCGGGCTGTTCGTGGAAAATGCTTTCTTGCCCTTCAACACAAAAGAACCCAAGTGGGAACAGAATTTTCAGTCATATGGATCACTGTTGTATATAAATGAGGTATATCTACATCCTTTTCCGATATTCATTTGTTCGAGAAACGTTTCACTATTTGCACAAATGGTTCAAATGGCCCGGAGCCCTGTGGGGCTTAACTTCTGAGGTCGTTAGTCCCCTAGAGCTTAGAACTACTTAAACCTAAGGACATCACACACAGCCATGCCCGAGGCAGGTTTGGAACATGCGGCCGCAGCGGTCGCGCGGTTCCAGACTGCAGCGCCTATAACCGCTCGGCCACTCTGGCCGGCACTATTTGCACACAAATATCAAGGAAATACTGCTTTTGGATTGGCATGGGGTTTTCACTACGTGACGTTTCTCATGTGATTTCATAAAAAAAATTGGTATATTATAGCCGAACATTCGTGCTTGGCAGTGAAGTGGCTACGTTTTCGCTATTAGTCAGTTTTTAGAACGTTTATAAACGAAGTACCATAACTCCTTGACGTAGTTTGAGGAATCTACAGTGATGAATGACCTCACTGTATTTCATGCTTTGTGACTTTAGGTCATATATTGCAACGGAACAACTGAAGCTAACGTACCGAAGGAATTTTTTTACCGTGGAGGAGAGAGATACCTTTCCAGTGACAAGTAAATCGATTGTATGGTTGATGATACACTGCACGTAAGTTTCTACACGCCAAGCAGGGTTCAGCGTGACAAATTACTACACAAACAGTTTAGCAAATGCATGCAAAGAGGTGAGTAGTTTATCTGTACAATAAATACTGAGATGTTATCTATCATAATTTGGAAGTACACAGGTTCGAAGTGTATAGAGTATATCACATTTGCCACGTCCATGTTTCTTAAACTAGTGCACATGTGCAATAATTTTTTTTATATAACCAGGAAACTAAGTTTTCATACCTTTTCATAGGTGTTTAATATGCCTTCTTGACATGCACATCATATGTCAATGCAATATTCAAATTGTTCCGAGTCTGCAGCGAGCGTTTCTCGAGTTACAGCTTTCACACAGCTGCTGTTCTGCAACGTCTCAGTTCACTCGTTGTTGTTGGTAACGGAGGCACGCGAACAAGTCTTATAAGCCATCCCACAAGAAATAACCAGGTCCGGTGACTTCGGAGGCCAGTAATGCAAGGCTGTATCATTTGGTCTATGCCATCAATTCATCGTCCAGTAATACTTTCATTCAAAAATTATCATCACGGTGAGCTTGCAGTGGCTGAATTTTTTACGGTTTCACGTGTAAACGTCGACGCCAACACACGCCAGACGGCGGACACCTGGGACATGTTGAGCTGTCGTGCTGCACGGCGAACGGATTTCTGCGGACTCCTCGTGAAACTGTGGCGGATGCGTTAGACGTCCGTGTCAGACACTCGGGGACGGCCAGCAAATTTGCTTTTACACAAAGACCCTGTTTCTCGGAATTGTTCACGCCATCGTGTAAAGCTCTGAGCTGCAGGAGGATCCACACTGTGGCTAGTACGAAAGTCACGCTGAACACTTATTACTGACCCGCACTGCGCAAAACGTAAAACACCGAATGCAATTTTTAGTAGAAATGAAGTGGGCGCACACTGTCGCTACATAACAAGGGCGTATACGACCCGAGACAACCGGGAGATCCGGGAAAAACCTCGGGATTTTTTCATCCGGGAGAAAACCAGGAAAAACCCGGGAATTTTGTAGAATTCCGGGATCGTTTTCTTTTGTTTTAGTTTTCAGTTAATTTTTTTGTAATTTTGACTGTAAGAAATAAATATTCTAACAAAGGATATTGCTGCATCCCGCTACTGAAGAATAATACTGCAACAATAAAACATGAACGAGGGAAAAAATAAAATAAAACTTAAGTTGCAAAGGATATGTGCCATGAACATTACATAACACAGTGCTGATACAAGCGTCTACCAGTAGAAAAATGTGTCAAAGGCTTTAGAAAGACTATGCAGTGCTTCATAACAACGAATTGTCTCCGATGAGCATGACGTCAAAACTGTTTACATTACATTCGTGTAAGCAGTTGCGAGCGGACCCATGGGCATGCGCAGTTGAGTCGCGCATGTACCTTCTCCCGCTTCTGGCTACAAAAGTATGGCCGTTAGCTGTATAAGCAAGGAGCAAGATGCTACCCGTAAAATTTTTACTGGCGCACGCAAGCTGGCAACTGCTGAAACTAACCTCTTTCTAACAGGTCCCAGGAAAATAATTGTGAATGATTGATTGAAAAGCGTTACTTTCAAAGTAAATTTCCTTTTACGCATGATGAACAAAGTGCGACAATGTGCGATGAATTTCTTGACTCACAGAGCGTTTGACTCATTTAAAAATCACATATTTGAAGACGACCAAATGGAAAAAGTTTCGAGCCCAGAAGATCAGACATTTATATCGGTATTAAAACTTCTACTGGCACATTTGTGTGATGTATCTTATAGTGTAACACTCGCAAAGAAAGATCAACATTGTATGTGAAAATTTAGCTTCTCTTGCAGCTTATTAATCGTACAGACCAATATTATATGTGAAAGCTCTGCTTTTCTTGTAGCAACACTATGCATATTAATATACACCATTAACTTTTCCTATTTGGTGCACGCACTACTTAACAGTGGTAATGCTATTGGCTGACTACATCACGTGTCCTAAGCTCTGAATATCCTCTGTATTGGCTGGCGAAATCACGTGACATGAGCTGTGACTGGCTTACAAAAGCGTATCGCAATCTCGATTTCAATGCTTCGGAAAGTAACATGAGGTGTTTCGTGGAATTCGAATTTATACTTTCGTAATACGAAAATATACAGCATAAATGGTCTTTTTCTGAGTTTCGTTTTCAAAAGGGCTCAGAAATTCTACGCCAGTGTATAAAACCATAACCGTTCAAAGGATTGATAAGTTTTACAGTTCCGAGGAATAGTATACTGTCACTTCACACGGAAAAAGTGTATTTTCACCATGGAGAGAGTGTGTTTTTAACCAGGAAAAATTCGGGAATTTTTATTTCTTGTCCTTGTATACACCCTGATAACGGGAACCATCCAAAACTCTGAGACTTTTCTTTTTCCAACAGTACGGTGTCCACAGACACATCTCAAACAACATAATAGTTATGATTTTTTGAAGTCTGATTATTCTATTTGATACAGCCTGTATATTAATGCCATTCAGTACTTACAAAAGGAAATGTTCAGTGGTATACTGCAAGTCAATGTTCACTTGTATACTTGTCACAAAAATTGTTACATGTAACGCTGCAAACATTGTTCAGTTTACTAAAATTGATTTAACAATTGAAAGTCGAATGTCAAATGGCTCTGACAAGGGAACCTCCCCACCGCACCCACCTCAGATTTAGTTATAAGTTGGCACAGTGGATAGGTCTTGAAAAACTGAACACAGATCAATCGAGAAAATAGGAAGAAGTTGTGTGAAACTATGAAAAAAATAAGCAGAATATACAAACTGAGTAGTCCATGCGCAACATACGCAACATCAAGGACAATGGGGAGCAAGAAGCGCCGTGGTCTCCTGGTTAGCGAGAGCAGCTACGGAATGAGAGGACCTTGGTTCAAGTCTTCCCTCGAGTAAAAATTTTAATTTGTTATTTTCAGACAATTATCAAAGTTCAGGCACTCACACGTAATAAACTTCGCTCTCCAAAATTCCAGGGCATGGTCAGATTTGCT